>NC_039363.1:56815126-57446171 GCF_003573695.1 Papaver somniferum | reverse complement strand
CACCAAATGGTTAAGAAGTTCTTTAACTAAAACCCCTCTATATTCCTTCAAAATAATTGTTATGAGATAATAATCTGAGTACAGTTTGGTCCATCCCATCTAGTAGTATAGGTCACCATAATTGTGGAAACTCGTTGGGCGCCATATTAATTCAAGTCGCTATAAGATGATAAGGCATTACCCTAATTTATCTCCTTATTAGTACCTCCGTCTCCATTAAAGTGCTTGGCCTGCGTATTAACATCATTTCTGCAGTGAAACGAACAAAATAAGCTTTCTCTTTGTTTCGTTTCATCCTTTATACAGACTATAATCTCGATTATTCCTTAAATCCTATAAACTTGATGATACTATGATAATAATTTCATAAATAAAGCACTGGAAACATTAACAAATGGCAAATATACTATCTTCTATATACATTGCAATTAAAATAAGAAACAAAAGTCTTCCTTGTTGATATATATGGTAGCCATTAGGGTCCCTGCAGGTGGGAATTTCGGTACGCCAGCAACAACAGATCCATGAGTCGTTTTTCAACCTATTTTCACTTTCTTCTCCAATACTAATGACATTTCACCCACCTGGAATCCCTAGAAACCTGTTACAATTTATTATTCAATGACTTTGATACATTACTCACCAATTTCCTCAAAATTATAAGAATTTTGCAGCTACCATCTATGTCAACACAGATATACCTCCCGGAACTGAAACCACAGTGTTCTCCGACCACACAATAACCATATTTAACTCTCCAAAACTATCTAAACTACAACTGTCAATTATTGAAACAAAATGAGGGAAAGAAATTACCGCGAAATTGATTCATGTTGCTGAAAGGTGATCGAATTCAATATCAACAGCGGCTGCATTGAACGTTTTTGTCTCATTCCCATTTTTATTTCTATCAGAAGCCTTAGTATTCCATTTGATAATAGAATTTCAACATTTCTATAAGCGATAAACGGGATTAGTTTCCAATACAAAATACCCCCTCCCTGCAAACAAAAACATAAGAAACTTCTAAGCAATGACTTAAGCTATAATGAACCTAAGCTTGTTTTCTTGCATACATTACTAACTGCTAAATACTTAAAAGAAGCCAGATCTCAACACTTTTTAACTTCTAAGCAACGATCCATATTTAACAACCATGATTACATGCCTATTATTATTTCTGTTATTTTTAATACCAGTTCCAACATGAGGTCCTTTAACAGTTTAGGAGTCATGAAAAAAAAATAGGAAGCAAATTTGTAGAAAGACTTGAATAACCAGTAGCAGTTAACCTCACCGACCAAACATGCACACAAATTTATTTCTAAAATTTACCCTAAAGTATTTTCGAGTTTATAGTCATATATTCAGTCATAATACACTCTCGAGAGTTTTTCTTAAAGTATGTATGAAGCCTCCATCATACGTGCATTGTTGCCAAAATGAAATCAAGGCCATCAAGAGTAGACTTTAAACTCACAGGAATACTGTTGTAACTTATAAGAATCACATTGCTAAGATGCCAATAGTTATGTTGTTACCTGGAGTGGCTGCTCTGATGTACTCTTTACCAAACCAAAATAAAAAAACAACATGGAGTATTTGGCGACTGAAAATAATGAAGATATTTGGTGACCAAGAGAACAAAATTCAATTAGTCGATAATCAAATTGAACTTGAAATATAATTATTTCCAAATCAATATTTTACCTAACTTTGATGACCATTTTGATTGCTTCTAAGTTATAAGAACTGCTGCCCAAATTAAACGAATTCATCAATGTTGTACACATGATAAGAAAGGCACATCTTTCTCATCTTCAGGATCGTCAAAACTTCTCTAGTACCTATACTCCCCAAATTAGTCACTCATTGATTAAAACCCTAAATCAGAGAAGCAAAAAATAGGCAAAATTTAGTTAAATGCACATCAAAGTAAGATAATCCGAACCCTAAATAACCTGTTGTTGGGGCATGATTCTGAGCAAAACCTCAACCAATTCCATCAACCTAAATTTCGAAAAACAAAACCAAAGAAAATGATTAAAACAATCTAAAATATATTGATAAGAAAGAAACCTAATTTAGATGAAGAGAATGCATCTAGCAGGTTGACACACACAAAAAAAACAAACAAACCAATAGACTGCTAATCCATCCTTGTGTTTGTTTCTCGAATAAAAAATGAGATTAGAAAGAAAAAATTGAAAAATAAACCTAATCTGAACCAACAAAAATAAGAATGATACTTGGTATAATAGATCTTCTCAATGGATAATCTTTCTTTCATTTCTGATCTCTCAGAAAAGTAACGTCTTTGAGAATTATTATTTGATCGCCAAAAAGGGTAACGCCTTTTACATTGAATGGCAATATTATTTGGCGGACATTTCTAGGAGAAGAGAGATGTTCGTAATGGCGGGATCTCGGTCGTTCTTTATCTCCCCAAAGTGTAGGGCACCGTTGATTCTGGTTATAGAAAAAACACTTAAATCTTGACAATGTTTTATAAATCGAGAATATAGGTCACGTATTAGCTGATCGATCACAACCGTTCTTTATATGCCCAAAATGTAGAGGGTCGTCCAATGGTAAAAACACCATTGTCCCTTATATTTTGCTTGATCTGGATCATCCTTTATGTGTCCAAACTGTAGGGAGCCGTCGATGTAGTAAAATACCATTGTCCCTTATAATATAGATAGATTACAAAATTCGTTCTAAAAAATTTGCCGCACCCTTCGGCCGCATTGGCAGGTAGTGATATTCTAACCCTACCCTTAAAACATTTCTGGGTCCGTCCCTGATGAGCCGTCGAGGCAAACTTTTGCGTGCAAACTTAAATTTGTCTGACCCTGTTATTTGATCACGTCTGATTACTTAGAAGTAACACAAGGTAACAACAGAAAACGTAATTTCGTCATAAAACTTATTATAATCTATGCTGTCTTTACTGAAATGAACACTGCTGAAAATCGTTTGTTTGTTTGCTTTATCAACTTAGACAATAAACCACGTCCTCCGTGAACGAAAAACCGACATCTCCTGTTTGGCATGTTATAACTACGTATATATAACAAAATACTCCGTATATGTTTTTAACAAAAAAAAAAATTATAAAAAAAAAAAAAGTGTCATAAGTTTCATTGTATTCTTGTTCATATAAGAATGTACCAGTTGAAACATCATTGAGCACTTATGGCGCCCGATCTCAAAAGCCACACGTTTGTAGATAAAGGATTTGCAGTTTTTTTAGACATTATATGGCACACGTCTTCAATCGTGTCACACGATAATGTGAGAAATCTCTCATATTTTATGAACAAAGGCTAACCCGGATGCTGTTCCTTTACAAGCAAAATGTTATTTCAACGGGATAAACGAAACACTGTGCTCCCTAATCCAGTTGAAATAGCGTCTCTCTTACGATCGGAGTTGTTTAATGACTGCATCGAGTATTGACAATAACATAGGTAAAAGAGCCCCTTGGTATTAATATAGACTCCAGATTCCAGAAACACACTGAAATTTTGAAGGAACTGATCAGATACGTACAAGACACTGCTAGATGAGTCAAAACTCTAAACCCTTGTTTGAAGAAAAAGTGACATGGGAACTTAATCACCATATTAATTGTTGCATGCACTTGATGATCATCATATTGGAATTTGAACTTCTTTTTCTTCTTTTTTTGCAGGTGGTTAAGGTGTCAGAAGTAATGCATTGTGGACAACCGACTGTCTTTCATCTTTATAACCCTTTTCCAAATCGAAAGATGCTCAAAGGGGAAAACTTTAAGTATGGGTACCATTTCATTAAATGGTAACCCCATTATGTGATTACGATTTTTATCTATATGAACAAAACGGACGAATTGATGAATGCATTTTGTAGACTTAATGATGGATGCAGGTGCCGAATTGCATGTCATTAGCTGGATTTCCGCACTTACTGATTACCGACTATTGGTAAGATCAGATTCAAGCATCTACTACTAAAATGGGTGAATGTATATTGGCTTTGTTAGTAAGAAGTAAGGTCAGGTCAGATAGTAGTAAAAGATTAAAATCTTCATCTCCCTTCGAGAAGAAGACCCAGGGTTGATCATCTGGTTGCAGATTTGTAGTGTTGTGTACCATGTGGGTCCCACTAAAACAATGGCTTGTTTACCTCCCTCTGTAATGAGGTCAGAGATCGTTAAAAGATTTTCCAAAATCCAGTAAAGATTCCAAAATAGTTACAGTAATGAATATGGTGTTAGAAAAGATCTAACTTTTTATCTCAACGAGGAAGAGTTCTCGAGTCATTTGTTAAAATTCTAAGCAAAATGTAAGGTTTGGTTGGACATGTGTTATTATGGCATTAAAACCAAGATCTCTGAAAAGGGATTCAAAGAATGAACCCAATTGGACATAGGTAAAGTTGTGTGCATTGGGATATGGGTGGACAGAAGTGGATCCCAGCCGTCCTCTCACACGTACCCACCGCGGTACACTTTCCACAGTTCATCCATATTTATTGTGTATTTTCGAGATTTTCTTGTTGTTATTTACCTAAATACTACATCAATTTACCTTAATGAAGCAGCCTAAGAACCATTTGTCTGTCATTTGTGAGCACATTTGCAGATTTTATAACACTAACTAAGTCATTAAATACAATATATTATTTAAAAAGTTGGAACCGTATAATCTCGTATTCGTATAATTATTGAGAAAGTTTCTATCGGACATCCGTCCGCAGCATTTGCATAATGAAATTTTGTGATGAAAATACATAGTACTAGTACTATTTTCAGTATAAAAGAAGAGCTCAAAATGTTTCGGGCGCCAAAAAAACATGCAAAATCATTCTGAAAAGGTCAGTCAGTGGTGCCCACAAGATTAGGTGGGGTAGAGTTTTAGAGATAGAAGGAGCGAGGGTGTAACGGAGTAGGGTACACAAACAACTACAAAATCAAGAAAATATAGTACTGGTATAAATAAGCAATACGAGTTCCAACAGGAGCAGGAGAAGAAAGATCTTCTGGAAGGAATTTTTGTATGAGTAAAAAACCTAAGAAAATAAAATATACAAGTATATATATACACAGCACTTATTACGTAATTCAAAACAATAAATCCTGTTTAAGAGCCGTGAAATTAGTGTTCTCTAAAACAAACCACCACATCACCCGCTCATCTTCTTCGCATGAAAATTTCAGACGTATAATCTTCGTCCTTTTCTTCTTATTCCTTCTATATTCTGATTCATACGTTGTAATAATCAAATTTTCCATCTTCTTCTTCTTGGTGGTTTTTTCACTATAAGAAGAAGAAGAAAGCTAGTCTTCTTTTACCTTAGGAAACGAAAGAGAAACAAATGGAGAGTGAGTTACCTTTGACGGATTTAGAGTCTCAGAATAAATCTGTGGCCGAAGATGAAGTTCAATCCATTTTCAAGAAAGCTAATCGTCAGGTCACATTGAAGGTATATTATTTTAGGTTTTTCTTTTTAATCAATTTTTCTTTCTTGCATTACCATAATTTTCTTGGTTTTGGAGTATAACAAAGGTGCTGGTGCATCTTCAAAAGAATCAAACTCATTGTTGAATTCTTTGGTTTTATGCATGTTTTTTTGTCTTTTTAATGGCACCAAACGAGAAGTAAACTGTTAGTTATCTGTAAATGGAAAAAATTAGTTTTAATTTCTTTTTCTGTTGATAAAGTAATGGTTTTATCTCTGGGTATTTGATGATGTAATTGCTGAATATAAGATTTTGTTTTTAATTTCATTAAGTTCTTAACTATTTTGTTATTTAGGCTTTTCCTTCTTTATGTTGTTGTTGTTCATTTTATATTGATTTTATGATTCAAGACCATATCAAGTTAAAACTCTAATTTTGATGTTAATGACGATCCTAATTTTTCTTAGTAGGGCTTTTGTTTTATACTGTGCATGCAAATTCATCATTGAAATGATTCTATAATAAGCAGTAATTTCTTATAAGTATGTGAAATACATTTTTCATTAGTTCTCCATAAATTCAATGGCGAAATATTGATGTAAATTTTCATTATAAAATTGCAGTTTGAAGATGTTGTTTACAAGATCAAGATACAAAAGAAAGGATTTTTTAATATCAAATCAGCAAAATCTACTGAAAGAATGATCTTGAAAGGTGTTGCAGGTACAGTGTACCCTGGTGAGATGTTAGCTATGTTGGGTCCATCAGGTAGCGGGAAAACGACACTCCTAACAGCATTAGGTGGAAGACTTGGTGGGAAGCTTAGCGGGAGCATAACCTATAATGGAAAACCCTTTTCTAATCCCATGAAACGAAATACGGGATTTGTGACCCAAGACGATGTTCTCTACCCACATCTTACTGTCACTGAGACCCTAGTCTTCACTGCTCTATTGAGATTACCCAATACCTTGACTAAAGAACAGAAGGTAATGCATGCTGAAGCAGTGATAACTCAGCTTGGTTTAACTAAGTGCAAGAATAACATTATAGGTGGGTCTTTACTCAGAGGTGTTTCAGGTGGAGAAAGGAAAAGGGTAAGTGTTGGGCAAGAGATGTTGATTAATCCAAGTCTATTGTTTCTCGACGAACCGACTTCTGGTCTTGACTCAACAACGGCGCAGAGGATCGTATCGACGCTGTGGGAACTAGCCAAAGGTGGGCGAACGATAGTTATGACAATACATCAACCATCAAGTCGTTTGTTTTATATGTTTCACAAGGTTCTTTTGTTATCCGACGGTAATCCTCTGTATTTTGGGAAGGGATCTGAAGTTATGGATTACTTTTCGAGTATTGGTTATGCTCCAATGGTTGCTATGAATCCTTCTGATTTTCTTTTGGATCTTGCTAACGGTATGTTTTTCTACTCAGTTCTGTTAAGTTTCCATGTTTCTGCAGTACTTATATCAACGGTAATCTGAATAGGTGTTTATAAGGATGAGGAAGGAGAAGACCAAGCGTCTATAAAGGAAAACCTGGTCACAGCATATAGGACTAGTCTTGCTGATAAATTGAAAGGGGAGGTTGAAGCAGAGATTCAGTTCCTCGATAGTAGTGGAGACGGCAAAGAATTTGGGAGGTGGAGTACAACTTGGATTCAGCAGTTTTCAGTGTTACTCAGGAGGGGGATCAAGGAACGGAAGCATGAAGCATTTTCTGCCTTAAAGATTGGCCAAGTCTTGGTTGTTGCTTTACTTGCTGGAGCCCTATGGTGGCAGTCTAGTATCGCCCACCTCCAAGATCAGGTATGCGTTTATATATATACTCTTCTTCCCCCAATTCGTATAAACTTGAGACTACTATTTTGGATATAGATTTGGTCATTAATTCTTCTTTCCAATTTTTATAGAACATTTGGTTCATTAATGATTGATACGAAGCCTAGAAAGTGTATATGTTGTAAAACGAAGGAAAAAGAGACAACAGGTCATTGTGAGGGAATCCCAAATTTTGATTCTCAAGTAGGAATTTCCTTATAGAATCGATTGAATATGTAATCCACATTGAAATTAGATATTGTTCTTTTAGAAAATGGATCTCGTGACGTCAACTCTGTTTGTGTACGTAGGTGGGTCTACTATTTTTCTACTCAGGATTTTGGGGTTTCTTCCCTCTCTTTCAAGCTATCTTCACCTTTCCCCAAGAGCGTATGATGCTAATGAAGGAACGGTCATCAGGAATGTACCGGCTTTCATCTTACTTCTTTTCGAGAATAGTCGGTGACCTTCCCATGGAACTTGTTCTACCCACAGTATTTGTAACCATAACCTACTGGATGGCAGGGCTAAAGCATACACCAATAAACTTCTTCCATACACTGTTTGTTCTTCTTTACAGTGTCTTGGTTTCCCAAGGCCTTGGTTTGGCTATAGGTGCACTTGTAATGGACCTAAAATCTGCAACAACACTTGGAGGAGTTCTTATGTTGACGTTTCTTCTAGCAGGTGGATATTATGTACAACATGTACCCAAGTTCATTGCTTGGATCAAGTATGTATCACTTAGCCATTACCAATTCAAGCTCTTGCTGGGGTCTCAATACGCAGAGAATGATATTTATCCGTGTGGACCGAATGTAAGTTGCAGAGTGGGTACCTTCCCAATGATTCAAATGGTTGGCCTTGACGGTCAATTGAGCTCTGTCATAGCAATGCTTGTCATGCTGGTACTTTATAGACTTATCGCATATCTGGCTCTGATGAGGGTTGGTGTGACAAAGTAAAAGACAACTTAGCTTTGTTTAAGCTCACGCACTTATTAGCTATCATCGCCTTGAGGATATATACGTATTACATAGTCCCCCTGATTAAATGACTATAGCTTAGCCTCGTGTTTTTGTTTATTTTTATAATCTACATTTGAAAGATGAAGAAATGGTAGTTTTAAATTTTGTATGTTTTAGTTTTCTGAATGAGATACTTATATGTATAGCAGTTCAAGCTAAAAGTTAGTAATGTATTTTTCTCAAATTCAACTGGTCTTAAATCTTAATTGGAAACTTTTCCTTGCAACTCTTGCGCAGAGAGGCTATAATTTGGGAGAGGAGAAGAGAGAGGCGGTAGGAAAAAATCCGAGAGTTGGGGAGGTTTATTCATCACCCACGGGCCTTGAAATTATACATACAACAATAAAATGCGTATCCTTCCTGATCCCTAGGCGGCAATTTAGCTGACCGAGAGGATCGTTTTTACGTTTGCAAAAAGACCAAACGTATTTTTACCCATTTTTTAGGCTCACTGGAGTTGAATATACATTCGATATTTGTTATTGAATTGGTGATGCGCGACACTTGTTTGTGTTAATTACGCAGTAAGTTGTTACTGTTATGGGATTATGGGAGTTGCATACAGAGTGGCAGTGTTGTAGATTCATTGACACTTTCACACCTTTGTCTTCCATATTTAGAAGCGGTTTAGAAATCTTGGATTACTTATACCAGTAGAGGTTATGCACCACGGATCCTGCAGATTTCCTTCTTCTTCCTTTTTTTTTGCCTCGTGGACGCCAGACGGTAACTATACATTTCACAAACAAATTAAAGTCGAACTTGTACCAGAAATGCAGCTTCTCTCGAACTGCAAAATAAATTTACTTCAGCTTAATTTTTTTTCCTGTTGGGTCTTTTTGCGAAAATAGGTGTCTATGCGCTCATTTGGATGCTTTTACTGCAGAACGAAGATCGGTCGACGATGAAAAATGGTCAGAAGGGTTACCAGTTCAGTCAATGGCCACAAGCTGGGACTAACAGCTTTTAGTGTTGCTCAGAAGGGATCCTAAAGAAAGGAAGCATGAATCCTCAACCTTAACCATTAGGGGCAGGTTGTTCTTGCATTTGTTGGAATCTAGTATCGCCTACTTACTAGCCACATTTATATTCCTTTTTCTAGTATCACTTCATGATTTCCCTTATTTTAAGCCAATATTAATTTGTTTGCATGCATTTCAAGGTGCAGAACTGGCTAGCTGCATATATCAGTGGGCGGGTCTCATTCCACCTCTCCTCATACGTGGGGCATTCTGTTGGTGATTTATTGCATCTCCATTCTTCAGTCAGCAACAAAATATGCAGTATCTTTACTACGGACATTCTCTCTAGCCAATGGGTATTACATCAAACATGCCTTGAATTCACATTACTGTTAATAAATTTTCTTAAGCTTATCATTTTTCCTAGTAACCCTTTCTGGTTCACAATGCTAGAGTGATATATGGAAGCCTAGATAACTTAAGTTGCTAGGTGACATGGGATTACAGGCTCATCGCTGTTGTTGCCCAAACGAGAGTCAAAGTGAGTCGTATAAATCTCAGTGTTTGTGTCCTTAAGTTTTCCATGTTTGGGTAAATATAGTTTTCGTGTGGTTGGAGTGGGTTGTATTACTCTGCACCTTGATAAATGTCAAGTCACTTTTCCATAGCCATCCATAAGTTTGCAGGTCTTTGCCCTTTATCATGATTTTTGATTATCAGGAAACTAGGGATATAAATTATAATAGGATTTGCTGATTTTAGAGTAATAGAGAAACACCTCTTTCTGCTTATCCTTCAAGAACTGATATAGTCTGTACAAAGGAAATAGTAGGTGTAGACTGTAGAACAACTGAGCTGCATGAATAAAGATAAAAAATCTTTGACCATTGTAACTGGAAAGAGGAAAAATTCTGGCATCGTCATTAAGATCATGGATTTATATAGTTAATGCCATGAGCACAGTTATAAAAAATATAAAATCGTCCCATAAAACGAAAGATTCTCGGTTTCATTTTCTCATCTCCAAAGGTTGAATGTACATTAAATGCGTGTCATCCACTGCTCGTTAACAAACAATTATATTTCAAAATATTTTCATGTTTATTATTTTTAGCAAGTAGATTAAAGACTATAGATAGACTTATTATAGCAGTGACAAATCATTTCTTCTTCTTCTTCTATTTCTTCTTTTGGTGTGTGTTAGAATATCGGGCATACAAAAAATGGAGATAAAACAGTTGAAGGATCAAACAGAGTTTGATGAGCAAGAAGTAACGTCCTTTGACAAGAAACGAAATTTTCCTGTTACATTGAAGGTATTTACTATGAGTATTTGTTTTTTTTCTTTCTTAAAATGTACAACGAATTTTACAATTTAGTTAGTTGAAATCAATTTTATGTGAATGATAAAGTAGTTTTTACTACCCATATACACAGTTTGACAACGTTGTGTACAAGATTAAAACCAAGAACCAAGGATTCTGCAATCGCACATGGATAAACAAATCGAAACTTGAAGAGAAAATTATATTGAAGGGAGTGACAGGTGAAGTAGCACCAGGGGAGATGCTAGCAATGTTAGGCCCCTCTGGTAGTGGCAAAACAACCCTTCTAAATGCTTTGGGACGCCGACTTGGTGGAGACCTAAGCGGAAGCATCACATATAATGGGAAGCCTTTCTCCAATGCTATGAACCGGAGAACCGGTTTCGTTACTCAAGATGATAAATTCCATCCGCACCTTACAGTGACCGAAACACTCATATTTACTGCTCTTTTGCGATTGCCACAATCTTTCACTCTAGAAGAGAAGATTAGGCAGGCCAAGGAAGTGATATTTCAACTTGGATTAACCAAGTGTAAGAACAACATCATGGGTGGAGCATTTGTTAGAGGTGTTTCAGGTGGAGAAGGAAGAGGGTTAGTATAGGACAAGAAATGCTGATCAACCCGAGCCTATTGTTTCTCGATGAACCCACTTCTGGTCTTGATTCGAGGTCCGCTCAGCAAGTCGTTTCTATTTTGTTGGAGCTAGCGAGGGGAGGAAGAACTGTTTTGATGTCGATTCACCAACCTTCTATGAATATATTTTACATGTTTCATAAGATTTTACTGTTATCAGATGGTAATCCGATATACTTCGGGAAGACAGAAAAGTCCATGGAGTATTTTTCCAACATTGGCTACTCCATATCTAATGCTAATACTAATCCGGCAGACTTCCTTTTGGATCTTGCTGAAGGTAAGCACTTGAGAACTTAATTGGAAAACATTTAATTCATTGGTCTATTCTGTTAGTTCAGTGAGAAGTAAACTGTCTACATAAAATGCTCAGGTGTTTGTCTAGGTGGTTCGGACAGTGAAAAAGGGATAATGGAGATTAAGCAAGAACTTGTCTCTGCTTATAAGACCAATCTGTTGGACAGAATAAAAGAAGAATTTCTGGAAACGGGGAACCTTCAATTAACTCAATTTGAAGAACAAGTGAATGAAAAACAGTTCGGTCAATGGAACACATCTTGGATACAAGAGTTTTTGGTACTGCTCAAAAGAGATCTCAAAGAAAGGAAGCATGAATCTTTTTCCAGCCTAAATGTCGGTCAGATATTGGTTTTTTCATGTATATGTGGACTGCTCTGGTGGCAATCAAGTTCTACCCATTTACAAGATCAGGTATGCATAAACCTTCATCAGTAACATTCTAAAGATCTCTTCTTTCTTTTCTTGTGCATGTGTCCAAGCCTGCTCCGCCTTAACCCATATTTTTTCTCTTTTTGTTGTTTGGCTATTGCAGATGGGGTTCTTATTCTTTTATTCATTGTTCTGGAGTGTTCGACCATTTTACAACTCAATGCCTACTTTCCCTGAAGAGAGAATGATGCTTACTAAGGAGCGCTCATCAAGCATGTATAGACTTTCTTCCTACTTCATTGCAAAAACAGTTGCTGACCTTCCAATGGAACTTGTTCTTCCCACAGTTTTTGTCATAATAACGTACTGGATGGGAGGGTTAAAACCAACAGCGGAGCATTTCTTCAAGACATTGTTTGTTATTCTGTATAGCGCACTGGTTTCTCAAGGCGTTGGGCTAGCACTCGGTGCTGTTGTCATGAATATCAGGGCTGCTTTAAAATTTGGTTCAGTCATAGTTGAGACATTCTTTTTAGCCAGTGGGTTTTACGTGCAAAATGTCCCAAAATTCATATCATGGTGTAAGTACATTTCTCCTACTTATTTCACTTACAAGCTCTTATTAGCTTCCCAGTACAAGGCTGACGATCTGTATCAGTGCGGCCCAAATAATGTGACATGTAAAATTGGGAGTTACCCTGCTATAGAGAAGATTGGACTTGGGAATGATGCTATATCTATTATTGCGCTTACTGTAATGCTTGTAGGTTACAGAGTCATTGCTTATCTTGCCCTAATGAGAATTGGAGTAGCCCGTTAAAAGATCCTTTTACAAGTTTTTTTGTTTTTATTTTTATTAGATATTAGGATGTGACCCGTGCCGTAACGGCACGGGCTTTGATATGTTCCTGCTAGCGCTGAATAATAGCTTCTTGATGTATCTGGCTCTTATTCTATTAGTGTATAATTTTGTTTTTTGATACATGGGTCCCACTTATCTTAGTTGTAACAAACTTAGTATGACCTTGATAAGGCGGGTTATACAATTGGGTGTTGTGGAAATGGTCCCGTGAGTTAATTTTCATCGTCAATTGTAAACAGTTTTAAGGTGGTATATAAATGATTTTTATGGGTTTTTTAATCACGAAGAGAAATTAATGTTAAAAGAACCTTCCATGAGTTAAAAGATATGATCATAAGCAGTCAAAGTATCGCTTGATGTTAGAAATCATTCAACTTTGATTCATTGCAATGGGAGAATCATAGGACAAGTTGTGATGTTGGTTGTATACATGCCCCCGTGTTTTCCTCTGATTAAAAAAACCCAAGAACAGACAGGCCCAGTATGAATAAAGTCTTAACCGAAACAACACATCCTATATCACATATAATCAATTGAGTCTGTTGTTTGATGTACAGTGTACACTAAATATCTTCTGGTATTATGTTTTGCTAGTCTTTGTTGAGTTTTCTTTTCTCCCGTTTACAGTTTCAAAATCGGCAATGCTATTCAACTCCCTATTATCCACCTCCCTACAATCTAAACCCCATATTAAGGGAATGGTGAACCCCACCTGTACCTGAATGCGGATCTCGATAGAGATGTAGGGCTTAGATTAGAGGGAGGTGAATAGGGAGGTGAATAGCATTTCCGTTTCAAAATATAAAAAACCAATAATGCGTGGAATTTTAGGAGACCATTCCACTCCAATCCAAAGTTGTAAAATCTAAAATGCACAGGAATTTTCATTATAACAAATCTGGTGAAGTACAGTTAACAATCCTTTACGGAATCATTCTCACACCGTTCAAGCAGTTGTGTGGTGTCGATGTGGGCGTCCACATCATAATACATAATATATAGTAAAAATTGTACCCTTAAGGTTAATTTCAAAGAAAGAAATGGCAGTAACCTGCGGTTTTTGAACAGTTTTAAAATTTCTATATCGCGCAATGAGATACAAAAAACATGATTAATTTGTTTTTCTAAAAAACATGCTTGAGTTTTGCAGTAACCGGGATGAATAATTTTGGCTTTTAGTGAATCATAGGACTAAGAAAGTGTACTGCCAACATCTGTTTATTGCCAAATAGAGGCCAAAAAAGTGTTATTTCTACCAAATCTCTGTAGTATGGGATAAAAAGAAACAACTCGCGAACTAATCAATGAACTCCACCTTCAAGGGGATGAAGCTTTTTAATAAGACCAAAGATTAAGTCTGCAACAACCAATAACAGAAAATAGAAAATCAAGTATATGCAACGACGAAAAACATAAACACGGAGTTTCCCTACACTACCAAAACACTAATATAGCTGATAAAATTGGTTTGCCTCATTGGTTGTATTAAAACATAAGGCCATAGACCTTCGTTTTTAACGTCACCAGGATATCTCTAAAGTGATATTTTGGTAGTTCATGTGAACTGGTTGACCCATGAAACAGTGTAATAGATCATAAGTGGTCCAATTTATATAGGAAAAAACAAAAATAAAATGACAACTTACTAATGGAAGGACTAAAAATTGCTCAGACAAAACCAATCTGAAGGTATCTGATTAAGTCCTCCAGATAATCGGCCATGTTTACAGGTCTCAAATCTTTACCTTCAAAAAAATTCATTATAAAACCGAAACTATAAATAAACAATGTAAGAAAATTAGAACACTTCCTACAAATAAATTGGAGGTAACACCAATTATTGAACAATCATAAATGGTAATTAGAAGAGGGTTAATTATATACCAATCATGATCTATTTTAAGCAAATACCAAATACTCGAGTGTGCTTTGAGAGCCACCGAAAGATTGATTGTATTCCATTCGATGACTTTGCATTAAAACCATCACCGAATCATCAACATCATACGATACATTTTATATAAATAATATAATAAATCCTTCATATTTGCTTGTAGACTTTGTCTCAGAACTTTTTATAATTGATTATCAACCATCCTATTTGAAAATAAATTATGTGTTCCAAATTATATAACACGGATCTTTAGAATCAATTAAATAAGCACATTTGAACTTAGACGCTACCAGTCAAAAAATATCCTTGCATCATGAAACAAATTAAACTAAATGTGAAAATACTGAACGCAAGTTCAATTCGTCACCAACATGTAAACTCTATAAATTTCCAAGCCAGCTAAGAGAAACTGGACATGCCACACATTTATATTCTCGACTGCTTTTTATCTGTTACCTCCAACTACTGAAAGTGCTTCATACCCCCTACAAAGAAGGAAAATAAACATTTTTTTTAAGAAAAAGAATTTAAATAATTAATGTGCCTTCGTTTGTTTGTTTATCTTTCCCTTACTGCCTTCGTTTTCTCTTTTGGTTTTTCATCCAGTTTGGCTTTGTCCAAGCTTTCTTCTTGTTTTGTTTTTTGCTTTGGTGGTTGGTTGGGTTGCCTCTTTGGCTTTCCCACATGTTCTAATAAATCTTTCTTTATGGCGTTAAAGAAAGAGAAAAAGATAGATTATCGAACGACAAAAGAAGTATATACAGGTCACAACTGACAAAAACATTTTTTTTTCCGAAAGATTATTTCCATTGTAACGCTGAGAGACAGCACGTTCAATCTCATCAAATACACATCAAGCACACACCAACATGGACTAACATTTGATGAGGAAGATATAGCAAATCCTAGATCCTTTTAATTAAACACATGATCAGTAAAGCATCATATTCCAAATCTGACTCGAAGGTATTTACAGTTCACAATTTTTATAAACTAACAGACTAATTTGAAATGATAAACATAAACAACGATTGATAGATAAACTTACATGTTGTAATGAGATCAAAATTTAATGCATAATTCTTGTAACCTAATTTTTTTTAAACAGAGATTATTAAAATCGAAATTGTATGAATAACCAAAGAAAAATCAAAGAAATTCAATTCACAATAAAACAATTCAATAATCAAATTAAAACTAAGCCCTAAATTATTATCCTCTGGCATGATCGATGGAGGCAATACCTGATCACAATACTTTTTTTTTGTATGGATGAGAAACAGATTCGATAAAAAAAAGAGGAGTACTCAACAACGCTAATGAGTGAGAAATAAAAACCCCGGTAAACAGATCGTGTAAGGTTTTTCCTTCATACATTTATACGTGTAAGTGTCATCATTAGGAAAAATAGAAACGACTTTGGCCTTCAATGAGAATTAACTCCACAAAATAAATGAGAGATTTGGGTGAATAAGTGCAAGAACGGACTTGAAGGGAGGTGATTGAATACTCTTATCTGTAAATCACCGTCCAAGTATGGTCAGATTGAATCAGGACCATCCTTTATATGTCCAAATTGTAGATATTATTGGATCGATCACAACCGTCTTTTATGTATCTAAACTATGGATAACCGTCGATATGTTAAAACACCATTGTCCCTTATAATATATATGCTTTTGGTTTTTCTTCTTAGATCCTTTTACAAGTTATTCTCAAGCTTCAAACATGCTTTAAGAGTTGAATCGAACTTGAGAAGAGTATGACTTACTATCGGTGTACCCAGTTGTTGCATACATCACTCTGAACTTTCCTGAAATTCATTGACAACATTAAAGCATTTTTATTTGTTTGCATCGTTTGAGTTTTGATTTGTATTGTTGTTGGTTGTGAACATTGAACCACTATACAAGCAGAAGCAAAAATTAATGGTAATGCAAAGAGGGTGTAGGTTGTATTCTTCTTCTTTTTTTCCTTTAATTTCTTTTATTATTTATTTATGTTTCTATATCGAACTAACCAATTCATTTATACCAAAATATTGAATATATGATGGCTTTCAAGAGCAAAAACTGTTGGAAAAGTTAGGTTGACTAAGAGGATGAAACACTAAAACTAAAAAGATGTTGTACTATTCTAAAAGATAAATGTCGTTGTACTTACGACTTCAGGGCCTTTTGATTCGTTTAGACAATATTTCGACCCTCCTAATCAAATTGCGATTACAAACGGATATATGAAATATTGTTGTTAGATACAGTTAAGCCCTATAACAACGTCATTGTATTCAAGGTTTATACCCCTTGATCCAACCAAGAATAATAAGGTATTGAGGCTTAGAAGAGAGAAGACTTTTTCTTAACGTACTTCATTTATGGATGAAAATCAATCACGTCTACTTATAGTGGACTCATACATATCGGAGGTGGCTCTTTATTTCCGATGGACATCCATAGCGTCCAATGAGAAGAGCTGTGTCTTATGTGAAAAATCGCATTCATTGGAGATGCCTCTTCATCTCCAATACACATCCATCATATCTATTCGACACGAGATGTTCTCTTCGTCGTAATGGCAAACCAAAAATCGAAAAACGTTTTATTTTCTATGTTATTGAAAATATCCAACAAGTACATCAAATAACAAGAAACTCAAAAACCAATTACAAAGAAAGATACACTAAGCAAATAAATTGAGAAAAGAAAGATAGAAATACCGCGAAAATTTTGCCAAATAATTCTTTGGAAGGTAGAGAGAAGGAATAGTACTAAGGTTTAAACCTAACCATTTTGGATATTATTGAGTTGTTTTCTGGTAGCTCGTGTGAAATAAGAATAATTTTTCCAATTACATATCATCTTGCATAGAGTAATAAAGAGAAATCCTTGTCGATCTCCGCGGTACTTGAATTCAAACAAGCGAACCACAAACTAAAGTTAACATAGAAAGAATACCCTAAATAAGAAAGGCTCGAATTCCACCCAAAAAAATAATAGAGAATCGCTAAAAGTAAAAATTAAACCTAATTAAGAACAAAAACACACCGAAAAATCAAAATAAATAACAACTTAAATCTAAAGAAAACAACTACAATCACTAAACTTAACTAAAATTTAAAAAAAAAACTAGAAGTTCTTGCTTAGATCTAATTCAAAAAAAAAAAAAAAAGGTTTTTTTCTTTCTTTATGAAGGAGATCGGAAGGAAAAAATATTTCTTAAAAGTATCAAAATATAATCGAAATAATATGGTCAACCTCTTGTACAAAGTAAAACTCTAATTGTAAGAGCATAGTGTAACTAAGGTGTACAAATATCTTCCTCATAAAAAATTTATGTTATTATGTTTATTTTAGCAGTTAATGAGTCTGTTGGAAGTCTACTAATGTTTGTTAGTGTCGTTATCGCTTGCGCAGCTTGTAATTGTTAGAGCATTGCTCGGTCGAACTCACAAATATTTCTATCTCAAGCTTGTTGTCAAATTTAGTTTCTTTTTTTTTTTTTGATAGAAAGAAAAATTTATTAATTGTGGTGAAAGTTTTGGTCTATCGCAAGTAGACCACAAATACAAGGTTCAAAACCATCATATAATTCAACATGTGAACCTGTTTCTCTAGATGATATATCTATAGCATCTGCTACTTGATTATCATCACGACTTATAAAACCAAAATTACAAGAGAAAAAACTTGTAGCTAAGTGTTTAATATCTTATATTATATTCTTATTCTCCCACTGAATGAGAACAGAAACCCCGTTAATGGATTGAATATCTAACTTTGCGTCTGCTTCAACATGGATTCTTGAGAGTTTCATTCTTTTTGCCCAAGACAAAGCCTCTTGTAATGCCATGCATTCTCCATTCTATGTGCTCAATTCTCCATTTCCATAGATGCATTTAATTCCAAGGCATGTACCTGTGTAATCACGTAGAACAATACCAGCACCATATTGATTAGTATCAGTATTAAAACTGGCATCAATGTTAAGTTTAAAAACACCCTCTAACGGAGGTACCCATATTTATATTGTACTGTTAGCATAATGTTCAGAACTATCATTATCATGCAAATAAGATGCAAGGTGGTAATGTATTTTATGCACAGATGTATGAGGATTAAGAGAAACTCCATGAAACACCACGTCACACCTATCCTTCCATCAAATCTAAGATCTTATCATGAGAGAATATAACCATTTCATATCTTTCATAGCTTCAGGCACAAAAACCAACTAATGACCCAATCAGTAACAGAGTTGCAGTTATTCTTGACTGCATCTATATTAATATTGATTCCCCTCCAAACTTCTCTGGCATGTCCGCAATCAAACATGATGTGTTCTATTGTCTCCTCATTGCATCCATATATATCACACTGAGTGTCTTCACTGTATATGTATAAATCCTTTTACTTTTGATAGAATTAACTGGAATTTTATAAAGCCCTTCAATGTTGGGCAACTTTACAACTCCACAAAGCTTCCCAGATTCTAGAGTTGACTGCAATCCCATTTACCTGAACTTCCCTGTCATTGTAAGTTAATATCTTGTAAGTACTCTTGACAGAGAACTTACCATCCTTTGCATGCATCCATACCATTGCATCTTCCTTACTATTATCTATGAATAATTCCTGAATTTTTCTAGAAGTGTCTCGTTAAAAAACCTATTTAGAAGATCTACATTCCACTGATTAGTGCATGAGAGAAACAGTTCTGCCACATCCTGATAAAACCTGTGAAGTTCATTAATGGGTAAAGATGGATGATTTAAATTTTTAAACGTGGTATCCATCTATCTTTCCATATCTTGGTCTTCCTTCCATTATTTATCTCCATGAAATAATTTTGCTGCACAATTTGAAGACTTTTACATATGCCATTCCAAGTGTATGAGCAGTTCTTAGCAGAAATGTGTTGATGAAGTATGTCACCATTTTTTGAAGTATTTACTTCCTAAAACTTGAGTCATGAGATTACTTGACTCATTGCATATTCTCCATGATAGTTTAGTTAATAAATCCAGATTTAGTTTTTCAAGATCCCTGAAAGATAAATCTCCCAATTCCTTTGGTGTGCATACATTCTGCCAAGTAATTGGATTGTGCCGTCTGCTACCATTGTAACCTTAGAAAAACTTCCTCTCTATAGTGGTAAGTTGTTGAGTTAGATCATGTGGTATCTTAAAAGTGCCCATTTGATAGATAGGGACAAAGTTGAGCACATGTTTGATCATTGTACCTCTACCTTCTTGAGAAAGAGAATTAGAAATCCATGCTGAAAACCTTCTCTCAAAATTCTCTTTTTTAGACTTGAAGGCTTCTTGCTTTGAATGACCAATGATGAGTGGAGAACCAAGATATCTCTCTTTTGTATTCATGGCTTTTACACCCAGGATATTTCTAAGGCATTATGCAACTTCAGGCTTAATCTTCTTGCTAAAATGAACTGCAGATTTTTCAATATTAATAACCTGGCCAGACTGAGAGCTAAAATCATGAGTAGTTCCAATAAATTGTTAATATAGTCTAGATTTGCTTGAGTAAAGATCAAGCAATCATCTACAAAAATCAAATAATTAATGGTTGGGGATAAAGCATCCACTTTAATACCTTTAACTATGTTATTTTGTTGAGCATTAGAAAGTTGTCTTGAGAGAAACTCCATAGCTAGAATGAAAAGATAAGGTGATAGTGGATCACCTTGTCTGATGCCCCTAGTTGGTGAGAATTCTTCACAAGGTGAACCATTTAACATGACTGCCAAAGAAGTAGTGTTGATGCATTGATATATCAAGTCACAGAAATCCTTGCAAAATCCAAAATAATCAAGAACTTTAATTAAGAAAGACCACTCTAGTCTGTCAAAAGCTTTTGACATATCAATCTTGAGCGTTAGCCAACCAGTTTCTCCTCTCTTCTTCTTCATAGAATGGATAATCTCCTGAGCAATAACAGTGTTATAACTAACGAGTCTCCCTGATACATACGTAGCCTGAAAATGAGATACAATTAGTTAAGTCTGAGATTAGGATAGAAGATGTAGTTGAGAAACGGACATCACGGCAATCATCATTGCGTTCTATCGTTTGAAGGCGAAGATCAACCGAAGATTTTGGAGAACTTCTTCAACAAAAGGTAAGTGAAGACTGAACCAACTATATCTCAAGTTATAATCATCTTTCTATCTATGAAACGATGTCACATAACTAATTAGACTATTGCAAGCATATCAAGAATCTCAAGTCAAGTTTATCTTGGTAATTAGTTCTCGAAATATGACTAAGCTTAATGAAAATTTGTTCATACTTTATGAATTTCGGTTAAGACCAATTTATTGTTCGTAATCTAAATCGTGATTCAAGATTATCATTCGAAAATAGCCTGGAACAGTGATTTGTGTCATTGATGTTATTTGGGAATGTTTCGAACTGATTTACAGAGAAATATAGAACTACTGTAAATTCGGATATAAGACAGTATACATATCAGTCTTACAAACTGGGAAAACTGTTAAGGTATGAAGCCGCAATACATGTACTTAGTACACGTATCAGAGTAGCTATATGTCGACAACAAATTTTTGGTACGCGTATCAGTACGCACACCTTAAAAAGTATGTGAACTCGTAAACGCGGATAAGTACGTACACACACCCGTATACATACTACAAAACAACTGTTGGTCCCGGAACCGGTTTGGTATCCATAACGGTACGCATACCATAAAAGTTATGTGGACTCCAGAACTAAAGATAACATTTTACTGCCAATTCTCTGCATTACCTCAAAAGGACCAAAAATACTTGGAGTAGAGCTTGAAATTCTTCCTAATAGCTATTGATGTTTGCCTGTAAGGATGCAGTTTGAGGAAAACCAAGTCTCGTACCTGAAGTTCTCTCTGAGTTCATTTTATGTCTGCAAATACATTCATTCTAGCTTGAGATTTTGTAATTCCTCCTTCAATAGCTGCAGCATGAGGTTCCTCTCTTGTAAGTAAGTCTCAACTGAAGCAACAGAAGTTGTGGAAGCAACAGGAAAAATGATACGAGGTGGTTGATATCCATATAATGTTTGGAAGGAAGACATTTTTAAGCTGATGTGAGAGTTTGTGCTGAACCACCACTCTGCTAGAGCCATCCAGTTAGCCCACTTCTTGAATTAGATATATTCATGCACCTAAGGTACTGCTCAACACAAGCATTTGTTCTCTCGGTTTGACCATCTGTGTGTGGATGGTATACAGTACTCAGCTTGAGAGTGGTACCTAAAGACTTGAATAGAGATTTCCAAAACTGACTCACAAATATTTTATCTCTATCACTGACAATGGAGCTTGAGAGTCCATGTAACTTGAATATGTGATTGAGAAATTCCTTTGCCACTGTAACAGCTGTGAGAGGATGACTTAAAATGGAGGAAGTAGCTGTATTTAGTAAGCATGTCAAAGGTTTAAGATCACTGGAAGCTTGATGCACTACTGGATTCCAATGGAAAGCATATTTTTTGAGCATTTCTGTCAAAGGTTTAGAAAAAATGCCATGACCTCTGATGAATCTTTTATTATACCCTGTTAAGCCCAAAAAACCTCTTAATTGCTTTAATGTTGTAGGTTGAGGCCAAGTTTGCATTGCAGCAATCTTGTTAGGGTCTGCAACCACTCCATCAGCAGTAATTAAGTGTCCCGAATAATCTAGTTGAGGCTGAGCAAAAGCACACTTGAGAATTTTAGCATACAAGAAGTGTTGTCTCAAGATTGAAACAAGCTGCTACAAGGGAGTAATATGTTCCTCCAAAGTTGCGTTGTATACTAGAATGACATCAAAAAATACAAGTACGAATTTCCTCAGAAATGGCTTGAATATCTCATTCATAAGAGCCTGGAAAGTGGCAGGTGCATTTGTAAGATCAAATGGCATCACCCTAAACCCATAATGACCATGATGGGTTCTCAAATCAGAGGAAAACTGGTAGCCATGCATTTCCCACTGTATATTCCGACACATGCCTTCACTAACAGCGCTATCACCATTTGCTACCATTACCACCATGTGTCCCGTAGCAAAGGCATAAATGCCTAGTTTATTAGTAAAGTTGGCATATATGAAACTGTGTGTACTACCAGTGTCAACTAAAATAATTATACGATGTTTATTCAGATGACCAGAGATACTAATAGTATCATGAACACCATGTCTTGTCAAAGCATGTAAGGAAATTTCAATAGTAGGAGATGTAATATTGACCTCTTCGGTGGATAAGTTTCCTTGCTCTTACATTTCATCATCAGTAATCAACATGAACAGTTGTTGAATCTTACACTTGTGACCTTGTCTGTAAAATTCATCGCAATTATAACATAGTCCCTTGGCTTTTCTCACCTGCATTTATGCATGAGTAAGTCTTTTAATAGGTAGTAATGAATTTTCAGGTGAAGTTTTAGTTGGTGCCGTGGGGTGGGTCACAATGGGGTTTGATGAGGACATATTGGTTTTATTATAAGTGATGGTGTGAGAGAAGAATGGTTTGATAGTAGATGGTGGATGGGAAACAGATAGTGGTGTTGAGGAGAATGGTTTAGAAAAGGATTTTAAAGGTTTGGGTTGATGATACATAGAAGAATGTTGCATATCTGTCTAGAAAAAATGCCTCAGATGTAGTGTTAGGTTTGAACATCTGCACAGTAGTGCATATATCTTCTTTTAACCCGCTTATAAAGATGGGTGTAAAAACTCTCTGGAAGTGAAGGGTTATTAGCAACCATAAAGCTCTTGTAATATTCCCATTAATTTATCGTAGTAATCTTCCATAGTACTGGTTTGTGAGAGTTTATTGAATCTACCTACATAATTATCCTGAGCAATATCTTCAAATTAAATCTAGCACATAAATCATGAACAAAAGTTTCCCACGAGATAAACCCTTTACCTTGTTAATAATTCAAAAACCATGGATCTACCTAAGAATCAAATGAAATCACAGCCATATCAACACGTTCTTCATAAGGAAATTTATGAAGGCGAAAGTATCGTTCACATTTAAGAACCCATCCACGAGGATTAGTAGCATTAAATATTGGAAAAACGACTTTTGGAGTACGAGTAAACTTACTAGATTCTTTGTGAGATATATTTTTTTATGAGAGCACAAAACCGAGTTAAGGAATCATTTGGATTTGATGAGATTCGCAGTTAAACCTAGATCTGGTTGTTGATATGATGCAAATAGCCGGTGTTGATTGATTCCTAGTAAGTTGAGAAGAAGATTCATGTTAGAATCCAAATTATTCACCGTGGAATCCAAGGAACTCATCTCACTTTTCAAATAAGAAACATCAAATTTCAACTCTGTTATAGATTCAGCTTGTTAATTAAGATGTTGATTAACAGTGTTTGAGAGATCTGTAATTGTTTGTTTGGTGGCCATGGTCACAGGTTCCAGGACGAGAATCTGATACCAATTGTAGTGTATTGACGTACAACTACAAGATGAAGATGAAGATAACTAGCAACAAGCTGCTTTCTCTCTGAAACTTAGAACCTAACTTTCAATCGAAAGCAAAATTAAATTTTCATTGATAGCGTTTAGATTCTTACAATGATTGGTATTAATACCCAATTGGACTTAACTAATCTCAGCGGTCCTTAATACATTAATCAATAAACACAAAACTCGATGACATATTAAACCTACTATACTTGCACGTAATTGTTCCTAATTTACCCCTGTAGACAACTACCATGCTAGTTAACCGGTTCGAGCACAAACTGGCAATATCAGTTCATGACAAAAATGAAACGTCGCTACATGTGTGTCGAAATATCGTTACACTTTAGTAACACACACTCCTCTGACCCCCATACTTTTCTACGACCATGTGAAAAGTTCGGCCTAAAATTTTGTCGACTTTTTTAATTTCAAAAAAATACTTTACAAATACACGTGTTCGTGTGCTAGTCATCGCTCAAATAATATGTCGATGTAGTTTAACCACGTGTGTAAAATCTCATACTCACGCAATTTTTGTCTTGTACTTAGAATGTTAGGTTCCTTTTTCTTTTTTGCATCTTGTGATCTTTTTTCCTAAAAATCATCTCCAATGGGAATGTATAAAGATATTTTGAAGATGATTTGAAGGTAGTTAGATTGACATCCTCTAAAAAATCCTCTAGTTTAAGACTATCGTGAAGATATCTTTTTCAGATTTTTAAAGGTAAAATTAGTTATTTGTTTCACAAAATATATTTTTTAAATTAAAAGAATATAATAGTAGCCAATAAAATTAGTCTAATCAGATTCCCAAATAAAACTAAACTATATCATTCGAGATAAAATTTTAAATTTGCGACAAATTATGAATTTTAGTCACTTTTTTCCTAAACAATATCTTTAAAGTTTAAACACTATCCACATGGAAACGGCACCGAGAATCCATCGGAGATGCACTTAGCTTTCTAGAACAACTCCTTTTTGTATTAACTTCTACCTGTCCATAAAAAAATATCACAATTGCTGAATCAGCGACCTCCTTTCTTCTAGGGTTCATGTACCGAGACAACTCGTACTCCCGTTTGTTCCGGATTAGGTCGGCGTTAACACCGTAAGTACGTGTCGTTTCTATAACGGTGATTCATACGACTGTATTAGGACCACTTACGTCATCACTATAATTCTCACTTGTTCTCGTGTTTTCACTCGCCTATATAAAATCTTCCCGAAGTTCAAAGAACAAAGAAAAAAAAAGAAAGATTGAAAAATTCTTTTCAATCATCAAAACTTTTAATCTTGATTGCTGAAATTACAAGAAAAACACAGAATTTTGGGATGATGGCAATTTCAAATAATGTGGACCCAGTCTCTCAATTATCATTTCCCCCTGGGTTTAGGTTCTATCCAACTGACGAAGAATTATTAGTTCAATATTTATGTAGAAAAGTGGCCGGATATAATTTCTCATTGAATATCATTGGTGAAATTGATCTCTACAAGTTTGATCCTTGGGTTCTACCAAGTAAGTTCATAAATTTTAACTTGGGTTTTTGGTTTTACAACCTCATCAATGAATATTATGTGGAGACTAATTTCAGTTTTTGATGAATCATTTTTATAGGTAAAGCAATATTTGGTGAAAAAGAATGGTATTTCTTTAGTCCAAGAGATAGAAAATATCCAAATGGATCAAGACCAAACAGAGTTGCAGGTTCTGGATATTGGAAAGCAACCGGAACTGATAAGATTATAACAACTGAAGGTCGAAAAGTCGGAATCAAGAAAGCTTTGGTTTTTTACATTGGTAAAGCTCCTAAAGGAACTAAAACCAATTGGATTATGCATGAGTATCGCCTTTTGGAGAATTCTAAAAAACATGGCAGCTCTCGTGTAAGTATTAATAATCTCATACTCCGGTGAACATTTTTCTTCTGATCCCTGAACAGGAAGGAACTGACGATGTCACGATAATAATCTAATCCTTTCTTTTATCGATCCATGCAGTTAGATGACTGGGTATTATGTAGAATTTACAAGAAAAATTCAAGTGCTCAAAAAGCTGTATCATCTTCAAGTGAAGTAAATTCAATGACAACATCTAAAGAACAGAGTAGTAATGGAACTTCATCGTCTTCATCTTCTTCACAATTTGATGATGTTCTTGATTCATTACCTGAAATCAATGATCAATTATTTTCGCTTCCTAGAACGAATTCACTCAAGAATTTCCAAGATCAGGAAAACAAACTGATGATGAATTTTCAAAACTTGGATACTTCAAAATTTGATTGGAGTAGTTTAGCTGCCATGGCATCTTTACCAGAACTTAACAACAATGGCAATCAGGAAATCGGGAGGTCTACCACGAACAATCAAGCATACCCAGATTCAATGAATTATCATCTTCAACAAGTAAATTCTTCGTCAAATGGGAGATCATCAATTGAGGAGGAAGTAGAAAGCCGAATCGGTTCACAACTACAGCGTGTTAATTCGGCAAATTATTTTCAACAAAACTCGAACGATTTCTTACAGAATTATAATAACGAGTCGTTCGACTCGTTTGGGCTTAGGTATCTGACACAACATCCAGTGTCAGGTGGAAGTTCCCGGTATAAAGTATAATAAAAAGTTAAAGGACTGCACTACTGTAGTGTAATTAGGAAAAATTATTGGAATGTATTGGCTTGTGGTATTTTGTTGTAAGTATCTGCAATTCTTTGGGTAGGTTTTGGTGTTTTAAGTAATGAATTGGCAGGAATTAGGAAGAAGAAGTAGAAGGAATTAGGCAGTGATTTGTAGCTTAGATGCCATAGATGTAAAAAGAATTCAAGTGTATAATTTTGTGATGATTGTTCGGTTTACTGTGGAATGTAGATAGGAAATCATCAATCTTAAAAGTATATTCGTAATTCTTACGTTTTTGCGTTCGTTCCAAATTATGCACGTGTGCAGTTGGCGCTTGCTTAATCAATGTCAAAGCTTTGATTAACGAATCAAACAGCCATACCTAGGTTCATTTTTGTTGACTTGAGGTTCACATATACTAGATAGGTTGCTTAGGAGTATGAATTTTGATGAACTACTAATTTCAAATTCATTATTAACCTGCATTAATTTTGAGCTAGTACTTTCAAAGACAAATGAAGGTGAAAGCAAGCAATTTTAAACTACTTTGATGTTTTATGTATCCACTGTATGCAACCATATATTTCCAACAACTTCTCGTGTCATCTTCAACTCTTTCGTCATTTTAGACTTACAAATCTACAATTTCAGCATGTGCTATTTAGTTCGTCACAATTAATAACATTTTTTTTTGGGATGAATATTCTGAGTTTCCACAGATATTCTATATAAATTAAATGAGTCTTGTTAACTTGTATACCCGTATACATGTTAAGGTTCATTAAAACAACAATTTTTTGCATTGGAAACAACATTTATTTGTTTTATTACATTGGAAACAGTGATTCTTTGCATTTGGAACAAAAAATGTTGTTTTTAGTGTAAGAAAAACCAATTTCTAATAGAATAAGACAAAAAAAACACAGTTTCCAAAAAAATAAAATAATTCTTTATTAAATCTTAACATGTATACGGGTATACAAGTTAACAAAAGCCAAACTTAATAAATCTACTAGTAGTAAATTTCAAAGAACATGCATGGAGTCATGGGAGGATGCAAAATACTTTAAAGCGTTTTAGGGAGACAAGTGGGTGGAAACCCATTACTTTCCACATTTCCACTTGCATAATCCGGGTATTTCCCAAATACGTACCAGCCAGCTTAAGCTTACATTTTAAAGTCGAAACATCCACACTTATCTTCCGCAGTGTCGCCACAGATGCTTTTTAGATTCTTTGAATATAGTCAGTGTTGAAGTGAAACAGAAATGTGACTGGTTCACCGATTTCTAGTATGCCAGTCCGGTTCAGTTTTCAAAACATTGGATATAGTCATGTGGCGTTTTATCTTTCATTTCTATCTTGGGATGATTAGTAGAATTCAATCAGATGATCCATTTTAGAGAGATATAGACTAGGCCATCGAGACCATTGTTATGGTGGCAGTTATGAATCATCCAACGACTAGCCCACGTCGAATTATTGATTACGAAGTTTATCTGTTTTTAGGTACGCAGGCAGGGCTTACATAAATGCCATCGAATATGCTTCTTTTATTTTTCCCTAGACTAGAAGAATGGTTTTGTTCTCATCATTTCCTACGTGGTAACATGTTGAAATCACATATCAATCTAGAACTGCTTTAACTCCGAGGCCGCGTAGCATTTAAAGTACGCACGCTACAGTGAGTCAGTGACTAGAACCACACAAGCATGGTTTACATTAGACGAAGATAATTAGCAAAGGATTAAGATAAAGTTTGACACATAATAATAAAAGAAGATAATTAGATTAGCAACCAAAGGTCCAAAAGCCTTGATGTAAGCTTCATCATATTACCTAATCGTTAAGGTAATCAAAATTTGAATGTCATTAATTTATTTACTCATAAGATGTGGATGAATTTAGAAGAGCCTTTTTCTTGCGTCAAACTCGTTATCTTCATGAAAAACCTTGTTAAATAGGAAAAAGACCCACCCATGACCCATTCATTGCTAGGGATAAGTACAGAAATTCTTTTCCAATCAGAATCTTTATCTTCTTTTGAAACCACTTAAAGTTTTACATCATCTTCGTCCTCCATCTTTTGGTTCTCATTCTAATATTCCTTCTTTTTCGGTCTTTTTCTACTTCCTTTTTCCATTACGAAAAGTAGGAATTACCTATAGATCCTATTATAGTGTTCTTAGTTAGTGGCAGGTCCATCCACTAAAGCCCATTAAACAGAGGTCCATAATTAAGAAAAAACATAAAAATGGATCTAATTTTTTAAGCCCAGGTCCTTACACGTGCGGGATAACTAATACGAAATTTAAAAATACCACAAAAAACCCTCCCTATTTAACAGGGATTATAAGCACGAGAAGAACATTAACCTTTCATATTCGTTTTCTTCTTCTCTTTCTACTCTCACTGCTGCTGCAAATGGATTCTGTACAGATCCAAAAAAAATTCTTCAATCTTTCTCGTTTCTATCAAATCAATGTTTATTTTAGGGTTTCACGATCGAATCGTTGTTGTGTTTGATTACGCTTTTCTATCTCCATGTTTGATTTGTTGATTATTTACCAGATCTAGATGAATAATCATATTTTTTGTTCATTTCATTGTTAGATTTACTTATACCACTTCCATTTTGTTGGTTTTAGATGTGTTTCAGTTTGTTTTTGTATATGAAGCAACAGTACGTACATCCCGTACTGACAGAAACTCAATTTATTAAGAAGAAGAAGAAGATGATGATGATGCATCGTTATGATTTACGACGAGAAGATTTGTTTGTGTTTCCGGGTATGTTTTTTAATCATCTTTTTTGATTATTTTGTTCGTTTTTCTTCATTTGATTTTTTTCCGATTGTATTATGAAGATCAAATCGATTTTCATGATGCTATTATGTTTTTAGGTTTGATACAGTTTGCTTTTGTGTATGAATTGACAGTACGTATACGACGTACTGATACAAAATTCTTATGATTCGGTTATATTCAAATTTTTGCCATTTTTTTGGTTCGATCTAGGAGTACGTATGTGTAGTACTGAAATATGTGCTTTGATTCGGTTATATTCAGAGTTTTTCCATTGTTTTTGGGTTCGATCCATGAGTACGTATGTGTAATACTGAAGTATGTGCTTTGATTCGGTTATATTCAAAAGTTTTCCACTGTTTTTGGGTTCGATCCATGAGTAAGTATGTGTAATACTGAAATATGTGCTTTGATTCGTTTATATTTCTGAGTTTTGCTATTGTTTTTGGGTTTGATCCATGAGTACGTATGTGTAATACTGAAGTATGTGCTTTGATTCAGTTATATGCATGGATTCATCACTTTTTCTTGACATACAATTGATTTTTTTAGTTCATGAATATGCAGTACATATATGACGTACTGTTACAAACTTCTCTCTTACATCAAATAATTTTGACAGAAGCCATTCTGGTTTTTCCTTTTCATGGTATTCCAGTGCATGTATAATGAACTGGAATACTAAATAAGAAAAAGACTATTCTTGTCTCATATTAGTTATTTAGATATGAAATTGCTGTATTAGCTTGGATTCAAGATTATGTCCACATAGCCAATCCTTAAGTTAAGGATTTAGTTGCAACAAAGCTAATCATTTCTTATTTCAGGTTCAAAGTGATCATTTTGATGAGTTTTTCGCCCCTGAGTTGGACAAACATGGTTATCAAGCTCTTTACAAGAAGAAGACAACAGGGGTTTGCTTGCGGACATTTTTGATTTAATGGTCATAAACTCCAAATATTCAGTTTGTGATAATGAATCTGTTCACTGTAGGTTTACATCGGGACTTATGCTATCTATGGTTGTGCAACATTTTTCCGAAGGGACAGATTTTCCCATGTGAAGAAATACGAGGTTTGGAGATGACAGACTTTCTTTTGAATTATTATTACTCTGTTGGTTCACATGTTAAACAGTTTACTTTTGTATGTAGGTCGAATTCAACAAGGCTGCTCAGTCACTGACAGATGTTGTGGTCCCAATCACTCAGAAGAAAGCTGCTTTGTCTCGACTTCTTAAGGTGATTTTTCTTCTTTGGGAGTCTCTTATGCAGTTAGTTGGTGCTTAGATTCTTTCCCAGAATCTTACTCACTGTATTATTCTATTTGTCCATTCAATTTTGTATAGGATAATGTTGCGCTAATAGCGGTTCTGGAAGCAAAATTTAGCAACCACGGAGCCGATACTCCTGGAAAGCGGCAGGTTCTTTGTGTGGTAAGAAAATTGAAATGTTGTCTGTTACATTTTCATTTGTGCAAAACATCCTAATATGTTACTCTAGTTTGCTATGTATCACTCGATCCTTGATAATCACTTTCAGGGTTTGTTGTAGATATTCAGTAGCTTCTTATGGACATTAATTTTGTTGGTTAGTTTTTTAGTGGTTATGTCACCCTGTTCAATCATGCAAAACTGTACCTCTTTTGTATTAAAGAAATACTAGAGATTATTGGTATGATCCTACAATATATGTGATGTAAAACGTTTTCTAATTTATTTATCATTGATTCTAACAAACATGTACTTTTCCTGTAAGCAGTTCAACAGATACATACTCGAATTCGTAAGCAGCAGATATATACTCGAATTTGTAAGCAGTTTAGCGGATACGTGTTCTATTTGTAAGCAGCGCGACAGATATGTACTCAGATTTGTAAGTAGTGTAGCAGATATGTATTCGAATTTATAAGCAGTGTAGCAGATATGTACTCGAATTTATAATCAGTGTAACAGATATGTACTCAATATAATGAATGTGTAAACACACACGTTTGGTAACAATGGGTATTATGGTCATTTCCATATTTTAATTAATTTTGGACCTCTAAATAAAAAAAGAATTCCGACTGGACCCTACTATAACTAACTTTGTGGACTTAGGACCAAACAGCAAAGTTTCCTTACCAAAATGGTGTTTCTTGATTAGCATTGACTAAAAAATTTCGACTATTCAACTTTTGACTATTTGACTGTTTCAACTCCACTATCGTGGCACCTCAAAAATCCACAACATACTTACGGCGCAGGAGATCAGATGCGTAAGAAATGACGCTATACTATATGTTAGCTGGCACAAAAATGTTGTCTTTTCGCGTGAAGTCGAGCAACCACACATATAACCCACGCTGTTGTTTCCTTTTCTAAGCTTTGATTTTGTCTTTTGTAGAAAGGAATTGATGTATACGTGTCACTACAAGTACGAAGCTCACGTTGATTTTGTGTGTTCTGGTTGGTGAACTTCTCCATCGAATTCTAAGACAATCGAAGCTCAACCTTTTCTGCCCTAGTGTAACTCACTGAGTTCGTATATTAACTCAGTTTTGTCTCTTCCTTGGAACGAGAACCTTTAATTTTGGATAACGGCATCACCAATAACATCAGGGCACTTCTTCTTAGGGACCCAATTTACCCGTGCACGTGCTAAGGCTAATTTCTATGGGCTAGATTGAAGTGCTAGATTGGCCAAAAAGTGTTGCAAATCATGAAAAAAGTGTGTGAAAAAAGTTAACACTAACATTGGATAGTTCTCTCTCTTAGCAAGTGCTCGCAGTTCAACTAGCGGCGAGATTGAAACGTTGAACGGTTCAGCGTTCAAAAAGTGTTTTTAACGCTGAACGGTTCAGCGCTGGGAGATAAATTTTATGATCTAACGACTGAGATTTAAAACGATGAACCAAACTGCGTTCTATAGTGGTCCCAAATGACGTGGATGACCAATCTAACTATTAGATATCTAACCCATAGGACTTAGGAGGTTGCCCTAACTGACATGGATGACCAATCTAACCGCTAAATATCTAGCCCATAGGACTTAGCCTAACTAGAGGTGCCTAACTTTTTGGAGAATGACCGGAATTATCTGCGTCTTACTTATAGTACTTCTTTATCTAAGCCTAACACTATTAGCATCTGGAAAATTCTTGTATTTGCACAGGTATATTGTATTAATGTGTACCTGGAAAGTAGCTCTGCTGTTGGAGACAGCGACTAAGTCCACGCTAATTGGTGACTTAATTAGCCCCTGTAAGTATGTGACGACGGAGCATGCTAATATTATCTTTATTTAAAAAATATATTGTTTCCTATTATGTATGATCTTTGCTTTATGGTAATATCCTGCTCTATATATTCATGAGTTGTATAATCAGAATGAATACTATCATCATAATAAGAATTATTATCTTCTCGATCCTATATTTGTGAAGATGGTACCTATGAGTTAGGGTTCTTGAATCATGAGTAGTAATTCAGAATCATCTGACCAAAATAAACCAAAACAAAAAGAGCAGATGGAAAACAAATCTGCTCCTATTATCGTTCAATCTGAAGGTGCAACATTCAAGGCAGGGATTGTTCTTGATGAAACAAACTATGATTTGTGGTCAGAAATCATGGAGATGCATATCGCTGAAAAAGAAAAAAGCTTCTTTATTATGGGAAAGACAAAAAAAACTACTGAGGAAGATCCAAGATATGAGAAGTGGTACACAGATAATCAAAAGGTCAAGAGATGGTTGATGGTTGTTGATGTCTATGTCACCAGAAATCATGAAGAGATATATCCTACTGCTCGAGATATTTGGGATGCATTATCTAAATCCTTTTATGATGGAGATGATGAGATGCAGGTATTTACTCTAAATCGACGAGCGTTTTCGGCAAAAAAAAATGGCAGAGCACTCTCGATTCATTATGGAGAACTAACTGAAATATTTGGAGAGCTGGATCATCGTAACAAGGTGGTTATGGAGAATCCAAATGATATTGAATCCTATCGAAAATCAATTCAGCGCCTAAGGGTGCATATCTTCCTTGCTGGATTAGATGAAAGTTTTGAGCAGATCCGTGGTGAAATCTTGAGAAATGATCTTATTCCTGAATTGGAATCATGTTATGCACTTATTCGTTCGTGAATCTGTTCGACGTACAACGATGGCAAAAGAATCAGAAGAAGTTGAACCTGCTGTTATGGCAACTCGAAACCGGTATAATCAAAAAGGGTCTTTTCAGAGATACTCAAAGACTAAGGTGAACAAGTCATCACTTAAGTGTACACACTGTAATCAATCTGGACATACAATTGACGTTTGTTTCGAGCTGGTTGGATATCCAGATTGGTGGGATCAACATCTTGAGAGGAAGAAGGAGACATAGAAAAATTCTGGTGCCCCAATGGCTTCAACAAAGAAAGGAAAGGATTCCATGGTAACATCTGCATCAGTAGAAAGGGGCGGGTAATGATAGTAAGGTTTTAAATGTTTCTTCACTTGTTTCGAATAATTCATGGATAGTTGATTCTGGTGCCACAAACCATATGACATGTTATTTTAAACAAATCAGTCTCTACTGCAAATGGCTCACAAGCTCCAATTACTGGTGAAAGGTCAATATCTTTCACTAAAACCTTAAAATTAGATTCTGTCTTAGTAGTTCCTACATTAGACTGCAAAACTTGATATTCCTAGTTTTCGTTGTGAAGTATGTGAACTTGTAAAAATCCATCGTGCTTCTTTTCCATTATCATTCAATAAGAGTCCAGTTCCTTTTATGATCATACAGTCTGATGTTTGGGGGCCATCTAAAACTACTACTCTGGGTGGTTCAAGATGGTTTGTTATTTTAATTGATGATTGCACTAGGATGATATGGGTGTGTCTCATGAAAAACAAAAGTAAAGTTACTGCCTTGTTTCAACAGTTCCATAAGATGATTAACACTCAGTACAACAAAATGGATTTTGACCTTCAACATTATTTGGAGGGACATGGAATTATTCATCAAACTACTTGCTCTAATACGCCTTAGCAGAATAGAGTAGCAGAGAGAAAGAATCTTCATTAGCTGGAAGTGGTCTGTGCTTCATTGATGGAAGCACATATGCCATTGTTGTATTGGGGTGAGGCACTTACTTCTGCAGCATATTTTATAAATCGAGTACCATCTAGTACCATTGTGTTTCAAACACCCCATCAAGCTCTTGCTGAAGCAGTTGTGGCTCCAACTATTCTGAATCTGCCGCCTCATGTGTTTGGTTGTGTAGCTTATGTTCATCTACACAAGAACCAACGTGATAATTTGGCTCCTAGAGATTTGAAGTGTGTATTTGTGGGATATGCAGCAACTAAAAAGGGATAATGTTGATATCATCCTCCAACCAAAAGAATGCTTGTTACTTTGGATGTTGTATTTCATGAAGATTCTATGTATTTTTCATGTGAGTCTGAACTTCAGGGGGAGTACCATAAGGAAATTCAGACACTTAACTATGATGAAGATATATCGGAAATTGATGTATCTGTTATTGTCAACTCTGATGATATGGTCAGAGAATCTGTTGATGAAGGTTCTTCAAGAGAAGGAACAGGAAGTACAGTATTGGATCGTGATATAGAGATTCAAGATGAGGTTATGATAGAAGAGATTCCAGAGTCTACGTTACCTCAAGAAGATGAAACGCCAAACCAATCGTCTGCTACGGATGTTCTTGAAGAATCAAGGAAACAACTTCCACAACGTGTAAACAGAGGTATTCCTAAACCCAGATATGAACCTGAAATCTCTAGTAAGGTTAAGTACTCTATGAGTCATTATGTCTCTCACCACCGTTTGTCTAAAGCTAATAAGGCATTCGTGAATCAACTATCTACTGTTTTTATTCCTAACAATGTGCAGGGAGCATTAGCTGATCCAAAATGGAGAGCAGCTGTGGAAGAAGAAAAGTGGTCCCTTTTACAGAATGGTACTTGGGATTATGTTGATTGTCCAGAAGGAAGAAACATTGTGGGGTGTCGTTGTATTTTCACCATAAAATACAAGGCAAATGGTGAGATCGAACGTTATAAAGAAAGATTAGTTGCTAAAGGGTACAACCAAACTTATGGTATCGACTATACAGAAACTTTTGCTCCAGTAGCGAAAATCAACATAGTAAGAGTCTTGTTATCGCTTGCTGCAAACTTGGATTGGCCTTTGCAGCAGTTTGATGTAAAGAACGCCTTCTTGCATAGTGAATTAACTGAAGAAGTTTACATGGAGCTCCCACCTGCACTACACGAAATTAGGGAATTTGTAACGCCCGATTTTGTAACGGATATTTATTAAGTAACGTCGTATCGACGTTGGAAACTTTGTAACGTCGGATAATCGTTGCAATAATTGGTATCTGTTACAGAGTTTTAGGAGGGTTGTGGGTAATTACCTTCCTATCCTCAACTTAAAATGCCAAGTTACATTATTACCCTCCATTACTGCTATTAGCGCCTCTACTACTACTATCAACTCCTAGTTTCCATCCAACATCTCCTTTTATCACTACCAAACAAACACTCCATTTCCCAACAAAATCATCTTCTTTGGGAAAGTAGTTTATGTTTTCTACTCAGAGACAAAAAGCCAGCAGTTATTAGTTGCTCTTCAATAGTTCAGAAGCTGAAGTAAGTGGGAAACAACAAAAAAATCATCTTCAATTTTAGTTACTTTTGAATATTTGAATAAACCATACAATTCGATCTTCATCTACACATGTATGGGTTTTTATTCTATTAAGTGTTATTTTTCTTCATCTTCCTCTGCATGATTGCATAAAAATGGATACTCTTTTTAATGATCATTTTTTCTTTGTTGCAAAGAGAATGCAGAGAAGTGTAATAGCACTTAATGTATTTTTTTTAATTTTTTTTGTTATTCTGTTTTGTGGTACACGTTCTAGTGGGAACACTTTGTTTGTGGTGGTGTGTGGTTGATTTAAGAATTAAGTGTAATCATGATATGAATTTTGTTTGAATAACATTATTCTATTATGCAAATGTATTTGATTTAAGTTTTGTGGTGGTTGTTAACCTTTTTTTCTAGGGTTTGATCTGTTTATTGGGTGAAAATGCAGATTGTTTCTGTTGTTGTTTCTAGGATTTGATATGTTTTTGAATAAAAATGAAAATTGTTGTCTCTCTTGCAACGTATTTGGTTTTGTTTAGCACCAAAGTAATTTTTGCAGCAATACATTTTATACTTTGTTGTATGGCGTCAAGGAGGAGCCGCAGTCCTGATTCGTCACATGAGAGAGAGATAGACAGGAAAGGAAAGAAGCCTAAGGTCTGTTGTTCGGATGATGAACCAGAGGCAGAAAGCTCCTAGGATCCTCTTGCTGAGTCTTATAAACTGATTGAGTTCATGACCCCTGAAGAGTTGAAACAGCTTCAGAAGCGTGTGAACGACTTCATCGCATGTCATGAAATAGGGCTCAAAGTTAAAGAGGATGAAGCGGCACGCCGGAGGAAGGATGCTGAAGAAGCTGCTTTGCAAGAGGAGTATGACAAGTTCAGAGACGAACATTTTCTTCGTGCACAGGAATTACTTGTAGCAAATATGCCACGATATCCTCCACAAGCAGATTTTCTAGCCTCTGAGGCTGAACCAGATTGGGAACCTTTTCAGCATGTGCCTGAGCCATACTCACCAGATGAGGAGGTAGAGCAACTCGCGCAGGCTGATTTGGAGGAAGAAATAAAAGAAGACAATTGGCATGAATTTCTCATGGGGCCTGTTGATCCAGAAGAGGAGGAGTATGCTCAAGCACTAGTGGATGCTGAAGATAACGACGATGATGATGAAGACTATGAGGAAGATGAGACAAGTGAAGTCATCGACGAAGATGAAGAGGATGAACATGAGGAAGAAGAGGATGAAGATGAGGAAGAAGAGGAAGATGAAAATGAATAAGATGAATCTGAGGAATACGATGGATATGACTTGTATGAGGAAGATTCTACAGATAATGATGAATGAGGATGATGGATTATGAGATTGTTCTTAACTGCTGATGGATGAACCAACTTTTTGCGGGTATGTTTTGGTATATGTATATACTTAGTGGTGATACCTAGGGGTATATTTTTTGGTTTACTTTTTGGTATATTATTAACAAAATATAATAATTGCTATGTGGATGATACGACGACGGTTTATTTTTTGTTCAGAGATCGCTATGTGGATGTGATCTCTGTTTTTCTGTTTTCTGTAGCACACCCGTTGAAGACATTTTGTGTGTGCCATGTAAAATAGATATTATATATATATATAATATACATGTGTGTATGTGTGATTGTGATTGTTAAAAATGGAATGGACCTGTTCCAGCAGGGTATTTTTCAGATTTTTTGAAATCAAAGAAAATTTTATGCACTTATTCTGGCAGGGGTATTTTCGTAATTTTTGAAATCACCGAAAAATATACCTATTTCGGTATGGGTATTTTCGTTATTTTTGAAATCATCATTTTATGTGCCTGTTCCGGCAGGGGTATTTTCGTAATTTTCAAAATCACCGAAAAATGTCCCTGTTTCGCTATGGGTATTTTCGTTATTTTTGAAATCACCGAAAAATGCACCTGTTTAGGTAGGGGTATTTTCGTAATTTTTGGCAATCTTGCAAGCTGAGTTCCGTATTAGGATGTAGAATCCACTCAGGATCCATTGAGAACACTAGGTCTGTATAGGTTGCAGTTTCATCAAATATGATACTTGACTTCTCAAACCTCACCTGGACGAGAACACTAGGTCTGCATATGGTAATCTTGCAAGCTGAGTTCAATAATAGGTTGCAGTTTCATCCAATCTGATATTTGACTTCTCAAACCTCACCTTGACGAGAACACCGGGTCTATATATGGTAATCTTACAACATGAGTTCAATAATCGGTTGTAGTTTCATCCAATCTGATATTTGACTTCTCAAACCTCAGCTGGACGAGAACACTAGGTCTGCATATGGTAATCTTGCAAGCTGAGTTCAATAATAGGTTGCAGTTTCATACAATCTGATATTTGACTTCTCAAACCTCACCTAGACGAGAACACTGGGTCTGCATATGGTAATCTTGCAACCTGAGTTCCATAATAGGTTGCAGTTTCATCCAATCTGATATTTGACTTCTCAAACCTCACCCGAACGAGAACACTGGGTCTGCATATGGAAATATTGCAAGCTGAGTTCCATAATAGGTTGCAGTTTCATCCAATCTGATATTTGAATTCTCAAACCTCAAACCTCACCTGGACGAGAACACTGGGTCTGTATATGGTAATCTTGCAACCTGAGCTCAATAATAGTTTGCAGTTTTATCCAATCTGATATTTGACTTCTCAAACCTCACCTGGACGAGAACACTGGGTCTGTATATGGTAATCTTGCAACTTGAGTTCAATAATAGGTTGCAGTTTCATCCAATATAATATTTGACTTCTCAAACCTCACCTGGACGAGAACACTGGGTCTGTATATGGTAATCTTGCAAGCTGAGTTCAATAATAGGTTGCAGTTTCATCCAATCTGATATTTGACTTCTCAAACCTCACCTGAGAGAGAACACTGGGTCTGTATATGGTAATCTTGCAACCTGAGTTCAATAATAGGTTGCAGTTTCATCTAATCTGATATTTGACTTCTCAAACCTCACCTGGCCGAGAACACTGGGTCTGTATATGTTAATCTTGCAAGCTGAGTTCAACAATAGGTTGCCGCTTCATCCAATCTGATATTTGACTTCTCAAACCTCACTTGGACGAAAACATTGGGTCTCTATATGGTAATCTTGCAACCTGAATTCAATAATAGGTTTCAGTTTCATCCAATATGATATTTGACTTCTCAAACCTCACCATATGTTTCCGAGTATCCGAGCTAGCTGGTTTTCCATTATCCATGCAAGCTGAGTTCCATAATAGGTTGCAGTTTCATCCAATCTGATATTTAACTTCTCAAGCCTCACCTGGACGAGAACACTAGGTCTGTATATGATAATCTTGCAAACTTAGTATGCCTTGTTTTGTTTCCGATTATGTGTTTGACCACAATTTTGACTAACTTGACCACAAAATTGACCAACTTGACCACAAATTTGATCAACTTGACCACAAAATTGACCAACTTGACCACAAATTTGATCAACTTGACCACAATTTTGACCAACTTGACCACAAAGTTGACCAACTTGGCCACAAATTTGATCACCTTGACCATAATTTTGACAAACTTTACCTCGATCCAGACGCCTTTGACCTAGATATTTTGAGAGAAAATCAACCTGTATTATTGTACTCTTCTCTCTTGTCCGAAAAAAGTAAGGTTTCAATTTTTGGTCTCAAATTTCGTTCCTTCTCAAATTCTCACTCTGATACATCTTTTAGATTTCAATTCCCTCAAATTTAAGAAACTTTTTCTAATTCCCTCTCAAATTTGATAAACCTTTGCTTATTTCTAAAATTTCATTTCCCTCCTTCTCAAATTTTCAGAATGATTTCAAATCTAATCCTTCTCTATAAACAGAGGGGGATGAAGATCTTAATTTCTTTCCCTTCATTCTCACCATCCTCCTTCGCGATTCTCACTTATACCCCTTTCTTCTTCCGTACCTCTTACCTCGCATACATCTCTGTACCTCATTCATTCTCCAGAGGTAATCTACGTAGCTTTTACTTTCGAATATTTATTTCAAATTAGGGTTTCTTTTTTGTTGGTTGGTATCTCCTTTATAGATGTGCTTGTATGTTGTTATTTACTGCTTTACAATTCTTGGTATTTGGTTGTTATCTCTTTCCATAGATTACAACCAAACTCAGGGTTTCTACATGGTTATGAAGTTTTTCTTAATAGGTTGTTCTTATTACATTAATATTATACCTTTGTTGGTTGTAATCTCCTTCCATAGATTTCAACCAGAATTTGGGGTTTTGTATTTTCGTTCACTGCTAGGTTTGCTCTCATTTTAGTTCAAATGCCTAATATGTTGTTTGTTGTTTGGTTTGTTTGGTATGAAGATGTTATCAAGTCAGGATTCTCACACTTCAGATCATGTTTTGTCTACCAATGAAACTGGTTCTGCATCTGATGTTCGTAGTACTCCATCTCATGGTGGTTATGAAAATGGTTCTCTATCTAATGAAGCTTCTCTATCTCATGATGAAACTCAATCTGATTCTGACTTGGAGGAGACACAACTTCCACCTAGACTCTTGGTGGAAATAGATGAATGTGGAAAACCATTTGGCATCAAAGTTTGTAACTCGTGCAGGGGAACTCATTTGAATTCACTGTCCAATTGACTACAAAGACTGGAGGCTCATTCCTGCAGCCTTCAAGGACCAAGTCTGGAACATGCTCATGGTAACTTATTATCTCCTATGCATTTCATTCTATGGTTTGCTCCACTTATACATATCAGTGCTTATAGACCAACTACCTAGTTATTGTTTATGGATGACAAAATTACTTTGTCTTTTCAGGACAAATTTTGTTTCGCATATGATGAGTCTCTTGTCAGGCCATTTGTTCAAAAAATATTTCCCCAGAAGTTTCGTTCACTCAAATGGGAGTTACGCCTTAACATTCTGAAAAAGCTTCAGACTCGCGAAGAGATGGATGCAGCATGCCCTTATGGTGTTAATGATGACATTTGGAAACGATTTGTGCATAATGAGTACCATCCTGGCATGCAGGAGAAGTGTGCTAGATATGCTGAGAACCGACGGAAGAGAAGGATTTGACATTGTTTAGGTAGACTCTCCCATGCCAAAAAATCCTACAGAGTTGTAAGTACTTTCTAACCTAGTGGTCTCAACATTAAATTCTCAAACTATTTTATTTGGACAACCCTTACTGACCGTATTGATTGTACAGACCAAAAAAGAAGGTAGGGTTATCGAGTGTCGTGGTGAGAGCTGGATGATGGCTCATGTAGGGAAAAATGGAGATGTACATCCAAGTGAAGTTGAAGCATATGTGAGTATTGGACCATCATATGTTATTCAGAGTTCAAATAAATTTAATTGTTTACAGTTTGGTTCTTTTGGATTTCAGGAAAAAGTGAAGGCTGCCATAGACAAGAGAAAGGCTGAATCCGAAGCTGGTTTTGAGGTTATTGTAGATATTACCAATGATCCAGTTACTGAAGTTTTTGGTGATGAATCTAATCGTAGTTATTGTCGAGGATTTTCATCGAATGTTACCAAGAAGAAAGCAATACAAGGAAAATTTGGTTCTTTAATAGCCGCGAGTGCAAAAGCCAATTCATTTACCCCAGCTGGTAATGAAGGCAGGATGGACAGGATCCAAGAGGAGTTAAGTGTTCTCTCAAAGGTGAGCTTCAATCTGTGATTCATTTACGTCATTAACTTTTTATAGTTAGAGATTATAATTTTTTTAATCAACTATTGAATTGAATGGGTTGGTTTTGGTTATAGGTTGTTTTCAGTTTCATGGCAAGCCAACAGAACAATGACATTTGTCAAAGTAGAGCACAAGTCCCTGATATCCATTCTCCTGTCGTTCAACCTGGTGCTGCTGCTAATACTATACCTGCTGAAGGAGATCCTCAAGTTCGTCTTGTTAACAGAAAAAGGGATACAGTCGCAACGGGTTATGTGGTTACCGGCTTGCATGGAGAAACCTGTCACGGGGTGAGTGTTAATCATGACCAGAGGAAGGTATGCATAGGGGTTGTTCTTGATGTGCACTATCCTGTACCCGATGCTCCTCAAGGCCCGGAAAAATGTTGCACATTGGCTGATTGTGTTTTAGGTGGTTTTAATCTGGCCTGCAGACCGGTTGGTTTTGCAACCGGTAGATTAAGCAGTTTGGAACTTATCTTTTGGTGCAGTTTTCCTTACCTTTTCTATACATGTGCTGATGCTTATATTTTTATGTGTTCTTTTGATTTAGTCACTCTTTAGTTAGAGTTCGTAGTTAGAGTGTAACTCTGAAAGCTTCTTAGTCTTTCCTGCAAACTGGTTGATGTATTTTCAAAAGTTGTTGTAGATAGTGGTTTTAAAACAGGGTTCTTTTCAGACTTGTGAAGATAGATTTTTTTTTAAAACTTAGAAATGTAACAAAATTAAACAAGGTGATGTGAATTTTTATGGAGAAAAATAGAGGTGAAGATTCCACCATTCAACAATATTTATGTAATGTTATTTAATTTTTAATTATGCAAATTAAACAATTGATTTGATTCTTAATAATTGCCAAAAGCAGATTTCCAAAATATCAAATGTTAGTCGCAAGCATAATGCATCAAGAGTATAAAACTAAGCATGCATTATCAAGAGAAAATACAATTGATTAATAAAAACCATTTAAATCATTTTTTTTTCAATGCAATTAATCATATAAAAATATTGCAAAAATTAAATAAATAACAATTACCACATAAATATTGTGTGAATGGCTTCCTCCGTCACCCCTGGGATTGGGTTTAGCTCATCATGGTGTAATACATCTCAAAAGATTTTATTAATGCTCAAAAGTTGATTACAAATGATGAAATAATAGGAAAATTGATTTAAGACCGTCCGTTGCGACACGCAGGAAGCGTCACGAAAGAACGGCACAACTGGAGTGATGTAAGCGCTATTCCTAAGTCACGAGAAAGGAATTGGAAATTGTCGCAATTAAGCGACACTTTTCAACGACTTTCTCTTACCGTCTAATGTTCTTCGTGTTCTTCCTTGCACCAGCAGGAAGCTTTTCACGCTGTTGGTTTTTCTTTCGATTCTCTTGGCTTCTAAACTATCCCAAAGACTCTCCCAATGACTTGCCAACCTATTTTCGACGAATTAGCTAGTATTTATAGTGTTTTGGAACCCAAAAATATTAACATCAATGCGTATAATTTCCCATTAATCCTCTAATTGCTCGCTGCCCAGAAATAGGAATAATTACCAAATTTAGATTCTCCACACGTTAACTCACTCCCTGTATGCTCCTAATCAGCTTCTCCACGCCTCAGAAGCTTTCCCGCGCCTCCACATCACTCCATGCATAGCAGAAACACGATTGAGCTCGTGTTCAGTTCACGTTGCTCAGTTTTGAGCTCGTGAATTAAAACGAGCTTTCCAGCCAATGTCGATCAAATTCGATGCCCAAAATGTCTTCCCTATGTCATATCACATCTTTATGCCAATTTTCAGCGATTGAATCGCATTCCAACTTCTTCATTTTCTCGATCAAAAATCATGCAGAACTGTTCTTCGTTTCCCGCCAATTTTCAGTTTTCAAACGAAGAAGAAAGGGTGTCCCCCTATCCTGAACTGGGGTGCGAATAGCAGCTTCCTTGGGGTGACCTGGGGGTGCCCCTTAATAATTAGGTTACCCCTTATCCAAAAACGAGAGTCCGAATAACACTTGTCCTCCGGGTGCCAAAATCAACTTTTCGAGCCGAATTTTCCAAAACTATTTATTTCCAAAAAACACCTACAAATACATAAAATAACAAAATTAGTACAAAATCGAGTGCCAACAATATATAGTTGGTGGGCCCGGGAAAGCGTATAAAATTTAAGCGCAATGAAACGCGGGCCTACAGTAATACCGCAAGTGCACGGTCGTCGGTTGTAGCTCGTGCAAGTACGGGTCGATCCACAGAGATTGGGAGTGTTTTGTTGTGTTTAGCTATTTGGGCTCTAAATTGCCAATGGGCTCTAAATTGCTAATGGGCTTAGAGTACTAATGGGTTTGATAACAATAAAATGAACTGAGCTTGGGCTCAGTTGGTCTTTGAAGTGTAAATGGGCTTTGGGCCTTTGAATGATGAACTGAGCCTTGGACTCAGTTGGTTTGGTCTTGGGCTTTTGAGTTTAGGCTTATGGATTAAGCCCACAGTTGACTGAATTGGGCTTCAACTTTAGGTTCAAACCTGGGCTTGGTAACTGTGAACTGGGCCTTTGCTTGGAAAGTGAACTATTACAGTGGGCTTTAGTAATGACTCTTAGCTGAGCCAAGCTCAGTTGCAGCAGCAGCAGCAGCAGGGGAAGGGGAGCAGCAGCAGCAACAGGGTTGCAGCAGCAGCAGCACAAGGCAAAGAAGAAGGAAAGCAGCAGTACTGCAGCAGCAAAGCTGGAGAAAACAGCAGCAACAGCAGCAGCAGTGCAAAGAAAGCAGCTGCACAAGCACTGAGTAGCAGGGGAAAGAAAAGGCAGCTGCAGCAACAGCAAGGGAAGCAACAGCAGCAGTAGCACAAGCAAGGAAGAAAACAGTGGGAAAACAAGGCAATAAATCAAAGGCAATGCAGTAAACAACAACAATGGAAATACTAGACAGCAAAGAAAGATGACAATGAAGAAAACAGTGTGAACAAGATAAATGAACCAAGGCCTAAGGCCAAGGGCAGGGATGTGGAGAAGAAGTAACAAAGCAAAGCTAAGGCATTCATAAAGAATGGGAAGAGAATTAGCTTGCTATGAGCACTAATTTCTCCCAATGCTCAATCAAATCAGTGCAACCTAAGCATACAAAAATGGAATGGCAAGATAATCAGCTTGCTATGAGCACTGATTTCTTCCATTACTCAATCAATTCAGTGCTTCAAAGGTTTCTAGCCTAGCATTCTATCACTTCACATGTATCACAAAACAGGTATATTAACATTACATGGAACTAAACATGCATTAACATTAAACAGGACACATGTAAACAACATCTAACAGTAACAACACACATTAACAGAACACATGATTAAACAGGAGCAAAAATTTTAACAGGAACACATTTAACAGGAGACAAACAGGATATGAAAACAGGAAATTAAAACATGAAATTAAAACAAGCACATTAACAGGAACTTAAAATTAAAACACAAATTGCAATAAAAAGTGACAGAATTTAACAGAACTTGAAATTAAAATTGAAACCCTAAATTGAAATCTAATTGAAATTTAAGAACTGAAATTAAACCTAAACTAACCCAATTTTGGGGGAATCTCGGCTAGCCCAAGAACACCTTCTACACATGATACATATCCCCTATTTATACCCAGGACACCCAATTAGGGTTTACAAACCAAATCCCTAAATTTCCCCCAAAAACAGTAAAACTAGGGTTTTAAATTCATCTCACCAATCATGATGAAAGTTGTTTCTGACTTCGACCCACGTTGCTACATCTCCTTCTAGCCTTCCTGCACGCTTCGAATTCGTCTATAGACTCACTTATTTTACTGATTTCTCACCTAGGGTTTCAGAGAAAGGAATGGTGAGAAATCAGTGAAATAAGGGGCTAGAGAGAGGGGGGAAAAAGGGAGGGTAGGTGATGGTGGTAGATATGGCGACGTTTGGTGGCTGTGGCAGGTATGGAAGTAGCAGGTGGACGTGATGGTGGCGGAATGGGTGTTTCTGCAGAGGAATGGGGGAGAAGTACGGAAGAGAAGAAGGGAATGAGAGAAAAAACTCTCGATGGTTTTTAGGGTATAGGAATTTTCACTGTGGAGCATGTACATCGGAGATGATGATCAGAAACGTTGAGCGTTGGATGCAAATATGGTTGGTAGATCTAACGGTAATATAAGAGATGAATCACTTAGACCGTCGGATTGTGAAATACAACGAAGTCAACGGTGTTAGATGATGTTAGGTACTGTAGTGTAAAGCGGGAGTATCTAATTTTGATGCATAGGCATAGAAGCGATCGTTGGATTCAACTACAATCTAATCTGAAGGCTTGGAATTTATGCGCTGTGGCGTTTGGCAGAGACTTCAGATTTTGATGCTCTATGAATGAGAGACCGTAGGATGATGAGTTGGATCCAATCTGACGGATGAGAATGGAGGCGGTTTTGGTTATAGAAAATGGGTTTGGGTAAGGGTTTTGGGCCTTGGGTATGCCAAGCCCATATCTTCTTTAAGAGCAATTCTTCCTTCTTGAGCCCATTTCTAGTCTTTTGGGCTTATGCGCACCATTCTTCGCGGCTTCTTTGTGTAATTCCTCCCGGCTTTTCACTACTTTTCTGCTCTTTTCGTTCCGCAATTCATCCAAACTTTATTTACAACCTAAAAATGCAAAATTAAGTAAGAAAAATATTTATTCTTGAAAACAATGAAAATACAGAATATGGGATAAAATGTAGAATTACTGCGCAAAAGATGAGTTAAATGCCAACAAAAAGGGATAAATATATACAATATTTGGCACTCATCAAATACCCCCAAACCTGAATTTTACTTGTCCTCAAGTAAAACAAAACTAAGAAAATCTTAACTATACCACTGTCGCTGGTCTCTCGAATGCATTTAGCGTATGCACTAAGCCTTTTAAACCACTAAGTGTCCCTAGTGGACGAGTTGAAGTCTCGTGAAGGTTTGCTTAGAACGTACCTACAAAGTTCTAGGTCAAAATATAAGCTCAGATTCCATCAAATGTGACATGTGCAAAACAGTTTAAGCTCACAGCAAAATGGAGATGTCAATCTAGCTATCGAAGGCACAATCCTAGCACTGATAACAAAAAAAGACATGTGATAAGAGTGTAAAGTGTATCTACACATGTGTAAAGAAAGATCTGAAGTTATGACTACTAATCACCAAGAGATAGTTTCTCAGGCTAAGAACTGAGGTCGAAATCTAGCTAGCTGTCCGGACTTTACGAGAATTGTGAATGAGTTGGAGGTATTTCACAATTACTCGCGTTGTACATCAATGGCATACACCCTCCTTGCTTATTACAACGAAACACAAAAGAACTCTTTACATGACTCTTATTTACATTGACAAATCTCTTTTTATTTTTGGAACAAGAGATGATGGAATTGATAAATACTTGATTTTTTTGGATTTTTCTGATATTTTTTTTTTCTGAATATATACATCGTTTTTTTGAACAAGGAAACACTTTTGATACATATACAAAAGGGAACAAAAGATTACATGACACTTTGCAAGAGGTAGCCCTTTTTGATGCACCCAGTTAAATTCGATGGTTGTCTTTCTTAATGTAACCTCCACCTTCTATCCCAACCAACCAAAGAACAAGCTAGTCAAGTTTCGTTCAGTATTCTAAAGTGATTGGCAATCGTAACTTCCTATCAAACACCTTGAAGATCGAGGCCATACATGTATTGGTAGATCGTGCGCGTGCAAATTTCTTATCACTATGTGAATTGTGCTAGAATCAGGGTGCCTAAATATCTAGACTAAGACTCCTAATAAAAATACATATTTGCACAAGAGTCAACATTTCAAGGTAAATGAGCTCCATTTTTTATGATTTTTAATTTTTTAATTTTTTTGAATTTTTCAATTTTTTTCAAAAAGAAGGAGTTCTTGTTTTCAATTATGGCAAATTATCATGGTATCTACTCTATACCCCCAAACCTAAACTAAACATTGTCCTCAATGTTTCAAAATATGGAAAGAATTAAAATGCAACATATGGAAAGGGACATGCTGAGTAGATTAAAAAGGAGAGAGAATACCCGATTTCGGCGAAAGCAGAATTAAAACTCCGTTATTCAAGGCAAAAAATCCAACATATTTCAGCCGAGATCATATTGGATTAGCAAAATATATACAAAATGAACAAAAGGGTTTTTAAGAAATTTTATCTACTGGATTATATACAAAAAATTCACCATACACTAACAATCTAAAGAGTTGAGGATCAACCCAAAAGACAAAGTGTAGAGACATAGAAAGTTTCAAAACACTAAAATTGGACTTAAATGGGAGTGAGAGTGAAAAACCGAATGAATCACCCCTAAACCAAAATTTTTCAACAGGTTCACTTTTAAGCACAAAATCTAACAATTTTAGGGGTGCAGGATTCACAAGGTCTAACTGAAAATGGACTTTGTTCGGGATGGGCAAAGAAATGCATTCCAATTGTGGCTCTTTAAAAGTGTTATATTTTGAAACAAAATAGTCCAAAAGGACTTGGGAGGCACACAGTTCCAAACCTAGGTTGGGCATTATCAGAAAAATTGGTTTTACAATATGGGTACAAACCAAATCTAGGTTGGGTGGAAGGCCATCAGATTGTGACTTATGTAGAAGAATAGGCACATCATTATCAATCAAATCAAAATCTCCTAAATCATCTACACATGTCACATCATGCTTACAATCATCAATCACATTAGCAAGATCACAATCAGAGTCATCAACATCATTAACAGATTTATCCTCGTGTATCGGCTCATCAGGGGAAACATCACATGGAATACTAGAAGACATATCATGCATTAAGGTCGGGGCAGAGACGCCTAATGTATTTGAACCCAAAGGTTCCATAACATTTTCAGTATAGACATGTTCTTCTAACATAACATCATAATCATCATCATCATCATGATAGGGATTTTGCAATCTAGGATAATTTTCAATCCTAAGGTCGGAGCTATTACAAGAATAAAACTCTAATTCATGGGGGTGACTCATATCATGTGTTCCTGTTTCCCTAACGGATTCCCATTGATGGGTTTTCTCTGCAATCTCGGCTAAAAAATTCCATGCATCATCCACAGATTTATCAATAAACTCACCATTACACATAGACTCAACCATGGTTCGAGATTTAAAGTCTAGTCCCTCATAGAGGATGACGACAAGTCTCCACTTCTCAAATCCATGGTGCGGACATTCGCTCAACAAATCATTAAAACGTTCAAAATAGTGAAAAACAGTTTCCTCATCCAATTGGACAAAACAATTGATACTTTGACGAATAGCGATGGTCCTATGATGTGGAAAGAATTTTTTGAAAAATAGATCTGTGAGTTGGTCCCAAGTGTTGATTGATTGTGGTCTCAAACCGTAAAACCATGTTTTGGCCCTTTCCTTTAAAGAAAATGTAAACAAACGCAATTTCAGAGAGTCTTCGGACATATGATCAGGTTGCATAGTCCGACAAATTTGTTCAAACTCTCTTACATGAGTGTAGGGGTTCTCAGAATCGAACCCTCGAAATATAGGAAGTATTTGTATCATGCTTGCATTTATTTTAAAAGGGTTATTGGTTTGAGGTAATACAATACATGATAATGGAATTTTTATTGACGGATACATGTATTCATGGAGAGCACGAGGTTGGCCCATTTTGAAAAGACACAAAGCCCACTATTTGGTTTTAATGGGTTTGGATTTTTGGGAAACTTTTGGTTTTTGATGGGATATATTTGAAAAAGAAAATTTGGTTTAAAAATGGGAGCAAAGTAGAAATTTGGTTTTAAAATTGGGAGCAAAAGAAAATTTTGGTTTTTTTTTTTTGGTTTTTGGTTTTTGGTTTTTTTTCTTTTTTCATAACAGAAAATAAAATTTGGTTTTTGAAATGGGAGCACGCCCACTGTTTGTTTTGTGTCTGCTTTGGCTCCGCTTGGTTGAAAACTTTTGGTGGAACTGAGTCCAAAATCTCGGCCTAGAATTTGGGTACTCGGCCCACTAACGAGTTCAACTAGCGTGATCGGTTACAAGCTCAGCTGGGTTTAAAAACCCAGAGTCCAAAATACAAGTCCAATGAAAGAATTTAAACAAGCCCACAATTAAAAAAAAACAAGCCCACAAATAAATTATTACAAACCCAACAGAAAATAAGAAAAGCCCAAAAATTGGCTTTAATATTACAAGCCCACAATTAAAAATTGGAAGCCCACAATTCGGGTTCTCTTAAATGGGTTACCTTTTAAGCACTGCCCAGCTGCTCTGATATTGTTGCAAAAGCCCAGTTGGGTTTTGGTTCTTTTCCTTGGTGGCGTCCCAGCAGAGGAAAAACAGGTTCAGAACAGCAGGTCCAACAGCAAATGAAGTGAAGCAGATGCAGATGCAAATGCTATGCAGTGAAATGCAAAAATAGCTAATAAAACTACAAGAAAAACACAGCACCAATCCCCGGCAACGGCGCCAAAAACTTGGTGGGCCCGGGAAAGCGTATAAAATTTAAGCGCAATGAAACGCGGGCCTACAGTAATACCGCAAGTGCACGGTCGTCGGTTGTAGCTCGTGCAAGTACGGGTCGATCCACAGAGATTGGGAGTGTTTTGTTGTGTTTAGCTATTTGGGCTCTAAATTGCTAATGGGCTCTAAATTGCTAATGGGCTTAGAGTACTAATGGGTTTGATAACAATAAAATGAACTGAGCTTGGGCTCAGTTGGTCTTTGAAGTGTAAATGGGCTATGGGCCTTTGAATGATGAACTGAGTCTTGGACTCAGTTGGTTTGGTCTTGGGCTTTTGAGTTTAGGCTTATGGATTAAGCCCACAGTTGACTGAATTGGGCTTCAACTTTAGGTTCAAACCTGGGCTTGGTAACTGTGAACTGGGCCTTTGCTTGGAAAGTGAACTATTACAGTGGGCTTTAGTAATGACTCTTAGCTGAGCCAAGCTCAGTTGCAGCAGCAGCAGCAGCAGGGGAAGGGGAGCAGCAGCAGCAACAGGGTTGCAGCAGCAGCAGCACAAGGCAAAGAAGAAGGAAAGCAGCAGTACTGCAGCAGCAAAGCTGGAGAAAACAGCAGCAACAGCAGCAGCAGTGCAAAGAAAGCAGCTGCACAAGCACTGAGTAGCAGGGGAAAGAAAAGGCAGCTGCAGCAACAGCAAGGGAAGCAACATCAGCAGTAGCACAAGCAAGGAAGAAAACAGTGGGAAAACAAGGCAATAAAGCAAAGGCAATGCAGTAAACAACAACAATGGAAATACTAGACAGCAAAGAAAGATGACAATGAAGAAAACAGTGTGAACAAGATAAATGAACCAAGGCCTAAGGCCAAGGGCAGGGATGTGGAGAAGAAGTAACAAAGCAAAGCTAAGGCATTCATAAAGAATGGGAAGAGAATTAGCTTGCTATGAGCACTAATTTCTCCCAATGCTCAATCAAATCAGTGCAACCTAAGCATACAAAAATGGAATGGCAAGATAATCAGCTTGCTATGAGCACTGATTTCTTCCATTACTCAATCAATTCAGTGCTTCAAAGGTTTCTAGCCTAGCATTCTATCACTTCACATGTATCACAAAACAGGTATATTAACATTACATGGAACTAAACATGCATTAACATTAAACAGGACACATGTAAACAACATCTAACAGTAACAACACACATTAACAGAACACATGATTAAACATGAGCAAAAATTTTAACAGGAGCACATTTAACAGGAGACAAACAGGATATGAAAACAGGAAATTAAAACATGAAATTAAAACAAGCACATTAACAGGAACTTAAAATTAAAACACAAATTGCAATAAAAAGTGACAGAATTTAACAGAACTTGAAATTAAAATTGAAACCCTAAATTGAAATCTAATTGAAATTTAAGAACTGAAATTAAACCTAAACTAACCCAATTTTGGGGGAATCTCGGCTAGCCCAAGAACACCTTCTACACATGATACATATCCCCTATTTATACCCAGGACACCCAATTAGGGTTTACAAACCAAATCCCTAAATTTCCCCCAAAAACAGTAAAACTAGGGTTTTAAATTCATCTCACCAATCATGATGAAAGTTGTTTCTGACTTCGACCCACGTTGCTACATCTCCTTCTAGCCTTCCTGCAGCTTCGAATTCGTCTATAGACTCACTTATTTTACTGATTTCTCACCTAGGGTTTCAGAGAAAGGAATGGTGAGAAATCAGGGAAATAAGGGGCTAGAGAGAGGGGGAAAAAGGGAGGGTAGGTGATGGTGGTAGATATGGCGACGTTTGGTGGCTGTGGCAGGTATGGAAGTAGCAGGTGGACGTGATGGTGGCGGAATGGGTGTTTCTGCAGAGGAATGGGGGAGAAGTACGGAAGAGAAGAAGGGAATGAGAGAAAAAACTCTCGATGGTTTTTAGGGTATAGGAATTTTCACTGTGGAGCATGTACATCGGAGATGATGATCAGAAACGTTGAGCGTTGGATGCAAATATGGTTGGTAGATCTAACGGTAATATAAGAGATGAATCACTTAGACCGTCGGATTGTGAAATACAACGAAGTCAACGGTGTTAGATGATGTTAGGTACTGTAGTGTAAAGCGGGAGTATCTAATTTTGATGCACAGGCATAGAAGCGATCGTTGGATTCAACTACAATCTAATCTGAAGGCTTGGAATTTATGCGATGTGGCGTTTGGCAGAGACTTCAGATTTTGATGCTCTATGAATGAGCGACCGTAGGATGATGAGTTGGATCCAATATGACGGATGAGAATGGAGGCGGTTTTGGTTATAGAAAATGGGTTTGGGTAAGGGTTTTGGGCCTTGGGTATGCCAAGCCCATATCTTCTTTAAGAGCAATTCTTCCTTCTTGAGCCCATTTCTAGTCTTTTGGGCTTATGCGCACCATTCTTCGCGGCTTCCTTGTGTAATTCCTCCCGGCTTTTCACTACTTTTCTGCTCTTTTCGTTCCGCAATTCATCCAAACTTTATTTACAACCTAAAAATGCAAAATTAAGTAAGAAAAATATTTATTCTTGAAAACAATGAAAATACAGAATATGGGATAAAATGTAGAATTACTGCGCAAAAGATGAGTTAAATGCCAACAAAAAGGGATAAATATATACAATATTTGGCACTCATCAATAGTATTGAGATCAAATTAGACACAAAAATGTGTCTATCAAATACCCCCAAACTTATTATTTGCTAGTCCTCGAGCAAAATTTATTCTTTAAAAGTGACCGAGTTAATCTCGGGTGGGTTTATCAGAGGTGTACCCACAAAAACCAATACTCCATACCCTAGCTATCTACGCAGAACCTTGGAAAGCACTAAAGAACCTCCTTGGTTGGCATACAATTATTGACTCTAAGAGGAAGAACCCTGATGCGAAATTCCAATTGTTGTACACGAGTTTGCACTCAAGCATACTAAAATTCATATAAGTGACAGAGCTCTACTAAGATAGTTTCACAATGGACATCATACTCGGAGTCAGACTAATCACATGAAAAGATTAAGAAGATGGAAAAAGAAAAATGTAGATGGTTGAAAAGTGAACGGTGTTTCCCATATCTGTCTGAAGGCCTATGCCAAGATGAACCTAACCTAAATGACTGAGATACCGGTCTGACCAATATTAACACACTGGCATATACAAGGGAACCAGTGGTCAATAACTTAAATCTAGATCAACAAACTGGCAAATACAAGGGAACCAGCAGTTGACTACACATAACAATAACCATTTTTTTTTAACTTAACGGCATGAATAGATCTTTTTGATCCAAGCGCATGCTTCTTGTCAGCAGATTACACGATAGTTCCCACGGGTCCTGCATTCCACGCTTGCATAGGCGACGGAAACAGGGAGAACACACGCATATTGCTATCCAAGTGTTAATACTTATTCCGATTGGTCTAACTGGTCCAGTCTTTTTTTTTTTTTTTGTTGATAACTCAGTCACTCTATTTCACCCTAGCAAAGGTAACAACTTGAATCGTGTGCCCCACCAAATCACTTGAAATAAAAGAAAACTAAAAATAGAAAGTGAAAAGGACTCGACGAGATATGGCGAAACTATCATGATATTTCTAACACCTGAGCTCTGTGCTTTTATGAATAGACTCTATAGATGTTTCCATCTAGTCAGATTGGTTCCTCAACTCCTAAAATAAAAATGTTTCCATCCACTTAGATTGGTTAGTGCTATCCTTAATAGGCGTAAATTTCTAGGCTCTGGAGTTTATTTATTGTAACTTAAAACTAACAAAAAGTTTCTTCCCCACCCTCAAACTTAAATCTAACATTGTCCTCAATGTTCTAAAGATAAAATTAAAAGCATGAACAAGGAGAAACTGTTACCACTTGAAGAAAAAGAATTAAGGAAAGATATTACCATGTTGCATGAGATTGGGTTACCTCCCAAGAAGTGCTAAGTTTAAAGTCTTCAGCCAGACATCAAATACCTCAAAAAGGATCTTCACCTTCCAAAGTCATATACCAATAGCTGAAAGAGATGTGGGTCCATAATACCAAATAGAGCTAACACCAATATGAGACAACTGCACTGGTTCAGAAAAATGAACAGAAGGAGCACATCCTCATCTAAGGTTTCTTGCAAGACAACCGGATCTATCCAGAGCCTCCAGTTGGGCTTCATAAGAGTGTCTTGAAAAATAGATTCATCCGAAAAACGGGTTTCTAATATATGGATTTCCTCCTGAAAAGTATCAGGCGGATCAGGTTGTGGAGTTTGAATTGACTCAAGCGATACCTCAGATGCACTAGGCTTGAGTCCCAAGTTAGGGACTTCTACTGGGGATAATTGACAATCTCTACCCCCAAATTTAGGGTAATCACTATTCTCCGTAAGACCTTTAACTATGGATTGAATTTCTTCTAGTTCACTACCCCCAAACTTAGAGTTTTGGGTATCTCTACATAAACTAGTCAAAATATTCCTAATTTCTAGACCATCCGGTTCCTGAAAAAGGTCAATTGCTTTCTCTGAGTTATAATCAGGTGGTTCATCTTCTAAATTCTTTTGAGGTATACTAGCTATAGGACTTATATGTTTCATATCATCTATGGTCATCCCTAGGGTTTCCTTATTGTGTTGAAGCACGGTTATTGGCCTAATTTCATGATCACTATCCAAATCGGAAGTTATAGGCAAAATCTCAGATGGGCCTACAAATGCATAATTGGGGTCCAACTTAGGAGGATCTTTAGGCTCTTCGAAATAAGGGCTTAAGGTAGATTCGGTAGCTAGTAATGGTTCAAACCTAGATTTCCATCTATAGGTATCTAACATAGGAATAGAATCCAACAGAGCATTTACTTGTTCAATGTTGTTATCATCGTCAAAATCCATGCTAAAACGGGCTAGACAACTCTCTAATGGATCTTCCGATTCGGTGTTTGGTACAGACTTCGGAACTAAGGTTCCTATCATGTTGACCTCTTCAATGCACGTGTCATCTAGCTCAGAATGTAGCTTATTGACATTAAAAATATTCAACTCAATAGTCATATTACCAAAAGATAGATTCATAATACCATTTCGACAGTTTATGATCGCATTAGATGTGGCTAAAAACGGGCGACCTAAAATCACTGGTATTTGGTTCTCTGGGTCAGGGACAGGTTAGGTATCTAGGATAATAAAATCCACTGGATAAATAAACTTGTCAACCTGTATGAGAACATCCTCGATCACACCACGAGGAATTTTTACGGACCTATCATCTAACTGAAGTGTCATCTGGGTAGGTTTCATCTCACCAAGTCCTAGATTAAGGTACACATGGTATGGCAGTAAGTTCACACTGGCTTCTAAGTCAAGCAATGCTTTCTCAACACAGTACTTACCTATTGTACAAGCAATGGTATGGGACCCTGGGTCTTTATACTTAGGAGTAGTGGTATTCTGAATAATAGAACTCACGTGACTAGCTATGAAGGCTTTCTTCTGGACACTGAGCTTACGATTTCGCGTACACAAGTCCTTAAGGAACTTGGAATAAGAGGGAATCTGCCTAATTGCATCTAATAATGGAAGGTTGATATTAACCTGCTTAAAAACCTCCAATATATCATTAAAGTTGGACTCCCTCTTAGTCGGAACTAGCAGTTGTGGGAATGGGGCTCTGGGAACAACATCATACTCAACATGACCCTCATTGGTCTCTTTAGAGACTCTATCAGTCTCTTCATTCTCTGGTTAAGATGGGTGAACTACAACATGTTCACTATCAGGCATGGAAACCTTGCTGTCTACTTTCTTTCCACTCCTAAGGGTTGTGACAGCATTCACATGATGGTATGATTTCTCCCCTTTTGGATTATGTTCAGTATGACTAGGGAACTTTCCATCTTCTCTCTCACTTATAAACTTAGCTATTTGTCCTACTTGAAGTTTTAATTCGGCAAGACTTTGGGAAGTATTCTTCAATTCTTTCCCAGTTTCTTGTTGAAAGCTCATGTGGTTCTTTGATAGCATTATGAGATTTTCCTCTAAGGCAGAGATGTTTTTCTCGGAAGTGTTCTGAAACTGAGTTTGACCCGAAGAGTTCTTAAAACCAAATCCTGGGGGAGGCTGAGAATTACTAGACTGTCCTTGATTCTGACCCTTAGACCAAGAAAAATTAGGATGGTTTCTCCAACCAGGATTGTAGGTCTCTGAGTATGGGTCAATCTTCTGACGGTTCTCATACCTAGCATTATTATAGACAGCATGAGCTTGCTCTTCACTAACCTGACCTTCCCAAAATGAATTATCGGGCTCTATTCCACAACTAGAGACTTGAGAGGCTCTATTAGGTTCAACAAGGGACCTATTTTTAGACTGACCCATTTCCAAAGCTTCTAACCTTCTAGACAAAGCAGCAAACTTAGCATCAGACACAAAACTCGTATCTACCACATTGGTGCTACTTCTATTGACCAAGAGTCTTTTAGGGGGTTCAACACAAGATTCCCACTGTTGGGATTTTTCAGCGATAACTTCTAAGAAGGTAAAAGCATCATCAGCACTTTTACTAGTGAACTCACCAGCGCACATAGACTCAACCATGGCTTTGGTCGAATAGTCTAAACCATCATAAATAATTTATACGAGTTTCATCTTATCAAATCCATGGTGAGGACACTGAGATAGGAGATCATTGAATATGTCTAAAAATCTATAAAGAGACTCTCCCTCTTGTTGCACACTAGCACTAATTGTCTGCCTAACAGCTGCAGTTTTATGCTTAGGGTAGATTTCATATAGAAAGCGGCAATAAGTTCCTGCCATGTTTCAATGGATTCAGATGGTAGGTTGTTCAGCCAGGTCTTGGCTTTATCTCTCAAGGAAAAGGGAAACATCTTAAGTTTCAAGACTTCATCAGTAAGGTCTTTTATTCTAATTGTCCCACAAATTTCCTCAAAGTCCCTAATATGGAAATAAGGGTTCTCATCATATTTTCCTAAGAATATAGGGATCATCTGAATAATACTAGGTTTTATCTCGAAATTAGCCGTAGTGGCTGGAAATTTAATGCACGAAGCTCGGTTGGTCCTAGTTGGGAACATGTAATCTTTCAAAGTTGCCATCGCTGGCACAACAGAAGTACTAGGGGTTATGAGATTTTCACGAAGAGATATATTCTCAAAACTGAAGTTTCCAAAAACAGGGCTCTCAAAAGAACAATCTTCGAGCTCCCTGCTTAAATCAGAAGAACTACTAGGTTTTTCGCTAATCAATCGACCTAGAGTATCTCTTTTCCAAGCCCTATTAACAAAATCGGGCATACACTAAAAAAATCAAAAAGAAATAAAAATCCTAACAGGAAGGTTCTAGCAATCACACAGCAGGCTGACTCGACTTTACCACAGCAAACCTAGAGATTTCTAGCAAACAACAAGCATGATGGCTCACTTAGATTGTTTCTAGACCAGCTTCTATCTCTCGAAGGGGAATTCGTTACAATTTAAGCAAACCCCTCTGGAATCAATCCGAATCAAAGTAAGTTGAATCGAGGCGAGGGAAGCTTAGTGGAGCTTTGATACCCAAGGCCTCACCGCAGTACAAGGCGGCGCAGTCACGCATTCAACTCACAGAAACCGTCATGAACTTCGAAGTATGCTAAAAGAATAACCAATATCCTTCGAAAATTTTTCCTAACAAGCTCGATACCCTATAGGTCTCTTTCTAATCAGATTTTAAAGCTTGGGTTCGCGTTAGGTTTTGTTCTCCTAAAGCGGGCAAGAAGGGAGCGGTGATGAAATCCGAACCCTTATCTTGTTTAGGCCAAGCCTTGCCCTTTACTAGGAAAATAAAGACAGTCCAAATTTGTCCTCAATCAATGATCACCTTAAGGAATACAGTAACTCGCTTACAGGAGATTCGCGAGTGTTTCGATTGGACTTACCTCCCGTACCAGACGAGGGATGAACCGTTGTCATCGACTCGGGCCACGACTCCTATTCCGTGTGCGAACCCGAGGGGACGAGGTGATATTGTAATCACCGTCCTTCCCTGCACACAGTTTGTATTTAACTACCCTTCCGTAGGGTTTAAAAAAAATAATAATAAAGTCCAAGAGTCCAGTCCAAAGTCCAAATAAAGTAAAGTGCAAAAGAAAAAGAAAAATAACCTAAAATATATATATATATATATATATATATATATATATAAATCTCTTTTTTTTTTCTCTTTTCTATATATAAAACGAAAAAAATTCCTTTTTCGCTCCTTTCGCTTTAAGCTTTTCCTTCCAAGGTCCTTAGTACTCCACTTCGAACCTGCAAATCAAAGACAAAAAGAAACGTAAAAAGGAAAAAAAAAATAATGAACCTAAAAAAATTCTACCTAAGCACAGGTCCGCGTCGGCGGCGCCAAAAGTTTGATGTATTTTCAAAAGTTGTTGTAGATAGTGGTTTTAAAACAGGGTTCTTTTCAGACTTGTGAAGATAGATTTTTTTTTTTAAAACTTAGAAATGTAACAAAATTAAACAAAGTGATGTAAATTTTTATGGAGAAAAATAGAGGTGAAGATTCCACCATTCAACAATATTTATGTAATGTTATTTAATTTTTAATTATGCAAATTAAACAATTGATTTGATTCTTAATAATTGCCAAAAGAAGATTTCCAAAATATCAAATGTTAGTCGCAAGCATAATGCATCAAGAGTATAAAACTAAGCATGCATTATCAAGAGAAAATACAATTGATTAATAAAAACCATTTAAATCATTTTTTTTTCAATGCAATTAATCATATAAAAATATTGCAAAAATTAAATAAATAACAATTACCACATAAATATTGTGTGAATGGCTTCCTCCGTCACCCCTGGGATTGGGTTTATCTCATCATGGTGTAATACATCTCAAAAGATTTTATTAATGCTCAAAAGTTGATTACAAATGATGAAATAATAGGAAAATCGATTTAAGACCGTCCGTTGCGACACGCAGGAAGCGTCAAAGAACGGCACAACTGGAGTGTTGTAAGCGCTATTCCTAAGTCGCGAGAAAGGAATTGGAAATTGTCGCAATTAAGCGACACTTTTCAACGACTTTCTCTTACCGTCTAATGTTCTTCGTGTTCTTCCTTGCACCAACAGGAAGCTTTTCACGCTGTTGGTTTTTCTTTCGATTCTCTTGGCTTCTAAACTATCCCAAAGACTCTCCCAATGACTTGCCAACCTCTTTTCGACGAATTAGGCTAGTATTTATAGTGTTTTGGAGCCCAAAAATACTAACATCAATGCGTATAATTTCCCATTAATCCTCTAATTGCTCGCTGCCCAGAAATAGGAATAATTACCAAATTTAGATTCTCCACACGTTAACTCACTCCCTGTACGCTCCTAATCAGCTTCTCCACGCCTCAGAAGCTTTCCCGCGCCTCCACATCACTCCATGCATAGCAGAAACACGATTGAGCTCGTGTTCAGTTCACGTTGCTCTGTTTTGAGATCGTGAATTAAAACGAGCTTTCCAGCCAATGTCGATCAAATTCGATGCCCAAAATATCTTCCCTATGTCATATCACATCTTTATGCCAATTTTCAGCGATTGAATCGCATTCCAACTTCTTCATTTTCTCGATCAAAAATCATGCAGAACTGTTCTTCGTTTCCCGCCAATTTTCAGTTTTCAAACGAGGAAGAAAGGGTGTCCCCTATCCTGAACTGGGGTGCGAATAGCAGCTGCCTTGGGGTGACCTGGGGTGACCTGGGGGTGCCCCTTAGTAATTAGGTTACCCCTTATCCAAAAACGAGAGTCCGAATAACACTTGTCCTCCGGGTGCCAAAATCAACTTTTCGAGCCGAATTTTCCAAAAATATTTATTTCCAAAAAATACCTACAAATACATAAAATAACAAAATTAGTACAAAATCGAGTGCCAACAATATATAGTATTGAGATCAAATTAGACACAAAAATGTGTCTATCACTGGTTGGTCCTGCAAGATTTAGACTAAGCAGTTTGAAACATAGTTTTTTGTGCAGCTTTCCTTAGCACTAATATATACATACTGCTGCTTGTGTTTTCTGGAGTCTTTTTTCACTCTCTAGCTAGAGTGTACCCCAGAAAAGTTCCTTTCAGTTTCCTGTCACTTTAAACATTTCTTAAAAATACACTTCTCCGAGTGTATCGGGTTGTACTCCTTTGTGTATATCTATATATGGATGTCTTTTATTTACTTGCTTTTATTTGTCCCCCTCCCCCTCCCCCCTTTTAACTCCGCCATTTTAAATGTCGGTCCCTAGCCTGGGGAAGAGGGGCAACCTTGTATCGATATTTCATATCGTTTTTTTTTATCTGTTTTCAGGAACTTTGGTGTGGACAAGAATATTGATACATAAGTTTATCAGTTGTGTTTCTTTCATATATGCAACTCCCATGAGCATGGGATACCGCAGGTCGCCTTTTTAATCTCGGGTTTGTTACCCATACCTATTATGATCTCTTCAACTATGTCATTTGCTTATTCGCCTTCCATGCTTAGACCGGTAATTATTTGTTTTCCAAGGTTTCATGGATTCTTACACCCAAAGATGGAGATTACCTACTATGGAGAAAGTTGGCAAGTTATTTTAATCTCAGGTTTGTTTCATTACCTATTATGATCTCTTCAAGCTAAATCTATTCATTCTTTACAAGTATGTGTTTTGTATGATTTCTGCCAAAAGGTACAACTTACTACCGTCGAGTTTTCGGGGTGGAGATGTTATGATCGTTAGGTTTGCTATAATTGAAGGAGATAAATGCAGCTACCTGACGAGCAAAACATTTTCCTCTCTAATTTTACTGGTGACTGAACTATTATAAATATTAGTGTCCTTGTTATCATTCGCTACCTCCGGCTAATACACTTACATGCTACAATTCACTTTTTGTTTTGTGAGGTTTCACTGATGCTAACATCTGAAGCTGGAGAATACCTACTGCAGAGAGTTGAAAATTCATTGTAATCTCAGTTTTGTTTGCGCTACCTATTGTGATTCCTTTGAGTATGTGTTTCACAGTTGGTGGGTAAACTCTTGACACATTAGAGTTTCTTGCATTACTTACTGGAAATTTGGTTGACTGATGGTACCACTATCTTTGTTTTTCGAGAATTCATTGATGCGAACACCTGAAGCGGATCAGTCCTACTGTGGGGGTCAATCATGAAGCTGGTTAAACAAGCGAGACTGTGTTGGCCTTGCAAAGCTGTACCAAGCGAGGGAAAGAACTTGTACCAAGCGAGACATTCTTTTCTCTACTTCTATTAATTAGAGAGTAAAGTCTTGTTGTATCAGTGCATTGTTTGTTGTCATCTTAATTTAACATATGAAACCATGTATATAAATTCCCAGTGACAAGTCTATCAAATATAAACTTTTGATGCTTAGGCTGCCATGTTCATATAAAAACAGTGAGAATGTATGCATTAGAAACTTGCTTATATTAGAAACTGCTGAAACACATAACATAAGGAACCATGTATGTTTTTTTGCCTCAAGAAATTGTTTCACTCACATATACTTAGGCATCTGAATGAATGATGAGACAAATCTTGGTTCAATTAGTTGGTCTATAACGAGAATGTACGTATTGCAAAATGACAATAAACATGTAAATGAATTTCCGAAATTACTGGATTAATCTTTCTCTCCTATGAGAGCTGTTTCTAATTTGAGTTTCTGTTTCATTTTTGTTGTTTTGTCAGGATACTGGAATCGATGGCAATAGCTGATGCCATGAGATGGTTAAGGCGACTCTGATGTCAAAGGACGACTTCTTTTGGCTGATCATGAACAACTTTTTTTCAGCCAAGGTATAATGCAGAACAACACTTATATATAATGAAAACACAACCCTTGTCATTTGATTATAACCATATAGGGAACCATGTATTTTTTTAGGCTTAAGCAGTTCTTTCAATGTAAGAATGATAATCGTATATACTTGCGTATGTGAATGAATTAGGAGGCAAATGTTGGTTCAATTGGTTGTTGTATGGATTTGTGAATGAATGAATTCCTTATGCTGTTAGAATGATAATGTATGTATTGTGGAATGAGAAATGAATTATGGATTTCAGATTCAGTATTGCAGGTTCAGAAATGAATTGCAATAATGCTGCAATGCAGCTTAAGAAACTAATTGTATTGCCGCTTCAGAAATGGATTGCATTGCATTGCAGGGTCCAATTATGAGAGTTTATTTATAACAGATAAAAACGTTACTTTTTTTTTGTAAACTATTTTTTTTACCAACGTCAAATCGACGTTATAAATCTGTTAGTAATTAGCACACCTGGTAAATTCATTACTGTTACAATGAATTTTCAACGTCTAAAGCCGTTAGTCTATATGTTATAAGCGATAGACACGTGGCAGAGGGCAAACGTTACAATCAGTTGTTACTAATAGAATCGTTATAGCAATCTGTTATATCCAAAATGTTACAATCAAGCATCAACGTTTGAAGCCGTTACTTTAAACGTTAGAAATGATTGACACGTGTCGTACGGTAGCCGTTACACTGAACTATCATGGTTGTGAATTGTTACAATAATTGTTGGATCCAATATGTTACAATCAACTAAACAACGATTACAATCGTTACTGTATTTGTTACAAGGAAGGACAGGTGGAAATAAGTCAACCGTTACACACAAAGTCGTCGTTACATAATTTTTTACACCAGACTGTTACAAGCTAACCGTTACTATCTGCACAATAACGACTATCTGTTACAACAAAATGACATCAGATAAATCTTGTACTGACTAGATAACCGTTGGTGTATTTATTCCAACGAATGAAACCGTCATTAAATAAATTTTTATTGTAGCGAAATCAACCGTTGATAAATTATTGTAACACTAATAATAACGGCACTTTTCCAACATTTTTTTGATGTTACAATATATAGATAGTAACGTTTTTTCGACGTTACAAATTCTCTGATTTTGTGTAGTGCTAGTATTTCAGTTCCAGGATCTCATGGTAAGAAGGTATGTAAGCTAAACAAGTCATTGTATGGACTAAAACAATCTCCCATGGCCTAGTTTGGCAGATTCACCAAATCTATGAGGAACTTTGGATATCGTCAGAGTAATTCTGTTCATACTTTGTTCATAAAGAAAATGAAGGATAAAATTATTGCTCTTATCATATATGTAGATAATATGGTGGTAACAGGAAATGATCCAGAAGAGAGGAAATCTTTGTAAAAATACTTATCAAAGGAATTTCAAATGAAAGATCTTGGTTCGTTGAGATACTTCCTTGGGATTGAAGTTTCTCGATCTGGTGAAGGAATTTTCTTGTCACAAAGGAAATATGTTCTTGATATGCTAAAAGAAGTGGGCATGTCAGCATGTTAGCCAGTCCATACACCTTTAGAAGAAAAGGTGAATATGTGTATTGAACCTGATCAAGTTCCTGATGATAAAAGGAGATATCAAAGACTTGTGGGGAGATTGATGTATCCATCTCACACAAGGTCAGATCTTGCTTATGCACTCAGTGTTGTTAGTAAATTCATGCACAATCCGGGTGAACAACACATGGATGCAGTTTTATGTATTTTGAGGTATTTGAAGTCTGCTCCTAGAAAAGGAATTTTATTCTCTAAAAATGAAGATTATAGAAAGGTTGTGGCATATACAGATTCTGACTATACAGGAGAAATAGATGGCAGACGTTCTACTGTAGGATACTTTACCTTTGTGGGAGGTAACTTAGTTACTTGGAAAAGTAAGAAACAAAATATTGTTACACCATCAAGTGCAGAGTCTGAATTCACAGGTATGGCAGATGGCATTTGTGAAACATTGTGGTTGAAGTTTCTCCTTAAGGATTTGGGGGTTCCTCTCAAGGATCCTATTACTTTGTATTGTGATAACAAAGTTGCGCGTGATATTTTTCATAATCCTGTTCAGCATGTTCGTACTAAACATGTGGAGGTTAACAGGTTATTCATCAAAGAGAAGTTGTACAACAACATTATTGAGTTGCCACCGGTTCGGTCTGAAGAACAACTTGCAGATATTCTCACACATGGAGTATCAAGAAAGAAGTACCTGAGTTTTCTGGACAAGTTGGGCATGTGTGATATCTATGCACCAACTTGAGGGGGAGTGTTAATATTATCCTTCTTTAAGAAATATATTGTTTCCTAGTATATAGGATCTTTGCTTTATCGTAATGTTGTGCTCTATATATTCATGAGCTGTGTAACTAGAATGAATATTATCATCATAATAAGAATTATTATCTTCTCGATCCTATATTTGTGAAGAGAGCATGCATATGGGTGCATGGATGGAATTTTATTAAGGTTCTTGGTCATAAAATTATACTGAAGAACTACACATACATGAACTTTCCACCCAACTTAGATGGTAGTTCCCATCATATTTGACATGTCACTAGAAAATTGCATCTCAAGTACGTTCATATTTTGTGGAATTGTGTTAGTCAAAGTAGGCACTACGTCACGGTTTCATTGCAAAAATGTATACAAAAATCTTTCTATTAGTTAATTTGGAAGTAATACATAGATATAGATAATCATTATTATGTCAAATTGTTTACATTATAATGATGTATTCTAACATTTTAAAAAAATTCTGAAGGAGCTTCACCTATGCTTAATTTCTGGAGACATCACATTCCTCTGTCTATGATATGCCAAGCAATTACTAAGAAGTAATATACAAACTAGTTCACATCAGAGGCTCAAGAGAAATTTTTCAAAAAATATTATTCGTTGTAGATTGATGACATTATGCAGTCGTGCCACGTCTAAATTTTTTTCATTTTAACTTTGTCAGCGATTAGCAACACATAAGGATGGTTCCACATGGGTTAAATATTTTTTTTGAGGAAGCTTAAACATGAACATTTGAAATATTTTAAAGAGATAAACAGGAAGCTACGGGTTAAAGCGCAGGTTTGCGCCTGGCAAACCATAAGTGATGGTTTTAAATTTTCTTTAATCAAGCTAATTATATTTTGAATATTTAATGTTTGGTACATGGTGAATTTTCAATATCTAGTTTTGGTATCCAAAATATTAACGATTGGTATCTAGACTAACAATTGACCGCCAAAGTCTTTGTTTGACCATGTATTGATTCAGATTACATAATAAATTTTAGGATTTTACATTATATCCTTGAATTTCATACCATTTACACAGTTAAACAAAAAAAAACATGCAATCCCTAATTTCATAATCACCATTACATTTGCAACATCATTAGTGTTTTGTAGTAATTAATAACCAACAATATTTGTTCTCAACTCCGACCAACCACCATATATTTTCTATTTCTCTCTAAATATTACTCCATTCTGAAAAGAAGAGGTACCCCAAATACACCACAATATTTTTATTTCAACCTATAAGTTCTATACTGAATGTGATCTTTTATGGAAAGAGTCGAGATAATACGACAATTCGGTTCACACTTTGTGTGATCGTCTATGGATACGAGATCAAGACAATACAACAACAAGATAACTTGTGTGATTGACTATGGATACAACATCGAGACAATACAACAACAAAGTGTGTACTTGATAATAGGTTCGGTAATAACCAAACTCTATAGGATCACTATCAAGTATTGTGGAGTTAACGTAAAGTGCAATTAACTTTAATTATAATAAAACAATTATAATGCGGAAAAGTAAATTAAATCTCACAACAAGATTTTGTTAACGAGGAAACCGCAAATGTAGAAAACCTCGGGACCTAGTCCATTTTTGAATACTCTCAGAATTAAGCCGTTATACAAAATGTAATACCAACTTCGTAAAGTTTTGACTTCTAGAGTCACACACGTGAATAACACCTCATGCCTGGTCCGAAAAACTAATTACTTCCCTTCTTTGGAAAGGTTTTTAGAGAGGTGGAGCTGATAAAACATTGTTTACCAAATGGAGTGGGAAAAATGTAGTCATTGCTCAGGTTTATGTAGATGATATCATCTATGGATCAACATCCGAGAAACTTGCTAAAGATTTTCAAGTTTCCCTTGGTAAAGAATTTGAAATGAGCAATGTTGGTGAATTAAAATTCTTTTTAGGATTACAGATTCAACAACGCAAGGATGGAATTTACTTATCTCAAGAAAAATATGCTAAGGATCTTATTACAAGATTCGGTCTTGATAAGTCAACTCCAAAACTGACTCATAAGCCCACCACTGGTAAACTACATCGAGATGAGAAAGGAGTAAACGTGGATCAAAAACTTTATCGATCTATCATTGGAAGCTTTTTATGTATCACATCTATTAGACCTAATATTGCTTTTAGTGTTGGTTATTGTGCTAGATTTCAGGCTAATACTGAAAAAGCGGGGGTCTAATAACTACACCCAATATTTCTCCTAGCAATCTGATGGACAAACTCCAATATACTTTCTAGAGAATCAACTACACAGTCAAACTCAATCTAGACAAAAAGGATATCAAAGAGTTTTTATCTTTATCTCTCGATTTAAATCTTACTCAAGCAAACTGCGAGTCTCAATTTAAATACAAGAGAGATAAGCTTGGATGGTACCAAAGACCAATATCCAAGTGTCAATCAATTTAAATCAACATCCAAAAGGTCGGATATTCTAATTGATTGAACAATGCACAACCTGTATTATTTCAATTATATAGTGCGGAAAAGAAATAACACACACACTAGAAATTTTGTTAACGACGAAACCGCAAATGCATAAAAACTCCGGGACCTAGTCTAGATTGAACAGACACTGTATTAATCTGATAGAGACACTAGCCTACTCCAAACTAACTTCGGTCTGGACTGTAGTTGAACCCTAACCAATCTCACACTGATCCAAGGTACAGTTATGCTCCTACGTCTTTAATCCCAGCAGGATACTACGAACTTGATTCCCTTAGCTGATCTCACCCACAACTAAGAGTTGCTACGACCCAAAGTCGAAGACTTTAATAAACAAATCTGTATCACACAGAAAAGTCTACGATAATAGATAAATTCGTCTCCCACAAATATACCTGTAGATGGGGAAAAACGATTTGCTGGTTTTTACGGAATTAAGGAGATGACCGTGCGGAGACTCCTTGAACCGAGCAAATGCTCAACCTCACACAGATGCACTGCAATAAGGGAGTGCTTTAAGTTTGAGAGATCAATCTGTAGGACTCCGGCCTAAACCAAGATAATGTCCGTTCCAGGGTCAATTCGGTCACAAGAGAGGATGGGCTGATCTATAGGAGGGAAGCTGAGAAATGTGTGAGATCAATGGTGATCGAGATTGTAGGTGTGTTGTGTATTCTGCGTAAGAAAGTTCTGAATGATTGAATTTTACTCAGTTGAGAGTGATTGCTCAGACGATGAGTTCGTGTAGACGAAATATTGTCTGTATGAACTTGTCGGGGAATTCTTGTCTGTTTCAATCATGATTCAGAGGCCTTTTATATTGCTTAATTGAAAACACCATGATCCCATGAAGTGTGACAGTTGTTGGAGTCAAAGAATGGGTAAGTGGAAAATCATGTTGAAACCAGTTGCTCATCGTGCGGAGACTTGGTTAACTTTCCTCCCACTACTTTGCTAACTCCTCCAACTGATTGCACGACTTGCTCACATTCTCATCGTGTGTATGAACACACGTTTCGTAGAATGCCAGACCAAAACCCTAGTTAATATCCCCCCACGTGACACGATTGATATCTCATGAATGTGGAGTCTGCAAGACAGACGTGTATTTAGTTAGTCAGTTGCTGATTTTATGGGACTATGAGTCCTTGTATTGCTGAGTTGAACATAATTTGCAAATGTTCTGAGACTCATGAATCGAACATGTCTGCTGAGACCGAAAATATTATTGTCGAATAAATGTTGATAACCTGAGCAAACTGTGCTGCTGAATCGTTGAATATTGATAGTTGAACCAATATTCCTTAGTCTGAGCAAATATTGCTAGTCTGAGCAAATATTGCTCATCTGATAAATTATTGAATATTGATAGTTGATCCAACATTCTTCAGCGTGAACAAATATTGTCCATTTGAGTGAATGTTGCTCATTTGATGAATTGTTGAATATTAATAATTGAACCAATATTCTTTGGTGTGAGCAAATGTTGATCATTTGAACAAATGTTGCTCGTCTGAGAAAATGTTGATTTAAGATGCTGGCATCTGAGACCAAGCATAATTATTAAAATGTTGACCACGGGATCAACGTAAAATTGTTAATGTTTGAATCTGCTCAAAATTATGTTTTTTTTGCAGAGCCCTGGATTCGAAACCCTAATTTTGATCAATTGCTGAATTGATGATTTATTGAAAACCGTTCATGATATGAAGGAGGGACCGACTACATGGGATGATGAATCGACCGTGTAGCTCCCAGATGCTCAAGTGAGCAAAATACCAAAGTCTCCTGAAGACCAGTTGGTGAAAAGATGATTAAATGCTGGTTTAATCATTTATAAAAAATAGTGCTTGTGTGAGCGTCAAGTAGTAAAACGTGATTATGGAGAGATGAGGGACTGACCAAGGGGGCATGAGACCGGCCCTTGGTGATCATGGGACCAGCTGATGGTCGTTTGAGCAAACTCCAAGTTGTTTGGGAAAAGTTTGGACCCAATATGAACAATTAAGCAAATTAGGTCAAAATTGTTAAAACACGTGGGACCGGCTCTTTGCAAGCCTCAGGGACAGATTTGGTCGGTCAAGGAGACATGCCCGTGTCACCATAATGTCCGCGTCTCAGTCCTGAGAGTTTCGATATTTTCTGATACGCGTTTGAGCAACATTTTGAGAAAATATGAAGGATTCAGGGTTTTGCTGAAACTGGGGAATACTCATGAGATGACGAAAAAATAATTAATAAAATCGGGAATTTCAAGGTATGGGGCCGGCCACGGCTAGGGCATGACCGGCCAGCTAGCAAGCTTGGTCCAGTAGCACTTTTCCCAATTTTATGTAATTTTTATGTATTTTCCCTGATGTGAGGGAAATACCATGAAACTGAAGAATTTCATGAGATTGAGGAATTTCCATGAGATTAGGGAAATAATAATAATAATACAATATCGAGTGATGAAGTGTGGGACCGGCTATGGCCAGGGCATGGTCGGCCGGCCAATGGGCACGGTCCCAAGGCACTCTTCCCAATTTTATGTAATTTTTATGTATTTTCCCTGATGTGAGGGAAATACCATGAAACTGAAGAATTTCATGAGATTAAGGAATTTCCATGAGATTAGGGAAATAATAATAATAATAAAATAGGGAGTAATGAAGTGTGGGACCGGCTATGGCCAGGGCATGGCCGCCCGGCCAATGGGCACGGTCCCAAGGCGCTCTTCCCAATTTTATGTAATTTTTCATGATTTTAGGGAAATATCATAAAATCAAAAAGGTTTGTTGAAACCAGGGAATTTTGTTGAAATCAGGGAGTTTCCATAAGATGAGGAAACATAAAAAAAAATAATAAAGCAAGGGGCGTGTGGGACCGGCTAGGGCATGACCGGTTGGTTAGAGCCCGGTCCCACGAGTTTCTCTAATTTTATATTATTTTTCATGGGTTTAGGGAAATTTCATGAATTCAAGGAATTTTTATGGGATGAGAGAAATAATAATAACATAACAAGGAGTCATGAGGTGTGGGACCGGCCACGGCTAGAGCATGGCCGACCGGCTAGTGAGCCCGGTCCCACGATATCTTTCCTAATTTATTATTATTTCTTTGATACGAGGAAACACCATGAGACTGGGGAGTTTCCTTGATACAAAGGAGATTTGCTCAAATGAAGGGATATTCATGAGAACAGGGAAAATAATAAAAATATGATAAAATACAAAATTGGACGTGGGACTGGCCACGACACGACTGGCCGGCCGGTCGGCCCAGTCCCCCAACGCCTCGATTAATATTTTATTATTTATTATTTTCTTCCTACTTTGCGTAGATTCATCGTTCCTTCGTGTTTTAGAATGCTCGTTTGTGCATTATTGCTGAGTACACTTGCACCATTTTGGTCGGGGCTTACTCGAGAGCTGCTCAGATGCCTGTAAGTTGAATATTTATCACCAACCCATGGAATTCTTCTGGGAAGAACCACAAATCAAAGTGATGAAATATTACGAAGAATCATAGAATATTGTTGAATATTCAATTAACGATTATAGATAATTAACTGATGGCTCTATACTAGCAGGCATGCTGTCTAGGAGCATTAATTATCTGAGAAATTGAGAGATATGATCTTGTTGAAATGTCATATTTCTCTTATATAGTCAGGGAAAACCTTGTTGCATCCTTAAGACGACATTGCTCTATACTAGCATGCATGTTTTCTAGGAGTCGTCTAATCTTTCGATTCTATATAGAAATAATTACTGAAATTGCTCAGTATTCATGAGATGTGTCGTTGCCTCAGCTGAGAGACTACACATCTTCATATACTCTGAGAGACAGCCTTCCCAGTCAGAGATTTCATGGCATGAGCTTTCATGCTTCAATGAGAGACATGAGCCTCAATACTCATCTGATTGCCGGATCAGGAGCATGTATAATTATGGTTTTATGATTTTAACCCTTGTCGAAAATCCACCATCTACAATACCTGCGAGTTTTATTCTGTCTTTTGATAAATCAAGGTGAACATGAACTAATTGATAAACCAGTCTTATATTCCTAAAGAACAGCCTAGTATTATCAATCACCTCACAATAGTCTTAATCGACGCAACGAAAAAAGATATTGTGGAATCACAAACGATGAGACGAAGATGTTTGTGATTGCTTTTTATCTTGCCTATCGGAGATAGAAATATCAAGCCAATTATTATAATTGTATTCGTACGATAGAAATAGCAAGATCAGATAACACAACAACAAGAAAAGTAGTATCTGCCTAGCTTCACAATCCCAATGAAGTCTTTAAGTCGTTAACCTGGTTTAGAAGAAGAAACCAAAGGTTAAAGGATAATCGACTCTAGCTTAGCACAACTAGTATCACACATAATGTGTGGGGATTAGTTTTCCCAGTTGCTAGAGTTCTCCCTTATATAGTCTTTCAAATTAGGGTTTGCAATCAATGTTAGCTTAGTAACAAAGCATTCAATATTCACCGTTAGATGAAAACCTGATTAGATTCAAGATAATATTTATCAACCGTTAGATCGAAAACATAGATTTTTATACACAAATGAAATGCACGTTCCTGGGCTTGTGTACCCATACCCAAACTTGTACATTAGTTGGTTCAACAATAGTTAACCAAATGGTTAGCCATATGATTACTTTCATATCAACCATATTCTTCTTCACCATAACTAGTTCAAATGACTCAAATGAACTAGTTAGAGAGTTGTTCAATTGCAAGGAAATCTCATGTACTACACAAGACACAATTGAAGCAAAAACGATTTGATTCACATGAATCGGTTCATGAACTCTATAGCCACGGTTTACAATTGCATTCCTCAGTTTTTAAAGATAAGTTCACTAAACATCGTTTTTTGACATAACCTACTCAAGTTCGCGGACTGGGTTCGCGGACTTAAGTTCCCGGATGGAGTTCACAAACTCCAGCAGAAATTCTCGGGTTTGAGAACTTCGCCAGTTCGCAGACTGAGTTCGCGGACTTAGCTCACGCACTTCTCCAGTTCACTTGATCAACAAAGTTCGCAAACTTCGGTTCAAGCAATAAGGACTTATACATATATGTGTTTCCACAACAATGCTTATATCCTCCAAATGGTTATATAGTCTAAACTCCCATTCAATCACTGAAACATTCTCAGAGGACGTTATATAGTTGTTATTCACAAACCATTTTTCGTCAGAGCAATTTTCAAAGTGATTGAAACATAATATAACTTTTGTCACTAGGTAAAGATGAACTTGGCTAAAGCGAAAGCTTTACCAACACATATTTCGAGAAATAGATAGGCGAGGTAAACTCGGCTCGAAATACCAAATGTGTATAATCTAAGTCTATATAGAAAAACGACTTTTGTCTCAAGATAGGAGATAAATAGACTTTTGAGTGATAGATAAGTTCAAGTCTCCACATACCTTTTAGTCGATGAAGATCCACCAGTTCCTTGAGTAGTCCTTCGTCTTGTATGATGATTTCCATGGAGTTCTTGAGCTCAACTACACTTTCTATCCTATTCCGAGACCTTAGCTATAGTAGACTAGAAATCAAGACTTATAGTTTTGATCACTAACATTGACAAACATGCTTGAGATAGCAACGCATGCGAGTTCGACTGAGCAATGCTCTAACAATCTCCCCCTTTGTCAATTTTAGTGACAAAACTATCAATACATATGGAATACAAAAAATACATAAGTAAACTTTTTTAGCTCGTATTCCACATGCCTAATCTTCAACATTACTTGAACTCTTCGTCACTTCCAAGTACTCCAATGATCCCAAAGGTTGTAAGTTTAGCATCATCGTTGTTGAAAATTCGTAGCTATAACAACGAGAAAACAAGAGTTCTCAATCATTATTATACAGTGTCATAGTATCATTACACAACGTCAAAGTTCAATTGTATCACAACTTTAGCAATAATACTATGGTGATATGTCACTTCCTCTTAGTCAATACTCCATCTCACATGGAAACCACTCCCCCTTACATAATGATCCGAAAACCATATGTTTTTGTAGTGTGAACTACATATTAATTCTCCCCCTATTTTGTCAATAAAATTGGCAAAGGTACAAGAATGGGATCCTAATGAAATTTCCAAAAGAGACATTTCAGGACCAAAAGAAAGCATATATCATCTTATTTAGATGCAATCATAAAGCCGAAGCTAAATGCATTCATCAAGGAGTTTAAGGATACAAGATAACCCCTATAATATTCCACAGCCGCACTCCCCATAAAGATTTTGCAATTAATCACAAGTTCAAAAGAACTCTCCCCCATAATATGTCATTCCCGAAAGAACAACAAGAACGACCTTAATTTCAAAAAGAAAAGAAGGATTCTTTGGACAACACATACTAAACAACCTGACAGAAAATCAACCTATGTAAACAAATGCAAACCTGAAGCAAACACTTACTGGAGTTCCAACTCAATTTCCCAAAAGATCGAGATAAGCACAGGGGCAAGAGTCGTGGAAACAACTAATGAACCAGAACAATACCAATAGAGTGCCTCAAGTGTTGAAATGTAGCAGTGTCTAATGGTTTGGTGAGAATGTCAGAGAATTGTTGTTCAGAAGGCACAAATTCCATAATTATGATACCATTTTCATAGAGATATCGAATAAAATGGTACCTTATGTCAATGTGCTTTGTTCTTGAGTGCTCAACAGGATTTTCAGTGATTCGAATCACGCTAGAGTTATCACAAAATATCTTCATTATTCCAGTATCAACTCCATAGTCAGTCAGCATTTGTTTCATGCATAGAAGTTGAGTGCAACATGACCCAGCGGCAATATACTCTGCTTCGCATGTAGAAAAGGATTGTGAATTTTGTTTCTTGCTATGCCGAGCCACAAGATTCAGTCCTACATAGTGGAATCCTCCTGATGTACTTTTTCTGTCTTCTACACATCTTGCCCAATCAGCATCTGAATAGGCAGAAAGGTCAGTGTTAGTATCAAAAGTGTAGGAAATACCATACCCGACAGTGTGATTGACATATCGTATGATCCTCTTTGCAGCTGCAAGATGAGATTCCTTTGGATTATCCTGAAATCTAGCACAACAACCAACACTAAAAGAAATATCAGGTCTAGTAGCTGTAAGATATAAAAGGCTACCAATAATAGATCGACACAATTTTTGATATACTTTTACTCTTTTCTCATCTCTATGCAGTTTACCAGTAGTGGGCATAGGTGTCAGTTTTTGAGATGACTTATCCAGGCCGAATCTTGTCACAATATCCCTTGCATACTTTTCCTGGGATAAGTAAATTCCATCCTTATATTGTTGAATTTGTAATCCTAAGAAGAACTTTAATTCACCAACATTGCTCATTTCAAAATCTTTAGCAAGTGAAACTTGGAAATCCTTTGCAAGCTTCTCAGAAGTTGAACCATAGATAATATCATCTACATAGACTTGAGAAATGACAACATCTTTCCCACTCCATTTGGTAAACAAGGTTTTATCAGCTCCGCCTCTTGAAAAACCCTTCCTAATAAGAGAAATGGTAAGTTTTTCAAACCAGGCTCTAGGTGCTTGTTTTAACCCATATAATGCCTTTTTGAGCTTAAGGACATGATCTGGGATATCAAGGTTTTCAAATCCTTTAGGTTTAGCAACATAAACTTCCTCTTTTAAGATTCCGTTTAGGAACGCGGATTTAATATCCATTTGGAAAAGTTTGACCTTGAGAAAATAAGCATGAGCTAATAAAAATCTAATGGACTCAAGGTGTGCCACAGGAGCAAAGGTTTCGTCAATTTCTATACCTTCAAGTTGTGAGTATCCTTGAGCGACAAGTCTGGCTTTATTTCTAACAATTGTTCCAAATTCATCAGAGTTGTTCTTGAATATCCATTTCGTACCAACAATATTAACATTGGGGGGGGACAAGGTACAAGTTCCCATACATCTTGTCTCTGAAATTTATTTAACTCTTCATGCATTGCATTCACCCAGAAGGGATCGCTAAGAGCTTCATCAATATTTCTTGGTTCTACTTGTGACAGATAACAACCAAAATTGCACATATTTTGAAGTTATCCTCTAGTTTTAGCTGTAGAATCTCTTCCTCCAATAATACTGTTGGGATCATGATTCCTTTGAACCCAGAGGTTTCGTGGAGGGACACGTTCTTGTTCGTCAGGAGTAGCCTGATCAGTGCTCTTCTCCTCGTCACTAGAAATATCAGGATCAGTAACAGTTGGGATGATTTCAAATGAATCTGGTATTTCTTTGACTTTCTCAATTGTCTCAGTTGGAGGAAATTCAGCGGGTGGATTATCATGATGAAAGTTACTAATATCATCAATGATAACATTAGCAGATTTCATCATGACATGGGTTCTGAGATTAAATACTCGGAAACCACGACTATCAGAAGCATAGGCAAGGAAGATACCTTCATCACTTTTGGTATCAAATTTCCCTCTCTGTTATCGATATTTTAGAATGTAGCACTTACTACCAAACACTCTAAGATAGTGCAAGTTGGGTTTTCTACCGTACCACAACTCATAAGGAGTATTGAGGGTTTTAGGCCGTAAGTGGACACGGTTGATCAAATAGCATGCTGTAAAGACAGCTTCTACCCAGAACGTTAAAGGTAAGTTTTTGTTATGAAGCATTACCCTGGCCATTTCCTGAATATTTCTGTTTTTTCTTTCTACAACTCCATTAGCTTGAGGAGTAATGGGTGGAGAATATTGTTGAATAATTCTCGGTTCGTCACAGAATTCAAACACTTTGGTATCCTTGAATTCAGTTCCACGTTCGCTTCTAATATTCTTTAGTTTGCGACCTTGTTCGTTCTGGATTCTATTAACAATAATCTTGAATTCATCAAGGGTTTCATTCTATGAGATAGGAATGCAACCCAAGTGAACCTTGTGTGATCATCTACCATAACCAAAGCATACTTCTTACCAGCAACCGTGGGTTGTTGAATTGGTCAGAAGAGATCCATATGAATCAAATCAAGTGGAGCTTTAGTGAGAATATCTCGAGATGATTTATGGTGAACTTTCGTTTGTTTATCCTTTTGACAGGCACCACATACACCTTCAATCTTTGCATTGATTTTGGGAACGCCTCTAATAAGTTCTTTGTTAATGATCTTAGTTAGAAGACGATAGTTGATGTGACCAAAATGCTCATGCCAAAGATGTGTAGATTCCACTTTAGTCAAATTGCAACAATTGCTGAACTGAGTATCCAGAAGAAAATAGTTATTTTTGCCACGAATTCCCTGAAAAATTACTTTCCCAGTTTTTCTACAATGTCACATCCATTTGCATTAAAGAGAACTCGATGACCTTTGTCGCAGATTTGACTAATAGAAAGAATATTTGTGGTCATACCTTTTACGTAGACTACATCATGAATTTCAGGTACGCCTAGTAATTTGATCGTTCCCTTCTTGCTTATGTAGCAACAACTCCCATCTCCGAATATTACTGGTCCGCCTTCATAGTCATCTGAAGAAATAAACCAAGAGAGATCACATGTCATATGTCTGCTACATCCACTGTCAAGAAACCATTGAAAGGGTGACGTTGATTTTAAAGCAAAAGCTCCCATGCTATTAGTACTGTTTTGTTTAGAATTTCCTAATAGTTTTGTGTGTCTTTTTAGAGATGCAATGAATTTTTTAGTTTTCTTGTGAAGATTACTTGCAACTATTAATCTCTTTTGAAAAGACACACAAACATGTTGAAAGTGATTAGAGGAATCACAAAACAAACATGTGCCAACATCTTTTAGTTTGGCAGAGTAGTTCTGAGTCATATCAGTTTTCACAACATTTACTCGTTGTTTATCACCTGATATATGATCATTCTTCAGAGAAGAACGTCTGGAGTTACTCAAATCTATTAAAGGTTTTATAATGGGTTTCAAATCCTTAAGTATTGCAATTTCCGTAACAAGATCAGAATTGATCCGGATTTGTTCATCCAACCTTTTCTGGAGAATAACCAGTCTATCAGAACATCTTCTACGATTGGTTTTTAAACCTGGTGAAGCGTTACAAGAGATTTTATCGTCCATAGAGTCAGATCGCTACAAACACAGACTTGTAAGGTCTTAAACGTGTTTGCCTGCTCTGATACCAATTTAAAAAGCGGGAATCTAATAACCACACCCAATATTTTGCTTAGCAATCTGTGTGGACAAACTCCAATATACTTTCTAGAGAATCAACTAGACAGTCACACTCAATCTAGACAAAAAGTATATCAAAGCATTTTTATCTCTATCTCTCGATTTAAATCTGACTCAAGCAAACTGCGAGTCTCAATTTAAATACAAGAGAGATAAACTTGGATGGTACCAAAGACCAATATCCAAGTGTCAATCAATTTAAATCAACAACCAAAAGGTCGGATATTCTAATTGAACAACGCACAAACTGTATTATTTCAATTATATATAAACAAATATAATGCGGAAAATAAAAATCACAGACACCAGAAATTTTGTTAACGACGAAACCGAAAATGCAGAAAAACTCCGGGACCTAGTCTAGATTGAACACACACTGTATTAATCCGCTACAGACATTAGCCTACTCCAAACTAACTTTGGTATGGACTGTAGTTGAACCCCAACGAATCTCACACTGATCCAAGGTACAATTATGCTCCTACGTCTCTGATCCCAGCAGGATACTACGTACTTGATTCCCTTAGATGATCTCACCCACAACAAAGAGTTGCTACGACCCAAAGTCGAAGACTTTAATAAACAAATCTGTATCACACAGAAAAGTCCACGATAATAGATAAATCCGTCTCCCACGTATATATACCTATAGGTTTTGTTCCGTCTTTTGATAAATCAAGGAGAACAGGAACTAATTGATAAACCGGTCTTATATTCCCGAAGAACAGCCTTGTATTATCAATCACCTCACAATAGTCTTAATCGACGCAGTGAAAAAAGAAATTGTGGAATCACAAACGATGAGACAAATATGTTTGTGATTACTTTTTATCTTGCCTATCGAAGATAGAAATCTCAAGCCAATTATTACAATTGTACTCGTACGATAGAAACAACAAGATCAGATCACACAACTACAAGAAAAGTAGTATCGGTCTGGCTTCACAATCCCAATGAAGTCTTTAAGTCGTTAACCTGGTTTAGAAGAAGAAACCAATGGTTAAAGGAGAATCGACTCTAGCTTAGCACAACTAGTATCACACAGAATGTGTGGGGATTAGTTTTCCCAGTTGCTAGAGTTCTCCCTTATGTAGTCTTTCAAATCAGGGTTTGCAATCAATGTTATCTTAGTAACAAAGCATTCAATATTCACCGTAAGATGAAACCTGATTTGTAACACCCCGATTTATGGGCCCGGATCCTGCCTGGATCCCATGCCCTGAAAACCCAAAGTGCTACTTGGATACCATACTCGAAGCCCGGCTTCTAAGCCCAAGCTCGTTAAGTAATTCATTTGGACATATTTAATTTATGTTAAATAAGAAATTCTATTGCAGTGGAAACTTAGAAATCCATTTAGGAAGATCTAACCGTTGATTAAACCAAATTTTAAAGCCACCGGTAACAAACACATTTTGGTTCTCAAATAAAAATACTATCACCATTCAAGTTTCAAGATCAGTTAATAAGTAATGATTTCAACACCAACTTGTAAAACTGAAAACAGACCAAGGTATATTCCTAGAATTTTACAGGTTTCATACGAGTTCCAAAATTTATGATAATTATACATATAAACTCTATACTGTAAATACTATAGGGCGTAATTTTTCGAATATTTTTAAATGAAGTTAAGTATCCTATGACCAAGGTCAAATACGAAGTTGACCAACACTGCAGAAAATCAAAATTGTGATAGTCTATTTTATAAAAATTATATAAAATTGCACGCTACTCGAAATTGAATGAGTCTTGTCATTTTGAAAAGATAAAAGATATATATTGATTTTCTCAGAGACACTAAGGCTTAAAAATCAGCAGATAATAATTTTAAAATAGGATATTTACGAGACATTTTCAACTGTGAAATATTTTCTAGACTTAACACGGGTACGAAGAATTATTTTAAAAATACTTATACAACTCAGATAATTCTACAATTTTCATCAAATGTCCCTTAAGGTATTTTGCATGTAATGCGAAAAGAATCGTACCCAAAAAACTATTAGGAATTTAAAATGAAAATTAGTCAAGTCAACATCATACAATATTTTACAGCTTTAAAAACTAAGATTGATTACATATTAAAATATATTTAAGCATAAATCAACAATTAAAATATTCATAATTATGCTGACTAAAGAGCTAACATAATTGAATTGGCCACCATAATTTTATTCCAAATTTACGAGTAAGAATAATTAAAATAACAAAATCACATATTATGTTATGATCACACGTGCTGGACCGTCAAACGGCTGCCTACGTACCCAAATGGATCAAGCACGACCGTAGTTCATCAACAATAAATTGAACATAAAATGGTCAGATGATTAAACCACCGTTACCTGAAAAGCTTGTACAAACCATTAAAATATTGCTCGCCCTCTGGGAGCCTGCTCACACTTCGGGAGCCCGTTTAAGAATAAACATGGAAATAACTTGCTCGCCCCAGGGAGCCTTTTAAACTAAACACACAAAAATTCGTTCACCCCAAAGAACCCCACATAGTTTCAGCAATTATATAGGAGACAACCATCAACTCTTAATGAACCCATGCGGTTTAGGGAAAAACAATCATCCCAAAGATATGTCGTACCCTGTCAACCAGGAATATTTAGGGATTGGTGCCCTGAGACCCTCATCCCACATTCATAATCAGGTGCATAACAATATTTTGTAATCAATCCATATCAATTATATACCAATGTATATTCAACAATTATGAAATTTATATTAACAACCATATCACCATCATAATTATAAATCATACAAACAAAACTAAAATAAAAATCAATCTGAGTTTGTGTTGCGCTTACCCCAATCGCAATCCAAGAGGAGACAAATATAAAACACCAATCCAAAGTACTAAAATTCCAACTAACAGTAATATCAACATCCGCGGATTATTTCTAGGTTCTCTATTAGCTCAAAAGACCAAAGGGGAAATTTATATTAACAGGAACAAAATAATGCTGTCTTCGATAAGGGAAGGTGACGCCTATGCGGCTGTAATGGTTTCTTTTCCTTTTTGTATTGTTTCCTTAGGTATCCCCAAAAAAAAGAACCCTAACTGCAAACATTATACGTCTTATATATGATATGCTGGTCAACCTTAATTTCTTTTTGTATTGTTTCCCTAGCGACAGTGGGAAATTCTGTTTCCATGATCTCAACCAAAATGTGCATAATATACAACCAAACAAAATTCTATAAACCAATAGTCACTTGACACACAGCAAACAATGAACAGTAACGAATCACAGAGTGAAATGTGGCAAGAGATGACAACCCACTAGAGAAAGTTTCAAAACAGATTCATCTTAAGAACAAGTCTTATGGTGGAATCCATCCATCTTCCACGCCACCTCAGCATTTGGAATTGTGGATGGAATGATGGAGTAATAGAAACGCTATTCTTAATGGAGTTAAAAAAACACAATTAAGAATTGAGCTAAAAAAACACAATTAAAAATGGAGCTCTTTTTTCAGCCATTAGATTTCAACAACTCATTTTAAATCTAAGGATAAAAAAAAACGCAATTAAGAATGGAGCTAAAAAAACGCAATTAAGAATGAAGTTTTTTTTCAGCCGTTAGATTTCAACAACTCATTTTAAATCTACGGATAAAAAAAAACGCAATTCTCAATTGCGTTTTTTTAGCTCAATTCTTAATTGCGTTTAACGCTATTCTTATTGGCATTTAGATGGATTCCACGGACCCTTCCACCAAACCATGGAACCTTGCTTGGATTTTCTGTGAAAAACCCCAACTCGGAAGCCACTACACTTGACATTCCATGAATTTTCCACACTTGAAATAGGTTGGATTCCACTATAAAACTTGCTCTACCATCTATCCCATCGGAGAAGCCTCCCACTAATGTTTAGCCAAACTTCACTGAGAGAATTTTACATGTCCAATACGGCCTATCAAATATATAGTTCTCGTAGTACTTGTAACCATTCTTCTCTGATCATAACAAACTTGGATGAATAATTTTTTTAAGTCAACAGTAATGGTACCTAACCAATAAGACACTAATTTAAGTCAACAGTACTGAACTAAAAAGTGATAACAAAGTACCCCATCTTAATTTCTTTTGTTTTATTTATTTATGTGTGTCCACTATTTTCTAATCTTCACGTTAACACAAATGGAATTAAGAAGTAGTTAAGCCAAAATGGCATGTGCCCAACACTACCACTACCAACTTAAGGCTATTAGGCTAGGCATAAAAAAATGATAAATCAAATATGTTTCCATAAATTAATATATAGACTAGGTTGGGCACTTGAACGAGGAGGATTTTCTTTTCAATGTAAAATTAATAGTTTATCCTTACTAGTAAAATGACACAAACACCCTTGAAATTGGGACGGATATTACATGATTAGATTCAAGCTAATATTTATCAACCGTTAGATCGAAAACATAAGTTGTTATACACAAATGAAATGCACGTTCCTGAACTTGTATAACCGTACCCAAACTTGTACATTAGTTGGTTCAACAATAGTTAACCAAATGGTTAGCCATATGATTACTTTCATATCAACCATATTCTTCTTCACCATAACTAGTTCAAATGACTCAAATGAACTAGTTAGAGAGTTGTTCAATTGCAAGGAAATCTCATGTACTACACAAGACACAACTGAAGCAAAAACGATTTGATTCACATGAATCGGTTCATGAACTCTATAGCCACGGTTTTCAATTGCATTCCTTAGTTTATAAAGATAAGTTCACTAAACATCGTTTTTAGACATAACCTACTCAAGTTTGCGGACTGGGTTCGCGGACTTAAGTTCCCGGATGGAGTTCACAAACTCCAGCAGAAATTCTCGGGTTTGAGAACTTCGCCAATTCCCGGACTGGGTTCGCGGACTTAGCTCACGCACTTCTCTGGGTCACTTGATCAACAAAGTTCGCAAACTTCGGTTCAAGAAATAAGGACTTATACATATATGTGTTTCCAAAACAATGCTTATGTCCTCCAAATGGTTATATAGTCTAAACTCTCATTTCAATCATTTAAATATTCTCAGAGGACGTTATATAGTTTTGATTCACAAACCATTTTTCGTCAGAGAAATTTTCAAAGTGATTGAAACATAACATGACTTTCGTCACTAGGTAAAGATGAACTTGGCTAAAGCGAAAGCTTTACCAACACATATTTAGAGAAATAGATAGGCGAGGTAAACTCGGCTCGAAATACCAAATGTGTATAATCTAATTCTATATAGCAAAACGACTTTTGTCTCAAGATAGGAGATAAATAGAATTTTGAGTGATAGATAAGTTCAAGTCTCCACATACCTTTTAGTCGATGAAAATCCACCAGTTCCTTGAGTAGTCCTTCATCTTGTATGATGATTGCCATGGATAATAGACTAGAAATCAAGACTTATAGTTTTGATCACTAACATTGACAAACATGCTTGAGATAGCAACGCATGCGAGTTCGACCGAGCAATGCTCTAACAAATCCAAAAGAGTCTCATCTTGTAGCCGAAAAAAGGATCATGCGATATATTCAACACACTATGGGCATGGTCTATCTTATACTTTTGATACTAACACTGATTTTACTTCCTATTCAGATGTTGATTGGGAAAGATGTGTGGAAGACAGAAAGAGTACATCTGGAGGGTTATACTATTGTGGCTTGGCATAGCAAGAAACAAAATTCAAAATATCTTTCAACGTATGAAGCAAAATATATTGTTGCAGGATCATGTTGTACTCAACTTCTATGGATGAAACAAATGCTTGTTGATTATGGAATTGACACTGGAATAATGAAAATATTTTGTGATAACTCTAGCATGATTCGCATCACTGAGAATCCTGTTGAGCACTCAAGAACTAAGCACATCGACACCAGGTATCATTTTATTAAAGATCTATATGAAATGGTATCATTGATATGGAATTTTTGCCTTCCGAACAACAATTGTATGATATTCTCACCAAACCTCTAGATATTGCTACGTTTCAACACTTACGAAAGTATATTGGTGTTGTTTTGGTTCATTAGATTTCTAGCTGTTTTATTTCCCCTGGATCTATCAATATCTTTTGGGAAATAAAAGTTTGAAGTTTCAGTGAAGTGTTGTTTCAATTCCCTCATTTATTTCTAGTAGTAGTAATTTGTTTCTGTTTAATATCAAAATGTCCAAAGAAATCCTTCTTTTCTTGTAAAAGTAAGATCGCTCTTGTTGTTCTTTCGAGAATGGCATTTTATGGGGAAGAGTTCTTAATTTAACTTGTGCTTAATTTCCAAATCTTTGTGGGGAGTGCGGATGTGGAATATTGTAGGAGTTTTCTTTTATCTTTATAAACTCCTTGATGAATACACTAAGTTTCGACTATGTGAAATCATCGAAACAAAGTTGATATGTTCTCTTTTAGTCATGAAGTATCTCTTTGAGAATTTCATTATGATCCCGCTAGTTTTCGTACCTTTGCCAATTTATATTGACAAAAAGAGGGAGAATTATTTTGTAGTTCATACTATATATCATATGGTTTACGGATCATTATGTAAGGGAGAGTGGTTTTCATAGTGAGATGAAGTATTGACTAAGGGGGAGTGATACATATCACCGTAGTATTATTATAAAAGTTGTGATACAATTGATCTTTGATGTTATGTAATGATACTATGATACTCTATACCAATAATTGAGAACAATTGTTTTCTTATTGTTCTGGCTACGGATCTTCAACAACTATGATACTGAGTTGAACACGTTCAGAATCACTGAAGTACTTGGAAGTGACGAAGATTTCGAGTAATATTGAAGAACCAAGAAAATCAAGCATTTGGATGAGAAGCTACAAAGTTTATTTATTTTGTAATCCATATGTAGTGGTAGTTTTGTCACTAAAATTGACAAAGGGGGAGATTGTTAGAGCACTTCTCGGTCGAACTCGCAAGCGTTGCTATCTCAAGCTTGTTTGTCAAGTTTAGTTTTCAAAACTATAAGTCTTGATTTCTAGTCTACTTATAGCTATGTCTCGGATTAGGATTGAATGTGTAGTTGATCTTTAGACTTCACGACGTTCATCGATGGAAGAAGAAGAACTAATAAGGGGAGCTTGTGGAACTTCATCAACAAAAGGTATGTGGAGACTTGAACTCATCTGTCACTCAGAAGTTTATTTCTATTTTATCTCCTATTGAGACAAAAGACGTATAGTTATATAGACTTTACATTATACATATTTGATATTTCGAGCTGAGTTTAACTCGCTTACATATTTCTCGAAATATGTGTTGATAAGATTTCACTTTAACCAAGTTCATCTTTTATTCTTGACGAAAGTCAAAAGATGATCATGTGAAAATCTCCTGGTAACATCTTACATGATTTATGTGAAACAATCATTTTATGTAGACTCAGAATGTTTCGTATTGATCTTTTGATCACTTGAAAATTGCTTGAAGCTAATAGTTTGTGTAAGACAGCTATTCTCGTCTTCCAAGAATGTTTCAATGATTGAAATGGGAGTTCAGAACAATTAGCCATTGATTGGAAATAGCACAATATGCGTACTTGTATGCTAACTGTTGCAAGTGTATTCCAAGTCCGGGAATTTAATATGCATACCCGTATGCGTACTGATTCAACAGTTGAAGTCCGGGAACTATAGTATGCATACCCATATGCATACTGATTTCAACTGAGTTCGGTAATGAACGAAAGTATGCGTACCCGTTTGCATACTGGCGAACAAGACCAAGTCTGGGAACTGAGGTATGCGTACCCATTTGCATACTGAGTGGGTTAAGTTCTAAAACCGGTTAAGTATGCTTACATACTCATGAACAAATACGTTTATATAATAAGGAATGTAATCTTTGCAAACCGTGGATATAATGTTCATGAACTGATTCGAGTGAATCAAAACCGATTTTGCTTCACTTGTGTCTTGTATACTTCTATGAGAATATAAGCAATTGAAAAAATCTATAACTAATTTCATTTGAGTCATTTGAACTAATTGTGATTAAGATGAACAAGGTTGATATGAAAGTGTTCATATGGCTACTTCGGTTAACTATTGTTGAGCCAACTAAGTGTACACGTTTAGGTACGGTTACCCATATCTAAACAAAGGTACATTTCATTTGTGTGTAACAAGCTAAGACAATATAACGATTCAAAGATATTAGCTTGAATCTAATCAGGTTTTCATCTAACGGTGAATATTGAATGCTTTGTTACTAAGGTAGCATTGATTGCAAACCATGATTTGAAGACTATATAAGGGAGAACTCTAGCAACTGGGAAACCTGATCCACACAGCTCCTGTGTGATACTAGTTGCGACTAGAGTCGATTCTCCTTTAACCTAGGTTTTTCTAAAACCATTACAGGTTAACGACTTAAAGACTTCATTGGGATTCTGAAGCCAGACCCAACTATTTTCTCTGCAGTTGCTTGTTCTGATCTTACATTGTTATATCGTATTGAGTATTATCTTCTCTAAGATTTGCTCGATATTTAATCTCCGATAGGTAAGATAAAAAGTAGTCACAAATCTCTTCGTCTCATTCTTTGTGATTCCACAATATCTTGTTCCGCTATCATACGGTTAATATTATTGTGAGGTGATTGATATTACTAGGTTGTTCTTCGGGAATATAAGTCTGGTGTATCAATTGGTTCATGTTCACCTTGATTTATCAAAAGACGTAAAAAAAACTAGTATGTATTTATGTGAGAGACAAATATATCTATTCAATAGACTTTTCTGTGTGAGACAGATTTGTTTATCAAGTCTTCGACTTTGGGTCGTAGCAAATCTTAGTTGTGGGTGAGATCAGCTAAGGGAGTCAAGTGCGTATAGTCCTGCTGGGATTCAGAGTCGTAAGGAGCGCAACTGTACCTTGATCAGTATGAGATTGTTTAGGGCTCAACTACATTCCAGTCCGAAGTTAACTTGGAGTAGGCTAGTGTCTGTAGCGGCTTAATACAGTGTGGTGTTCAAATATGGACTAGGTCCCTGGGTTTTTCTGCATTTGCAGTTTCCTCGTTAACAAAACTTCTGGTGTCTGTGTTATTTCTTTTCCGCATTATATTTGTTTATACAATTGAAATATCACAGGTTGTGCGTAGTTCAATCAATTGGTGAATCCAACACTTGGTTTTTGATTGAAATTGATTGACGCTTAGATATTGGTCTTTGGTACCATCCAAGTTATTTCTCATATTAATCCGGCTCACAGATTTCTATCTGTTCGATTGCTGATTGATTTGAGAAATTAAGATATAACTCTTGGATATATTTTCCTTGATTGAGTCTAAATGTCTAGTTGATTCTCTTGGAATTATATTGGAGTTAGTCCATACAGATTGTCGAAACGAAATATTGGGCGTGGTTGTTAGACCCTCGCTTTTTAGGTATATCCAAGTATTAGTGACTTAAATTTCACTAGACTATTTGACTCATTATTTTCTGCAAAATGTGATTCCTTTCACATTCATTAGAGGTAATTTGTAAATGCATTTCCATTCTCACAGTGAGTTTTCATATGATAAACGTTTGCACATATTTCGTAGGAACTTAACAAACTTTGATTATCTCTTGGTTCTTACGGAGCTCATGTAACTTTTAATCTTTATACCAATTAGGCAACAAAGATTGAGCATTTCTTCGCTCGACTGTTAGTTGTGATGATCCGATCATTGCATGATATTATATGAGGAAAAATTCAACCAGAAGTTTAATATATTTCCTTAAGAGCTTCGTGTAATAAGTGGTGTGGCTTTATTACGAAACAAAACCAAATTTCATCTCATTTACTTTAAAGTGCTATAGTTCATGAAGATGGCATATTTATCATCATAATGTACGAATGATCCTTATAACTCAAGTACTTTTGAATATATCTCAAATGCTTTAGAGTATCTTAATCTCATAGAAATGATATACTTTTCATTCCATAAGTACAGACAACAAATTTAATTCTTCGTAAAAAATATATTTTTATTTTAGCTGACGAATTATCGGTTATTCTATCATGTAACCATAATTTAGGATCAAATCATACAAAATTCAGTAACAAACCATATAAAATTGGATTGAATAAGGATACCAAAACAATCGAATTAGGTAAGTTCATGTATTGACTGGTCAAGGTTCTTGTTGCCATTAAATTTGACGTCTAGGGTATGGCATTCTCTAAGAATATAGTGAGTTTGTAATCCTTTAAATTCCTTATATACCTTGTAGTTGACTACTAGTATATGATACTCGCATTACAGTGTTTGTACCATTCTCATTAAGTGCTTATACCAAGATTTCCACTATCATTTATATGAGTCAGAATTACATCTCTGTCCCACTCTAGATAAATACATTTACTTTGTATCATTACTAATGGAGCCAGAATTACATTTATGACCCTATTCTAAATAAGATTTATATCTTGTACCACAATTTAAAGTATTTTCTTTCAAATATTTCAGTATACCGATGTGGGTATGATTCAGCACGTCTAACCCTCTTTCAGGGTCCTTTCCATTGCTAATATTGTCATAGTATCTTATATGGAGAAGTTTCTTTATCCCAACAGGAGTGACACTATTGTTTAATAGAATCGAATTATGCCTCTCAACCAATTTATTTTGGTCGAATAGCTTACCAAAGACTGTGAGTCTCTTTTTATCATAGTCCAAACTATATTGGTTCATTAATATCGTCTGTTAGAGCACTGCTCGGTCGAACTCGCATGCGTTGCTATCTCAAGCATGTTTGTCAATGTTAGTGATCAAAACATTAAGTCTTGATTTCTAGTCTACTTATAACTAAGTATCAGACTAGGATAGAAAGTGTAGTTGAGCTCAAGACTCCATGGCGATCATCATACAAAGACGAAGAACTACTCAAGGAACTGGTGGAACTTCATCGACTAAAAGGTATGTGGAGACTTGAACTTATATATCACTCAAAAGTCTATCTTATCTATCTCCCATCTTGAGACAAAAGTCGTTTTTATATATAAACTTTGATTATACACATTTGTTATTTCAAGCCGAGTTTATCTCGCTTATCTATTTCTCGAAATATGTGTTGGTAAGCTTTCGCTTTGTCCAAGTTCATCTTTACTAGTGACGAAAGTCATATTAAGTTTCAATTACTTGAAAATTGCTTTGACGAAAAATTGTGTGTGAACAACTATATAACGTCCTCTAAGAATGTTTCAATGATTGAAATGAGAGTTTAGATTATATAACCATGGTTGGATATAAGCATCATGTGGTAACTCATACATGTATAAGTCTTTATTCCTTGAACCAAAGTATGCGTACTTTGTTGCTCAGGAAAACCAGAACTAGAGTCCGCGTACTGTCGAAAGTTCTCATCCCGAGAATTTCTGCTGGAGTTTGTGAACTGAAAACAAACTTATTCCGGGTACTTAAGTCCGTGTTCCAGTCCGCATACTTAAGTTGGTTATTTTCTAAAAACGATTATTCGTGAACTTAAACTTATATAAACTAAGGAATGCAAGTTTGCAAACCGTGGCTATAAAGTTCATGAATCGATTCGAGTGAATCAAATCGTTTTTTCTTCGATTGTGTTTTGTATACTTCTATAGATCTAAGAAATTGAACAAATCTCTAACTAGTTCATTTGAGTCATTTGAACTAGTTATGGTAAAAAAGAATATGGTTGATATGAAAGTGCTCATATGGCTAACCATTTGGTTAACTACTGTTGAACCAACTAGATGTACATGTTTGGGTACGGTTACACAAACCTAAATAAACATGCATTTCATTTGTGTGTAACAAGCTAAGTTTCGATCTAACGGTTGAAAGATATTAGCTTGAATCTAATCAGGTTTTCATCTAACGGTGAATATTGAATGCTTTGTTACTAAGCTAACATTGATTGCAAACCCTGATTTTAATGACTATATAAGGGAGAACTCTAGCAACTGGTAAACCTGATCCCCACACCTCTTGTGTGATACTAGTTGCGACTAAAGTCGATTCTCCTTTAACCTAGGTTTTTCTAAAACCATTACAAGTTAACGACTTAAAGACTTCATTTGGATTCTGAAGCCAAACCCAACTATTTTCTCTGCAGTTGCGTGTTCTGATCTTACATTGTTCTATCGTATTGAGTACTATCTTCTCTAAGATTTGCTCAAGATTTAATCTCCGATAGGTAAGATAAAAAGTAGTCACAAATCTCTTCGTCTTATTATTTGTGATTCCATAATATCTTGTTCCGCTATCATACGGTTAATATTATTGTGAGGTGATTGATATTACTAGGCTGTTCTTCGGGAATATGAGTCCGGTGTATCAATTGGTTCATGTTCACCTTGATTTATCAAAAGACGGAACAAAAACTCGTATGTATTTCTGTGGGAGAAAAATTTATCTATTACCATAGACTTTTATGTGTGATACACATTTGTTTATTAAAGTCTTCGACTTTGGGTCGTAGTAGTCTTAGTTGTGGGTGAGATCAGCTAATGGAATCAAGTGCATAGTATCTTGTTAGGATTAGAGACGTAAGAAGCGCAACTGTACCTTGGATGAGTATGAGATTGATTGGGGTTCAACTACAGTCCAGACCGAAGTTAGTTTGTAGTAGGCTTGTGTCTGTAGCGGCTTAATACAATGTGTGTTCAATCTGTACTAGGTCCCGGGGTTTTTCTGCATTTGCGGTTTCCTCGTTAACAAATTTCTGGTGTCTGTATTATTTCTTTTCCGCATTATATTTGTTTATATAATTGAAATATCACAGGTTGTGCATTGAATCAATCAATTGGGAAATCCAACCTTTGGTTGTTGATTGAGATTGATTGATACTTGAACGTTGGCCTTTGGTACCGTTCAAAGTGATTTCTCTTGAATTTAATTAGACTCGCAGATTTCTATTTGCTTGGGTAAGTATTGAATCAGGAAAGAGAGATATAACTCTTTGATATACTTTTATTAAGATTGAGTTTGACTGCCTAGTTGATTCTCTTAAAAGTATATTGGAGTTAGTCCATATAGATTGCTAAGCGAAATATTGGGTGTGGTTGTTAGACCCCCGCTTTTTCAATTGGTATTAGAGCAGGCAAACACGTTTAAATTACAAATCTGTGTTTGTAGCGATCTGACTCTATGGACAAGAGTGCTATCTCTGACAAATGCATCACCAGAAATAAAAGTTCTATCTCGACTATATCTATTAAAGAGAAAGATTCTTCAATCTCAAATATAGACGAACCTAGTGTTCTGGCGAGACAGACAGACACTGACATGTGTTGTTCCGATTATCCTTCAAAAGAGTTTATCTCTATTAATGAAAGGGAAACAACTAAAGAGAGTGAACTGATTCTAAATCTTGTTAGAATCCAAGCTGATAGATTTAATCGGTTGAAAAACCGTGTCAATGTCCTTCTTGGTATAGTAAGAGATTGCAATTCCAAAAACGCTGAAGATCAGTCTTCACGTATCCTACTCGAGGCAAATCTTGAAAAGGATTTTTTGGAAATTGAAATCGCTTGAATAAACTCTCTATTCAAGGATGTGTCAAAAAGTTCTCTATACCATCTACTTTTCTTGAAACCAAAAGAGCTCCAGTTTCAGAAGTAAAACCGGAATCCCTTCCTATTAAAAAAGATGTGCCTGAAATCTCTATTAATCAAAGATGCTGCACATCAAATGGGAGGAAGAAATCGTCAGACGATGATGTTAAGACTTAACCTTCTAATCATCCTCATGATCACAAAGTATGTCTCTTTTGTGATTGAAAATGGCCTGTTAAGCTAAAGAGAAACTTTAGGTTGAGTAACAATTCCATTGTTCAACTTCAATACACACTTTAGACTTAATTCTCAAAGGTGTAACTGACATTCGTATGTATAAACCAATTGGTTTTCGTACTTACTCTGTGTATGCTACCAAGAAAGTCAGTTCAATGAGTTCCTCGAATGCTCAAAAGCAGAACAGACGTCTTAACAAAAATCGTCTAAATAAAGATCAAGTCGTTTCCTCTGGAGATAACATTACCTTTGATGTGAACGAAATCCCAGGAGAAAGGAGCAAAAATGATGATATGAGAAATAACCTGAAGGAGATTATTGAAGGTTATAAAGAAATTGTCAACAGGTTGTCAACCTTCTTAAGTCAAAATTCTTCTGGTAAGAACTCGAACTATGTCTCATATTTTGATGACAGTAAGTTTTATGATAATTTTTCACATCAAAAGAGATTTTTTCCTAGACTTGAAAGGAAAAAGAAACTCAACTATGAACTTCTTTCATCCAATGAGCTGAAAGCTCATTCTTGTGCTAATTAATCACAAGGGTTGAGAACTTACTCATAAAGATCTTGTTGGGTAAGTTGTGTTAATAATCGGGTATACTTCTGTAAAAATTGTTTTCTGTTTAGTTGAGTTGTCTTCTTAACGTTTATGACTCAACTATGGTGTGCAGACAACTTAGCTTAAAGTATTGGATGTGTCCAATGAGGTTCTTCGTTTTGCCTTCTCATTTTCGAAGAAGTTTTTTTTCTTTGCAACTATGTTGCCTGCTACTTTTATGCTCTAATATTGTTTCTCTACTGAGATATAAAATTTATTGAGCCAAAAAACTTGTGATAATTTTCACATAGCAGAAATTCTATCTTGTCGTAAAATTACGAACGGTTGCGTACCTTTGTTGTTGGGTCAAGATTGTGTTCGTACGAGTACCCGTGTTACTGTCACAAATCAATTTTTAGTAACACTAAAAGTTGTCTTCCCTAAGAAACCATTTAAATACCAAAACCCTTGAGTCTCGTACGCATACTCTGGAATTTTTTTTTGTGATCAGTCAAGAATGTCTTCTTCTAACTCTAACGGTTTTGCAAAAGGGTTCCTTGACAAAGGTATTGGTTTCGAGTCCAAGGAAAGGAAGAAAAGAACCCTAGTAAAATATGATCATCCTAATGCCTCATGTTACTATGCGTGTACACATCAGGATGTTGAGAATGAGGATATGGTTTCTGCTGAAGTGGTTCATGATTTTCATAAATATTTTGAGGAAGCAAAACTGCAGCTCGTTTATACTTTGATGAGTCTCGATGTGTTAAGAACTGAGTTAAAAAAGGTTACCTCTAACCTTGGTCTCATAAAGACACATGTTAAAGAACTTCTCAATGAAGATATCTTCTCTGAAGAAGCAGTTGATGCTGTCAATCACAAGCTCAAAGACCTCAAGACTCGTGAGGATCCCGAATTGTCTATCTAGTTCGTGTTCGCCTTCGGCATAGGAGTCCAATTTGTCTTTATCTTGTTGATTTTATTTTATGTTGTAAATCTTCTTATGAGAATTTTATTCTTGTGTTTTTAGGAAGAATAACTAGTTTTTGGAATAGCCATTATTGTGATTACACATAGCTATGTCCAACGTTTTCATATTTATTGTTTTTAGATTTATTTTCTTAATTCTAAAAAGTTGTTTGGAAGATGATTTTAACAGTATTAATCTTTATGGTTTTATATATTGCAAACTTATTATGGGATATGTGTGTTTGCGTCCGTGAACTATGATTATCCCATACCTTGTCAAAAGTTAAGTCTTTCGTATGTCGATATGCATGTATTGATAAAAGAATGAATGAACTCTTGACATTACAAAAGTTTTAAGCCTATTATATGTTATTATGCAAATATTGATGGAAGATAGGCTGAACTTTTGTTTACGAGGATTATGTATATTGTATGTCATTGTGAAAATAGTGATGGAAAATAGAATGAATCTCTGTCTATTCCGCAGTATTGATCTTCCCTGATCCATATTTTATGTATATACTGTGAGGTTCTGTAAGTTCTCTTATGTTGAGATTTCCGATTAAATTAATTATGGGTTTTCTTGTGGTTAATTTAATCGAGTATTATTTTTGGATTCAAATTCATATTCGTTTGTGATTTGTTATGTCCAAAGAAATCCTTATTTTCTTGCGAAGGTAAGGTCGCTCTTGTTGTTCTTTCGGGAATGACATTTTATGGGAGAGAGTTCGTAATTGAACTTGTGCTTAATTGCCAAATCTTTGTGGGGAGTGTGGCTGTGGAATATTATAGGGGTTATCTTTTATCTTTATAAACTCCTTGATGAAAGCATTTAGCTTCGGCTATATGATTGCATCTAAAACGTTGATATGTGCTTTCTTTTGGTCATGAAATGTCTCTATGGAAATTTCATTAGGATCCCACTATTTTTTCGTACCTTTGCCAGTTTTATTGACAAAAAGGGGGAGAATTAATGTGTAGTTCACGCTAAAAATACATATAGTTTTCGGATCATTATGTAAGGGGGAGTGGTTTCCATGTGAGATGGAGTATTGACTAAGGGGGAGTGATACATATCACCATAGTATTGTTGTCAAAGTTGTGATACAATTAAACTTTGATGTTGTGTAATAATACTATGACACTGTATAACAATGATTGAGAATTCTTGTTTTCTCATTGTTATAGCTACCGATTTTCAACAACGGTGATACTAAACTTACAACCTTTGGGATCATTGGGGTACTTGGAAGTGACGAAGATTTCGAGTAATGTTGAAGATCAGGCATGTGGAAGAGAATCTACAAAAGTTTATTTATCTATTGTTGTATTCCATACGTATTGATAGTTTTGTCACTAAAATTGACAAAGGGGGAGATTGTTAGAGCACTGCTCGGTAGAACTCGCATGCGTTGCTATCTCAAGCAAGTTTGTCAATGTTAGTGATCAAAGCTATAAGTCTTGATTTCTAGTCTACTTATAACTAAGTCTCATACTAGGATAGAAAGTGTAGTTGAGCTCAAGACTCCATGGCGATCATCATACAAAGACGAAGAACTACTCAAGGAACTGGTGGAACTTCATCGACTAAAAGGTATGTGGAGACCTGAACTTATCTATCACTCAAAAGTCTATCTACTCTATCTCCTATCTTGAGACAAAAGTCGTTTTGCTATATAGACTTTGATTACAAACATTTGCTATTTCGAGCCGAGTTTATCTCGCTTATCTATTTCTCGAAATATGTGTTGGTAATCTTTCGCTTTGGACAAATTCATCTTTACTAGTGACGAAAGTCATATTAAGTTTCAATTACTTGAAAATTGCTTTGACGAAAAATTGCATGTGAACAATAACTATATAACGTCCTCTAAGAATGTTTCAATGATTGAAATGAGAGTTTAGATTATATAACCATGGTCAGATATAAGCATTGTGTGGTAACTCATACATGTATAAGTCTTTATTCCTTGAACCAAAGTATGCGTACTTTGCTGCTCAGGAAAACCAGACCTAGAATCCGCGTACTGTCGGAAGTTCTCATCCCGAGAATTTCTGCTGGAGTTTGTGAACTTAAAACAAACTTATTCCGGGTAATTAAGTCCGCGTACCAGTCCGCGTACTTAAGTTGGTTATTCTCTAAAAACGATTATTCGTGAACTTAAACTTATATAAACTAAGGAATGCAAGTTTGCAAACCGTGTCTATAAAGTTCATGAATCAATTCGAGTGAATCAAATCGTTTTTGCTTCGATTGTGTCTTGTACTTCTATAAGATCTAAGCAATTGGAAAACTCTCTAACTAGTTCATTTGGGTCATTTGAACTAGTTATGGTAAAGAAGAATATGGTTGATATGAAAGTGCTCATATGGCTAACCATTTGGTTAACTACTGTTGAACCAACTAGATGTACATGTTTGGGTACGGTTACACAAACCTAAATAAACGTGCATTTCATTTGTGTGTAACAAGATAAGTTTCGATCTAACGGTTGAAAGATATTAGCTTGAATCTAATCAGGTTTTCATCTAACGGTGAATATTGAATGCTTTGTTACTAAGCTAACATTGATTAGAAACCTTGATTTTAAAGACTATATAAGGGAGAACTCTAGCAACTGGGAAACCTAATCCCCACACCTCCTGTGTGATACTAGTTGTATTAGCTAGAGTCGATTCTCCTTTAACCTTAGGTTTCTACCGAGACCTTATAGGTTAACGACTTGAAGACTTCATTGGGATTGTGAAGCCAGACCGATAATACTTTTCTTGTAGTTGTGTGATCTGATCTTGCTATTTCTATCGTACTAAGTACAATCGTAAGATTGGATTGAGATTGATTTCTCTAATAGGTAAGATATAAAAGAAGTCACAAACATCTTTGTCTCATCGTTTGTGATTTCGCGATATCTTCTTTCGCTAGTCGATTAAGATTATTGTGAGGTGATTGATAATACTGAGCTGTTTTTCGAGAATATAAGTCTGGTTTATCATCTGGTTCCTGTTCACCTTGATTTTCAAAAGACGGAACAAAAACTTGTAGGTATTTCTGCGGGATACAGATTCATCTATTACCGTAGACTTTTCTGTGTGATATAGATTTGTTTATTCTTCGATTTTGGGTCGTAGCACCTCTTAGTTGTGGGTGAAATCAGCTAAGGGAATCAAGTGCGTAGTATCCTGCTGGGAGCAGAGACGTAAGGAGCGCAACTGTACCTTGGATCAGTGTGAGATTGATTGGGTTTCAACTACAGTCCAGACTGAAGTTAGTTTGTAGTAGTCTAGTGTCTGTAGCGGCTTAATACAGTGTGTGTTCAATCTGGACTAGGTCCCGTGGTTTTTCTGCATTTGCGGTTTCCTTGTTAACAAAATTTATGGTGTCTGTGTTATTTCTTTTCCACATTATATTTGTTTATATAATTGAAATATCACAGGTTGTGTGTTGAATCAATCAATTGGGAAATCCAACCTTTAGTTGTTGATTGAGATTAATTGATACTTGATCATTGGTCTTTGGTACCGTTCATGTGATTTCTCTTGTATTCAATTAGACTCGCATATTTCTATTTGCTTGGGTAAGTATTGAATCGAGAAAGAGAGATATAACTCTTTGATATACTTTTATTAACATTGAGTCTAACTATCTAGTTAATTCTATTAAAAGTATATTGGAGTTAGTCCATACAGATTGCTAAGTGAAATATTGGGTGTGGTTGTTAGACCCCCGCTTTTTCATCGTCAATGAAGAAGAAAAATAAAAACTCTTTTTTGACTCAAAGCAACCTTTGTGAGTTTTTTTCATCATGAAAGTTGAGGCATGCTTTTAATTACGACATATCATTGTAGAATTTATAGATTCATTGTCGTCTGACAAGTTGATTACGTCCCACCATAATATGAATGTTTCGAAAAAGTTCCTTCAAAGAATTATATAGTCTGAAGTCAATATGTCTCCTTAGAAACGTAGAAATTACGGCTTCCTCCTTGAACGACGATGCATCATCATAGGTAGAATATCTTTTATTTATATAATGGAAGTATTTTACTTGTGCACACAAACTTCCACATCAAAGACCCTTTAATGGTGCTCAAGTACTTCTAAGTCCAAAAGGTCAAATTCGAGTCAAATTGGTTTGGTCAAAGTCTGGTCAACTATTTGGTCAAGACCCGGTCCATTGGGTTGACATGGTTAACGAATATAAGCATATATGGCCCATTATATATGAAGTATTCAGACCCATTGATAATAAACTTGAAACTATTAGCATGTGAGCCCAAAACATATTGTTAACCCTAAAAATTAAAAAATTCATCTTTCAACTGTTATGATCGATAGACGATTGCATCATAGTCCGATCATAATGAAATTTATATCAGTAGATTCATACTAATGTTATTCTAAACATATTAAAATTTTAAGATAATCCAACGTCTAGAATATTTTTTTATGTATGACGCCATAAGACTGTTTCATATTACGTTTATGTGGACACAACTGGAATTATCACATACTTAACACTTAACAAAAATAAAACATAATCCAACCGTTGGAATTCTTAAACCTTAAGGTTTTCGATGTTGTTAAAAATTAGGTTTTTTCTGAACGTAGACAGTTTCATTAAAATCAGGCTTTGCATCATATTCCGATTTGATTGAAATTTTAACCGTTTGCGGTTGAACATATTAAAATATCATGAAAATCAAACGGTGAAATCTCTATGCTTGGTTATCATACATTCGTGGAACCGTAGTAAATACTATAAAAAAAAATTTCTTTTGTTAAAAGGGAATACCTGGTAACGCATCCATAATATGAAAAAAAAAATCAGGATCACGCTAATCTTCAAGAAGTAATCCATCGCCGACCTCGAAAGATAAAAGAAAATTGCAAGTTGATAGAGTGGTGTTGATAACGTGTTGAATGAGAAATATAGAGAAGAAACAGGTCTTATTTATTAGATATCAATGCAGTATCACATAGGTTTAAGCCTCTATGAGGTAAACCCTGGTTACATCTATATTGGTCGCACATGCATGAGCCCAAGGCCCAACAACACGAACACCCCTTGCTATTTGTTTATTTCGTGTGACCAAAAGCCCAATCCCATCAAATATAATTTAGAGTCGGAACCATTCAGAGAGGTCTAGACATAACAGAAGCTTAACCTTGAGGTATTCTTGGTCTTTTTGGAAAAACCTTGCAAAAAAAACAAAGAGTTATGTTACAGGGCCTACGGTTCATTGGATGTGCGGTCCAACTAGATTCCTAGGGTTGTATATAAAGGAAACCATGTAATACTTCTAACCTAATCTTCTAATAAGATACTCTTCTTCTTGTCTCTACATATTCTTCATTCACCTGTAATTCTCCCAAAACACGTTATCAAGCACGAACTTTAACCCAAGCTCGAGCTTTAACCCAAGAGCTGCGGCTGATTTTTTCTGGATCATCAAGTCGTTGAAAGATCTCGGATTGTGTATATGAGTCCAACGGATTATTAAATAAAAAAAACCGATAATGATGAAATTTTGGATTTATTAAGAGAAAAAGTTTATTTCATAACGATCTTTCATGGATAGTTTTGAGTAGGTGTTTAGATTCATGGGGATTCTACATACCCATAACAGATTGATTCACCTTATTAGATTGATGATACGTTGATTCCCCTGTTTTTTTTTCTTTTTTCTTTCTGGTGTTTTTGTCATTGCTGCTGTGGGGAGGAGATGATGCTGTTCGGTGGGTCGGGCAGCCCCATAGTCGGGCAGAAACAGAAGATGTTCGGGTCCTGTTCCGATGCTAATTGATAGGTGAATAAAACCATTTATCCACGTTAACAACAAACCCAAACTATTGGACAACCGACTGTACACGTGTTCATCCAGCACCAAACCCCATAAATACATCTGTTACAGTCAACGGATGGATAGTTACCGGAAGTTCCTATTAAGTGGTGATCCAACTCGGTGATCCAACTCGGACCGATTCACCTGATCCAACTCGAACCGGTTCCAGCCTGTGTGACTGTGTCCTGTTCTGACTCCAACCCGGTTTTGGCCCGTGCGCAACCAAGTCTGTTCCGGTTTTGTTTATATACAAATACAGCGGGAACCGAAAATTGAGGTATGTAACTAACTAATGTGGGTTTTTATATTGAATATACGCTGGGCTTATTTATTTATTTGTTTTTAGAACATGTCTAGTTCTATTATTATATTTTTCCCTTAAAATAAGTCCATATCGTATAAACGGTCAATTTAAACTATGACTGTTGATCTCGACCATTAAGAATTTTGATCTTGTTATTATTTTGTTCTCTTGAAATGTTATTGGCTATGGTTGAATGATGTTTATCTTTTGTTCAATTGGTTGTACCAACTCGATTCAAATATATTTATTTGGGGTTTAAAAGTACTTGAGCACCATTATTGTGTATTTGATATTTTCTTTCCAAATTTGAATGTTCTGTGGGATGTAATCCGCTTGCTCGACTATTAAAGAGTCGGTAGTTTTAAAGATACGTTCAAATAAAATCACATGTATTTCAATTTTTGTGGAAGAACTCACAAAAGATTATATGAGTCAGAAAATTTCCATTTATTTACTTCATCCATGATACAAACGAACCAGTATATGTTGAAGTATGACAACAAAAGAACTATCTTTAGTAATATATCAACCTAAAATAAGTGGTTGACATGTATTGTGAGATTCTCTTGGCCTGTTGAGATAAAGAACTTTATCAAATTAAGCTAAATGTAGAAAAATTGAAAATGGAAAGAACCCCGAAGTAATGAGGGTTAGATGTACTGATTCATATAAAGCATGTGAAAAGGGACATATATATCATGAGACAAAGATGTACGCTTGTCTATGGTACTAATAACACCAATACACATGTATCAACCGAGTATGGGATCAACTAAAATGTAATTGTAACTCCCCTCATAAATAAAAAAAAGTTGGAAATGCAACTGGTCATAGGTATTAGTATATACAATGTAATGTGTGTATCATAGTAGCAACCAATTTTCACCATCAACTTTAATGGAAACAAGAACATTGCCGGGCCAATCGATTATTTTATTGAGTTGAACGAGATCCAATGTCTGCACTTATGAAATGAAAACACGATACATAAATTCTCTAAAGCAATTGAGATGTATTTGGTCACACGTAATATATATTCACTCTAAAGTACTTGAGTTGAATCCCACTTTTATTACGTAATAAGGCCACACCACTTATTAAAACTCTCAAGACCCAAGTGTCTAACTCATAGTTGTTTTTCTTCCACTAGCTTAAGGAATTTAAACTAGTTGTTAAACTATTTACATATAATGTAACTACGAGGATTGGATCATCGAGCGCAGCATTGCTCAAAATTTGTTTTAAAGATAGAACAAAGACGTCACAAAATCTCTACATCTACCGAGAGATAATCACACCTTGTTAAATTCCAAAGTAACCCATGCAAATGGATATCATTTGGAACCTCACAATGATGATAATGTAATTAATTGCATCTTTTATAGTTTCTAATATATTTGGAATGAAATATTTCTTAGAGAAACTAATGAGTCAATCTAGTGAAATGTAAATCATTATAGTATTTTGATTATTCAATCCATATTGACTCCGACGATGAAGTGTTGGGAATTGACTCATTTAGGCTTTGACATAACCATAAAGGCACTTTGGTTGTGACATGATGTTTCATTTTGAAAGGAATCATACGTACATCACTGTGTTTGAGTGGACAAGACAATTGGATAAAGATTGACATAATGCGAAGTAACGGTATATCTCTCAATAAGTGTTCTCTAAAGTACTAGATGCACAACCTCCCTTCCCATTATGCTTTTAGGTAACAAAGAATATCACTCATTTTTACAAAGTCTTCAGTAAAACAGGATCGAGACCATCCTAAGATGCAAATGGTAAAAATTCCATATTACAAAGAAAACAAGGTGAAATTTAGAAAAATATTCATGCAGAATGCGGACCATTAAAGTGACTGATGGATCTGATGAATGTTTTGACATTTTGGACTAGTTATAGTTCCCAAGAAATTTGCATTTGAAAACTCCTAGCACATATTACACAATGAAAAGTGCAAAGGCTCACCACCCTTTTTAATGCTAGAGAATTTACATCAAAAGGACTTGATGAATATTGCATGTTTAATAGGATCAATATAGAACATCTTATACCAAATGGTCTCGTAGAGGCTGCCATCAAATGATACAGATGGTGTCTAAGGAATAGGTTATGCGTACCAACCTACCTTTTATTGCTTTGGGGATATGCAATATTACATACATCTTTACTTAATTTGTTTTACCCAATATTAGTCAACCTTTTCTGCGTACCAGTTGGTAACTGAATTTAAGCCTGACATTTGTGTTCTTTCGCATTTTTGGTTGCACTATATATGTGCCATTACGAGTCCATATCGTACTATGATGGGTCACGAAAATGATTAAGCAATCTTATTGGGTATTTACTCTCAACAATTATCCGCATTTTAAAACCTTTGACAGAAGATCTCTTACTGCTAGATTTTCAGGTTATCACTTTAATGAGACATTCTTCCCGTCGTTAGGAGGAGATAAGAAAAAGTATTTCTAAGGGAACGACATGAATTGTCGTGGTGTATTCCCACTGTGTCTCATATTTATTCTTGTACTCCACGAATGTAAATGTGAAGTGATACAGAATATTCGATTTTCAGAATGTACATTGATGTTGCTAAAGTGATGAGATCACACATACCAGCTACAAACCTACCTGCAAAGTTACAAATCCTCAATACAGGATATACACCATAGACTAAGGTGTTGCAACTACACTCGGTGGAAGTATGGTTGAGGTCGTGGCTTCATAAAGGAAGTTGGAGAAACCACTTGGTTCGATCAATCCTCACCTAGAAAGGAAGTAAGTGAGTAAGGCAAATCTTATTTATATCATCAAAAATCATCTCATAAGATTGTCTTTGACTATGTCCATGAATCAATACTGGAGGACGCTCCGAAGTTTTTAATGATTCTAGAGAACAATGAAATCCTGACGGATTATGAGAATGCACATGAGTCAATAGAAGGATCATGCGTGCACAGTGATGATATAATCCATAAATAGTTGCTCCAGAAGTAGAGCACAATGAGATCGAACCATGCTTTATTTTGATTAATTTCAAACAAATAGCATATTTGGCCTATACAATCCAGGTAGAACTTAGTTCTTTGGCAAATATACATGTATTTGGTGTGGTAGTGCTAACCAACCAAGTGTAAAGCCTATTGGACATACATAATTAATTTGTCATAAAGCATAATGAGAAGAAAGTAGTCTTAAAGTACAAAGACTCGCCTTGTGGCGCGAGGTTTCTCACAAAGCCCTGGAATTGTTCTCTTGTAATGAACGTTCTAGAGTTCCGCTACTTAGTTAGCTTGGTAATTTCAAAAGGACTTGAAATGCAGCATATGTATGTGGTTGTTACGTATCTCTGAAAGAATTAAGAGATAGAAGATATTTACAAAAGTACTTGATAGACTTTTTTTGCCCAAATCAAGTAACTTTAAACCACAGAGTGCGTTTACAATTAGATAGAACGTTCATTTAGAGATTGAAGCAATCAGGCGGAAGTAGTATACCCGTCTAAGTGGCCATTTGATTTGGAGGGGATAGAAAAATAAGTTATTTTTTTTCTTGCCTATTCACAAGAAAGTTCCTAATTTGGAATTGTAGTTATTTATGTCGACGGTACAGACATGATGAGTACTCTTGATGTAATAAGAGACCTTAAAAGATATTTAAAATCTGAATTTGAGATGCAAAATCTAGGGAAATCTCGACCAAGTACTGAGCTTGTGGTATATTATTCCACCAGTTTGCATATGTCTAAAGTTGTCAGGAAATTTAACAAAGACATGCATCCTGATAGCACTCCCATGATTAGTCGAGGTTCAAATGTAAGTAAGTAACCATTTCGTCCAAAGGAATATGACGAAGATGTGTTGGGAGATGAAATTCCCATATCTAAGTACAATAGACGCATTGTTGTACTTAGTATAATAATGTACTCGATTAAAATTTACATCCTCAGGGAACTTGTTAGCTAGATATAGCTCCGCGCCAACGAAACGTCATTGGAATGGTATTGTGAATGTAATCATGTACTTAAAAGTAACCATTGACATATATTTGTTTTATCCCTAAAAATATATTAAAAGGAATGCTAATGGAAGTGCAATCTAAAAATTGTTGATTATGAAGGAACAATAATCTCTTCTCCAACGAAAGTAATCAGAGGGAGATATAGTAGATTATTTTCTAAGTCATTACTAATATTCAGTTTCGAAAAATACATGACTAAAGGAACTGTCTGGAACAACTTTGAAAGAAATCAGGGGGGAGATGACGACATCAGGGGGAGGATCCAAGGATATGATGTCGACATATTTTACTTCGAAATTGAAGCTGTGTTGTACTCTTTTTCCCTTCGATCGAGAATAGTTTTTCCCAAAGGGTTTTGTTACTCGACAAGGTGTTTAGCGAGACAACACTAAAAACATCAAGTATGTTGAACGTTGAAGACATAAAGATCGTGTAGATATTACTGAAAATATTTGAATCAAAGAAATCAAATGCGATAGTCTGTTAAGCAACATAACTTCTAGAATCAACAACAGGGTTTTATAAACGTTCAAGTCACCAAAGTAAAGTGTGATAAATTCCTTTTGACTGCATTAGACTAACGGAAATTGTCTGACATCAGGGGAACATCTAATGGTGTATTGAACTATTTTCCTTCACCGGAGTTACTTTTTCCCACAGGGTTTTGTTACTCGGTAAGGTTTTCAATGAGACAACAACAAACACCGGGAATGTAATTTTCTAGCTAAGGCTATTGTCTTTCCCACGAGGATTTTCTGCCTTAGGAGTTGTGAAGCAACTAGTCAACTTTAACAAAGCAAAGTGATTATCTGCAACAGATCACCTTTACTTGCATCTTCCACGTTGTACTTTTTTCCCTTTGTCAAGGTTTTTCCTTGTCAAGGTTTTAATGAGGCAACGTATACATATCCAACTATGTTCTAAGGTTAATAAATATTGTACTCTTTTTCTTTAGTTCAGGTTTTGTCCCTCGGGGGTTTTCCTGATGAAGTTTTAACGAGGAAATTAACTTATACTCGTCGATCTTTGAGGATCGTATTGCATGTGATGAACTACATGTAAAAGACGAGACAACATGTGAAGTACTACATGTGAAGAGCTGTACCAAGGTTTTGTCCCACTGGGTTTTTTCCTGTCCAAGTTTTAATGAGGCAATTGATTTCAGCACAAGTCATCAAGGAGAACGACATTTGAAGAACTATATGTGAAGCGCTATGTACAAAGTTTTGTCATTGAACCGCACAAGGGGGAGTGTTACAGGACCTACGACCCATTGGATGTGCGGTCCAACTAGATTGCTAGAGTTGTATATAAAGGAAACCATATAATACTTCTAACCTAATCTTCTAATAAGATATTCTTCTTCTTGTCTCTACATATTCTTCATTCACCTCTAATTCTCCCAAAACAAGTTACTATTTATCTTGTTTTTCTATTCTTAGACTGATCATCATTCTTCCCAGGGCCCATGACCTGTTGCAAAATGGTACAGTAAGTGCCGAAGTGGTAAGAAAGCAGGTATACATACATTTGAATGGGCTTTATAACAGTAATATAATAACCGAGTAATGAACCATTTGCGGTAGCGAATCTAGCGATTGCTGAAGGTGCGGTTTAAAGCTCACACAAAAGTTAAGTGTCAATTGCCATTCCACCTCAGTTTTTCATGTTTCCTTTACAAAATATAAATCCTACCCTCAGCTTCTTAAGCCGGGAATTTGTCCGGTAGAGTTTCTGATGTTGTGATCGCGTTGAGACTGAGACGATCATCTTACACTCAGCTTACACCGACCTCCGTTTTTCTGAGTCGTGCTATATATATCCACTGAGGAAATACTTGGCGGTGGATATTTTTTGAGAATGCAGCTTGATTTAAGATAAATATCATGGATCGATGGTCTCACGTTTTATAATAATGGGTCAAATTTTTCGTGGTGTTTCCCACTTGTGTACCTGGACGGAAGAAGAAATATTGATCATACATATTGCCTTCTACAGTTAAGAATACACAGACAAACCTTCAATGTGCGTCATGCTGACAGGCCATTTTGGTGTCAGTTGGCAAGTCTAGTAACCTCTTTTCCAGCTTAATGAAGATGTTCTATAGTAATTTGTTTGTACATATGCATCTCACTCTATTGCCTGCAGTGAGAAACGATAATTCATCCATAACCCACAAATAGAAAATTTCCAAGAAACGTAGGATATCTGATCATAGAAACAATATATCTAGTTCTAATCCTATATTGACCTGTTGCCAATGAAGAGGACTGGCCGACTGTGTATAATATGTAAGTCATCAGTTATCTTGCAAGGGCGTATGTGATTAGTGTTGTGTGTTGCTAAAGTTAAAGACGGAGATGTGAAATCCATTTCAGTTCCTGGTATATTATTATATTCTTGGGAATTATTATGATTTAGTGATCTAGCTAGTTGAATCAATTAATCTGGTCTTCCACACATCCACGGTATCGTATTTTAACAGATAATAACTGAAAAGGATTGTTCAAGTTATCTAGGTCATACATTTCAATCATTATACTTACTTGCACTACATCATTTTCTTTCTACCTTAACCTATCCATCACCTACATATCTGCCATATACATATGATGCCAAGTTCAGAACAGTACTCCTTTGATGATCATGTATATTAGTCTGATTCCTATTACACTGCAAGCACCAGTCTCCACCAATTAATGCCATCTGTAATCATTTCAAGATGAACCCTCTTCGTAACTCCGTATATATACATATGCATGATTGCCATAAAAGTAGCTCTATGATCTCCCTGAGAACAGCTAACAAGAATTAAGTGCCACTCTTATATATTTGCACAACTAGCTTAACAATGCATATTATTTTCGATTAGTATAGATTGGAAAAGAGAAAAGATGTCTGACTAACATTTGAATCCGAATTTCTTTTAAAACAGGATAGGATGGTCAACAGTACTAAACACATTCACCATTGTTTATTCTTATCTTAAGATTCAATAAGATCTTTGGTGACCATCTATATTTTTGAGAAGCTTTAACCAAATTGGATGAGTGTATTCGTTTATGGTAATTAAGACTTTGAAAGTAGGTTTGTGAAAACGATACATTTATCATCATAATTTGAATATTTTGGCGCTACATATAATAATGTCAAGTAGATAAAGATCGAAAATGAATAACATCTATTGTCTAGCAATGGTGATGATGATTATAATGATAATGACAATGACAATGAGCAGTGATCACGATGTCTAACAAAGATTTCCCTATTGGCTAGAAAGGTTTACTTGTCAACCAACACGTGTTCGAACCGAATTTGAAGAATACATGTACAATGACATGAATATACATTATGCATGCATATAAGAATCCTAATCTAATAGAGCAAAATTCTGACATGTGAGTTATTAGCGCTAAGCATTCAGTTTATCTTAAACAACGATGCTTAGTGGGGCTCTGCCACGAGATTAGCTTGAAAAAAGAAGAGCGAGCATGATTAATGAACAAAATCCCTTGTGGTTAGATTATCACTAGTTGGAGTGCTTAGTGAGAATTTTGTTATAAATGGAATTAACCAAATATTTGAAACTAAGTTTTCCAGCTAAATGAAAGCATAATCAAGCTTAAGTTGGTTACACCTAACTAAAATTTTGACAAAGACAAATCTCATCATGATTACCTTTCAAACACAAAACAAGAGAATTAGGATCATTGACAATTACCTCCAGCTGGACGAAGATCCCACGATGATTGTGCAACACGCATGCCACGTCATCGTTTAGAATTTGCTATGCGCCGAGAAAGACAAGTCATGATCAAAGCCAAAGAGTGGGATGTGAATTAACGAGATAGTTACAGGGTAGAAGAGCATCCAGGTGAACTGTATGGGATAAACTTCATTCAGAACCATAAGCTTTTTTTTAGAGACTAACCTCATTTATTCTACTTCCATTGTGATTGTTGGGAGGAAGTGAACCAAAATAAGCAAAGTTATATGGTTTTTGAGCCAAGATATCTAATTTGGGTTCCCATACACTAACGCGTGTTTTCCTACCGAGTGGTTCTTGTTTTCCCCTCTTATCAATTCTGCCTGTGTAACTCAGCTGTATACTGATCAACTGAGTCGAAATCAAATTCAGTAAAAAAATATTTTATATGGTTAAACTTCTAGTCTTCCTAGCAGGAAGTATGTTCCAGATTCACTTTTGTGCACAAATATGAATACTTGCTAAACATAATTTATGTTTTTAATCATCCACATCAGTTTTCATATGCGTTAAACTCAGTCTAAGCATGTTGATGCATGGGTGGTGTTGTAATATTTCATTTGAATTCCTTCAAAATATAAATAAATATGTATTTCGTTTGAATAAAACAAACGAATGATATGTGCCTACCAAAACGATAGGGTACCACAAATTAGTTTTTATTAAAAATATACTAGTCTGATAGAAACAGTTATTGTTCTTATCTATATTACTTGTCTTCTAGTCTTAAAGGAGAAAGGCGTTCTATGACCTAATTAAGGTGCTCCCATATGCAATGGATTGACTAGATAACCGCCATCGAAAGTCTCCATGTCGTTATAGACGTTGGAATATAGTCATGGCCTCATGGGTCCAAAACTTCAATAGGCATCCTAGCGTAGCTAACTTGTTTTTATACATTACCATGCACACTGTGGTTACCGTCCCAAAAAGTAGCAAAGCGAGGTATAGTGCAAGTAGATACAGTTGGAGAAGTCAGGAGTGGAAAGTGGGATGCCCATAAAAACGGATAATATCCACAATGGATGAAGAGAACAGTCGAAGACGATACGGAGTGCTAATGTATAATTATAGTATGTATAAGAGTATAAGACAAGCTACTGGATATAAGACTATGTCACAGGTATAATGTTTGACCGAAAAAGCTCAAAGGCTCCAACAACCAGTAGGTTGTATGCGCGTCCAAATGAATCCTAACCTTTTCTAAGCAGCAAACTTGCTTGAATAAAGAACAAACAAGAAAGTAGTTAACATGGTGATTTATCGTTCTTGCTTCTATCCACCTAATGTTCAACAATGTTCTGATTCAGTATTTCCTGTCAAAGACTAGTTAGTCATCTATATAAGAGAGCCAGTAGTGTTTTCCATCAACTGCCGCAGTTAACTAATAGTTTTTCCTTTTAACTGTAGGACGGATGACAAGCTGACCCCACACATAAAGGATTAAGGCGGCCTCTTGATGTTAAAACAAAAAAGAACTTGAGTCAACTTCAAAGTAGCAAACGTTATGGATCAATTTGTTTACCTGATGCTGATGAAACCAATTCCATCCATAAGCGCCTAAATTGCGGATCCCATATCCCACCAGTAACGTGCACAAAAGTGTTTTATTGGCCTCCCATGCCTGCTTGCTCAAAATTGCCTGCATTTTCAAGTAAAAACAGAAAGGCTTATTTCTGCTAAAATAGAAAATAAACAAAACTTGAGGGTCTAAATTCTAAAAAATTCAAGATGATGAAAGGAATGATTTATTTTGCTGTTCGCAATTTTGCAAATAACAAAGGCATGACATCGAAAGCGTGCAAGCAGTTCCGACCGAAAATTTCCACGTTTCGATTCTGTTTCATTGCCTCATTTAGTATGGTTTGTGGTCCCACTAACAATTTATACACGTGTTTACTTTCCAGTGGTTCCTTATTTTTACACTTGTCGCATGATTAACGGTTCTGTTTCTGTACTTCAGCTTTATCTACGCCCTTGATCACTTGTCATCATCTCCAATATCCTACCCCACCTCTGAGTGGAATGTTTATAAGAACAAATTTCTTAAACCATTTCTCATTTCCATTTTCTTCTAAAAACTCTCTTCTTCTCTCAATCGATTCTAAGCAAAAACCCTAGTAAGAAAGAAAACAGATATCCAATTGAAAAACCCTTAATTTTTATGCTCATGGAGACCACTACAGATTCTTCTTCCAGCTCACAACAACCACATCTCCCTCCTGGTTTTCGATTCCATCCAACAGACGAAGAGCTCGTTGTTGATTACCTAAAAAAGAAAGCTTCGTCATCTCCACTGCCAGTTAATATTATTGCCGAAGTTGATCTTTACAAGTTTGATCCATGGGAGCTTCCTGGTATATATACTATGCACCCTCTCATCTTTTTCCTCTACTGTATGATCATTAATTAATGCATGCGTACGTGCATGCATGTAGCTAATTTATATTGTTCTTGATATTTTTTACATAGGTAAGGCGACGTTTGGTGATCAGGAATGGTATTTCTTTAGTCCTAGAGACAGGAAATATCCCAATGGTGCAAGACCTAATCGAGCTGCAACATCTGGGTACTGGAAAGCAACTGGAACTGATAAACCAATCTTAACCTCCGGTGGGACTCAAAAGGTTGGGGTGAAAAAGGCACTGGTTTTTTATAAAGGAAAACCACCTAAAGGAGTCAAAAGCAGTTGGATCATGCATGAATATCGTCTCGCTGATAATAACGAGTCTAGTATGAAGCCTCCTTGTATCCATCCAGCTAACAAGAATACTTCACTGCGAGTACGTGTACATAAATTAGTCTCCGATATCGATCTAAATTATTGCTCAACTATTAGTCTACTTAATCAAGAGTCAAGCTACTATTAGTCTACTTAATCAACTATTAGTTTTTAATTTTTCAGGCTTCAGTAAAAATTAGAAAACTCATTTTCTTACAATAAACTAATTAAGAGCTCAGATTAATGTGCAACTAATTACTGTTTGCAGTTGGATGATTGGGTTCTATGCCGAATTTACAAAAAGAATACCTCTCAGAGATTAATTGAAAAGGATGATTCATTGGACGACATGCTTGCTTCACTGCCAGCCTCAAAATATTATTATCGAGATCATGAACCAAATTATAATCCTAAGTTCAACGAAAATGATGAAAATTTCTTCAATGGTTTATTAGGTTCTACTAACACAGAAGGTATTAATCAATATGTTTCAACATCTTCTTCAGCTTCGACTTCATCTAGCTTCAAGCCGATCTTTTCTGGAACACTTCCATCATCTACTACTGGGAGTACCCAAACACTTAAGCGAACACTTCCTTCTCCTTATTGGCCAGACACTACAGGTGTAACTATGCATCAATCAGCCAAGAAATTCCATACAAATAACAACATGGATGGGAATTACAACAGTGACAATAGTGGAAACTACAACGATACTAATGAGAATGTCAACAATGGAAGCAATGATAATACAATGGCGGCTTTACTAAATCAGCTACCCCAAGTTAGTCCTGTGAATCATCAAGTTCTGCTTGGGTCTCTTGGTGATGGTTTTTTCAGACAACCGTATCACAACTCCAACATGAACTGGAACCCTTAGTAAAGGTATTTTTTAAGTTATTGATCAGATATAAGTCCTAAGATACTCTGTGTGTATAGATTTCCACGTGTCAGTATAAGAAAAGGAACATAAGATATCAAGGAAACGAGGATGGCGGTTTTCTTATAGAGTTTTTTATTGGGCATCAGAGATTCTGTCTGTCAGAAGAAAAAAAAAATGTCCAAAGAGAGTCATCGTCTTAGTTCATGATTTCTCTCTCTGGGTATTGACTTTTTCAGAGCTGATATTTTCAGGTGAGTTATTATGAATATCCTAAATTAGATAGGATCTCTATTTATTTTTCATACATAATTCGGTTAAACATATATACTTGTAAATTATTAAGTTTTTATAGCGTAAAGATTGTTATTCACTGATTAACATTGTATAGAATTAATAATACAGATTGTTGGTATTGAGTTTTACTGATTATACTCTCCATTGTCTATTCTGTGCATACAATAATTAAGGTATTTTTATTAGCGGTATTGCTAAAGTGCTTAAGGTAAATGTAATAAGACTGCTAATCAAATAGCTAGGTTCTTCCACATTTATCAGTGATAAGTGATACCTACAGTAGTAGAGTGATAAAGTAAGAACTAAACATTACAACTAAACTTTGTATTTCTTTGCTTGGTCATGTAACCATAAGGTAAAGCATTAGAAGCTTTTGTTCTGTGTCATTGAAATTCCATGGAAAATAGTAGGGCAATCGGTACTGTTACTTTTATTTGCACTTTTAAGTAATAGTATTATTTCACTTGCACTGTTCATCAAAAAACTTAATGATTCTAATTATTAGTAGCTAATTTTGCAATTAAATCTTACAACAAGGTCATATAAAATATCAATAGAACACCAGTGTCAGATTATGCTCTCATAAAGAGGCTTTTAAAACTAATGGCTCTATAGGTTGACAGATTAGCGACGTATTTCTATTTATGTTATGTGATTTATCTCCTAATCCACATTAGGTTTTGTCGCTTTACAAAAGATAAATTCAAGTCACAAATGTCATCACGACAAATCTATATGGATTCTACTGCACGACGAATGGTCATCTTCATCTAGCATATAGTGTTGTTTTGCAATTGGGTTTATGATAATGCTTTCGACCTAATCGTCGTGTTTTGTCAACGTTATCATAATACGTGTAATCCTATCATTGGATTTATTAAAGACTTAATACTGATTGCTTTATACAAACGCTAGCATCTATATTTTCCTTTTCACACTATTAAAATTCAATCTAAACTGCATCCTACAATTTACGGGTTAATTAAGGACCAATGACAACCCTTTAATCCTATTTCTCTCACTAATCTCATGCAAGTATTGTGGCAATTTGGTTCTAAATTCAATCCTGTTTTCTCCTAACACGAATTTTAATTTTTTTCTGAAGATATTTCAGAGTATATGTCATTATCATGGGATGGATTGATAGGACCTAACATAGTATATTCCATGACCTAGAGATCACACAAGTAGACAACAAAGTTAACATCACGAACATTGTCATTTGTGACAATTGGGACCCAAAATATATCTATCAGAAGGAATCCCATCTAAAGCTACATATACAAACTCATTACCACTAATAACTTTCCTTATCAGAGAAAGTGAACAGAAAGACTTTACATGAATCCATTAACAATATCAAGTACTGAACCTTTTGGAATATAGAGATAATATGGGTTATGAAAAGTACTATTATCTTCATCTTAGATTCAGAAAAACCCTTAAATTTTACCTAGAAACTTCAAGCCAAATATGTACACACAAATATGGGTCTATCCCATTTAACTTGTCTGTTTGAATACAAAAGTCTCTTGTCTTGTTAAACTAGCAATGTCAAAGTGTCTTAATTTTGCTTTCGCTCATTTGATTCCTATATTATCTTCTTGAATATTTTCGAGCAAGTTTAAAAAATTAGAGCTCGGGTCTAAATCCTTGCATATTTATTTTCAATTATAGGGTCACCAATATTAGACTAATAATGGACTTTCAGTTATATATATCAAGCTTCACCCAGGAGAAGCTGACAAAAATGTCCTGAGGAACCCTTCGTCCTTTACGTGTTAATTATTTTGGGAAATTCATATTGTTTCATGATGTGTTTTACTTTCCTTGTCATTTTAGGAGTAGGTTTATGTACGACATAGTAGTACTACAAGTATGAGCAGTTCCATTTGTGAAATGGAAGTGTCCTTGATGATCATTAATGGCCATCTTTTGAGTAGGCATACATAATAATTTCACTTTAATGTGATTCTAATGTTTTCCTAACTCTAGTTAATACTTTCGCCTTGTCATTGTTCAGCGTTCTTTATAACTTTTTCTTTCTAGATCTTTGTTTGCCATTTTCACAACATTAACTTGAGACAAACATATCTACCGCTTAGAATCTTAACATATTTATGTATAAAGTAAGGATGGGTTTGCATTACATATATTTTACTACAAAAAGGTGTAAATCAAAGAAAACTCTAAATTTACTCAGAGACATTTAAGCAAACAACTCAAGAGCAGTGTTATACTATGTTCCTAAACATAAAAGAAAATGGCTTCTAACAAGTTAAGATACGGGTATAGTGGTATACTTACCTTTTAATGCTTTAATCTGTCCAGAGAGCTTCTCCTCGAACTTCGAAGTAACAAGTGATTCGCTGTTAGTAAATTTGGTGAAAAAGCTGTATCTGTGAAAAACCAATTTCTGTAACTGGATGAATTCGAAATGAAATTTCGGACCAAACTCCTCTTTCACTGCCCACGTAATGGTATACGAATGTAATGATTTAAGCTGAAACTACTCCGTGGCTGGAGCTTAATGGCCTCATAAAATTAGACGACCGCTACGGCGCTACCACTGTAGGGACCTAGAGGGACGTCGAAGATATCAGTTTGATTACACGGAAAAATAAGGTTTAGTCCAAAATCTCATCCAAATATACTAGTTAGTCCACACCCATTCAACTAGGTACAAATTAGTTTTTTATTAATTTGAAATATGGAAAGTACATTAATAACCCTTAATATTTACAAGGTTTTGAAATTTCCTATCGAAAGAGAGAAACTCTGCAAATCGGGCGATTAAATGAGTTAACTCATTTCAAAAATCGGTTTTCAAATCTGGATTTCTGCATTCTTCTGATGCAATCTGCTTCATGATTTTCGACTTTTCTCTCTATTCTTTAATTTCATTTGGATTTCTTATTAGCATGAATTCTGTTTTTCTGTTAATGGTTGTGTAACTCATATAATGGATTTTATCTTCATAGTATAGATTAAAACTAGTCATAATCTTTATTCTCTCTTAATCTGTGATATCAATTTTTCTCAATTTTCAATTCTCTAATGCAAAACTAAAATTTTCCTGCAGCTCTCCAGACTTTTTTTGTGGATCCAGTGGTGGTCTATGTTCAACATGTGGAATGCATCTGAATCAATAACAGTGGTGTTGAAGATAATGTTTTTACAAGCAGTGGTGCTAACCATCAAGTATGTGATGGTTCATATTAATAGTAGCAGTCTAGGATTGATCCTAGATAAGAATCCAATAGGAACCCAAAATTTCTAACATCCAAACCAGATTAATCACAATAATTTTCATCTTCTCCATGGATTTCAAATTCAAAATTTTCCCTCGTCAGAATTACGCAAGAACAGCCGTAATTTTAGGGATAATTATTATACTTCCATATTTAAAGATTATCATACAGCTCATAATATTTTCTTTCAACCATCTATTGAGGGTCAATTGCTGGATATGCGGTATATGGTTAGCAGAAAAAGGAAAGATAGTACAAACCCTAGAATTTCTAGTTGGAATATATATCTAGAGAAGTACCTTTCAACAATCACTCAATTCTCTAAACAGTATTGCTTAATAGTTGGAGAAGGAAAATCTACCTATACAATGGCTCAATCTTCTGAGAATCACATTAATCAGCTATCAAGGCAGTTAAAGAAAACAGCAATTGAACTTCCAAAGAGAAGAAGAACTGTAGGTTCTCAATAAACTGTGAATGTAGCGGCTAAGGAATGGTCTTTTGGTATTTTGGGGAAACTGTTGTGGAAGCATAAGATAGATATGACAATTATTAGAGAAGAAATCAATTCTCTCTGGAGAAAATATCGTAACTAACAGATCTGAGTTATGGGTCCTAATTTTATGTTGGTAAGACTAAACTCCGAAGAAGAAAGAGATGAAGTTATTCAGAATGGTCCTTGGCTAGTTGGAGAAGCTTTTTTTGCAGTTCAAAATTATACCAATGGTGTCCCTATTCGAGACTACAAGTTCACTTATCAGGTTTTCACTTTACAGTTCAAGTACTTAAAACTGGAACACCTAAATAGTGTGGTAGTTGATGAAGCAATAAGATTTAAGGGAAGGAAGGTCTCTACAATCCCTACAAACTGCAGGCCAAGATATGGCAACACTGTTAAAGCAAGACTGAAGATAAAACTGAATGAACCTCTTCATCATGGAGGCTGGTGGAACACAATATCAGGAGAAAAGGTATAGATTCGATATCACTGGGAGCTGCAGTCTAAAAAGATATGTGACAAATGTTTTGTTTTAGATCATGATGATAGCAAATGTGAGGAATGGTCTTATCTTCTTTTTCTAGATCATCTGAAAGAAGCTGAATATGAAGCTCATCTAAAGGAAGAACAAGTTGTTGCTGAAGATGCTACTGAACAAGATATGGAAGATGATGTAATAGATGAAATGGGTATTGATGATACGAATGGAGAAGAAGGAGACGCGGTGAGACATTCTAAGAGAATGAGAAACTCTATTCTCAATGAAAATCCTTCTATGAGTCCACATAATATTCATGTTCAACCACCCATAGTTTCTTCTACTACTGCTACTACTAATATGGATCACCGTGGCCACTCAATGATGGAAACAGATGATTCAGTGACACCCAATGTTGAAACCACAAATGCAAGTCAAGGAGATACTATGCAGGTATTTCTTAAAACTTCTTCTTATAAAATCACTTTTCATATTTTACATATTGTTAGTTTTAAATATAAGATTTACTATAAATATAATTTGTCTTTCACCATGAAAATTCTTTCTTGGAATGTCCAAGGCCTAGCAAAAAAATTCACTAAAGATCAACTTTTAGTTTTAATTCAAGCTCAATCGCCTGATTTTTTGTTTCTCTCTGAAACTAAAATTGACCAAGGAAAAATGATTCAGTTAGATAAATCCTTGAACTATTGCAATCATATCTCCATTGTTAGAGTAGGACTTTCTGGTGGATTATTGTTAATGTGGAAGGATGGTATAAAATGTGAAGTTCAAGAAGTGTCTCATAATGATCATGTTGTTGCCAATTTACATGTAGCCAAACCTGATGTTTTCATTACTTTCATGTATGGTTCTACATACTTTGATAAGAAGAAAGAACAATGGGAGATTATGAAGAGAATTAAGGAGAATATAGTGCAACCCTGTCTTATTATAGGAGACCTTAATGTTCACCTGCATGATATACCCTCCTCTTCTAGTGTTTCTATGGAAGACAGATATGTGCAAAATGAAATAAATGAATGTTGCCTTATGGATCTGGGATATGTTGGTGGAAACTATACTTGGCCTAGTAATAATCTTGGAACAGGTGTTAAAAAATCTATAATTGACATGGCTTTAGGAAATCATTCTTGGTGCAATAATTTTTCTAGTACTAAACTCTACCATCTTGTTCAGGCTGGTTCTGATCATTGCCCCATTATGTTGCAAACTGCTCATTCTAGGAGCAACCTTTGGAGACCTTTTAAGTTTTATATCATGTAGATTAAGCATAATAATTTTAAGTATCAATTAGAAACAACCTGGAATTATACTGCCAGCGGTTCCCCTGCTTATCAACTCTCTAGTAAGCATCAGGAAACTAGAAAAAGGCTTTTTCAGTGGAATCGAATAGAATTTGGTGATATAGATATGAGTATTAGTAAACTGCAGGAACAACTTTTAGTTGCTCAAAATCAACCTTATTCTAATACCCAGCATGACAATCTTTTAGAAATCAATAAGAACTTGGAATTCTGGTTTGGTATTAAAACTGATTTTTATAAGCAAAAATATGGTGATAAAAACATTCTAGAAGCTGATAACAATTCAAGATATTTTCGTACTCTTTCTAATAGGAGGATGGTTAGGAAAAAATATTGATTGTCTTTTTGATGCTACTGATAATTGTTCTGATAGTAGAGATGATATTGCTAGGTTTTTGGTTACTCACTTCAGTTCAGTTAGTTGCTCCACTAATATGCAAATTCCTGAGCATCTGTTTGATATTGTCCCTACTATTATTAATGAGAATGATTCTGCTGATAGTTTTTCTAGAATTCCAACAGATAAAGAGATTCTTGGTACTGTTAAAAGTATGCCTGGTTGGAGTTCTCCAGGGCCTGATGGATTTCAAGCAGGCTTCTACCAATCAAATTGGATTATTGTAGGAAAAGATGTTGTGCAAGCTGTACAAAGTTTTTTCTTAACATGTCACATGCCTAGAGAATTCAATAAGACTTATCTCTCCTTGATTCCCAAAGGTGACACAGCTAAGTATGCAATTGATTTTAGGCCTATTGGCTTATGTAATACAGTTTAAAAATTTATTTCTAAAATCATTGCAAATAGAATTAAGCCTCATCTTAAGCATATTGTTTCTCCTTTTCAAGCTGCTTTTGTGCCATGTAGAATTATTCATGATAATATCATTATAGCTCATGAGATGATTCATACAATGAAACATAAGGAAGGTTATAGTGGTACCATGGCCTTAAAACTAGATCTTTCTAAGGCTTTTGACAGACTTGAATGGCCATTTCTTCTAGGAATGCTTAGGAAAATTGGTTTCCCTGAAAAGTTTTGTAATCTAATTGAGAAATGTATTAGTACTACTAGGATTTCTATCCTTCTTAATGGCTCTCCTATAGAGGATTATTTTCCTAGTAGAGGACTAAGACAAGGGGATCCTTTATCCCCTTATCTTTTCATTATATCCATCGATTATATTTCTAGATTGCTTATAAATGCTACTACTAATCATGTGATCTCAGGGTAAAAGCTGCTAGAAATGCTCCAAGTATAACTCACCTTTTATTTGCAGATGACATATTAATCTTCACTAAGGAAGATATGCATAATGTGACAGGTATTCTGGACGTGCTTGCAAATTTTGGTATGTACTCTGGTCAACTGCTCAATTTTGATAAATCAAGTGTTTATTTTAGTAAGAACATAAGCCCAGATAACAAAACTACCCTAGCTAATGCCTTTAGAATGAGTGAAATGAAGGACTCAGATAAGTACTTAGGAGTCACTTTGTTAATGGGAAGGGATAAAACTAAAGCTTTCAAACCTATTCTTCAGTCTTTTGGTTCTGAACTCAAAAACTGGAAAGGTAAAACCATGAATTACTCTGCTAGAACAACTATGGTGAAACATGTGCTAAACACTCTTCCTTCCCACCAAATGGGTAGTTTTAGAATACCTAAAACTATGATATCTCAAATGGATACTTTACAAAGAAGGGGGAAAGAAAAATGTATTTTCTTTATAGGATGGAATAAGCTCATGGTACCTAAAGCTTTGAGAGTCTTAGGTTTTAGGAATTTAGAACACTTTAATACTGCTCTTCTAGCTAAAGTAGCTTGGAGAGATTGTAATGATGATGATTCTCTATGTTTCAAAATTCTTAAAGCCAAGTATGCTAAAAATGATAGCTTTCTGCATTTAGAAAAACTTCAAGATGACTGTTCTTGGTTATGGAGAAGTATCTACTCTGGATTAGAGGTCATTAAACAACACACAATTTGGGATGTTAGATGTGGTACTAAGATTATCATTTGGCTAGATTGTTGGGTTATAGGACTTAATAGCCCACATGTTCCTATTGTAGGATCATCTAGTTATAATAATTTTAACTTAGTTTGTGATTTATATTTGCCAGGCACAAGAGAGTGGAATATAAACACCATTAATACTTTGTTTTCCCAAGATATTGTAAACCTGATCCTAAATATGCAGATTCCAAATTCCGGAGAAGACTTTATCATTTGGAAGCCTGACAGAAAAGGGAAATTTCTGTCAAGAGTGCATACAATACTATCTGCACAAATGACGTAAATAGTATTGTTGCTTTGGACACTACCCCCAGAGAGGTTTGGTCAAATCTTTGGAACTGTAAGACTCACCATAGAGTTCAGATATTCATATGGAAGTGCATGAAAGATATTGTCCCTGTTAGAGCCAAAATTGATGTTTATAAACCTGATATTCTACATGAATGTTCTCTTTGCAATAATGGAATTGAAACTATGAATCATCTCTTTTTTGACTGTCCTTTTGCTAAAACTTTATGGTTAATAATGAATATCAATATAGATGCTATTGCAGGTAATTTTGATTCTGTCCAAAATTGGATAATCAGTTGGTTAAACTTGGTAGTACAGATTCTGCTTTATGCTTGAGTAATCCTACTTATGTTTATAGATTAATGTGTACTATGTGGTTGGAAAGATAGGTGCTCTCTTTTTTTTCAAGGGATCAAACCTAATATTCAAAGTTCAGGTGCCAGAAATTTTAATCTCGTAAAGAAATATATTGAATGTTTGGTTCCTAATATTGGTACCAAACATAACTTGCAGGCTCAAGTTTGGACCCACCTGCTAAGGATTTTGTTAAGATTAACTTGGATGGGTCTTATATACCTGCAACTAAAAAAGGAAGTGTTAGGATAATTATTCGTGATTTTGCGGGAAATGCTTAGGATCTAAAGGAATCAAATTTGAAGGGGAAGTGGAAGAGGAATATGGGGCGGAACACTTTGAATGTAAAGCCTTGGAAATTGCAGTAGACTGGCTGGAGGAGTTGCATTTCGAAAAAGCTATATTTGAGACGGATTGTGAGAATGTGATTAAGTCTGTAATGGACCAACAATCACAGATGCATTGGTTCAACTCAAGCATAGTTGAAAGAGTTAAATCTAAAGTCATAGTAATAATAAATTTTGGTTTTTCAAATCTATTCACAGGCTTGCCAATAGCGTAGCTCACTCTTTAGCTCGTAAAGCAAGAGATGATGAGGCAAACTTTTATTATATGTCAAACTTCCCATATTTCATTTCTCAATTGCTGGAAAATGATCTCTGCTGCTATGCAGTTTAATCAATAAAATTTCTTTTTAGTATTAAAAAGAAACCCTTAATATTTACAATTTAGTCCAAATATTTTCAGTCTAGTCCATGGTGACTTATGATGACGTCACCAATTTTAAATAATATAAAAATAATTTTAAAATGATTTATCTTTCGAGCCGCTCATCCAAAATTCACAAACTTTATATATTCGGAAAGATCTTTCCGAGAGCTACAAAAAGAGTACCCATATGACTGTATAATTTTCATTTAAAAAAAATATTAATTTACATTGGTGTACGAACACAAATACTACAAAAATCCAAAAAATCCTAAGACGAGACAAGGTGTACCAGTTTGTACACCACATACATTTTTCCACCTAAGCATCACTAAGGAACATGTTATTAAAATCTAACACACAACAAGTACCTAAACACATAGTAAGTATGCTATTCAAATCCAGAAAAACGTCCATCTACATAACCTGTCTGTTGTTCTTCTCCACTTTCTTAAGCTCCCTTGAAAAGTACCTACACACATAGCAAGCATGCTATTAAAATCACCTCATGATATCGAAAAACAATAACTTAGGGTTTCATCAAGAATTAGTTTTTTTTTTTTTGAGAGAGAGCACAATGATGTACAATTATGTACAAACCTACAAAAATCTAACATCCATACCCACAAAACAGACCATATATTACAATGATGTGTAGCTATGTACGCACATAAAAAAAATCCAACTAATCCAACATCCATACACACAAAACTGGTCATATATAATATTGAGATTGTACAATGGTGTACACACCTACAAAAATCAACAAATCCAACATACATACCCACAAAAAGGCCATAAAATCATGAGAGAGCATAATGGTGTACAACAATATACAGGCTTACAAAAATCCATCATCTATACTCACAAAACATGCATATAGTGTTGAGATAGCACAGTGGTGTACAACTATGTACACACCTACAAAAAATTTAAAACAAACAAACATCCATACCCACAAACAACTCATATATATTTCCGAGATTGTACATGGTGTACAACTATATACACACCTACAAAAACCAAAAAAAATTAGTATACATACCAAAAAAATCCATAAAATAATGAAAGAGTATAATGGTGTACAAATATGTACACACCTATAAAAATTCCAACACCTGTACACATTAGTGCTTTCCCTATTATTTTGGTCTGTATACATAAAATATAAGTGCACTCTATGTATACACCACTAAGCCCTTTGATGCTAAATTTTACTACCTAACTAAGACTTGGTGTGATGATACCCGACATTGGAAGAATTCTATGTTTATTGTGTATAGAAAAGTTTAAATGAAAGTACTGGTTTATTAGATTTCAGGTTCATAATCAATGCATAAATGAAGTGCACGACTTACAAGTACGTCTGATAAAACTAGTGCACTAAAAAGTACATTGCGCATAACTTGTGTACAAACAAGTGCACCTTGTACAGCGGGTATAATAAAAAAAAATGCACATAAATATTCTACCAGTCTTTAATCTTTCAAAAGAATATCTTCACAGATTTCACATGGAATAAATGGTTAGATGTGGACTACAAGGATATAATATCCTCATTTTTGAATATCATTTAATTCACATTCACAGTAAAAAAATCAAATTATACAAATATCAAAAGCATGGGACCTACCATCAAATAGCCTGTATTAGCCCATCATACATAATGCTAGCGTTTTCAGTCATAGTTGTATCATGTGAACTTGACGCATGTCCACCTCCTTTTTCTTCTGCAGCCCTTGCATCAGCGTCCTGTCTTGCCCTCTCTTCCTCCTTCGAAGCTCTAAGAGCAAGAGCAAGGTGTACAAGCATATACACCTAGTATAACAAGCACAAAAATAGAAAGTGCACTTTTATATGCACCCATCTAACTAGTGTACAATAAAATACAACGGTTAATTCTTACGTACAGTTATGTACACTATTATATGCTCGTTCATGTTGTGCCTTATAATGGGAACTTAAGATTCAGTAATTCTTAGCTAAAAAGTGAAAGAAGAAATTTGTATCAAACTGAGTGAGCATGGTATACCTTCATCTGGGTCCTTCTGTTCTGAAATCAGAATTAATCTGGCAAGGTTCGAGACCTAAATCTCTACTTAATTGCATCCTTTGTTTCTCATCTGGATGAGGACAATCCTTAAAAATACTATACACCAAAAAAACAAAAACATAAAATGAAAGTCAATATTTAGAACTCAAATTGGTTAAGTAATCATCAGTGACTCCAATCAACAGAAACAAAGAACCTTGGAAGATAAAAACGAAAAACAACATAGATTTGGTCTTTAGAAATGTATTAAAAAAAAAGTTTCGTATCAAGAAAACAAAATAAAGGCATCAACTAAACCAGTATGAAAGCAAACAACGAATTAATAAACAAAATGAAACACCATTACCTGATCTTCCTCGCAAACCCTGCCTATGACCTTGCCAGATCCATCGTATATAGTGCGTGTTAACCTGTCATCACCAATCAAAAATTTATAAAAACAGTAAGTTGATCAAAAGTCCATAAGCTAAGACCAGGAGAGCTACCTATGATCAAAAGGTGTACAACTATGTACATATTAACGATCAAAAGGTGTACAACTATGTGCATATTAACGATCAAAAGGTGTACAACTATGTATACATTAGGAATCAACATGTGTACAATTACATATACATTAAGAATTCGATAACAAAAGGCTACTCTGGTGAAAACTTAATTAACCCATTACGGCTTCATTAACAAACCTGAAGCAAAAAAGGCTACAACTAAGACTGTTAAAAAAAAGTTAATCTGTTTCGAAAACAGGTGTACTAAAAAGTACACTGCGTACAACTGGTGTAGTAAAAAGTACACCTCGTACAACCGGGACAATAAAAGCAACGCACATAAGAATTCTACCAGATTATCTTCACAAATTTTAAAAGGAATCCAATAAATGGTTAGAGACACTGCATGTGAAGAATTCACCTTGCCAACTTTACTATTGTGAGATGTAACTCTTTTTTCTATTGCCGATATTGTCGCCTATTAAAAAATACATAAGAAATCATGACAAGTCAAGATGGGATGAAAGAAAACATAAGACAAATAAAGTAGATGAACAAGGGTAACATGAAAAATAGCAGCGAGCTTAAAATAGATTTTTCACGTCGACCATTCAAAATAACTTATATACTACCGGTGAATCTCGACACTCTAGAAAATAACTATACACCTTTACTAGATGTACCATAGTTACCAGATGAAAAAACATGATCTGAGCAATAATCATACATAGAAAACAAAACATTTCCGGACTACGAAAGAGCTTTGTTCTACAAAATGTAGTTTTTCATTGTACATACGAAAACTACATAGCATAATTTGAGAATGATTACTTGTTGTAATTGAAAGTGTAGATAGCAATATTTATCTTCCGAAGATCAGATAGGTTAAGCATTTTATCAGTTGAACCTGCAGCCACAACCTACTCATTGAACGGATTAAAAGGCAAGCATTTCACCTGTTACGGAAACATGAAAAGAATTAAGGGTGCACAGGAACAGAGCCGGACCGTCCCGAAACCGGTGGAATCGTACCTAATTTTGTACCGAACCGAGGAAGGGGTACAGGTACCGGTCCAAAAAATAGGAACCGACCTCTAGGGGGTACAGGTACACGGTCCTGCCCTAGTCCCGTACCGTCCCGGACCGTATGTACCGAATAACTGACCATTGGATTTTATAGGACCTAAATAAAATGATTGAACTGAAATATCAGTAATCCTAGATCCCATTACATTTCTTTACCGCAAAGGGATGAAACTTAAGACTTTTTCAAGTCCCCTGAAATGAGATGCTTTGCACCCGCAGGAGCAGTAAGTTCTTCTGCTGCTGCTATCTTCTACTTCTCACCCAATAACAATATCTTGATCTCAAGGAAGAAAAAAAATTGTGGGTTCGTTGCTAAACTCAGTAATAACAATAACCCACTGCTTCAATAAGCTATTAATTGTGCTTTACATCGTTTTCAAGAGACTCAAAAACCAGGTTTAAATTCTAAATCTCAAATACAATCTGCAGAAATTTCAATCTAATGAAAATTATGAGCTAATATTTGATACATGATTGGAAATTTCCTGCCCGTCTTGAAAATTTATGATTTCTACTGATTTTAGGCTTCTAGCAGCCTTTATAATTCTTTCACTTGTTTATAATTTGTAGAACCTCTATTTGTTGATCCATATGCTGGGTGCTTTCTAACCGATTACGATGTTCAAAGAGATATAGAACAATACTCATCTTCTGCATCACACTATTGACTTGCCACCAAGTTCATTGATGATAAACTGCTTGATACAATGTCCAAAAGGGATGACAGAAAATACCGAATGGTACCGGAACCGTCCCTGGTACCATACTTGTCCCGAACGATACCGGAATCGAGGAACGAGGTACAGGTACCGGTCCTAAAACTAAGAACCGAGACTAGGAAGATACAGGTACTCGGTTTCAGCAAGAACCGAGCCGAACCGTACCGTATGCACCCTTAAAAAGAATGTTAGTATCAGCTAATTGTGTTTTTATTAAGCATTAGAAGGGTAAATAAATTGTATGATTTACTTAATCACGTTACATTTATTATTGAAAAAAGAAGATCCTATCAACTAGTCTCATTTTTGTTAAATACTAGCAGTCCAAACCAAACATGCGACTTAACTAAGTATTTTATACTCATCAATGCCAACATTCTTGCTCTCTATTCATGATGCCTTCCTCTTGGTGGTAATACTACATAATAATTGAATGCCTAGACCACTTACATTAGTTTAGGATTTATTACGGCAGCCTAAACAACATCCCTCTAGTAAATTAGTTTCTTATACAAGTTAACCCCAATGTTTAAGCATTTCTCAGATGATGATAACAAGCAAGACCCCAACCTCATCGAGTAATCAAATAATGCTTTCCACTCCTGGGATAGCCTACTAACAACAAGTGCATATTGATATTAGTACTCCAAATCAAATCAAACATGCTTTCTACTCCTGGGATAACCTACTAACAAAATGTGCATATTGATACGATTAGTACTCTAGAAGCAATGAAACTAGCAGAGATTTTTAAGAATTATTATTGATGGATCAAAATGATACAAGAGTTGATCTGTGAATTTCGTAGAATAAATTGTCTATCTCTTTATGAATCTCATATAGAATCGTACGTCTCATATTTATTCTAAAAAAAGATTTATAATTTCAAATCAGAAATGTTAATCAAAAGAAATCTTTAGTTTAGTCATATAAAAACCCTAAAAAAAATTAAAAGAAATTTTATTTTGAAAACGGTAAACCTAATAACTCCAAATCGAATGTTCAAGATATAGATAAGTGATGAGAGAAGATGAAACTTATTTTCCCTGAAGTTGCAACTACAACTACAAGTCCAGGCGTGTCTGCTAGGAGAGCTACTATAGCGTTAGGCAGGTGTGGGTTTGGATCTGTGTTCAGTTCTTTGATCGCATCTGTAGCGAGGATGTGAACATAAGACTAGAAATCTCAATAATCGGTAGGATCCATCTGTTCCATCAGCTTCTCTTCTGGCGCAGCAGTCGACTAGACATCTAGGGGTAAAGCACTGTTTCGGTGCGGGCCGCGAGAGCGGTACCAAATCGAGGCCAAAAAAGGATCTTTCGTGTATAATCCTGCATAATCTCGAATGTTATCAGTTGTTCAAATAACAATTAAGATGAAGCAGGGTCAGGAACAACGAATCTCTTTATGATAAACAGATCCATTTTGCAAGTTCTAATCATTTTGGGTGACAAAAACTTTAGATTCAAATGTTCATGATTATGCTCATCAATTTTTCATCACTGGTTTGATGAATCGAAGATTTCTGAATCTCCAACTTGAAATCGCCCCTCTGCGTCTCCCTTTCATTTCCCTAATCTGATTTTTCTCTTCCAAAACTACTATAACATATTATTATGATTCAACGACATTTCGGGTACCAAAAATAATCGGACCGATGGAGTAAAGGACCGACTCGTCCAAATTCTGGACTAAACTGTGTAGGAGGAGAAATTTTGGACTAACCACTACTAGACTTGGGGAAAGAGGACTAGAGCGTCCCAAGCCCAGTAACTTTGGGACTAAACATCTTACATCCTACACCCTGCAAGGCTACAACCACTAAATGAAACCAGATGGTGAGAGCAAAGAACAAAAGGTGCAATCAAAGAACATCAAGTGTGTCGCTGAAAAAATAGTTTACCACTTCGGGCAAGAAATAAGAAAGTTCCGTCATATATTCCCAACAATAAATTTTAATTGTGAAAACTACTACCACACCCATTTTTAAGATTTTATCTACTGTGAAACTCACGGACGTGAGTCTTCAGGCACGCACCCAGTTTTGTGAGAAAATTTCTCCCAGACTCATAATTTTATAAATTATGTTTCTTATTTCGTAAAACTTATTCTGTTTCAACAATATCAAAACCCTACATCTGCAGGTAGGAAACTAACCGATATAAATATGTTTTCAGTTCTGAACGCACCTAGTACAACAAACAAGACGGCCTTCTTCCCTTTACTCAAATCTGAGACGGTGGTTTGTCTGTTATTCTCCAATGATTCTTGTGGTTGTTGACGAAAAATCAAAGGTACTGTCTCAACAGGGTTTTGAAAGAGATACATCTGATGGTGCAAATGAGATGGGATTCTGAGCTAAATGTTGAGTTCGAATTAAGGAATCTGTGAAGAATCAGAAGACACATGATGATGGGTCTGATAGAATTCGAGAAAGAGATGGAATGAGAAATTAGGGATTTAGAAAGATGGGTTTATTGCAGTGGCAGTTTATGAAGTGATTGGAGAGGATATTGATGGATGAAATGGTGAATTACAGGTGCAAGTGATGAACAAGAGATGATACTGTTCGTGATGGAACTCATGGCTAAAAATTATTTTGTAACAAAGGGTAATTACTATAGCTAGTAGAAGGATAATTCCGTGATTAGCAGAAAACGCAGCCATATCTGTGGACAAAGTTAATTCTGAATTAATGTTGTTGTTAATCCAAAGATATTGTGATGGTTATAGATAGATTTTGTAAAGAGAGGAAGGGATATTGTTGGAATGGTTTTGGTTTGATGATAGTATACGATGCATGAGTAAAGGTTTATATAGTGGTAGAGAAGGATTAGTTAATTCATCACTTTTGAACTTTTTCTTACTTTGGTAGGTCAAAATACGACAGAACAACGAAAAATATTGCAGATATATCACACTAATTAGTTTTTTCAAAGGGTTGACTCAGGATTTCTAGTTTGTTATCAAGTATAACTACAGAATTTTGTGGTTATTATTTTGTTTGTGGTTATTATTTTGTTTGTGAAATCATGGCTAGAATCAGATGGGTGCAGGCGTGCAGCTACAGATGTGAAGATGAACTGCAGATGATGGTGTTATGGGATTCAAGTGAACAAGAAGATTGAATAAGTCCGCGAAGAATGAGAAATTGGAAGTAAGGGTTTGAGAAGAGGAAATGTGTAGTCTCAAATTTCAGGTAAATGGTGTTAGAAATGTTAATGTGGCGTTGCTGCCACTTGCTGTTATGTGATTCCCCATACAGATCGCCACTCATTCGGATTCACTTCAGCTTATCACAGACTCACACTAGCGTTTCTAGTTGAAAAACTATGCACCACTTTCGTAATGAAAATCTTTGGATGCCCAAGGTTCTGGAATTTGCCGTGGCATCATGGGTGCACTTACAGTGAACAAATGCTAATTTTAATGAAACTGCTCGTGGATAGGCCTGTAACTTGTCATGCACTTACAATGTTTCGTTTCTGTTTAGCTGTGCTTCTTTGAAGGTGCATGACAGGTTATGCCGTTATTATTGTATGTGCATGATGAGTTATGTAACCTTTGTTTTTTTTTGTTGCATAACTTGTTATGCAGTCCAGAGAATGGTTACATAACACGTTATGCAGCTACTTTTTAGTTAGTATTAAAACCAACAAAAAAAAAGGCTGCATAACTTGTCATGCACCTACAATAATATCTGCATAACATATTATGCAATTGAGAAAATGGATCATAAAGCATTACGCAACCATATTTTTGTAAGCACTGAATTAAAAAAATTGATGCATAATCTTTTATGCATCGAAGGAAATGGATTATGCATAAATTAATAGATGCATGAACCAAAATATGGTTGCATAAAGTTTTATGCATCTTTTATTGTGTTTGCATAATGTATTATGCATCGTTTTTGGTGGCTGCATAATGGTTATGTACCAAATTTTTGAAAATTTTGCTAAGAAGAAAAATCGCGTCCGATTTTTCGCAAAAAACTAAAATTTGATATTGTTGTTTGTACTCGTTGTGTAGCTCTCTTAAACAGATTTCCAACGATATAAGATTTATAAAACTCCAAGGCGCGGATTTTTAAATATGTTATATCCAAGTTTCGTTGCCAATTATACCCCTGAAAAATTAGGCTGCATAACGAGTTATGCCTGAAAAAATAGGATGCATAACCCGTTATGCAGTCATTGTTGAAAATTTCGGATAATTTTGATTGTCACGAAAATAATTATGGATGTCACGGTATCTAAAATTAATTGTGGAAACCTGACAATGAGATTTTTTTTTTTTTGGCAATCGCCTAAGTTTCTCATTCTGATTTTGGCCCTATCAATAAAGGATATTGAACGAATAGAAAATCTGATCATCTCCGGTGAGAGTCGATGGAGTCAATGTCCTTACTTTTTCGTCCTTATCGTGGATTGGGCTGGAACAGTAGACTAGCTTCCACTTATAGGCAGGTCCAAAAGCCAAGGGATTCTTCTTTTTCACTACCAATTGGGCTCAAAAATGTGTTTAAAGTTTAGTCATAAGCCCCGTGCAAAAAAAACTAGTCAAGTCCATTCCATACAGTAATTCTGGTTGCTGTCATTGATTATGGATTCTGACACTACTACGATGATATATTCCTAGTTTAAACTTATTCTTGTCCTATGTTTAACATTCACGTGCCTATTTGAGTGTTCGTTTAAAGAGCCACAATTTCAGTTTAAGTGGTTCTCTATTAGAAACGTTATACGTATCAAGCAATGATGTAAATGATGATACCATCTAAAATATGATTATAAGGATGTCCTAGTCGTGATGAAGTTACTACGTTACACTTCAACTAAATTAAAAATCTAAACTAAAACTAATCAAAATCAGTTCAATATTTCTTCTTCTCATCTCTCGCAGCCGAACTCTTCCCTGCATAAACGTTAAAAATTCTTTTTATCGCCGATTAACCATACAATCAAGCAAGTTCTCAAAAAAGTGAAAAACTAATCCAATTGAGCGTCGTTAGAAGGAGAAATCCAAATCTCCGTTACTCTCCAATGTATATTAAAAGGTATTTCCTACAAACCCGTCTTTTTTTTCATTGTTTTTACTTTGTTTGATCGATAAAATATGATTTCTTAGATGAAATTAGTGTTTTCAGAAGGGGTTCGGCTGCAAAAATAGAGCAGAACCTAATTTTGTTCTTTTTTTTTTGTTTTTCAGAAGATCAGTTCGGCCGATCTGGGAATATCAATTTTGAGCCGAACATAAGTTATAGTTTAGGGAAACATTATGTTCGGATGATTCGACTTTGCTAGGTTTTCAGCCGAACCTTTGATTTAGTTAAATTACTGAATTCATTGAAGCTCGGCTGATTCGACTTCGCTATGTGTTCCGCTGAACCTTCTGATAGCCTAAGTATTTTTGGAAGTTGCACTACAAGGTTTGGCTGAACATAAGTTAGCCGAACATTTCTCTGTAACTCGCCAATTTCAATAAACCAGAAGGTTCGACTGAAATCTATAGTAGTACGAATCAGCTGAACCACCCATATATTTACAAAACCCTAAGGTTCGGATCTAAACTATGAGTCGAACCGTTCTTCGCGCGCAAAGTTCTGCTACCAAAATAACAATCGAACCTAATATTGAACTCCGAAAAAATTCAACTTGTTTGAAGAATAGAAGCTAAAAAAAAAATAAAAATACTCATTCATCATTTGGAATTACCCATTTTGAATGACAACAATCTCAAAACCTAGTTTTTCTTTTTGAAAAAGCGGGGGTCTAACAACCACACCCAATATTTCGTTTGGCAATCTAAATAGAAAAACTCCAATATGCTTTCAAGAGAATCAACTAGACAGTCCAACTCAATGTAGAGAAAAGTATATCAAAGAGTTTTATATCTCTATCTCTCAGTTCAATCTACAATCAGCAAATAGGAATTTGCGAGCCCGGTTGAATATAAGAGAAGTAACTTGAACGATACCAAAGACCAATATTCAAGGATCAATCAATTTCAATTAATAACCAAAGGTTAGATTTCCCAATTGATCGATTCAACGGACAACCTGTGATATTTCAATTATATAACAAAATATAATGCAGAAAGAAATAACACTGACACCGGAATTTTGTTAACGAGAAAAACCGCAAATGCAGAAAATCCCGAGACCTAATCCAGCTTTGAACACCACACTGTATTAAGCCGCTACAGACACTAGCCTACTACTAATGAACTTCGGACTGGAATGTAGTTGAAACCTAATCAATCTCACACTGATTCAAGGTACAGTTGCGTTCCTTACATCTCTAATCCCAGCAGGATACTACACACTTGATTCCCTTAGCTGATCTCACCCACAACCAAGAGTTGCTACGATCCAAAGTTGAAGACTTGATAAAGAAATCTTTCTCACATAGAAAAGTCTATAGAAATAGATAAATCTGTCTCCCACAGAAATACCTACGAGTTTTGTTCCTTCTTTTGATAAATCAAGGTGCACAGGAACCAATTGATAAACCAGACTTATATTCCCGAAGAACGGCCTAGTATTATTAATCACCTCACAATAATCTTAATCGTATGGTAGCGAAACAAGATATTGTGGAATCACAAACGATGAGACGAAGATGTTTGTGACTACTTTTAATCTTACCTATCGGAGATAAATCTCAAGCAAACCTTAGCAAAGATAATTCTCAATCACGATAATAAAAGTAAGATCAGAACACACAACTACATAGAAAATAGTTGGGCATGGCTTCACAATCCCAATGAAGTCTTCAAGTCGTTAACCTACAGGGTCTCGTGAAAAACCTAAGGTTTAAGGAGAATCGACTCTAGCTTATACAACTAGTATCACACAGGAGGTGTGGGGATTAGGTTTCCCAGTTGCTAGAGTTCTTCTTTATATAGTTTTCAAATCAGGGTTTACAATCAATTTTACCTTGGTAACAAAGCATTCAATATTCACCGTTAGATGAAAACCTGATTAGACTCAATCTAATCGCCTAGTTTGGCTAAGCATAGTTTTTCGACCAACGAGGTCTAGTGTACTGCGAGGAGCGTGAAACCCTAATTTTGCAAATTAGTCGGGTTTATAAGTTTTTTGTGAGTTATCAAAATAATTGGCTGGATTTTGTATGCTGCTATAAAAATCCTTATCTACAGAATGCAGTGTGCTTTCCATCTGAGCATTTCGTGCGATGGCCTTAACTTTGGTACTTGGAGGTTCATGCTATTCCGCTGCGAGTGAACAAAAATCCGTCGTGCCATACCGATATTAAGGGTTCTTCCGGGGAGCATAACACAGGAAAGTACTTAGTGAGTCTTGTATTGGCGAGGTGCCGAAATTTACAGAGTGTTTGGGATGGTTGCTACATTCGCCAGTCCAGATAAATTTCATGTAAATATATTGAATGGATCAATAAATATGCTGGTGGAGAGGTTAGCACTCATGGCACCGTTTCTTTGCAGAGTGACGTCGGATGCAAGGTTTTACGATCTTGACCCTAAGCTAAAAACCACCATCAACAAGTGTGTTCTCACATTTGTGTAAAAGTCCAAAACCGGGAACCCAAAGTATGCGTACCCATACTGGCGGTATGTTGGAAATCCAGGTAAGTATGCGTACCCGTATACATACTGGCGGAAAGTTCACGTCCGTGAATTTCTACTGGAGTTTGAAAGTGAAAACAAACTTAAACCGGTTACTTAAGTACGCGTACCCATTTGCATACTTAAGTAGGTTACTTTCTAAAACCGGTTAGTTCATGAACTAAAACATTTATATAATAAGGAATGCAATCTTTGCAAACCGTGGCTATAATGTTCATGAATCGATTCGAGTGAATCAAACCGATTTTGCTTCAATTCTGTCTTGTATACTTCTATGAGATCTAAGCAATTGAACAACTCTTTAACTAGTTCATTTGAGTCATTTGAACTAGTTATGGTGAAGATGAATAAGGTTGATATGAAAATGCTCATATGGCTAACCATTGTTGAACCAACTAAGTGTTCACGTTTAGGTACGGTTACCCAAACCTAAATGAAGTTACATTTCATTTGTGTATAACAATCTAAGTTCGATCTAACGTTTGGAAGATATTAGCTTGAATCTAATCAGGTTTTCATCTAACGGTGAATATTGAATGCTTTGTTACCGAGGTAACTTAGATTGCAAACCCTGATTTGGAGACTATATAAAGGAGAACTCTAGCAACTGGGAAACCTAATCCCCACACCTCATATGTGATACTAGTTACATAAATTAGAGTCGATTCTCCTTTAACCTTAGGTTTTTCACGAAACCCTGTAGGTTAACGACTTGAAGACTTCGTTGAATTGTGAAGCCAGACCCAACTATTTTCTCTGTAGTTGCGTGATCTGATCTTGATGTTTCCATTGTGATTGAGTGCAATCGTAAGATTGGCTTGAGATTTATATCTCCGATAGGCAAGATAGAAAAGTAGTCACAAACACCTTCGTCTCATCGTTTGTGATTCCACAATATATTGTTTCGCAAGTCGATTAAGATTATTGTGAGGTGATTGATAATACTAGGCCGTTCTTCGGGAATATAAGTCCGGTTTATCAATTGGTTCATGTTCACCTTGATTTATCAAAATACGGAACAAAACTCGTAGGTATATTCATGGGAGACGGATTTATCTATTACCGTAGACTTTTCTGTATGATATAGATTTGTTTATTAAAGTCTTCGACTATCGAGGTAAGAACATTCCTTATATTTGCCACTATTGCGGAAATAAAGGTCACCCGGAAAGGAGATGTCGTTTCCGTATAAGGAATGAGAAACTTCATGATGTTCTTGTTTGGGCATCACAAGAAGTTGTGAAACTAAGATCATATGTTAAGAATAATCCCCTTAACGTTACAGGTTGTAACTGTCCAACCTTTAGGCAAAGGAATCAGTGATGTGATAAACCTAGATTTGCCTATAAACGTCATACGAATCCTTTTCACAATCGTAATGGTTATCAAAAGGATAACTTCGTAAAGACGAAGACAAGATCCGATGCTCCCAATTGGAGAAAGACTAACTTGCAAAAGAATAGTCAATCCAATTCTCTTCCGAGAATTCTAGAAGAGAGTAATGGGAAGAAGGTTTCGATTGTTCCTAAACGCACTCAGAAGTGGATACCAAATAAATTCAATGATGTTTTGAGTGTGAAAAGGAATGATCTCCCAGAAAATTCCATGACTATGGAAAAGGCAGTATCCATGATGTTGGAACTTAAAAAGTTCTTTGGAAAGATGGACTTGGATGTGAAAGGTTTTAAAAGCGATCTCTTTCATGATAATCCAAAAGTCACTTGTGGTGAGAAAGACATTGCTCACCTCAATAAAACTTGAGTGTGTTGTTAGTGCATCCTCACCAAGGAATGCCCTGATTTGTATACGGTGAGGGAAGCACGAGAATTGAGGCGCACAGATTACGTTCGGTAAGGCTGTAGAATTCAACTGGATTCTTCTAAAAAGGTATGTCTATAAACTTGAGCAAGATTTGTGTTTTTAGTTTGCTTAGAGTACTTATAATGATCCATGTACCTTGCTTATTTTACATATATTTAGTGTCAATTCTATGCTAGTAATTGTTGATCTTCTTGCAAATTATTGTATATTATGCTTGTTTTCTTTTATGTGTGTTTTATTAGATGAATCATCCAAAAGAAGTGGAAATAGCTACAAAAGTGAAGTCACAAGTGAAGAAGGGCCAAAGACCCGGAGAAACTCGTTCAAATAGATGATTTCTAGTCATCATTTTGTAGAGGACGAGAAAATGAAGTCAACGACGAAAGAACGAAGCCATTCTGAGTTCGTATGAGGAAGTTATGAGCAAAACAAGAACTTGAAATACTAAAAGGGCAAAATGGTCATTTTATGGGACACTTGGCACCCCCGCTGTACGTTAAGGGCAATTCACTCTGCTAATGGGCATTCAAGTTTCAGAGGAACTGCTAAAGGCGGTCAAGTCACTTACTGGGGGAAGACATAATTCAAATAATACTAAAGACACCCTATTTCTATTAGGGGTTACCACCTTCTTCCTCATGCCAGTCGTCTTTCTTCTCTCTCTGGTTCATGGCAGTTATCTGGTGGGGTTTTATGATGCAGTTAAGCATGGATGATGGGCAAATTCTAATCTATATAAAAGACGGATGAAGTTTAACAGAGAATGATGATGTTGGTGATGGCTTGCTGCCATTGATTGATGGGATACTTGATTTAATGGATGAAGATGAGTTTGTTGTGAATGCCTGAAACGATGGTGGTTAATGGAAGAAAGGATGATGTTGTGCTAATGACCACTCAAGTTAGAACGAGTTGTTGTTCGAATAGGTTCGAGCTGGATTCAAAGACGAGAATGGTTATTGCTGGGGTTTATCATGATGAAGAAGAGTTAGTAATGACTCGAGTATGTAGAAGGAGGATAGGTTGCTGCCATTATCAGCAGTAGATGATGTAATGGAGGTGGATATGACGGTACTCGGCATGGAGATGAGCTTGGCAGTGGTGATTATCGGGCAATGATTTGTTGACCAAGCTGATGGTTATGGTTTGCAGTGAATGGGACTCATGCTGTTAACTCGATCGGTAGTTGTAGTGGGCTCGATGGCTGGTGACTGATGGCAAAGCTCGAGTACAATAGAGATGAACGACAAGTCAGGGAGGCGATGATGGAGTTTGGTTGTTGTGAAAGAAGAGTTTGAAATAAACATGGAACAGAAGGAGAATTATCTCTTAGAGAATTATTCTCACGCGTAAAAGAGGAAAGTGGAAATTGAGTACAAACCGGATCATCAAAGCCAGATGTACATCCTGGTTTAGAACAAGACACATTGGTGTACACGGGCCTAATGGATTTTCAAGCCAATAAGCTGTGTGCACCTTACTAAGATATTCTCTGTGACACCGAATCATTATCACTTAATTTCTCGAATGAGAAATTCTTCACAACCGACTCAGTTATCTTCATCCAGTACGTATTTGTTGGAATTATTTAAGGGAATGTGACGGTGGCTCTTGGCTATAAATTGGAGCCGATACAAAGAAGAGTTGAACACAACTTTGGAGAGAGAGAGAAAAATACAGAGGGAGGAGAGAAAGGTTTTGTTTTATATTTTAGGGTTACCCTTTTACGGGGAATCAAGATTTTCTTCTTCTCGTTCGTAACATGTCTAGATAATTATTTCTTTGATTAGGGATGATTTCAAATTCTCGATTTTTCATAATGGAATTCTGATTCTTTTTACAAGTTTATTTTAAGTTGATTTTTCTTGTCAATTATCTCTATTGTTTTTATTGTCTAAGATTATTACTGGGTTATTCAACTGGCCATTTGAATTAACCTAATGATAATTCTTCTACTAGTATTGGGATTGGTGATACGTGTAATAGTCACTCAATTTCATACACAAGTAGTACATTGCAAAAGCTGACAGAGGGATTCTGTTAAGCAATTGTGTATAGAGATGACACTAGTAAGAAGATCGAGCTTATGCGTCTGATGCTAGGATCAACCTAATTCACAAAACGTAATGCATTCGATGGGTCACAACCTGAGAGCTTATTCATGGTGGCTCAGATGGATAAAATCTGGTAATCGAGCGCTTCCGTATCCAGTGACAACAGGAATTCCGGGGATAGCAGAGCTATTACTATTCTACAGTTGGTGATAATAGAAAATTAACAAGGAATAAATGAGTATTTTATGTTCAGTGGCGGCAACTGATTCCTTAATCATCTTTGCTTTCTTTGTTATTCTTTTTAGTTTAATTTAATCGAATAATCCCCTTATTTTGCTGAACTAAATAACCTATCAATTACATAGCTCTCTGTGGGAACGATCTCTTACTACCGCTATATTACCAGTTAATTAGTGGGAAATATCTTGATTAATTTGTTGCACTTACGACACGCATCAAATTTTGGCGCCGCTTCCGGGGAGCGGTTGCTAATTGATTTGTTATTTGTTTTGTTTTGTTTCTTTTTATTTATTTTTTGTTTGTTTTGATTTTCTGTATCTTGTGAGTCTTCATGTTTCCCAGGAATACGACGCTTCCAGAGATGATACGTGTATGGATGAAACTTCTATTGGTGATGAAGAAGAAGAAACACCTGGAATCAAAAATGTTCCAAATATAGATGATGCATTCTTCGCGGTTCAGCAAGGCACTGAAAGACGTCTCAGAACTCCAGCATTTCGTCTGTTGATAAATCCCAGAACGGTTATTCAAAAGAAATGGGTGACTCCTCGAGTAGCTATTCGGTTTTGCCTTGAACGAGGAATTTTCCTGGCCTCAATTATAGAATTCAAGCTCTCTCAACGACCTATAGAGAAATTCTCCGGATGGGCAAGACACATGCTGGGTTTTCCTCGTGTTAGAGCTATGCTAGATAGAGCACAGGTTACCAGGGCTATTCAAGCATACGGAGATTTGTATATCTTTCATGATGCGCGAGGTATTGTGGCCCTTCTTGCTCACTGGTGCATTCCAACTCATACCTTTGTTTGTAGTTGGGGAGAGTTTACTATTACCTTGGAAGATGTAGTTGCTTTATTGCATCTTCCAATCGCAAGTAACTTTCCTGAAGAGCTTTCGACGGAGGAGAAAGCAATTTCCAACACCTTAACAGCTGAGATGCATAGAATTAACAAGGCTTCTGGCAAAGGTTATTATGCTCACTGGTTAACACACTGGTGGCCACGAGATGTCCCTCTCAACGAACCTGACGGTATGTTGTCTATTGCTGCTTTCTTGTGTTTATGGCTGTCCAGGGACGTGTTTGAAGACGCCGGAACTTTGCCAAAGCCATTTGTAATCCTTTTTGTCATTAAGATGGCTCAAGGTGAACAACTTCCCATAGGTAGCTTATTCTTGGGTTCTTTGTACTCTAACCTGGACTCCTTGGTTATAGACTCCAGTTTTTCGAACGACTTTATGAAGATTGAATGCTACGCCAATACGATGTTTCTCCAGGCCTTGATGTGGGAACGCTTCGAGAAGTATGCACCTATTCCTCGTAGTATCTTGCAAGGGTTGAATGCTGCTGATTCTCGACGTATTTTCCCCGAGAAGGATAACGTCAGGATTATGCGTTGGTCAACAAAACAGCCTCAATCCAAGACGTGCTTCATTGATGTAGTAGACAATGAGTCTGAGTTTAACTTCCATCCCTGGGTGCTATTTCCTCCTCATGTTTCTCAATTGATAACTTTCAATGCTAGAGAAAGCATGGATTTGAACTCTGGTGTTGACTTGAGCGATGGCGAAAGATCTTTCATGTTGAGATGCACTCCATGTTATCTAATAACATCAACATATGAAGACTTTTCGGTGGAGGAATACAACATTAACAGAGCAGCCCGTCAGATGGGTATGGATAAATGCGTTCCAACTTTTCGGAGGAGCAAACCATCGGTGGAACAAATTAAGACTTGTTTAGACCATACAATGTCGAAGGAAGCTCTTATTGGTTCCCTTTGTTGACCGAGTTACATATGTAACTCCGGGTTATATAGATTTCTGGAACCAGCAATTTGAACGCTTACATGATTTCGTAAAGGTTACTCAACCTTTGGTGAAAGATCCTCCTTCTGCTGATATGATTGCTTCTCGACCCAGATTGAAACACATCTCCTGCGGTGATAAGCGAAAGACATCTCCAGGATGTTCACCAGTATGTATCTTTTGCACATTCTTCGTAAAATTGAAATAATTTCCTTTGATTATCACCTCAATTTCTTTTGCAGGACGATCGTGCTGTGAGACTTCGTCTTGAAGTGAATTTCTCAGAAGCAGAAACAATTATTCACGGTGGAGAAGGTAGGAACAAGAATTGTAAGTTGCTGCCTAACACCATAAAGTCCCCGGTTGTTTCTTTGGTGAGTTGTCGACACTTTTCCGCCGTGACTTCTTCTATCCGTATTACTAGGATCGTAAAACCAATATTTGTTATTTGGTTACAGAATTTTGCTCCGTCTAGTATTGATGGTCTTCAATTCTCTGCTGCTGGGAAGACAATTTTTGATTTGAGCGTTGAAGAACAAAATGATGTGAGCACTCTTCCTCATAGCCAAATATAATGCTTCATATGTAAAATGATAATTGTTTTAGAATATGTCCAGGAGGATGTCGCTATGGAGGTGGAGAGTGCTGATACTCGGTCATCCTCTGGGAATAGAGATGAAGGAAATTCCCAAGGTTCAAAATTGAATGGAAGTAATGAGCCTCTTGATGCTGACACGGGCAATTCTAATTCCTTGAATGCTTCGGAGACTCCCAAAGTAAGTATATCTACTGTAACCTCTTCATAGAAGTATGGAATTGCTGATTTGTGAATGAATGAATGAGGATCCATGTGCATATACGAAAAACTTTGTCGAAATTCGTCATCAGAAAATTCAGAACTTCAGCTTTTAGTAGAAACGCAGTAGATTCTTCGTTTGAAGTAGGATTTTCATGGTCTGCATATGTATCTTTAAGCTTGGAGAATTTACAAGCTTTTTTTAAGAAGATTTTTAAGTTTTGAGCACGTTCAGGGCCTGAAAAAGGCTAAACAGTAAACTTCCAGGAAACTTTCAGAACTTTTTCAGACTGTACGTTGTCCAATGTTTCGACCACATCTCCTTGATCGTTCATCGGATTGTTATGAAATTTTGGTATGTGGTAGATAACATACATACGAAGAGAATGGTATATAACTAATCCTAAGATTACTTGTAGGTTTCTCCCAGTTCGTCGTCTTGTACAGGGCAGAGTAAAATCTCTTCGGCTGAGCTTGTCGCGAAATGTGTTTTCATGGCTTTCACACTATTTTTTCGTATCGTGAGAGAATAATGATGAACCTTGATAATGTTGGACTTCTTGTATGTTGTAGTTTGTGATCCTATTTGGTTTCCATGTCTAGATTGCTCTAACCTCATGTAATCTTCGTATTAGGTACCAAATACCGAAGTTGAGGATACTGTAATCAATAATGATAACGCGAGCATCCCTGGAGTTATTGATGAAGAGATAACCATCCTAAACTTATAGACCATGAGAGGGTTGTTACTGCAGTTATGGAAACCTCGATTGTTTCTACTCTAGTAGTAGAAGAAACCGAGCCACAAGTAGAGGAGATTGAAGAAACTCCTGCCATGACCGTAGAAGTTGCTCCAGTAATTGAGAACCGTATAGTGGTGCATGAATATCCAAGTTCAGGAGTTTCTTTTGATCCTCCATTTGATGCATCGCTTCCACACAATGCATTAGTTGGTGGATTCAACGTTCCTATTGGATATGCAGGCTTGTACGAGAAGATATGGAGGAAGTTTGGTAACATCATTGTTACCAGAGACCATGGACGCGCTTGATTTAACAATGCAAGTAAGTGTCATCTTGCGTGTTGTAAGTGATATATGCGCTAGGGCCAGAAATACGGTGACTCCAGATGTACTCTTTGATTGGAAGTTCAACTTGGAGAATTCTGAAAGAATTGGCTTCAACGTGAAGTGGATTCGTAAGAAGATAGATGCAATCAAGAGCTCGTGTGAAAATAACATTCCCTTTCCCAATGATGCTGTGATGGAGAAGGAGGAAAAGATTGCTAAGCTGACTGAGGCGCTGAACCTGGAGAAGGCGGCTTTGCAAATCTTGAAGGATGCAGAGGAGCAAAAGTCTTTCTTTGCTGACTTTCTTTAATCTCTTTTCATAATCTCTTGAACTTCTGAACTTCTGAGAGATGTGAGGTCTTATTTTGGTTTTGATATTGATTGGTTTTGGATTGGTAGATGATTGAGGATTTTCTTTTGGATTTGATAGAGATTTTCTTTAAGTAAAATGAATTGAATTTTGATAAATTGCTGAATTCAAATACCGAATGCAAGTATTGCAAAATTTTGGAGAAATTGAAATACAGTGAAAGAAAATCCTAAATGCCAAATCCCAGGTGTCATGAATGCTCAAACGCCCAGTACTTCAGACGTCCAATAACTTCAGGCGTCAAATGCCTTAAGCCAATTTTCGTCGATTACTGGTAGAGTCCTACCATCTGTGTTGATCAACCTGTAGTACCCCCCGGTCATGTATTTAGCAACCACGAATGACCCTTCCCAATTGTAATTTCTTGCGGAGTGGAGGTTGCGCTGGGTTGCTTTGAGAACTAGATCTCCTTCACAAAATTTGTTAGGTTTAGTTGTCCGCGCCTTGAATATCTTTTGCTGATTCAGAACTCCTCGTGTGGCGAGATTCCAAGGCTGTGGCACGTATGGACACTCATGCAAAGGGGAGTATCCAGAGTACTGTCTGTCACGCTTAGCCATATCTTCAGCAATGAACCTTTTGATAGAATGATCGATTTTATGGGGCCCTGTGCTCAACCATTTGGTATAATATTGTTGAGGTGAAGATATCCACTCGTAGATTTTTGTGATTGCTAAGTTTTTAGTGGGAAGAAGTCCTGGAATCATAGAAACATAATTAAACATCAGTAGTATAGGCGCATGAAGAGGAATTAGACTTGCCTGAGTTCGGAACCTTTCGATGAAAGAGTGTGCACTTTCTCCGGGTTTGTGCTAATTCCACCAAAGATTTTACTTCCTCCAGGTGTTCGAATGATGAAATATCTTCTATTTCTTCTGAGTCATAGCTTTCTTCAATTGAAGGCATTAGAGCCACTTTTCCAGCATGAACCCAAGGTTTTCCAAGAATCATGTCATATCCTAGATCTTCCCGGATTATGTAAAACTTGGCTTCAGTACAAATTGAGTTTTCTCTGGCCTTAAGAGTGATTTAGCCGTACGCATCTCTGAGTGTCCCTTCGTGATCCCTGATTAACATGGGAGCATGAGTAGATTCTTGTCGAGTAATGCCAGCGGCTCTGAGTGTTTTCAAAGGAATGATGTTGATGGCAGTGCCAACATCAATAAATGTTCTCTGGAATTCGTTTCCTTTAATATGCACTGTGGTGAGCAGTCCCCAGTCATAAATTTATTTGTCAGTGGATGGAAGTTCAGGAGGTACTTCTGGAATTGGTAGACGCTTCCTAGATACTATGTGGTTCAAAGCCATGAACATGTCTCCCCTTTGTGCCTTCGACAGATAGAGCAATTCGCAGACATGCTCGATCAATGACTGAACTGCTTCTTTGACTGGTTGCTCAGAGATGGAGAAAGTTCTGACTGGGAGAGGATCTATGTGTACTCCTTCAGCCCCCAGATTAAGTTCTCCTGACTCAACCTTTTCCCTGAATATGCGTTTCAAAACTTTGCAGCTACTTGTGGGGTGATTGACGAACCTGTGGAAGCAGCAGTAACGAGGATTTTCCATGTCTTCCTCAGTTGGGTCTTTCCTGACATATGTCAATTTGATTGCACCATCTTGGATCCAGGCATCCAGTAGTTCGAGCACCTCTTCAATGGGAAGGGGAAAGTCAGGTGCGTCTTGATCAGGAGCCTCTGTACGTTGGCCAGGGGCTTGTGCATCTTGTTTATCCTTCTTTTGTGTTTTTGAAGGAGCCGAGGTATGTTTACGCGGAGGTTCGGATTTCCGTTTGCTCCCTTATGCGACAGCGTTTGTGGAAGGCTGCAGGTTGTACTTCTTGTTGATCAGACGTCAACTTCCTCGAGTGTCTCGCGATTCTTCAGCCTTTGTAGATTTTGCTCTTTCCAGTAGAGCAGGTGCAGTAGTCGCCGATCTCTTCGCTGCCTCATGAAGCTCCGAGAAAGTCTGGAAACGAAGATTTTCCAGTAAATCTCTGTAGACCGGGATCCTGCCATTGATGCACAAGTCTACCAGTTGTTGCTCCGTGATATTTGGGTCATGGAAGTCCAAGGCCTGGACTCTGAATATTTTCACGTAGTCATTGGGATTTTCACTGACCTTCTGAAACATTCTTCCAAGATCAGAGAGAGTGACTTGCTCTGACACGAAGAAGTACTTCCTGTAGAAGGTATTAATCATTTCTCCCAAATTGTTGATAGTTCCTGGTGCGATATTGTTGTACCAGGTGTATGCCCTGCCTTTCAAAGATTTTGAAAACTCCTTGAGGCGAACAACATGGTTGTGTTCATGTTCTTCCAAGGCTTCCAGGAAACGAGAGATCGAGCATTTCCAGTTCCATCATACAAAGTGAAGGTTGGAGAGGTATACCCTTTTGGAAGAGGAATCTTTTGCGTAGCAGCAGGATATGGAGGCTGGTAACGATGGACATGTGATGTCTTGTCTTTTACATGATTCTCCAAGAGGCGTTCCAAATCTTCTCGAGTAATAAAATTTGATGATTCTCTCGCTGATGGATCATCTGCAGCTTTGCGTACTTCACTGTCATCTACTGTATGAATTGGAACGACTTCAGGATCAGCATCTGAGGATGTTTCCTTTTCTTTTCCTTTTCCTTGAGTCTTCTCTGACATCTTGTCAGTGAGAGTCTTGAGATAATTGAATATCTCTTTCTGCGTTGCATCCATGTCAGTTTGATTCTTTGCAAGAGTCTCTTGCACTTTGATGAGATCATCAATGGTAGGTGGTATATTTCCTCTGACTTCCTCAGGGTGTCGGCCGAACAGAGGATGACCTTCCGTGTTAGCATGGGGAGGAGTAACATCACCACCGCCAGCGTTATAGGCCGGAATTGTTTTCGGGATATCCTCATTGTTGTTGTTGCTAGTGCTAGCGTCGTTTGTATTGAAACCTGTAACTAACCCAGACCTAAGACCAGCCATCTTGTGAAATTGTGAGATTGCAACCGAGAGATTAATCTCCCACTGTGGTCGCCAATCTGTAGATGGGGAAAAATGATTTGCTGGTTTTTACGGAATTGAAGAGACGTCCGTGTAGAGACTCCTTGAACCGAGCGAAATGTTGAACCTCACACAGATGCACTGCAAAAAGGGAGTGCTCTAAGTTCGAGAGATAAATATGTAGGACTCCGGCCTAAACCAAGAACAAAATAGTCGTTCCAGAGTCAATTCGATCACAAGAGAGGATGGGTTGATCTGTAGGAGGGAAGCTGAGAAATGTGTGAGATCAATGGTGATCTGATATTGTAGGTGTATTGTGAATTTAGCGTAAGACCACTCTGAATGATTGAATTTTACTCAATTGAGAGTGATTGCTCAGACCATGAGTTCGTGTAGACGAAAGATTGTCTGTATGAACTTGCCGAGAAATTCTTTGTCCTTTCAATCATGATTCAGAGGTCTTTTATATTGCTAAGTTGAAAACACCATGATCCTATGAAGTGTGACAATTGCTGGAATCAGAGAATGGGGAAGTGGGAAATCATGTCAAAACTAGTTGCTCATCATGCAGAGACTTGGTTAACTTTCCACCCACTACTTTGATGACTCTTCCAACTGATTTCACGACTTGCTCACATTCTCGTCGTGTGTATGAACACACGTGATGTATACCACCAGACCAAAACCCTAGTTATTATCCTCCAATATGACACGATTGATGTCTCGTGATTGTGGAGTCAGTTGCTGACTTTATGGGACGATGAGTCCATGTATTGCTGAGTTGAACATGATTTGCAAATGTTCTGAAACTCATGAATTAAATGTCTGCTGAGACGAGGTATTATTATGTTGATAACCTAAGACGAGCAAACCGTGTTGCTGAATCATTGAATATTGATATTTGAACCAATATTCTTTGCCGGTTTGAGCAAATATTGCTCGTTTGATGAATTGTTGGTAACAAGACCAAATAGAATATTAATTTAAGATACTGACTGCTGGGTCGATTATAATAAACAAAGTGTTGATCATAGGATCAACATAAAATTACCAGCATTTGAATCTGCTAAGAATTATGTTTTTGCCGAGCTCTGGATTCAAAACCCTAATTTTAATGAATTAACGATTTATTGAAAATCAACCGCACAGAGCGAAGGGACCGGCTATTTGGGATGATAAGTCCACCATGTAACGCCCAGATGCTCGAATGAGCAAAATACCAAAGTCTCTTGGGGACCAGTTGGTGAAAGAATGATTAAATGCTGGTTTAATTATTTATTGAAATAATGCTCGTGTGAGCGTCAGATAATAAAACTAGTCATGAAAATATGAGGGACCTGATAAGCATGTAAATGCTACATTTTATACCCATATTTATATTATCTAGGTACAATATTTTAGTTGTTAATACTATTTTAGTGCTTTTGTAGAAAGTACAAGTGAATTCGATCATCCGGCGAATAAACAACAAAATGTGAGACTTAATGGTGTTTGCGATGAAAATCGCAAAATGTGGTTAGCCTGGTATTTCCATATATCAGCAACCACAATGATGAAATGTGGTTGGCATGGTATTTCCATATATCAGCAATCACAATGATGAAACGTGGTTGGCCTGGTATTTCCATGTATCAGCAACCACAATGATGAAATGGGGTTGGCCTGGTATTTCCATGTATCAGCAACCACAATGATCAAATATGTTGGCCTGGTATTTCTATATATCAGCAACACTTATTATGCTGTCCTGGTATTTCTATATATCAGCAGCACTTATTATGCTGGCCTGGTATCTCTATATATCAGCAGCGCTTATTATGTTGGCCTGGTATCTCCATATATATATCAGCAGCATAGAATTATTTCACAGCCAAGGTCACAATGGGCAGACAAGTTTTATTTTTCTCTTCAATTAATGCATGGTGAAGCAAGTCGACGTCAGCATACTAATGCCGCCTAAGATTGGTCAAGAGTGACTTTATTATTGTTAGCATAATAATGGAAGAATATTACCTCCATGACCACGTGCAAATGAAGTACAAATGAAGAAAAAGGAAAGATTAACATATCTTGTCCTTACATAAGTTCTCTTGCTATATATATATATATATATATATATATATATATATATATATAAAGAATCTGAAGGAATGTTTGAGACCAAATAACGTCATTTGTGCAAATACAGTTAAGGTGGGCCCAGCACATGCAAGAAAATATCATGCTTTTTAAATGAAATTAATTCATTTCCTTGGTGGTTTCATATACTATGGAAAGTGGAGATTCGCTGATACTTTACAATGTTTCGTCATATTATGAAACGCGACACAATATTATTGGGCGGATTTTATTTCATGACATGTGGCAGACTTCTATTGGGAGGTGATGTGGCGACGACGTGAATTCATCTGTGGGATATATTTATGTGTTGTTTCAAAAAGAAAATGGGGGGCACCCAGCCACAGTGCCGCAACAAAGGAAGGGTTTTGAAGTTTTGCTTTCGATTCTTCATTTTTCATTAGCTAGAGTTTAATTTTAATATGTTTATGGCTTTTGAGAAAGCCATTTATAGCTATTGTTATGTTAGGGTTTAGGTAGAAACCAATAAATTGCGTAAACTCTATATTTATATGATCAATAATGATTTGAATGACTAGTAGTTTTTCTTCATAGCGCTTGGTATTTTATTGTTCATGTGATTTCTTGATTATTTATGCTTTTCAATTGATATGGCGTACTTGGGTTAAATTCTTTGACGTGATATACTTTAGGATTAATAGGTAATGCTTTAGAATCGCTATCCATGAAGCGAAGAAAACTATAGCGGAGAAACAATATTTGAAAATGCATGGAATTTATTTTTAACGAATAGTAGAATTTTCATAATTAATTGGTGGAAACCGAAAACCCTAATAACCCACACTCATTTTGTTTATCTTTAAATTATTTATCATTTCATTTTGTTCCGAATTTCTAAAAATCCTTAAAACATTATCTTGTTGATTACTTAATTTTTGGTATTAATTGGTAGAGTATTTCACACTCCTCGTGGGAACGACCTGTACTTGCCATTGTCTACTAGTTAGACGTTGTGCACTTGCAGTATATTATTGTAGGTTTCCGAGCCTACCAGGACCGACCAAGAGGTCATGAGACCGGCTCTTGGTGGCCGTGGGACCAATTGATGGTCGTTTGAGCAAACCCTCAATTGTTTGAAAAGAGTTTGAACCTAATATGAGCAATTGAGCAATTAGGTTAAAATCATTAAAACGTGTGGGACTGGCTGTTTGCAAGCCTTAGGGACACCCTTGGTAGGTCAAGTGGATGTGCCCGTGTCACCATAGTGTCTGTATCTCAGTCCTGAGAGTTTCAATATTTTCCGATGCGCGTTTGAGCAACATTTTGAGAAAATATGCAGAATCCAGGGTTTTGCTGAAACTAGGAAAAATACATGAGATGATGAAAAATAATAAATAAAACAGGGAATTGCAAGGCATGGGGCCGGCCACGTCTAGGGCATGGCCGGCTGACAAGCACAGTCCCACATATTTTTCCCAGTTCTATGTAATTTTATGTATTTTCTCTGAATTGAGGGAAATTCCATGAAACTAGAGAGTTTTATGAAATTAGGGAACTTCCATGAGATGAGAGAAATAAATTAATAATAAAATATGGAATGATGGAGTGTGGGAATGATGGAATGAGGGAATAAAATAGGGAACTTCCAAGGGCATGGTCGGCCGGCCGGCGGGCACGGTCCCAGGGCACTCTTCCCAATTTTATGTAATTTTCATGATTTTAGGGAATTTTCATAAAATCAAAGAGATTTGTTGAAACCAAGGTATTTTGTTGAAATCAGGAAGTTTTCATGGAATGAGGAAAACAAAACAAATAATAATAAAAAAATAAGGGGCGTGTGGGACCGTCTAGGGCATGACCGGCCGGCTAGAGCCCGGTCCCACAGTTTCCCTAATTTTACAATAATTTTCATGGGTTTAGGGAAAATTCATGAAATCAGGGAATTTTCATGGGATGAGGGAAATAATAAAATAATAAGGAACCGTGAGGTGTGGGACCGGCCACGCCCAAGGCATGGCCGGCCGGCTAGTGGGCTTGGTCTCGCGAAACCTTTCCTAATTTTATTATTTCTTTGACATAAGGAAATATCATGAGATTAGGGAATTTCCTTGAAACAAAGGAGATTTGCTCAAATGAAAGGATTTTCATGAGATCTGATAAAAATAATAAAATATAAAATTGGGCGCGGGACTGGTCACTGCATGACTGGCCGGCTGGTGAGCCCAGTCCCCTGGCGCCTTTCTAAATATTTTTTTATTATTATTTTTCTTTCTATTTTGCATAGGTTCATCATTCCTTCGTGTTCTGAAATGCTCGTTCGCGCATTCAGATGCTGGTATGTGCATTATTGCTAAGTACACTTGCACCATTTTAGTCAGGGCTTATTCGATGCTCAGGTGCCTGTACGTTGAATATCTATTACTAACCCATGGAATTCTGTTGGGAAAACCATAAATTGAAGTAACGAAACATTCGAAGAATCGTAGAATATAGTTGAATATTCAGCTATGATTAGAGATAATTAATTGAGGGCTCTATACTAGCAGGGCTTCCTATCTAGGAGCATTAATTATCTGAGAGTTGAGAAATATGAACTTGCTGGAGTGTCATATTTCTCCTGTAAAGTCAGGGAAAACCTGGTGGCATCCTGAAGATGTTGTTTCTCTATACTAGCAGGCATGCTGTCTACGAGCCATCCAATCTTTCGATTCTATACAGAAATAATTACTGAAATTGCTCAGTATTCATGAGATGTGTCGTGGCCTCAGCTGGCAGACTACACATCCACATATACTCTGAGAGACGGTCTTCTCAGTTAGAGGTTTTATGGTATGAGCTTTCATGCTTTATTGAGAGACATGAGTCTCAATACTCATCCGATTGCCGGATCCGGAGTATGTATAATTATGGTTTTATAATTTTTCCCTTGTCAAAAATCCACCATCTACAGGATGATTGGAAAATTCGAAGCTATATAAAATACAGATGAAGTTTAACAAAGAATGATGATGTTGGTGTTGGCTTGCTGCCATTGATTGATGGGATACTCGATTTAATGGATGAAGATCAGTTTGCTGTGAATGCCTGAAACGATGGTGGTTAATGGAAGAAAGGATGCTGCTGTGCTAATGAGCACTCAAGTTAGAACGAGTTGTTGTTCGAATAGGTTCGAGCTCGATTCAGAGACGAGAATGGTTGTTGTTGGGGTTTATCATGATGAAGAAGAGTTAGTAATGACTCGAATATGTAGAAGGAGGATAGGTTGCTGCCATTATCAGCAGTAGATGATGTAATGGAGGTGGATATGATGGTACTCGGCATGGAGATGAGCTTGGCACTGGTGATTATCGGGCAATAATTTGTTGACCAAGCTGATGGTTATGGTTTGCAGTGAATGGGACTCATGTTGTTAACTCGATCGGTAGTTGTAGTGGGCTCGATGGCTGGTGACTGATGGCAAAGCTCGAGTACAATAGAGATGAACGACAAGTCAGGGAGGCGATGATGGAGTTTGGTTGTTGTGAAAGAAGAGTTTGAAATAAACATGGAACAGAAGGAGAATTATCTCTTGGAGAATTATTCTCATGCTTAAAATAGGAAAGTGGGAATTGACTACAAACCGGAGCATCAAAGCCAGATGTAGATCCTGGTTTTGAACAAGACACATTGGTTTACACGGGCCCCATGGATGTTCAAGCCAATAAGAAGATGTGTGCAGCTTACTAAGATATTCTCTGTGACACCGAATTATTATCATTTAATTTCCCGAATGAGAAATTCTTCACAACCGACTTAGTTATCTTCATCCAGTACGTATTTGTTGGAGTTATTTAAGGGAATGTAACGGTGGCTCTTGGCTATAAATAGGAGCCGATACAAAGAAGAGTTGAACACAACTTTGAGAAAAATACAGAGGGAAGGAGAGAAAGGTTTTGTTTTATATTTTAGACTTTACCCCAAAACCAAGATTTTCTTACTCTCGTTTGCAATATGTCTAGCTAATTATTTTTTCGATTAGGGATGATTTCAAATTCCTGATTTTTCATAATAGAATTCTGATTCTTTTTACAAGTTTATTTTAAGTTTATTTTTCTTGTCAATTATCTTTATTGTGTTTATTGTCTAAGATTATTACTGGGTTATTGAACTGGCCATTTGAATTAACCTAATGATAATTCTTCTACTAGTATTGGGATTGGTGATACGTGTAATAGTCACTCAATTACATACACAAGTAGTACATCGCAAAAGCTGACAGAGGGATTCTGTTAAGCAATTGTGTATAGAGATGCCACTAGTAAACAGACCGAGCTTATGCGTCTGATGCTAGGATCAACCTAATTCACAAAACGTAATGCATTCGATGGGTCACATCTTGAGAGCTTATTCATGGTGGATCAGATGGATAAAATCTGGTAGTCGAGCGCTTCCGTATCCAGTGATAACAGGAATTCTGGGGATAGCAGAGCTTATTGCTATTCCACGGTTGGTGATAATAGAAAATTAACAAGGAATAAACGAGTATTTTATGTTCAGTGGCGGCAAATGATTCCTTAATCATCTTTGCTTCTTTGTTATTATTTTTATTTTAATTTAATCGAACAATCCCCCTTGTCTTTTATTATTTTGCTGAACTAAATAACCTATCAATTATACAGCTCTATGTGGGAATGATCTCTTACTACCGCTATATTACCAGTTAATTAGTGGGAAATATCTTGATTAATTTGTTGCACTTACGACCGGCATCATTTGTCGAAACCCTAATTAGCTTATATGGCACGTCGCATGGGGTGAGTGGCCATGTTTGGCGCGTTTGGCATGTTCATCTGGCATGTGTGTTTGGCATGCTGCTTGGCATGCTGGTGCATTTTTGGGAAGCCAATTGGATTTGCGGCCATCTGGCGCGATATCCTTCTTTTCAACACTATGACGAGTTTAAAGTAACCTGATTGGTTAATGTAAGAGGGCCGGCCAGGCATGGGAGTGGATACACTTCTGTGTGAGTGTGGCGGATTTAAAGCGACCTGATTGGTCGATGGGAAGTGGGGCCGGCAAGCTAGGGCGTGGCCACACTTCCAGTGCGCTGTAGCGGATTTAATCGCCTAGTTTGGATAAGCATAGTTTTTCGACCAATGGAGTCTAGTGTACTGCGCGGGGCACGAAACCCTAATTTTGCAAATTAGTCGGGTTTATGAGTTTTTTTTGAGTTATCACAATAATTGGCTGGATTTTGTATGCTGCCACAAAAATCCTAATCTACAGAATGCAGTGTGCTTTCCGTCTGAGCATTTCGTGCGATGGCCTTAACTTTGGTACTTGGAGGTTCATGCTATTCCGTTGCGAGTGAACACAAATCCGTCATGCCATACCGATATTAAGGGTTTTGCCGGGGAACATAACACAAGAAAGTACTCAGTGAGTCTTGTATTGGCAAGGTGCCGAAATTTACAGAGTGTTTGGGATGGTTGCTACATTTGCCAGTCTGGATTCATGTAAATATATTGAATGGCTCAATAAATATGTTGGTGGAGAGGTTAGCACTCACGGCACCGTTTCCTTGCAGAGTGACGTCAGATGCAAAGTTTTACGATTTTAACCCTAAGCTAAAAACCACCATCAACATTAAGTCCCCTGCTTAGCACGTAACAGTGGCATTGTTGCGAGGTAAGCATGATATGGTAACATACAAGAGTAAAATCGAAAGAGCAAGATGTGAAGAGATTTCCAAGGAAATTCAACTAAACTTTGGTGGAAGGCATGAGGAATCCGTGATCCTTGTGTTGGCAGCTTTTGCATAAATTCGTCTTAGCCGTGGGATGTTGGCACCAGTGCGGCGTTTTTGGCTACTGGTTAAGGAATGGTTCATGGCACTGATGGCTAGGGAATTGGAACCGTTGGCGCTGCTGGCTTGGCTTGGCTTGGCCGTGACGCTGCTGTCTTGGTTTGGCCGTGGAACCGTCGGCGCTGCTAGCTTGAAACGGTGGATGGCGTGGCTAACTTGGAAGGGCCAATGGCATGGCTAGCCAGTGGATGGGTGGTCGGATTTTTGGCTCCAATTCACTATAAATACAAGGCAAAACAGTTTGGGAAAGGTGTCAAGAGTCTGGGGGGGTTAGGAGAGCCAGAGAAGAAGAAATTCGAGTTTTCCCAAACTCGGTTTCTGCTGCTGCTGCTGCTGAACATGAAGAACACGAAGAACGGACCTGCAACAACAGTCATTTTTCTACAGTAATAATGACTCACAGCTGTGGGTCGTAATCAGGCAGTCTTATTTTCCACAGCGTTTGCGACAGATCTGCAGCAGTCTTATTTTGTCACTGAGGGTCGTAGTTCTCTGGTTTTATTGTATTTCTCATATTCTCATCATTTGTAAACCATTTTTGAGCCATAATAAATTATTTTGAGAGCATTTTTACTATGATGAGCTAAATCCCTCGTAACCAAGGCAATGGAGGAAGCTATTCACGCAACATAAATGGGTAACTATTTCATTTAATTATATAATTCACCTAATCGCTGTTTTTGCAGAGTTTTAATTATTTGAATGATTGTCTTAATTATTTGTTATTCAGTTTGATAGGTTATGCTTGGTTCAATCTCTTGATAATTTATGCTTAAGGTTTACAAATAATGTTTGAGAATCTGTATGATTGATAGTGAATTAAAGATAAAAGAGGACTTAAGAATTGAATAGAGTTTTGAAATATTTATCATTCAATTTTGCATAATAGTGGAATCTAGTGTCTTGGTTACCTCTCGCCCACTTTGTTAATGTTTTTGTATATAATTTTATTAAATCTTTAAATTTATCCTTCACAAGCCCGAGAGTTTGAACCTCATTACTACAACCCACGAAAAATCATTAATCATTTTGGCGGCGCCGACGCGGAATTGTATTTAGGTAGAATTTTTTTTTTAGATTTATTTTTCTTTGTTCTTTTTTACGTTCTTTGGGTATTTGTCTATGTGATACAGATTTTGAGGCTTGGATCGAAAAGAAAAAAAAAAGAAGTTGTCAAAGATTTTTGGCGATTTCATAAAGACTGTGAGCAAAGCTTAAAGCAAAAAGAATGGAAAGAAGACGAAGGACTTTTTTTTTTATTATTATTATTATTATTATTTAGATATTTTTTTTATTATTATTAATTTTTTTTAGAAACTGTAATTAAGGTTTTATTTTTGGACATTTTTTTTTCCGGACATTGAACACTGGACATTTTTTTGAAACCCTACGGAAGGGTTATATAATTAAAAATAAAAATAAATAAATACAAACTGTTTGCAGAGAAGGACGACGATTACTATATCGTCTCGGCCCCTCGGGTTCGTACATGACATATGAGTCGTGGCCCGAGTCGACTTCAACGGTTCATCCCCCGTCTGGTACGGGAGGTAAGTCCATCGAAACACTCGTGAATCTCCTGTCAGCGGGTTTACTGTATTCCTTAAGGTGATTCATTGATTGATGACGAATTTGGACTGTTTTTAAATTCCTAGTAAAGGGCAAGGCCTGGCCAATACAAGATAAGGGTTCAGATTTCATCACCGCTCCCTTCTTGCCCGTCTTAGGAAAACGAAACCTAACGCGAACCCAAGCTTTAAAATTTGGAATAGAACGAGACCGATAGGGTAACGAGCTTAATAGGAAACTCCTTCGAAAAATATTTGTTGCTCTTTAAGCACACTTCAAAGTTCATGATGGTTTCTGTAAGTTGAATGCGTGACTGCGCCGCCTTCTAATACGGTGAGGCCTTGGGTATCAAAGCTATACTAAGCTTCCCTCGCCTCGATTCAACTTACATTAGCTCGGATTGATTCCAGAGGGGTTTGCTCAAATTGCAACGAATTCCCTTTCGAAAGATAGAAGCTGGTCTAGAAACAATCTAAGTGGAGCCATCATGCTTTTTGTTTGCTAGATTTTATAGGTTTGATTTGGTCGAGTCAGCCTTGTTTGTGATTGTGTAGAATTCCCTTGCAATTAAGAATGTCGAACTGGTATGATAGAATCCAATACAATGAGTATCGACCTGAATTTGAATATGGACATCATCATTTTTATGACCATGTTGGTAATAGTGGTTGGGAACGCCATCCTTTGGAAGGATATGGGTCATACCCTGGTGAGCCCAATTACTATCCTCACATGCATCAGTTTTACGAGCAAGAAGATTATAGTACGAGTTCTTCGTCTCTAGAGGATACAATCAAACTATTGAAAAGTAGTCCTTTTATGATCCCTCTGTTCCTATTCCTCCTTTAGAAGAGTCCCTCAGGAAGTTAGCTGAGTCGACGCGTAAGTTATCTGAGATGAATAGTATAATTATAGACGAAAGAACTACAATAATGAGTGGACCTTCTTTAGAAGACCACCTCAAGCGGATAGCTGAGACGAACGAAAGAATTGCTCGAAATTACTTGAATTGCTAATATAGTGTATCCAATAATACCCTTGAGAATGAAGATAGTTATTCAAATAATCAAGATGACGAGGTTAGAATTGGTAACACTACTTGTTTTGATGAGGTTCGATCTTTTTCATGTTATTTTAATGAGGACTGTGATGAGGATAGTATTGATGAAGAATCTGAAATATGTAGGCATAGTGATCAGGAGTCTAGTAATCCAATTGAGATGTATAGTGATTATATTATTTCTAATTCAAATCCAAATAATTTTTATGATTATTCACCTATTCAAAAGGACGAGGATTTGATTAGGGATACCACCGTTTTAGACGATGTAGATTTTCCTTTTGATTACGAAGCCGATAGTGGTTTAGAGGAACGGGTTCATTTCGAAAATACTGTTTTAGAGTCTAGAGACTTAGAAACACTAGTCTTGGAAGAAGAAGATAGACCCGCAGAGATGAGTAAAGATGCACTACCTGATAATAACTTAGAAGAATCTCTTGAATATTTTAAGGACTCTGAAGATACGGAAATTCAAGAAATAATTAGAGGTCTATCTAGAGACACTGAAAACTCTAAGTTTGGAGGTGATTATCACTTCCCTAGTGCCTTACCTTTAACTCTCAGAAAGTCCCCACACTTAGGACTTGATATTTGTGCCTCGACCATTTTACAAGATTACCTTCATACTCGTTTTCCCGAGCCTAATGATGTCCATGAAGGAGTTCAGTTATTAGAAACCCATCCTCTAGTTGATGTGGTTTGCCCAGGCTATGATACCCAGATTGACTTTGTTTTCCCACCAAATAGTTTTCTTCCAACTATGGGGACGTTTCAAATGAGTCGAATATTAAATTCTGAGACTAAGCCTAAGTGCTTTAGGAAATTAGAATCGACACATTTGCTTAAGAATGACCACTACTCTCATTTTGGTCAATTATGTAAGTCAAATCTTATTGACTTAGAGGATCCTCAGTTATTTAGGTTATTATTGTGCGCTTCTAAGATCATATTTGAGTTTTTCCAGACTCTAGGACCTAATAATTTGGATCCAACCTATGAAGAAACGCAGCTAATGAAAATATTCTATTTAGACCCTTTCATAGAACCTGAACCTGAACCACAATTAGCAATAGTTATCAGGAAACTAGGTAAGGGCATGCTAGTTTTGTTCATTTCGTTGGTTCACTGCAGTTTCCTTTTGTCAGCTCTTTTTGGTTTTAAAGACCCACGGTTATTCCGGCTACTGTTATACGGTTCGAGTTGACTAAACCTGTCCTACGTCTGGCTGAAGACTTTAAACTTAGCACTTCTTGGGAGGTAACCCAATCTCATGCAACAAGGTAATATCCTTCCTTAACTCTTTTTGCTTCAAATGGTAACAGTTTCTCCTTGTTCATGCTTTTAGTTTCATCTTTAGAACATTGAGGACAATGTTAGATTTAAGTTTGGGGGTATGGGAGAAACTTTTTAGTTGCAATAAATAAACTCCAGAGCCTAGAAATTTATGCATATTTAGGATGGCACTAACCAATCTAAGTGGATGGAAGCATTTTGGTTGTAGGAGTTGAGGAACCAATCTGAATAGATGGAAACATCTAAAGAGTCTATTCATAAAAGCACAGAGCTCAGGTGTTAGAAATAACATGATAGTTGCACCATATCTCGTTGAGTCCTTTTCACTTCTATTTTTATTTTTTTTAAAACTATGTACTCTAAGTGATTAGGTGGGGCCCACGATTCAAGTTGTTACCAATGCTAGGGTGAATTAGAGTGATTGAGATACCATGAAAAAAAAATATTGAGACCAGACCATTTGACCAAAAGGAATAAATTCAATAAAGTCGACCACTGGTACCCTTGTATATGCCAGTTGTGTTGACCTAGAGTTAGGTTATCGACCACTGGTTCCCTTGTATATGCCAGTGTGTTGATATTAGTCAGACTAGTATCTCAATCCATTAGGATAGGTTCATTTTGGCGGAGGCCTTCAGACAGATATGGGAAACTTCGTTCACTTAGTAAACATCAAAACCATCTATGTTTTTCTATATCCATCTCTTAATCTTTCCATGTGATTAGTTTGACTCCGAATATGATGTCCATAGTGCAACTATCTGAGTAGAGCTCTGTCACTTATATATGAATTTTAGTATGCTTGAGTGCAAACTCGTGTACATGAATTGGAATTTCGCATCAGGGTACTTCCTCTTGAAGTCAATAAGTATGACAACCAAGGAGATTCTTTAGTGCCTTCCAAGGTTCTGCGTAGATAGCTAGGGTCTGGAGTAAAGGTTTTGTGGGTACACCTCTGGTAAACCCTCCGGAGACAACACTCCGCCACTAGGGCCACCTAGGGGTTCAAATGATTTTCCTTTCTAGAATAAATTTGCTCGAGGACTAGCAAATAATAAGTTTGGGGGTATTTGATAGACACATTTTTGTGTCTAATTTTTCCTCAATGTCCGTATTGTTGGAACTCTATTTTTGTACTAATATTGTGTTTTTATGTATTTTTAGGAAATAAACATTTTTGGAAAATTCGGCTCGAAAAGTTGATTTTGGCACCCCTCTCGCTTTTGGATAAGGGGTAACCTAATTACTAAGGGGCACCCCCAGGTCACCCCCAAGGCAGCTGCTATTCGCACCCCTACTCTGGATAAGGGGCTACCAGTTTCTTCCCCATTTGAAACGATTTTGGTGGGAAATTTCTAAACAGTTCTGGCAGAATTTCGATCGTCAAAATGATTAAAGATTTAATGGGGGTTGTAGTAGTAATGAGTTTCAAACTCTCAGACTTGTGAAGATTAAATTTAAAGATTTGATAAAATTATATACAAAAATATTAACAAAGTGGGCGAGAGGTAACCAAGACACTAGATTCCACTATTGTGCAAAATTGAATGATAAATATTTCAAAACTCTATTCAATTCTTAAGTCCTCTTTTATCTTTAATTCACTATCAATCATACAGATTCTCAAACATTATTTGTAAACCTTAAGCATAAATTATCAAGAGATTAAACCAAGCATAACCTATCAAACTGAATAACAAATAATTAAGACAATCATTCAAATAATTTAAAACTCTGCAAAAGCAGCGATTAGGTGAATTATATAATTAAATGAAATAGTTACCCATTTATGTTGCGTGAATAGCTTCCTCCATTGCCTTGGTTACGAGGGATTTAGCTCATCATAGTAAAAGTGCTCTCAAAATAATTTATTATGGCTCAAAAATGGTTTACAAATGATGAGAATATGAGAAATACAATAAAACCAGAGAACTACGACCCTCAGTGACAAAATAAGACTGCTGCAGATCTGTCGCAAGCGCTGTGGAAAATAAGACTGCCTGATTACGACCCACAGCTGTGAGTCATTATTACTGTAGAAAAATGACTGTTGTTGCAGGTCCGTTCTTCGTGTTCTTCATGTTCAGCAGCAGCAGCAGCAGAAACCGAGTTTGGGAAAACTCGAATTTCTTCTTCTCTGGCACTCCTAACCCCCCCAGACTCTCGACACCTTTCCGAAACTTTTTTGCCTTGTATATATAGTGAATTGGAGCCAAAAATCCGACCATTGATTGCATATATTCTCCATTTAATCCAAGTATTCTCGGCTGCCAGTAATAACGAAAATTTCCATTTTTAATCCCATGCACGCATTAACTTTGATCCTTCACGCTCCCATTCTACTTATTCATGCCTCAACACTCTTCCAACGCCAGCAGAACTCCCCCATGCACACAAGAACTTCAATTTTTGCTCGTGTTACAGTACACATGCTCTGTTTCGGGTGTGTGAATCATACCGAAAATTCCAGCCAAATTTGATCGATCATGTCACCCATACTATGTTCCTTAACCTATACCACATCTCTATACCAAATTTCAGCCATTGAATCGACCCATAACCCCTTCATTTTGACGATCGAAATTCTGCCAGAACTGTTTAGAAATTTCCCGCCAAAATCGTTTCAAATGGGGAAGAAACTGGTAGCCCCCTATCCAAAGTAGCGGTGCGAATAGCAGCTGCCTTGGGGGTCACCTGGGGTGCCCCTTAGTAATTAGGTTACCCCTTATCCAAAAGCGAGAGTCCGAATAACACTTGTCCTCCGGGTGCCAAAATCAACTATTCGAGCCGAATTTTCCAAAAATGTTTATTTCCTAAAAATACATAAAAACACAATATTAGTACAAAAATAGAGTTCCAACAATACGGACATTGAAGACAAATTAGACACAAAAATGTGTCTATCAAATATCCCCAAACTTATTATTTGCTAGTCCTCGAGCAAATTTATTCTAGAAAGGAAAATCATTTGAACCCCTAGGTGGCCCTAGTGGCGGAGTGTTGTCTCCGGAGGGTTTACTAGAGGTGTACCCACAAAACCTTTACTCCAGACCCTAGCTATCTACGCAGAACCTTGGAAGGCACTAAAGAATCTCCTTGGTTGGCATACTTATTGACTACAAGAGGAAGTACCCTGATGCGAAATTCCAATTGATGTACACGAGTTTGCACTCAAGCATACTAAAATTCATATATAAGTGACAGAGCTCTACTCAGATAGTTGCACTATGGACATCATATTCGGAGTCAAACTAATCACATGGAAAGATTAAGAGATGGATATAGAAAAACATAGATGGTTTTGATGTTTACTAAGTGAACGGCGTTTCCCATATCTGTCTGAAGGCCTCCGCCAAAATGAACCTATCCTAAGGGATTGAGATACTAGTCTGACTAATATCAACACACTGGCATATACAAGGGAACCAGTGGTCGATAACCTAACTCTAGGTCAACACAACTGGCATATACAAGGGTACCAGTGGTCGACTTTATTGAATTTATTCCTTTTGGTCAAATGGTCTAGTCTCAATATTTTTTTTATTCAACTTTTTGGTAACTACCATTTTTTTTCATGGTATCTCAATCACTCTAATTCACCCTAGCTTGGCATGGTGGATGGCGCGGCTAGATGGAGTATCGGATGGTGCGGCTAGCTGGAGTAGGGTATGGGCGCGGCTAGCTCGGACGCAGAATGGCCGAGATGGCTGCTGGATTGGACGCGTAATGGCCGAGATGGCTGCTGACTTGGACGCGGACCTTTGGCACGGGGCTTAGACACGTATTGTTGGCGCTGGCGTGGTGCTACTGGCTTGGCTGCTTCCATGGCATTGTGGATAGCGCGGCTAGCTTGGAGTGGGAAGACATGGCATCGTCTAGGAGTGGTAGGGATGGTGCCATGGACCGTTGGCATAGTGTTGGCTTGGCCGTGGAGATTATAGCCATGGAATGTCAACATCGCGGGCCCAACTGCCTTATTTCGTGCGCGTCCCAAGAAAGAAACCTTTCTCTAGTCGAACTCCAAAACACCATTCCTATAAAAGGAGTTACCTATCTTCCTTAATTTCGTATTGTTTGCTTTGTTTTCACATCTTGGTGCTAGCGGTAAAGGCTTGGATCAGCGGAGAGAGCAGAAGCAAAAGTAGGCGAGCGTTTTTTAGGTATGTTTATCAACGTTTATTCTTTTGTTTGCTCTTCTGTATTGGTGTAAACCCTATCCGTAGGCATATCTTCCATAAACTTGTTGAAATACTTTAGTATGAATGATTCCTCTTTGCCAGTAGTACCGCAATAATGTTAGCCACCTTATTAATAACAACGAAGGAAATTATTATGCAAAGTAGGCATGCATGGGCGGGTGGTTGCCATTAATTCCTTTTCCATGAAAACCTAGCTCTAGGGTTTCCCTTTTCCTTTGTGGTCATGAGCACAATTTTCGCGGTAGGATGCACTCTTCCTTTTGGCCGAGAGCATACTTCTAGCTGGAAGACACGGCGTGTTTTCCGCAGCAAAATATGGCTTGTTGAAACGAGTATCAGTCCCCATTCCTTTGGATATGCGTGTTCCTTTTGGCTATGTGGGTTATGACTTGTGACCAAAATAATTTTTCCACCGGTGATAAATTAGTCTTCATGCATCTTTTTTTTTGGTAGTAACTTTTCTTCGTTTTGCTCCGTTGTAGTTACTTTGAAAGTGAAAGCAGTATAAGAAAATTTTGTTAGGATGTCACCTGAGAATAATGCTGCCGCTATGTAGAAAAACTTTAGAAACTCCAAGCCCAACATGGATGAAGAATTCCTTACACAGTCTGCCACAATTAAGAAAAATCATCCCAAATATGTGGCTATCCTTCTGAGCGGTTCAGAAAATGAAGGAGACGCCCAATCAGTTCGGCCAGGGCGCGTGATACGATTTTGTCTTTAGAAAAATGAGTATCATGCTTCTCCTATTTACTTCAGGGCTTGTCAGAGTCCGTTGGGTTCTTTTGATGAATGGATGTGGTTCATGATAAGTCAAGACTGCGTAAGAGATAGTCTGACCAAGGCACAAATCATCAATGCGGTCATGGCTTCTGAAACAATTAAAATCAGGAAGGACATCGTGGGTTTGGTCACTTATATTTCCAGATGGTGTCTGGATACTCATACGGCCATACGCAGGTGGGGTGAAATGACTATTTCTTTAGAGAGTGTAGCCGTCCTGCTGAATCTTCCAATAACAGGGAACCTTGGAATTACTTTGTCTGATGAGGAAGAGGAAATGCGTGCCACTCTTGTCGCCAAGTCGGCAGGGTTTGTTCTGAAATATTATGAAACGAAGTGCTTCTACATGGTGGGTGTCTGAATGGTTCTCGAAAGACTCGGAGCCGGATCAGATGAACGGTACGCTCCATGTCGCTGCATTTTTGGCTTTGTGGTTATCCAGAGATATTCTTGATGATGGCTCTGGAAAGAAGGAGATAAGACAAGAGCTCATCAAACTAGCTATCAAATTGGCGAAAGGTATTGTCCTCCCCATCGGCGGCTTGTTTCTTGGATCTTTGTACACCCATCTGGATCACTTGACCGCGGACATGTATGCTTCTAATGGTCATATGAAAGTAGACTCGTATGTCCATATCACTTTTCTTCAAACGTGGTTGTGGGAGCATTTCAAAAATTATGCTCATAAGCCGCTGGCTTGATTTCCTGACTCCTGTGGTGGATCCAGGATACTTCGCTGGTTGAACAAGCGTCCAAAATCCGGATCGAAGCTCATCGAATTCCTCGACAATACGTATGCAGTGAACTTTCGTCCTTGGGCTCCGGTCCATGCGTCCATAGTTCAGCCGAACACTTTTGTTGTTGCCCCAAATATGAATTTTCTTTCTGTTGGAGAGAATATGAGCGTTAGAGAAATCATATTCATGCGAAGCTGTATACCTGGACACATGCCATATTTGTTCAGGGGATCTTATGAGGCGGTTCCTTATAATATTGACAGGGATGCTCGGCATATGGGTTTTGACCAAGGAGTCTCGTTTCTTCGTCAGTCAGCGGCTCCGAAAGAATTGTTGTCAGCTTCTCTTGATGCTAGTGCTCTTGCGCCGGGTAAAAGCCTCCCTTTCCTGCTCTCAGAACGAAGTCCATCGACGACCTTCAAATACAATGTGTTATGGCAGGATAAGTTTCTCACCCTCCATGGATTTGTGAATGACGTGGTGAAAGATCCCCGTGGCAAGCCTTCCCCTGCGGTTTTAGCGAAACATCCGTTGTTGAGGGAGCTTCATACGACTAAGATGAAATCTCCCAGCCCAGATGTGGACAGTCCCCAAGAAAAGGAGCGAAGATCGAAAAACCGTGCCGGCGGCTTTCGGTCTGGTACGACAGCTCTGGTGACCTTTAATTCTTCCAACATACAGGTATGTACCACCTTATTATTGACTTAGATGAGTTGCACAGATCTTTTGTTCCGTTGCTGAACATTTTTCCTTGTTTTTATAACTTAGGGTCTTGACAGCACGAACGCCTTTGCCAGACTTGCACGTAGTCAAAAACCGACGACTAAGTTTCTTGAAGGTGAAGAAGAATCCGAAGAAGAGGAAAATTCGGGATCCAGTGATGATGATGGAAGTACTTCTGAAAGTAGCGCCGAGTCTTCCGCCAGTGAGTCCGCGAATGAGTCGGTAAGTTTCCACATTTTTCACCCCCTTTTTTTGGAAAAAATACCTAAACCGTGACATTACAGGAAGAAGTCGTTCCTGAGAATGTCCTTGAGATGGAGACTCGTCACAGTGAAGATGTAGCCTTGTCCCAAATCTTGGAATCCGCGCCTGATGAGTGCCAAATATTGTATATATTTATCCCTTTTTGTTGGCATTTAACTCATCTTTTGTGCATTAGTTCTACATTTTATCCCATATTCTGTATTTTCATTGTTTTCAAGAATAAATATTTTTATTAATTAATTTTGCATTTTTAGGTAATAAATAAAGTTCGGATGAGTTGCGGAGCAAAAAGAGCAGAAAAGTAGTGAAAAGCCGGGAGAAATCACGCAAGGAAGCCGCGAAGAATGGTGCGCACAACCTCATTTTCCACACACAAAAACGCCTCCGTTCTCAGCCATCAGATCAGTTCTCAGAAGCATCCGACGGTCGCTCCTTCATAGAGCATCAAAATCCGAAGTCTCTGCCAAGCACCACAGCGCTGAAATTCCAAGCCTTCAGATTAGATGGTAGTTGAATCCAACGGTTTCTCCCTTGCTGTTCATCAAAGTTTGATATCCCCGCCTTACACTACAGCACCTAACCTAATCTAGCACCGTTCGTTTCGTTGTATCCCTTCATCCGACGGTCGCTCCCCGCTTGCCTCCGCATCACCGTCCGATCTACCTACCAGCTCCACATCCCACGGCTCATCCTCGCTGTTCATCCAATTTGATGAAGCCGCCTAACACCCTAGCAACCAAACCCTATACCAGCTACCCAAACGCACCCTTCTCCCAAACCATCGACTTCACCTCCCCCATTCCTCTCTGCAACTTCACCACCTTCTTCAACAGAACCGTACCACCACCACACCTCCACCATCATCACCCCTATCTTTCTCCTTCATTACCCCCTTGTTCTAGCCTCCTATTATATGGTTTTCTCCCCTAATTTCTCTCTAAAAACCTAGGGAAGAAATCAATAAAATAGGACGAGTTGGAAAGATGCAATTGAGGCATGGGACGGAGCAGGTGAACAAGGAAAATAATGGGTCGACGATTGAAGTGTCAAATCACATGTTTGGTGAGTAAAATTCGAAACCCTAATTGTACTGTCATTGGAGAAATTTGGGGATTTTGATTGTAAACCCTAATTGGGTATTGGGTATAAATATGGGTGTGGGATTGGTGTAGAAACTTTATGCTTGGAATAGCCAGCATCCAGGACTTTCATGTCCTGTTAATGTTTTAAATTTCAGTTCAGTTTCATGTTCATGTCTACTATGTTCTGTTGATGTTACTGTTAATCCTTTTGCTTCCTGTTAGTGTTAGTTTATCATGTTAGGTTAAATTAATTCCTGTTAGTGTTTCTGTTAATGTGTTCATTGTTAATTTCAGTTGGTTATGTTAATGTTAAATGTTGTAATGCTCCTGTTGATGTTTGTTAATGTTCACTGTCATGTTTAAACTGCTGTCACAATTGATGGAATGCTAGGCTAGATATCTGTGAAGCATTGATTTGATTGTGTAATGGAAGAAATCAGTGCTCATAGCAAGCTGATTATCTTGCCATTCCTTTTGTATGCTTAGGTGCATTGTGTTGATTGAATAGTGGGGAGAAACTAGTGCTCACTAGTGACAATGAGCAAGCTAGTTCTCTTCCCACTCTAGAAGAATGTCTTAGCCTTGCTCTGTTAGTTTCACCATCTCCCTTGCCCTTGGCTTAGGCCTTGGTTCACTTGCACTGTTATCTGATTGTTGTTGTTTAGTTTCTTCATTTTCTCCATTGTCTTTCCTGTTAATTGCCGTTGTTTTTCTTTACCTTGCTTTTCTGTGCAGTTGCATATCTTGCATAATTTTCTGCCATTTGCATCTGTCTACCACCTGCATCTCATGCTGTAGTTACTAGCATTTTAGCATCTGTAGTTGTAACTTAGTAATCATTTTAGTCTTGTAAATATTAGTTAGTAATCATCTGTGGTTGTTCATTAACTTTGCTACTTAGCTATACCTTGCATCCTAGCATTAGCATTCTGTTCTGTATCATTATCATTTCCATTCTGTGTAGCTGTAGCATCACTGCATCATCTTAGACATTTGCATAATCTCTTCTCAATTGCTTAAACTGCACAACTCTGGAAACTGAAGCTTTTGTTGAGTTAGCAAGTACATGTGCTTCTCCTGCTACTTAGTGCTGCCATTTCTCCCCTGCTGCTGCTTCCTCTCCAAAGCCCAGCTCACAGTTCACTTTCCAAGCTAAGGCCTGTCACTGTCAAGCCCAAATACAAAAGCCCATTGTAAATTGTTGAAAGACCACAGGCCCAGCTCAAACCAAAGCCCAAACCATTCAACTGTGGGCTTAACCCAAAAGCCTAACTCAAAAGACTGAGGCCAGTTCATTCTTAGGAATAAGGCCAAAGCCAACTTCAATCACAAGCCCATTTACACTTCAAAGACCAACTGAGCCCAAGCTCAGTTCATTTCATTGTTAAAAACAAACCCATTAGACCCAATTTACTCAAAGGAGAATCAAAGCCCAACAATAGCAATTTAGAGCCCAAATAGTTAGAACACTCCAAAACACACCCGATCTCTGTGGATCGACCCGTACTTGCACGAGCTACAACCGACGACCGTGCACTTGCGGTATTACTGTAGGCCCCCGTTTTCATTGCGCTTCATTTTTATACACGTTCCCGGGCCTATCAAGTTTTTTTTGGCGCCGCTGCCGGGGATTGGTGCTGTGTTTTATCTGTGTTTTTCTTAGCTATTTTTGTATTTCATTTCATAGCATTTGCATATGCATCTGCTTCACTTCATTTGCTGTTGGACCTGCTGTTCTGAACCTGTTTTTCCTCTGCTGGGACGCCACCAAGGAAAAGAACCAAAGCCCAACTGGGTTTTTGCAACAATATCAGAGCAGCTGGGCTGTGCTTAAAAGGTAACCCATTTAAGAGAACCCGAATTGTGGGCTTCCAATTTTTAATTGTGGGCATGTAATATTAAAGCCAATTTTTGGGCTTCTCTTATTTTCTGTTGGGTTTGTAATAATTATTTTGGGCTTGTTTGTTTAATTTGTGGGCTTGTTTAAATTCTTTCATTGGACTTGTATTTTGGACTCTGGGTTTAAACCCAGCTGAGCTTGTAACCGATTGTGGGCTTGTTTCCACTCAAGAGTGGACCTCGAAACCAAAGTTTTAAAACAAACGTCGGGCCTTAACCAACTGGGCCAAATTAAACTTTCAAAATTAAAACTTAGTGTTTCATGGGCCGCAGCCTTCCTTCCATTCCATTAGAGGACAAACAGTGGGCTTGCTCCCATTCAAAAACCAAAAATTTTTTTTTTTTTAAAAAAAAAAAAAAAAAAAAAAGTTTTATTTTTCTCCCATTTAAGTCCAATTTTAGTGTTTTGAAACTTTCCATGTCTCTACACTTTTTCTTTTGGGTTGATCCTCAACTCTTTAGACTTTTGGTGTATGGTGATTTTTTTGTATATAATCCAGTAGATAAAATTTCTTAAAAACCCCTTTTGTATATTTTGCTAATCCAATATGATCTCGGCTGAAATATGTTGGATTTTTGCCTTGAATAACGGAGTTTTAATTCTGCTTTCGCCGAAATCGGGTATTCTCTCTCCTTTTACTCTACTCAGCATGTCCCTTTCCATATGTTGCATTTTAATTCTTTCCATATTTTGAAACATTGAGGACAATGTTTAGTTTAGGTTTGGGGGTATAGAGTAGATACCACGATTATGCCATAATTGAAAACGAACTCTTCTTTTGAAAAAATTGAAAAATTCCAAAAAAATTAGAAAAATGATAAAAAAAAATCATAAAAATGGAGCTCATTTACCTTGAAATGTTGACTCTTGTGCAAATATGTATTAGGAGTCTTAGTCTAGATATTTAGGCACCCTGATTCTAGCACAATTCACATAGTGATAAGAAATTTGCACGCGCACGATCTACCAATACATGTATGGCCTCGATCTTCAAGGTGTTGATAGGAAGTTACGATTGCCAATCACTTTAGAATACTGAACGAAACTTGACTAGCTTGTTCTTTGGTTGGTTGGGATAGAAGGTGGAGGTTACATTAAGAAAGACAACCATCGAATTTAACTGGGTGCATCAAAAAGGGCTACCTCTTGCAAAGTGTCATGTAATCTTTTGTTTCCTTTTGTATGTATCAAAAGTGTTTCCTTGTTCAAAAAAAAAAAAAAAAAAAAAAAAAAAAAAAAAAAAAAAAAAAACGATGTATATATTCAGAAAAAAAAAAAAAAATATCAGAAAAATACAAAAAAAAAAAAAAAAATCAAGTATTTATCAATTCCATCATCTCTTGTTCCAAAAATAAAAAGAGAATGTCAATGTAAATAAGAGTCATGTAAATAGTCATCTTTGTGTTTTGTGTTGTAAGCAAGGAGGGTGTATGCCATTGATGTACAACGCGAGTAATTGTGAAATACCTCCAACTCATTCACAATTCTCGTAAAGTCCGGACAGCTAGCTAGATTTCGACCTCAGTTCTTAGCCTGAGAAACTATCTCTTGGTGATTAGTAGTCATGACTTCAGATCTTTCTTTACACATGTGTAGATACACTTTACACTCTTATCACATGTCTTTTTTTGTTATCAGTGCTAGGATTGTGCCTTCGATAGCTAGATTGACATCTCCATTTTGCTGTGAGCTTAAACTGTTTTGCACATGTCACATTTGATGGAATCTGAGCTCATATTTTGTCCTTAGGTTTTGTAGGCACACCTCTGGTAAACCTTCACGAGACTTCACTCGTCCACTAGGGACACTTAGTGGTTTAAAAGGCTTAGTGCATACGCTAAATGCATTCGAGAGACCAGCGACAGTGGTATAGTTAGGATTTCCTTAGTTTTGTTTTACTTGAGGACAAGTAAAATTCAGGTTTGGGGGTATTTGATGAGTGCCAAATATTGTATATATTTATCCCTTTTTGTTGGCATTTAACTCATCTTTTGTGCATTAGTTCTACATTTTATCCCATATTCTGTATTTTCATTGTTTTCAAGAATAAATATTTTTATTAATTAATTTTGCATTTTTAGGTAATAAATAAAGTTCGGATGAGTTGCGGAGCAAAAAGAGCAGAAAAGTAGTGAAAAGCCGGGAGAAATCACGCAAGGAAGCCGCGAAGAATGGTGCGCACAACCTCATTTTCCACACACAAAAACGCCTCCGTTCTCAGCCATCAGATCAGTTCTCAGAAGCATCCGACGGTCGCTCCTTCATAGAGCATCAAAATCGAAGTCTCTGCCAAGCACCACAGCGCTGAAATTCCAAGCCTTCAGATTAGATGGTAGTTGAATCCAACGGTTGCTCCCTTGCTGTTCATCAAAGTTTGATATCCCCGCCTTACACTACAGCACCTAACCTAATCTAGCACCGTTCGTTTCGTTGTATCCCTTCATCCGACGGTCGCTCCCCGCTTGCCTCCGCATCACCGTCTGATCTACCTACCAGCTCCACATCCCACGGCTCATCCTCGCTGTTCATCCAATTTGATGAAGCCGCCTAACACCCTAGCAACCAAACCCTATACCAGCTACCCAAACGCACCCTTCTCCCAAACCATCGACTTCACCTCCCCCATTCCTCTCTGCAACTTCACCACCTTCTTCAACAGAACCGTACCACCATCATCACCCCTATCTTTCTCCTTCATTACCCCCTTGTTCTAGCCTCCTATTATATGGTTTTCTCCCCTAATTTCTCTCTAAAAACCTAGGGAAGAAATCAATAAAATAGGACGAGTTGGAAAGATGCAATTGAGGCATGGGACGGAGCAGGTGAACAAGGAAAATAATGGGTCGACGATTGAAGTGTCAAATCACATGTTTGGTGAGTAAAATTCGAAACCCTAATTGTACTGTCATTGGAGAAATTTGGGGATTTTGATTGTAAACCCTAATTGGGTATTGGGTATAAATATGGGTGTGGGATTGGTGTAGAAACTTTATGCTTGGAATAGCCAGCATCCAGGACTTTCATGTCCTGTTAATGTTTTAAATTTCAGTTCAGTTTCATGTTCATGTCTACTATGTTCTGTTGATGTTACTGTTAATCCTTTTGCTTCCTGTTAGTGTTAGTTTATCATGTTAGGTTAAATTAATTCCTGTTAGTGTTTCTGTTAATGTGTTCATTGTTAATTTCAGTTGGTTATGTTAATGTTAAATGTTGTAATGCTCCTGTTGATGTTTGTTAATGTTCACTGTCATGTTTAAACTGCTGTCACAATTGATGGAATGCTAGGCTAGATATCTGTGAAGCATTGATTTGATTGTGTAATGGAAGAAATCAGTGCTCATAGCAAGCTGATTATCTTGCCATTCCTTTTGTATGCTTAGGTGCATTGTGTTGATTGAATAGTGGGGAGAAACTAGTGCTCACTAGTGACAATGAGCAAGCTAGTTCTCTTCCCACTCTAGAAGAATGCCTTAGCCTTGCTCTGTTAGTTTCACCATCTCCCTTGCCCTTGGCTTAGGCCTTGGTTCACTTGCACTGTTATCTGATTGTTGTTGTTTAGTTTCTTCATTTTCTCCATTGTCTTTCCTGTTAATTGCCGTTGTTTTTCTTTATCTTGCTTTTCTGTGCAGTTGCATATCTTGCATAATTTTCTGCCATTTGCATCTGTCTACCACCTGCATCTCATGCTGTAGTTACTAGCATTTTAGCATCTGTAATTGTAACTTAGTAATCATTTTAGTCTTGTAAATATTAGTTAGTAATCATCTGTGGTTGTTCATTAACTTTGGTACTTAGCTATACCTTGCATCCTAGCATTAGCATTCTGTTCTGTATCATTATCATTTCCATTCTGTGTAGCTGTAGCATCACTGCATCATCTTAGACATTTGCATAATCTCTTCTCAATTGCTTAAACTGCACAACTCTGGAAACTGAATCTTTTGTTGAGTTAGCAAGTACATGTGCTTCTCCTGCTACTTAGTGCTGCCATTTCTCCCCTGCTGCTGCTTCCTCTCCAAAGCCCAGCTCACAGTTCACTTTCCAAGCTAAGGCCTGTCACTGTCAAGCCCAAATACAAAAGCCCATTGTAAATTGTTGAAAGACCACAGGCCCAGCTCAAACCAAAGCCCAAACCATTCAACTGTGGGCTTAACCCAAAAGCCTAACTCAAAAGACTGAGGCCAGTTCATTCTTAGGAATAAGGCCAAAGCCAACTTCAATCACAAGCCCATTTACACTTCAAAGACCAACTGAGCCCAAGCTCAGTTCATTTCATTGTTAAAAACAAACCCATTAGACCCAATTTACTCAAAGGAGAATCAAAGCCCAACAATAGCAATTTAGAGCCCAAATAGTTAGAACACTCCAAAACACACCCGATCTCTGTGGATCGACCCGTACTTGCACGAGCTACAACCGACGACCGTGCACTTGCGGTATTACTGTAGGCCCCCATTTCATTGCGCATAATTTCTATACCCTTTTCGAGGCCTGCCAAGTTTTTGGCGCCGCTGCCGGGGACCATTTTGCATTTAAATTGAATATCTTCGGGGCCCTACCAGCGCCTACTAGTGGTTAGGAAATTGTGGATGGGGAAAAATGGTTTGCTGTTTTTTTAGGAAAGTGGAGAGTCGAGCGTACGATCGAGATTCCTCAATCGAGAAAACTGCTGAACCTCACACAGATACACTGCAAAGGGAGTGCTTAGATTCGAGAGATCAATCTGTAGGACTCCGGCCTAAACCAAGTCAATGGCCATTCCAGAGTCAATTCGGTTGCAAAGAGGGAGATGGGTCGATCTGTAGGAAGGAAGCTGAGAATTGTGTGGGATCAAGGATTGTGGATGTGTTGAAGGTTTCTGCAATAATGGTGAACTGCTGAAGTTGAGTTATGTGAATAAGTTTTAATCGAGTTGTTGACTGATGGTGATTGATGATAATGATGATCTATGTTGTCCTCGATTTGGACTTATTTATATTGCAAGAATGATGAACACCATGATCCCTGTAAGTGCGACGGTTTCTTGAGTGAAAGAGTGGGAGATCATGGTGAAACCAGTTCCAGATCCTGCGGAGTCTTGGTTGATCACTTACCCACTACTTTATTAACTCCTTCAATCGTTGACACGACTTACTCACATTTCTCGTTGTGGATGATCCACGTGTTGTAGGACGCCAGACTAAAACCCTAATTGATATCCCCCAATTTGACGTGATTGATGGCTAAAGAATCGTGGAGTCTGCATGACAGACGTGTATTTAATTAGTCATGCTGACTGATTTAGACAATGAGTCTAGGTTTTGTTGAATTGAGCATGAATGACGAACTGCTCAGTGGAACATTCGAGTAACTGAGAAAGTATTGCTCGACGAATTACTGGTATATTGATAGTTGGGCAATTGAGCAAGTATTGCTCAATTCGACGAATTACTGAACAGTTGGATCAATATTCGAGCAATTGAGCAAGTATTGCTCGATTCACGGATTACTGGTAAATTACTGAATATTGATAGTTGGATCAATATTCGAGCAAGTATTGCCCAATTCGACGTATTACTGATATATTACTGAATATTGATAGTTGGATCAATATTCGATCAATTGAGCAAGTGTTTCTCCATTCGACAAGTTATTTATTGGTGACATGACCCAATTAAAATATTGGTAGATTACCAAATATTATACAATTGATCCGCGTGTTGTTTGCTGGATCAACATAAATTTATCGGTGTGTGAATCATGCTCAGGATGATGATTTGTTGAGTGTTTTTTCAAAACCCTAGTTTTCAATCGATTGTTCGTTAATTGGTGGATCACTGAAAAATAGGTCGAGTGAGAGAGGACCGACCACATGGAATTATGGACGTCCATCCATGTGATGCTCGAGCGCTTGAGTGACCATGCACCAGAGTTGGTGAAAGAATTATGATTAAATGCTGGTTTCATCACTTATTGAAATAGTGCTCGATTGAGCGTTAGGTGATAAAACCTAATTATGGAAAGGTGAGGGACCGACCAAGATGGTATGAGATAGGCCCTTGGTGGTCATGGGACCGCTGGTGAGCGCTCGATCAAACTCCAAGTTGATTAGAAAGAGTTTGGATCCAATATGAGCAATTGCGCAAATTAGGTCAAAACTAGGAAAACGCGTGGGACCGTCTTTGTGCAAGCTCCAGGGATCACCATGGTCGGTTAAGAGGGCATGCACGTGTTACCATGGTGTCCATGTTCCCGTACTGAGAGTTTCAGTATTTTTTGATGTGCGTTCGAGCAACATTGTGAATTTTCAGGAGAGTTTCATCTTGACTGAAATTCTTGATTTTTACTGGAATGAGCATGTATGCTCAATTGATCAATATTTCGTAAATATTAAATTAGAAATATTTTAATATATTTTCGTGAGAAACCTAGTCGGTCATGTGACCATGTTGACTTTTGGATTTTTCATGGTTTGAGCAATATTTGAGAAAATATGGAGAAACCATGATTTTTGCTGAAACAGGGAAGTTTCACAAGATGAGAAACGTAATAGTTTATGATAGATTAGGGATTGCAAGGTGTGGGACCGGCCACATCTAGGGCATGGTCGGACGGATAAGTTTCCCGGTCCCATGACTCCATTCCCTATTTTATATTATTATTTTTCATGAAACCACGAAAATATGGAAAAACCATGAAAATATGGAGAAACCATGAGTTTTTCTCAAACAAGGAAAGTTGTTAGAATGGAGGAGTCTTCATGGGTTCATGAAAACAACAAATATAAGGAAAATAATGGAGGAAGCATGGGACCGGCCACGGCTAAGGCATGGACGGCCGGCCGGTGGGCCCGGTCCATGGGCGCTTCTCCATTATTTTAATGTTATTATTTTCTCTCTCCAGTTTTCTGCGGGATTCCTCATTTATCCATATTTTGGATGCTCGTTCGCGTATTTGGGTGCTCGTTCGTGCATCATGGTTGAGTACACTTGCACCATTTTATGGGACTCACTCAGGAATAGCCCAGATGCCCGATTGATGAGTATTTATTACTAATTTATGAAATTCGATGGAGAATGATTCATGAAATTGAGCAATAAAAGTGAGTAGTTTATTATTATCAATTCATAGGATCAGCCGTGGATTCGACCATGAATTCAGAATAATAATAAAATAGGTATTACCATTCCGTGGGATCGTGGATTCGACCACAAAATCTGAGTAATAAGATAGGTGGTGATTTTACCATTTCATTAGATCAGCGTGGATTTGACCATGAAATAAGAGTAATATATATTACCATTTCATGAGATCAAGCCGTGGATTCGATCATGAAATCGGAGCAATACATTTATCTATTACCATTCCATAGAACCAGTCGTGAGTTTGACCATGGAATAGGAGCAATAAGATAAGACAGATTATTTTCTAGGAATCCAATGGTGAATGTCAAGGTAGAATTAATCTATTGCAGAAGGGATATTAGCCAGTTAAAGCGTCATACCCATTCTGAGGTGCATAGTTAGGAAACAACGGATGTTTGCCGAAGTCCTGAAGATGTTATTGCTCTCAATCTTACGGAGAACCGCCTGGGTCTATACACGGTCTCTCTACATAGTCAGGGAACAATGAGTGTCACCGACGTCCTGAAGGCGTTATTGCTCTCAATATTACGAAGAACCGCCCAATCGTTCTTCTATGTAGAGGAGGGTCTCTCTCATGTAGCCAGGGAACAATGAGTGTCACAGACGTCCTGAAGGCGTTATTGCTCTCAATCTTATGGAGAACCGCCCAATTATCTTATTCTACATAGAGGGCACGATGAAATGTCAGGGATCGAACGCTCATCTAGTGGAGGACTTTCGACATACATGTTTATCGTGGCTTCGTAAAATATGAATCGTTGCATGCCTGAAAGACGTGTCAAAAACATGCGTCATGATTTTACGGTTTTGACCTTTGTTGAAAATCCACCATCAACATCATGAAGACGTTGTTACGACCCAAATGGTGGAAAGTACTTCGGCGATTGTCGGCGCAATGGTAGTCAGGAAGCCTCTGTCGGTCGTAGATTCAGTTCCGGGCGCCGTTGTCGCTCCTCCATACTTGGTTCCCTACCCAGGTCATGTGCTGATCGGAGGCTTCAGTGTGCTAGACAAGTATGCGACATTATACACTAAGATATGGGAATAGTACGGACATATATCCACAACCAAAAAGATCACTAGCCGGTTCGCACTAGTCAAGCGGGTGGCAGAAGCCTTATCTTAGATTGACGACATGTGCAATGTGACTGGCCACACCGTTTCCGAGGATGTAATCTCGAGCTGGAAGTTTCACCGGGCCATGTGCATAAATTTTGAGTTCAACGCTCCCTGGTTTGTTGAGGGTTTTGCCGAGATCCAAAAGTTGCAGGTTGATGCGACTGAAGGCCCCTCCACGGATGTGATCAATCAACAGGAAGCGGAAATCGAAAGGTTATCCAGAAAGTTGAAGCTGAAACGGGCGGCTCTCCAAAGCGCGAAGGAGGCTCTCTCCAAGAAGAGCAAGCCGTTGCTAAATGATTTTGCTTGAATATGTCATGTCTTCTGAACTTCCTTTGCTTAGGTTTTTTTTTTTTTTGAAAGGCAAATGAAACACCTAGTTTATGGTTTGATTTTCTGGATTTTTAAATTGATAGATAATTATTATCTATGAGGGTTTTGGATTACTCTTTGGAATGAATTTTAGAATAATGCCGTTTTGGTCATGACTGTTAGTAGCATGAATATTCCAGGAGAGTCATGGAACCGTGAATGTTGTATGATGGTAGAAACTCGGAATTAGAAATTGATATTGTAACCGAAAGATTAATCTCCCACTGTGGTCGCCAATTGTTTGTGGGTGAAAACTGTTTCTGCTGATTTTGGTAATTTTTAGTGTGTGGGTGAGAAACAAATCTAAACCCTAAACAATGTACTGCACGGGAGTACTTTTGATTCGAGAGATCAATCTGTACAATCCTTGCCTAAACCAAGAAATGGTCGTTCCAGGCTTGCTTCGGTCACAAAGTGAAGGAGAAGGGTTGGTCTTAGGGAGGGAAGCGAAGAAAGTGTTGAGACCAGAATAGTTGATTCCGGAAGTGTGGGTGTTTCGTGACTTGTATCAAAAAGTTGAACTGGATAGCTGAATGAAGAGTTATCAGATGATTTCTGGATGTTGTATTCCTCCTGACCAAATCTTGTTGTTTGGTGGAAAATAGTTGAGACCTATTTATACAAGTCGCAACAAAACGTACCCTGGTCTCGTGGGAAGTGGAAACGATTGAGTGGTGGAAGAAGGGAGTAACGGGTAACGCCTGGAATTTATGTTTCCATAATGAAAGATACGCTTAAACCATTACTTCTTGCCATTACTAATCGCCCCGCTTTATGACATCTATAACGGGCGTATTGCACGCCGCACGCTGTAAACCGGCAGACCAATACCCTGATGAGTATCCCCCAGTTTGTGACATGATTTGATGTCTCGAGTGTTTTCGTGGAAAACATGTAGCACATTGCTACGTGTGGTAACTTAAAAATGAGAGGCTTGCCGTAGGTAAATAGCATACGTGATGCTAGGATCGTTTTGGCTAGTCGCCTAAAACTTGTCACGAGCTGAACGGCTCGGTGGAGAATTTTGATAGCGGAGCTTACATCTCATGAGCAAGAGTGGCCATTGATTATGGCCGCATCTTGTTGTTTAACGAAGTGGCGCCATTGGCATAGTAGCGCCTGGTGGAGCCATGGCATAACGGCATGCTAGTGGCCGTGGCATAGCGGCATGCTAGTAGATGTGGTATGGTGGCATGCCAGTGGCCGTGGCATAGCGACATGCTAGTAGTCGTGGCATGGTGGCATGCCAGTGGATGTGGCCGTGGCATAACGATATGCTAGTAGCCGTAGCATGGTGGCATGCCAATGGCCATGGAATAACGACATGCTAGTATCCGTGGCATGACGGCATGCTAGTAGATGTGGCATGGTGGCATGCCAATGGCCGTGGCATAGCGACATGCTAGTAGTTGTGGCATGGTGGCATGCCAGTGGCCGTGGCATAACGACATGCTAGTAGATGTGGCATGGTGGCATGCCAGTGGTTGTGGCATAGCAGCATGTCAGTGTCATGGCTATGTCTGTAGTGTTGTAGCATGGCCAAGGTTAAGATTTGGATCCGTGACTAAAGTTAAGGCTTGGCGGCATGGCCAAGGTTGGGGCTTGGCGCCGTGGACAAGGCTAGGGTTTCGCACTGTGGCCGAAATTAGGCGTCGTGGCCAAACTGGGATTTGATGCCGTGGCCAAAGTGTTTGGCGGCATGGTCGCTCAAAAGTTGCCACAAGCCTGTTAGTTTGGTGGCGAACTTGGATGGCTGAGATTGGATCTCCGGAGGAAAGGTATCCGTCGATCATGGATACCTTTGATTGGCAGTGGCGCCTTTAACTTGTGCTAGCGGTATTGCGACATGACTGGTGCATTCCTTTAACACGGTTACGCTCATAGACATAGCCACTGAAATTTTGGCACGTTGGTGTGGAAGTTTTGCCTAAATTAGGGTTTGGTTAGTCGAAACCTAATTAGCCTATATGGCACGTCGCATAGGGTGAGTTGCCATGTTTGGTGCGTTTAGCATGTGCATCTGGCATGTGTGCCTGGTATGTGCGTTTTTGGAAGCCAATTGGCTTTGCGGCAATCTGGCGCGATTTCCTTCTTTTCAACACTGTGGCGAGTTTAAAGTAACCTGATTGGTTAATGTAAGAGAGTCGGTCAGGCATGGGCGTGGATACACTTCTGTGTGAGTGTGGCGGATTTAAAGTGACCTGATTGGTCGATGGGAAGTGGGGATGGCAAGCTAGGGCGTGGCCACACTTCCAGTGTGCTGTGGCGGATTTAATCGCCTAGTTTGGCTAAGCATAGTTTTTCGATCAACGGGGTCTAGTGTACTGCGCGGGGCGCGAAACCCTAATTTTGCAAATTAGTCGGGTTTATGAGGTTTTTTTGAGTTATCACAATAATTGGTTAGATTTTGTATGCTGCCACAAAAATCCTTATCTACATAATGCAGTGTGATTTCCGTCTGAGCATTTCGTGCGATGGCCTTAACTTTAGTACTTGGAGGTTCATGCTACTCCGCTGCGAGTGAACACAAATCCGTCATGCCATACCGATATTAAGGATTTTGCCTGGGAACATAGCACAGGAAAGTACTTAGTGAGTCTTGTATTGGCGAGGTGCCGAAATTTATAGAGTGTTTGGGATGGTTGCTACATTCGCCAGTCTGGATAAATTTCATATAAATATATTGAATGGATCAATAAATATGCTGGTGGAGAGGTTAGCACTCATGGAACCGTTTCCTTGCAGAGTGACGTCAGATGCAAGGTTTTACGATTTTAACCCTAAGCTAAAAACCACCATCAATAAGTGTGTTCTCACATTTGTGTAGATTTCCAAAACCGGGAACCCAAAGTATGCGTACCTGTACTGGCAGTTGTTGGAAATCCGGGTGAGTATGTGTACCTGTATGCATACTGGTGGAAAGTTCACGACCGTGAATTTCTGCTGGAGTTTAAAAGTGAAAACAAACTCAATCCGGTTACTTAAGTACGCGTACCCATTTGCATACTTAAGTAGGTTACTTTCTAAAACCGGTTTGTTTATGAATTAAAACATTTATATAATAAGGAGTGCAATCTTTGCAAACCGTGGCTATAATGTTCCTGAACCGATTCGACTGAATTAAACCGATTTTGCTTCAATTGTGTCTTGTATACTTCTATGAGATCTAAGAAATTGAACAACTCTCTAACTAGTTCATTTGAGTCATTTGGACTAGTTATGGTGAAGATGAATAAGGTTGATATGAAAGTGCTCATATGGCTAACCATTTGTTAACTATTGTTGAACCAACTAAGTGTTCACGTTTAGGTACGGTTACCCAAACCTAAATGAAGTTATATTTCATTTGTGTATAACAATCTAAGTTCGATCTAACGTGTGAAAGATATTAGCTTGAATCTAATCAGGTTTTCATCTAACGGTGAATAATGAATGCTTTGTTACCGAGGTAACTTAGATTGCAAACCCTGATTTGGAGACTATATAAAGGAGAACTCTAGCAACTAGAAAACCTAATCCCTACACCTCATATGTGATACTAGTTCCATAAATTAGAGTCGATTCACCTTTAACCTTAGGTTTTTCACGAAACCCTGTAGGTTAACGACTTGAAGACTTCGTTGAATTGTGAAGCCAAACCCAACTATTTTCTCTGTAGTTACGTGATCTGATCTTGCTTTTTCCATCATGATTGAGTGCAATCGTAAGATTGGATTGAGATTTATATCTCTGATAGGCAAGATATAAAAGTATTCACAAACACCTTCGTCTCATTGTTTGTGATTCCACAATATCTTGTTTCGCTAGTCGATTAAGATTATTGTGAGGTGATTAATATTTCTAGTCTGTTCTTCGGGAATATAAGTCTGGTATATCAATTGGTTTCTGTTCACCTTGATTTATCAAAAGAAGGAACAAAACTCGTAGGTATTTCTGTGGGAGACAAATTTATCTATTCCTATAGACTTTTTTGTGTGAGACAGATTTGTTTATCAAGTCTTCGACTTTGGGTCGTAGCAACTCTTAGTTGTGGGTGATATCAACTAAGGGAATCAAGTGCGTAGTATCCTGCTGGGATCAGAGACATAAGGAATGTAACTGTACCTTGAATCAGTATGAGATTGATTAAGGTTCAACTACAGTCCAGACCGAAGTTAGTTTGTAGTAGGATAGTGTCTGTAGCGTCTTAATACAATGTGGTGTTCAAATCTGGACTAGGTCCTTGGGTTTTTCTGCATTTGCGGTTCCTCGTTAACAAAACTTCTGGTGTCTGTGTTATTTATTTTTCGCATTATATTTTGTTATATAATTGAAATATAACAGGTTGTGCGTTAAATCGATCAATTGGTAAATCCAACCTTTGGTTGTTGATTGAAATTGATTGATCCTTGAACATTGGTCTTTGGTACCATTCAAGTTATCTCTCTTATATTCAATCGGGATCGCAAATTATTATTTGTTTGATTGCGGATTGAATTGAGAGATTGAGATATAACTCCTTGATATAGTTTTCTTAAGATTGAGTCTGACTGTCTAGTTGATTCTGTTGAAATATTGGGTGAGGTTGTTAGAACCCCACTTTTTCAATTGGTATCAGAGCAGGCACACACGTTTAAGACCTCATAAGTCTGTGTTTGTAGCAATCTGATTATTATGGATGAGTCTATCTCTAATAATGTACCAGATCAGAAATTACCAGATGATTTTAAAAGCTTGAATTCACCTGAGAGAACTGTCACATCTAAGTCAATATCTAAACATTCTCTGAATGTAGAATTGGAAACACGCCTCGAAAGACAGTTAGATGAACTTTCTGATGAAGGTGATTCAGATATTTATAGAAATGTTGATGAGGAAGTCTCAGAATATGTTAAGTTTTTGGATTCATTAAAAAAGAAGAAGATTACAACTTCTCATGTCACACCTCTTCTGACTTCTCTTTGTCGAGAAAAGAAGAAATTGAAAAGGATTTACGGAGGTCTTTATGGTTGGAATCGCTCTTGTAAATCGATCCTCAAAGATACCAAGGAAAACCTGAGTAGAAAGTCACTTGAATGTGATCGTGTTTATCAAAAATACTTCTTGTTAAAAGAGAAACTTGCAGAAAGTGAAGGAAGGATTAATTCCCAGCAAGCAAGTTTTGATGACAGAGAAGGCGCGTATCTCGCTCGAGAAAAACGCCTTGGGGCTGATTTAGCTGCTGCTCTTGATAAAATCAAGATGTTAGAAGATGACTTGAAAAAGTTCAATACTAGTTCAAGCAAATTAACCACTATGCTAGGAGCATGTAAAAATCATCGTGATACACGAGGATTTGGCTATAATGGAACAGATGCTCCAAGTACTAACAAAGAGGTAAAATTTGTCAAGGCTAGTGATTCTTCTCAACAAAAGGTTTCCACTGATGGCAAAAGTGAAATACCTTCACCGACAGTTAAGGTTCAAAAGAGAAAAGTATATCAACCTCCAAAGTCAGCATAAACGGATCGAGGTAAGAACATTCCTTATTTTTGCCACTATTGCGGAAACAAAGGTCACCCGGAAAGGAGATGTTGTTTCCATATAAGGAATGAGAAACTTCAGGATGTTCTTGTTTGGGCATCACAAGAAGTTGTGAAACTAAGATCATATGTCAAGACTAATCCCCTTAACGTTACAGGTTGTAACTGTCCAACCTTTAGACAAAGGAATCACTGATGTGATAAACCTAGATTTGCCTATAAACGTCATACGAATCCTTTTCACAATCGTAATGGTTATCAAAAGGATAACTTCGTGAAGACGAATACAAGATCCGATGCTCCCAATTAGATAAAGACTAACTTGCAAAAGAATAGTCAATCAAATTCTCTTCCGAGAATTCTAGAAGAGAGTAATGGGAAGAAGGTTCTGATTGTTCCTAAACGCACTCAGAAGTGGATACCAAAGAAAGTCAATGATGTTTTGAGTGTGAAAAAGAATGATCTCCCAGAAAATTTCATAACTATGGAAAAGGCAGAATCCATTATGCTGGAACTTAAAAAGTTCTTTGGAAAGATGCACTTGGATGTGAAAGGTTTTAAAAGCGATCTCTTTCATGATAATCCAAAAGTCACTTGTGGTGAGCAAGACATTGCTCACCTCAACACAACTTGAGTGTGTTGTTAATGCATCCTTACCAAGGAATTCCCTTCTTTGTATACGGTGAGGGAAGCACGAGAATTGGGGAGCACAGATCATGTTCGGTAAGGCTGTAACATTCGATTCGATTCTTCTAAAAAGGTATGTCTATAAACTTGAGCAAGATTTGTGTTTTTAGTTTGCTTAGAGTACTTATAATGATCCATGTACCTTGCTTATAGTTCATTTCTACCTAACTTGATATGTGTTTAAGGTTCTTAAATATTTAGGTTTGAAAATAGTAGTTCGGGATGTTTGGACTTCATGGTACACATAGCAGGTATGCATACCATCATTTAAAATCAAAATTCAGAGGTTTTAGTACGCATACCCGTTTGCATGCTGCTCTAGGACATGAAAATTCGTTTGCAAACCCGTATGCTTACTGGCCTGTATATGTCGTTTTTCGGCAAAACTTGTTTTGGTCGTAACTTCTTCGTCCAAACTCGGAATAACCTCATTCTTTTTGCATTCTCTTTCTCTTTGAATTCTCGTCAAATGGTGATTAGAAATATTAAATTTGGATGAGTTGAGGTTAGTATTTGTCCCGTATATTGTTTTTATGTGTTTTGTTCTGTTTCGTCGCACTTGTTCTACTTCTGTTGGACTTGGTGATAGACACATTTTTGTGTCTACGTTGTCCTTAATTTCATGTATTGTTGGTACTCAATTTTTGTACTTATTATGGTATTTTATGTGTTTGTAGGCATTTTTGGGAAATAAACATTATTGGAAAAATCGGCTCGAAAAGTTGTCTAAAGCACCCGGAGGACACATGTTATTCGGACTCCCACTGTTAGATAAGGGGCACCTCAACGGATAAGGGGCACCTCCCTTACTATTCACAACCCATAAGGCAAGTGCTAAAGGGACACCCGTACAAGATTAGGGGGAGGTCATCTTCTTCATTTGAATTTGGAATTTGGCGGGAAAAGCTATTATCAAAACACCAAAATTAGGGTTCGTAATTTGAAGGCGTTTTAGGGAGATTCAATGGCTGAAATCAAATGGGTTTGTTGTTAGGGACTAAACAGGGCTGGTAAAGTCCTTGGAATCGATTAGACTTGGCCGAAGAATCGTGTGGAAGCAAAACACGAGTGAGGGAAAACTTTGGTATTCTTACTTTCACGAGGGTTGATATTCTCTTTCCCGAGTTATTCTATGGTTGGCACGAGCCTGGAGTGTGTACGGATCATTTTATTTTCAATATTCAGCGTGTTGAATGGAGTTAGGAAGCTGCAGACGCGTGAGATGGAAAATCAGGGAAGAAAATATTCCGAGAATATTTTTCTTCACTGTCGAGTAATGGGAGATTTCATGGAGTAATGAGGAGTTATCCTTGGCCCTGTTGATTATAAATACATCTCTGGGTAGCGTAGAAGAGATATAGAGAGTTTGGGAGAGTTATAGAGCATCACAGAGCCGAAAAATCGAGTTGTAGAGAACACCATTTCTGCTGCTGCAGAATTGAAGAACACGAAGAAAAGACTCACGAAGACAGTCGTTTATCAACAGTGATAACGACATAGAGGCAGGGGTCGTAGAAGCTGAACATCGACAGTTGGCTTTTATCATTTTTATTTTTTTTAGATTTTCTTTTTCTTTTGCACTTTATATTTTTGGACTTTGGACTTTAAATTTTGGGACATTAATTTTAAACCCTATGGAAGGGTAGTTTAAATATAAAATGTTTGCAGAGAAGGACGGTGATTACGATATCACCTCGGCCCGTCGGGTTCGTACATGACATAGGAGTCGTGGCCCGAGTCAACTACAAAGGTTCATCCCCCGTCTGGTACGGGAGGTAAGTTTGTCGAAACACTCGTGAATCCCCTGTCAGCGAGTTACTGTCTTCCTTCGTATGCATATATGTTGGGGACTTGAAAACGGCTGCTTTAATTTCCTAGTAAAGGGCAAGGACTGGCCATACAAGATAAGGGTCCAGATTTCATCACCGTTCTCTTCTTTCCCTCCTTAGGAAAACGACACCAAACGCGAACCTAAGCCTAAAATTTTGACTAGAACGAGACCGATAGGGTAACGAGCTTAACAGGAAAGTCATTCGAAAATTATTGGTTACTCTTTTAAGCATACTTCGAAGTTCTTGACGGTTTCTGTAAGTTGAATGCGTGATTGCGCCGCCTTGTAATACCGGTGAGGCCTTGGGTATCAAAGCTCCACCGAGCTTCCCTCGCCTCTATTCAACTTACTTTAACTCGGATTGATTCCATAGGGGTTTGCTTAAATTGTAACGAATTCTCGTTCAAAGGATTAGAAGCTGGTCTAGAAACAATCTAAGTGGAGCCATCATGCTTTTTGTTTGCTAGAACAGTAGGTTTTCTGTGGTGGAGTCAGCCTTGTTTGTGTTTGCATAGGACATCCCTTCCTTTTTAGGGCTTTCTATTTTATTTTGTTTTTCTAGTGTATGCCCGAAGTTTTTAGACGGTCTTAGAAAAGAAACACTCTAGGTCGTTTGATTAGTGAAAAACCTAGTAGTTCTTCTTGTGAAGGCGGGGAGATCGAAGACTCTTCTTTTGAGAGCCCCGTTTTTGGAAACTTGAGTTTTGAGAATCCGTCTCTTTGTGAGGAAAGTACCCCTAGTACTCCTAGTCCTTTGGTAGTGCCAGAAATGACAACTTTGAAAGCTTTGATAAACCCAACTAGGACCTCTCGTCCGTCTTGTATCAAGTTAGCTGAAACCGAGGCAAATTATAAACTGAAACCTGGGACTTTACAGATGCTCCCAACGTTTTTAGGGAAGGAGAATGAGAACCCCTATTTTCATGTTAGGGAATTTGAGGAAGTTTGTAGTACTCTGAAAATTAAAAACCTAAATGATGATGCGTTGAAACTTAGGTTATTCCCCTTTTCCTTAAAAGATAAAGCCAAATCTTGGCTATATAGTTTGGACTCTGAGTCAATTGAAACCTATGACCAACTTACTTCTGCCTTTATACATAAGTTTTTACCAAGGCATAAAACATCGTCTATTAGGACACAAATCTGTACTTTTGCCCAACAAGAGGGAGAATCTTTATATAGGTACTTAGAAAGGTTAAATGACTTGATATCTCAATGTCATCATGGTTTGGAGAAGGTTAGGTTAGTTCAGATCCTCTACGAGGGTTTAGATTATTCAACAACAACCATGGTTGAGTCCTTATGCACAGGTGGGTTTGAGAATAAAATTTTTGATGAAGCGATGACATTTTTGAATGAAATCGCCGATAAGACCGAACAAAGGGAAAATAGTAGGGAACCCCAGAAAACAATTATTCTAAGTAGAAGAAATGTTAATAGGGTAGAAGGATCTCATGAGTCAGATGCCAAAATAGCAGCTATAACCAAAAGGTTAGAAGCCTTATAATTAGGTCATTTTAGTGGTAGTAGTGGAAGAAATGAGCCTTTTTGGGAAGGTCATGCTGTTGAAGAGAAAGCCAATGCTCTTTATAAGAATACTAGGTTTGATAACCGATAGAAGTTTGACCCATATTCAGAAACTTATAACCCTAGCTGGAGAAACCATCCAAACCTTTCTTGGTCCAAGGGCCAGAATCAAGGTCAGTCTAGTAATGCTCAGGTTCCCCCAGGTTTTGGCTATACTAAGAATCCTTCAGCTCCGGCACAGTTTCAGATCCCTTCAGATAAGAAAATCATGAGTTTAGAAGAGTCTCTTGACTTGTTAACTCGGAACACTTTAGAATTTCAGCAATCGGTTGTACAAGGATTAGATGAAAATAAAAAGATGGTACAAGCTAACTCTCAGGCTATTTCCGAGTTGAAAACCCAGGTTAGTCAGATAAATGAGACATTGAGAGAAAAAGGAAAGTTTCCTAGTCAACCACAACCCAACCCTAGGGGAGTCCATAAAATATCTTTAGCTGGTGAGAAATCATCAAACCATGTGAACTCGATAACAACCCTTAAGAGTGGTAAAACGGTAGATAATAAGGTAGCCATGCTTAGTGGACATACTATAGTTCCACCTTCTACTTCCCAAGAGGATCCCGTAGACGAGGAAACTGAAACAGTCTCTAAGGATTCCAGAGAAATTCCTGATAGGTATACCTTTGTGCCTAGAGACCCATATCCACATTTGTTAGCCCCAACAAAGAAGGAGTCGACTTTCAACGAGATAATGGAAACATTTAAGCAGGTGAACATCAATATTCCGCTATTAGAAGAAATTAGGCAGATGCCTTCTTATGCCAAGTTCCTTAAACATCTTTGTACACGAAAGCGTAAGCTTAATGTCCATAAGAAAGCTTTCTTAGCTGGTCAGGTAAGTTCCATTCTTCTGAACCAATCACCCCCTAAGTATAAGGATCCTGGATGCCCTACCATATCTTGTGCGATTGGTAATCACATGGTCGATAAAGATTTACTTGACTTAGGAGCTAGTGTTAACTTACTCCCGTATCATGTATACACCCATCTAGGTCTTGGTAAGTTGAAACCGACTAAAATGACACTACAATTAGCTGATAGGTATGTCAAAGTCCCTCGTAGTATCATAGAGGATGTTCTGATTGAGGTTGATAAGTTTATTTATCCTGTGGATTTCGTTGTTCTAGACACCCAGCCTGTTCAGGACCCAAGTCGTCAAATCCCAGTGATTTTAGGTCGCCAATTTTTATCCACAGCTAACGCTGTCATCAACTGTAGGACTGGGCTTATGAACATATCCTTTGGTAATATGACCACTGAACTAAATGTCTTTAATGTTACTAGACAACCTTCTGAGAACAATGATTTAGAATAAATGAATATGATTAACACTTTAGTTCAGGATAATTGGCTTGACACTTTACTGGTAGATTCTTTAGATGGTTTTGAGGAAACCATTCTTTTAGATCAGATATGTGATCAATCTTTAGAATAAGCTCTTGAGTATTTTAAAGATTCTATGGACCCAGAAATTCAGGCAATAGTTTTAGGTTTTTCTGAGAATAATGATGACCCTAAGTTTGGGGGTAGAGAACTAGAAGAATCTCTTGAGTATTTTAAGGACTCTGAAGATCCAGAAATTCAAGAAATAGTTAGAGGTTTTTCTGTGAACCCTAAGTTTTGGGGTAGTGGTGGTTCTTGCGATTGTATCATATCCCTTATTAGAGTCCCTAACTTGGGACTCGAGCCTTGTACATCTGAGATATTACTTGAGTCTTTTCAGACTCCGCAACCCGATCCTCCTGATACTGTCCAGGAGGTAACCCAGGTATTAGAGACCCGTTTTTCGGATGAATCTATTTATCGAGACACACATATGAAGTTCAATTACGCGCCGCAGATAAACCCAGTTGTCTTGACAGAAACCTTAGATGAGGACGTGCTCCTTTTTTTAATTTTTCTGAATCAGTGCAGTTGTCTCATACTGGTGTCATCTCTATTTGGTCTTATGGACCCACAATTGTTTCGACTGTTGATATATGACTTTGGAATGTGAAAATCCTTTTTGAGGTATTTGATGTCTAGCTAAAGACTTTAAATTTAGCATTTCCTGGGAGGTACTCATGCTTACGGTAATATCCTTCCTTATTTCTTCCATCCATCAAGTGGTAACAGTTTCTTATTGTTCATGCTTTTAATTTCATCTTTAGAACACTGAGGACAATGTTAGATTTAAGTTTGTGGGTGGGGAAGAAACTTTTTGTTAGCTCTTAGTTGCAACAAATAAACTCCAGAGCCTAGAAATTTATGCTTATTAAGGTTGGCACTAACCAATCTAAGTGGATGGGAAAATCTTGGTTGTAGGAGTTGAGGAACCAATCTGATTAGATGGAAACATCTAAAGAGTCTATTCATAAAAGCACAGAGCTCAGGTGTTAGAATTTTTTTTTTTGAAAAAAACATGGTAGTTTCGCCATATCTCGTTGAATCTTAATCCTTCTATGTTTATTTTTTTAAGTGATTAGGTGGGGCACACGATTCAAGTTTTTACCTTTGCTAGGGTGGAATAGAGTGATTGAGATACAAAAAAAAAATGAAACCAGACCATTAGACCAACCGGAATAAATTCAATAAAGTCGACCACTGGTGCCCTTGTATATTCCAGTTGTGTTGACCTAGAGTTAGGTTTATCAACCACTGTTCCCCTTGTATATGCCAGTTGTGTTGATATTAGTCAGACCGGTAACTCAGTCCATTAGGATAGGTTCACCTTGGCAGAGGCCTTCAGACAGATATGGGAAACACCGTTCACTTTTAACCATCTCTTTATCCATCTTCTTAATCTTTCCGTGTGATTGGTTGACTCTGGTTATGATGTCTAGAAATTATCTGAGTAGAGCTCTGTCACTTATATATGAATTATAGTATGCTGAGTGCAAACTCGTGTACAACAATTGGAATTTCGCATCAGGGTACTTCCTCCTATAGTCAATGATTGTATGCCAACCAAGGAGATTTTTTAGTGCCTTCAAGGGTTTCATGTAGATAGCTAGGGTCCGGAGTAATGGTTTTGTGGGTACACCTCTGATAAACCCTCCGGAGACAACACTCCGCCGCTAGGGCCACCTAGCGGTTTAACGGGTTGATGCACGTGCTAAGTGTAGTCATTTTATTTTTCTATATTAGATTTGCTCGAGGACTAGCAAATAATAAGTTGGGGGTATTTGATAGACACATTTTTGTGTCTACGTTGTCCTTAATTTCATGTATTGTTGGTACTCGATTTTTGTACTTATTATGGTATTTTATGTGTTTGTAAGCATTTTTGGGAAATAAACATTATTAGAAAAATCGGCTCGAAAAGTTGTCTAAAGCACCCGGAGGACACATGTTATTCGGACTCGCACTGTTAGATAAGGGGCACCTCAATGGATAAGGGGCACCTTCCTTACTATTCATACCCCATAAGGCAAGTGCTAAAGGGACACCCGTACAGGATTAGGGGGAGGTCATCTTCTCCATTTGAATTTGGAATTTTACGGGAAAAGCTATTATCAAAACACCAAAATTAGGGTTCATGATTTGAAGGCGTTTTAGGGAGATTCAATGGCTGAAATCAAATGGGTTTGTTTCTAGGGACTAAACAGGGCTGGTAAGGTCCTTGGAATCGATTAGATTTGGCCAAATAATCGTGTGGAAGCAAAACGTGAGTGAGGGAAAAATTTGGTATTCTTACTTTCACGAGGGTTGATATTCTCTTTCCCGAGTTATTCTATGGTTGGCACGAGCCTGGAGTGTGTATGGATCATTTTATTTTCAATATTCAGCGTGTTGAATGGAGTTAGGAAGCTGCAGACGCGTGAGATGGAAAATCAGGGAAGAAAATATTCAGAGAATATTTTTCTTCATTGTCGAGTAATGGGAGATTTCGTGGATTAATGAGGATCCTTGGCCCTGTTGATTATAAATACAACTCTGGGGTAGCGTATAAGAGATATAGAGAGTTTGGGAGAGTTACAGAGCATCATATAGCCGAAAAATCGAGTTGCAGAGAACACCATTTCTGCTGCTGCAGAACTGAAGAACACGAAGAACAGACTCACGAAGACAGTCGTTTATCAACAGTGATAACGACACAGAGGCGGGGGACGTAGAAGCTGAACAGCGACAGTTGGCTTTTATCGTTTTATGTAACAGTGTTTTGCAACAATTAAAAACGTTGCAAACACCCGATTTTTAATAGTTTTTCTCCAATTCATCATTTGTAAACACTTTGAGCAATGAAATCAACTTTTGAGCCTGTTTCCAACATCATGATGAGCAAAACCCAATCCTTAGGGCTATGGAGGAAGCCGTTGTTTCGGTAAAAGTGATATATTTCTATTAATTAATTGCAACAACTCTATTATGATTTTTGCATTGAACTAAAAATCGTTTATATGATTTTGATTAGTTAGGTGTATTTTCTCTTGATAGAATATGCTTGCTTTAGGGTTTTGATGTTCTATGCTTGGATTAACATCTATTCTTTTGGAAATCTACATGTCTAGGCAATACTATTAGAATGAATTTGAATGTTGAGTTGCATAATTATTGTTTTATTAAATCACTCATATCAACCAATGGTGGAATCCTAGCCCTATTCTCTCCATAATTTTCACAACATCTTTTTAATTTAGTTCGTTATTATTATTATTAAAAAAAATCTAAAAATACGCTTTCACAAGTCTTGAACGAATCATATTATTACAACAACTTTGAAACCCCATCAAATTTTTGGCTCCGCCGACGCGGACTTGTATTTAGGCTAGAGTTATTAGATTTTTTTTTATTTTATTTTTAGGTTTTTATTTTTATTTTTTCTTCTTTACGTTTTTGGGTTTTTGTCTTTTTCTTTCAGATTTTGGAATTTGGAGCGAAAGAAAATTTTTCCAAAGGTTTTGGTGAATACTTAAAGACTGGAGTAAAAGGCAAAGCGAAAGGAGCGAAAGAAGAAGATTTTTTTTTATATAAAAAAAGAGACATTTTTATTTTTTTTAGGCTTTCTTTTTCTTTTGCACTTTATATTTTTGTACTTTGGACTTTAAATTTTGGGACATTATTTTTAAACCCTATGGAAGGGTAGTTTAAATATAAACTGTTTGCAGAGAAGGACGGTGATTACGATATCACCTCGGCCCCTCGGGTTCGTACATGACATAGGATTCGTGGCCCGAGTCGACTACAAAGGTTCTTACTGTCTTCCTTCGTATGCATATATGTTGAGGACTTGAAAACGGCTGCTTTAATTTCCTAGTAAAGGGAAAGGACTGGACATACAAGATAAGGGTCCGTATTTCATCACCGTTCTCTTCTTTCCCTCCTTAGGAAAACGACACCAAACGCGAACCTAAGCCTAAAATTTTGACTATAACGAGACCGATAGGGTAACGAGCTTAACAGGAAAGTCATTCGAAAAATATTGGTTACTCTTTTAAGCATACTTCAAAGTTCTTGACGGTTTCTGTAAGTTGAACGCGTGACTACGCCGCCTTGTAATACCGGTGAGTCCTTGGGTATCAAAGCTCCACCAAGATTCCCTCGCCTCTATTCAAATTACTTTAAATCGAATTGATTCCAGAGGGGTTTGCTTAAATTGTAACGAATTCCCATTTGAAGGATTAGAAGCTGGTCTAGAAACAATCTAAGTGGAGTCATCATGCTTTTTGTTTGCTAGAACAGTAGGTTTGCTGTGGTGGAGTCAGCCTTGTTTGTGTTTGCATAGAACATCCCTTCTTTTTTAGGGCTTTTCTTTTTGATTTTGTTTTTCTAGTGTATGCCCGAAGTTTTTAAACGGTCTTGGAAAAGAAACACTCTAGGTCGTTTGATTAGTGAAAAACCTAGCAGTTCTTCTTGTGAAGGCGGGGAGCTCGAAGACTCTTCTTTTGAGAGCCCCTTTTTTGGAAACTTCAGTTTTGAGAATCTGTTTCTTTGTGAGGAAAGTACCCCTAGTACTCCTAGTCCTTTGGTAGTGCCAGAAATGGCAACTTTGAAAGCTTTGATAAACCCAACTAGGACCTCTCGTCCGTATTGTATCAAGTTAGCTGAAACCGAGGCAAATTATGAACTGAAACCTGGGACTTTACAGATGCTCCCAATGTTTTTAGGGAAGGAGAATCAGAACCCTATTTTCATGTTAGGGAATTTGAGGAAGTTTGTAGCATTCTGAAAATTAAAAACCTAAGTGATGATGCGTTGAAACTTAGGTAATTCCCCTTTTCCTTAAAAGATAAAGCCAAATCTTGGCTATATAGTTTGGACTCTGAGTCAATTGAAACATATGACCAACTTACTTCTTCCTTTATACATAAGTTTTTCCCAAGGCATAAAACATCGTCTATTAGGACACAAATCTGTACTTTTGCCCAGCAAGAGGGAGAAACTTTATATAGGTACTTAGAAAGGTTCAATGACTTGATATCTCAATGTCCTCATCATGGTTTGGAGAAGTTTAGGTCAGTTCAGATCCTCTACGAGGGTTTAGATTATTCAACAACAACCATGGTTGAGTCCTTATGCACAGGTGGGTTTGAGAATAAAATTGTTGATGAAGCAATGACATTTTTGAATGAAATCGCCGATAAGACACAACAATTGGAAAATAGTAGGAACCTCAGAAAACAATTATTCTAAGTAGAGGAAATGTTAATAGGGTAGAAGGATCTTATGAGTCAGATGCCAAAATAGCAGCTATAGCCAAAAGGTTAGAAGCCTTATAATTAGGTCATTTTAGTGGTAGTAGTGGAAGAAATGAGTCTTTTTTGGAAGGTCATGCTGTTGAAGAGAATGCCAATGCTCTTTATAAGAATACTAGGTTTGATAACCGACATAAGTTTGACCCATATTCAGAAACTTATAACCCTAGCTGGAGAAACCATCCAAGCCTTTCTTGGTCCAAGGGCCAGAATCAAGGTCAGTCTAGTAATGCTCAGGTTCCCTCAGGTTTTGGCTATACTAAGAATCCTTCAGCTCCGGCATAGTTTCAGATCCCTTCAGATAAGAAAATCATGAGTTTAGAAGAGTCTCTTGCCTTGTTAACTCGGAACACTTTAGAATTTCAGCAATCGGTTGCACAAGGATTAGATGAAAATAAAAAGATGGTACAAGCTAACTCTCAGGCTATTTCCGAGTTCAAAACCCAGGTTAGTCAGATAAATGAGACATTCAGAGAAAAAGGAAAGTTTCCTAGTCAACCACAACCCAACCCTAGGGGAGTCCATCAAATATCTTTAGCTGGTGAGAAATCATCAAACCATGTGAACTCGATAACAACCCTTAGGAGTGGTAAAATGGTAGACAATAAGGTAGCCATGCCTAGTGGACATACTGTAGTTCCACCTTCTACTTCCCAAGAGGAGCCCGTAGACGAGGAAACGGAAACAATCTCTAAGGATTCCAGAGAAATTCCTGATAGGTATACCTTTGTGCCTAGAGACCCATATCCACATTTGTTAGCCCCAACAAAGAAGGAGTCGACTTTCAACGAGATAATGGAAACATTTAAGCAGGTGAACATCAACATTCCTCTATTAGAAGCAATTAGGCAGATGCCTGCTTATGCCAAGTTCCTTAAAGATCTTTGTACACGAAAGCGTAAGCTTAATGTCCATAAGAAAGATTTTTTAGCTGGTCAGGTAAGTTCCATTCTTCTGAACCAAACACCTCCTAAGTATAAGGATCCTGGATGCCCCACCATATCTTGTGCGGTTGGTAATCACATGGTCGATAAAGCTTTACTTGACTTAGGATCTAGTGTTAACTTACTCCCGTATCATGTATACACCCAGCTAGGTCTTGGTAAGTTGAAACCGACTAAAATGACACTACAATTAGCTGATAGGTCTGTCAAAGTCCCTCGTGGTGTCATAGAGGATGTTCTGATTGAGGTTGATAAGTTTATTTATCTTGTGGATTTCGTTGTTCTAGACACCCAGCCTGTTCAGTACCCAAGTCGTCAAATCCCAGTGATTTTAGGTCGCACATTTTTATCCACAGCTAACGCAGTCATCAACTGTAGGACTGGGCTTATGAAGATATCCTTTGGTAATATGATCACTGAACTAAATGTCTTTAATGTTACTAGACAACCTTCTGAGAACGATGATTTAGAAGAAGTGAATATGATTAGCACTTTAGTTCAGGATTTGGTTCAGGATAATTGGCTTGACACTTTACTGGTAGATTCTTTAGATGATTTTGAGGAAACCATTCTCTTAGATCAGATATGTGATCAATCTTTAGAAGAAGCTCTTGAGTATTTTAAAGATTCTATGGACCCAGAAATTCAGGCAATAGTTTTAGGTTTTTCTGAGAATAATGATGACCCTAAGTTTGGGGGTAGAGAACTAGAAGAATCTCTTGAGTATTTTAAGGACTCTGAAGATCCGGAAATTCAAGAAATAGTTAGAGGTTTTTCTGTGAACCCTAAGTTTGCGGGTAGTGATGGTTCTTGTGATTGTATCGTATCCCTAATTAGAGTCCCTAACTTGGGACTCGAGCCTTGTACATCTGAGATATTACTTGATGATAAGCACATTTATGTGTCTAATATATCTCATTTGTATATATTATTAGTGCTCGATTTTGTACTTATTATGGTCTTTTATGCTTTTGTAGGTGTTTTTGGATAAATAAGGCTTTGCGGCAAAATTGGCTAAAAATGTGGCCCTTGGATTGTCGTTGATAGTGTACCGGAAATACCCCGGAGGAACCCTGAAAAAGTGCAGAAAACATCCCAGAAGAATTGCTAAAGGCACCCCTAATTTGGATAAGGGGCACCCCATTTCAGGGCATGTACTAAAGGGACACCGGAACTGGATAGGGGGAGGTCATCTTCAAAATTCAAAACAGAAATTGGCGGGAAGAATTGGCTGCAGCGACAACAGTTTCGGAGTTGAATTCTTAGCGAGTTCTGAGGAGATTAAACGGGTGTATTTGGTACCTACGGACTCTAGAAGGCATAACAGGCCTAATGCAATCGTCTAGACCCATCCAATTGGGTTGGATAAGTCGGCATAATTGATCAAAGTCCCAACAGGATACGGCTTCTCTGTTTAGGGTTTGGGATTGGTCAGAGAGATTTATGGGATATTCTTGCGTGGATATATACCAATTCAGTTCATTCCAAGTCAGAGAATAGTTTGGATACGATAGAATAGCCAACAGAACCACGTGAATCAACAGGAAAGTGATTTTTCTCCAAACTGCCCGAGAAGAATAATGAGATTATTCTCGTATTTGATCGAGTTTCTAGGGAGTTGGATAGCTATAAATAGTTGTGTTTTCATCATAGAAGGGTTAGAAAACCTTAGGAGAGAGTTTAGAGTCCAGGAGAGCCGAGGAGAAGCGATTACAGAGAAGACAGTGCTGCTGCTGCTGCCATTGAAGAGCTTCAAGAACACGAAGAACAGACTCACATAGTCAGTCGTTCTTTAGCAGTCTTAAATAACAATACCAGTGTCGTTCTTTTACAACAGTAAAGGCTTATCGTTTACAGCAGTCTTCAATAGCACTTACCCCTTTGTAACAGTGACGTTGTAACACTTCTACAGCGTTGCTAATTCCTGTTTCATCTTATATACATCAATAAAAACACCTATTTTAGCCATGAATTTATCTTGTGAGTGTGTTTTTGGGATGAGGAGCTAAACCCAATCCCAGGGGTGATGGAGGAATCCATTCTTCCAAAAGTTATGTGGTAAAATTCATTTAAATTTATTTATGCAATCCTTTTATGATTAATTGCACCGAATGAAAATTGAATAAATGATTTTTATTAATTAATTGTGTTTTCTCTTGATGAAATATGCTTGGTTTATTGCTTTTGATATTTCATGCTTGCGATTAACAATGGATGTTTTGAAAATCTGATTTAGGCAATGATTAGAATCACAATTATTTTTGATTTGAATTATAATGTCTAGAATTGCATGATAATAATTATTATTGAATCACATGAATTTTGGTGAATGGTGAAATCCTAAACCCTGGTATTTCCATAATATTTACATAATTTTGAATTTGTTTTATCTTTTATTTTTAATTTAAATCTAAAAAATTATTTTCTTCACAAGTCTGAAAAGACCCAGTTTTACCACTATTACTACAACCATTTTGAAAAACCATCAAATTTTTGGCGCCGCCGACGCGGATTTGTGTTTAGGTAGCATTTTTTTAGATTTGTTTTATTTTTATTTTTATTTTTGTTCTTCTTTACGTTTTTGGGTTTTTTTTGTTTCCTTGCAGATTTTTGAAGATTGGAGCAAAAGACAATTTTGCCAAAGCTTGTGGTGATTTACTTAAAGTCTGGGAGTGAAAAGCAAAGCTAAAGGAGCGAAAGAAGAAGATTTTCTTTATTTTGTAAAAAAGAGAAAAAAAAAGAAGAGAGATTTCTGTTTTATTATTTTTTTTAGGCTTTCACTTTTATTTTTGCACTTTATTTATTTTTGAACATTGGGACTGTATTTATTTATTTTTTAAAACCATACGGAAGGGTTAATTAATTAATAATTAAAATATTTAAACTGTGTGCAGGGAAGGACGGTGATTACAATATCACCTCGGCCCCTCGGGTTCGCATATGACATAGGAGTCGTGGGCCGAGTCGACTGCAACGGTTCATCCCCCGTCTGGTACGGGAGGTAAGTCCAATCGAAACACTCGCGAATCTCCTGCAAGCGGGTTACTGTATTCCTTAAGGTGATAATTGTTTGAGCACGAACCAGACTGTTTTTTTTATATATATTCCTAGTAAATGGAAAGGCCTGGCCTAGACAAGATAAGGGTGTGGATTTCATCACCGCTCCCTTCTAGCCCGCCTTAGGAAAACAAAACCTAACGCGAACCCAAGATTTAAAATCTGATTAGAAAGAGACCTATAGGGTATCGAGTTTGTTAGGAAAATTTTTCGAAAGATATTGGCCACTTTTTAAGCATACTTCGAAGTTCTTGATGGTTTCTGTGAGTTGAATGCGTGACTGCGCCGCCTTATACCGGTGAGGCCTTGGGTATCAAATCTCCACCGAGCTTCCCTCGCCTTGATTCAACTTACTTTAACTCGGATTGATTCCAGAGGGGTTTGCTTAAACTGTAACGAATTCCCCTTCGAGAGATAGAAGCTAGTCTAGAAACAATCTAAGTGGAGCCATCATGCTTGTTGTTTGCTAGAAATCTTTAGGTTTGTTATGGTAGAGTCGAGTCAGCCTGATGTGTGATTGCTAGAACCTTCCTGTTAGGATTTTTATTTCTTTTTGATATTTTTAGTGTATGCCCGATTTTGTTAGGGCTTGGAAAAGAGATACTCTAGGTCGATTGATTAGCGAAAAACCTAGTAGTTCTTCTAATATAAGTAGGGAGCTCGAAGATTCTTCTTTTGAGAGTCGTGTTTTTGGAAACTTCAGTTTTGAGAATCTGTCTATTTGTGAGGAAAGTACCCCTAGTACTTCTGTTGTGCCAGCGATGGCAAATTTGAAAGATTACATGTTCCCAACTAGGACCAACCGAGCTTCGTGCATTAAATTGCCAGCCACTACGGCTAATTTCGAGATAAAACCTAGTATTCTTCAGATGATTCCTACATTCTTAGGAAAAGATGATGAGAACCCTTATTTCCATATTAGGGACTTTGAGGAAATCTTTGGGACAATTATAATAAAAGACCTTACTGATGAAGTCTTGAAACTTAAGATGTTTCCCTTTTCCTTGAGAGATAGAGCCAAGACCTGGCTGAACAGCCTACCATCTGAATCCATTGAAACATGGCAGGAACTTATTGCTGCTTTTTATATGAAATTCTACCCTAAGCATAAAACTGCAGCTGTTAGGCAGAAAATTAGTGCTAGTGTGCAACAAGAGGGAGAGTCTCTTTATAGGTTTTTAGAGCGATTCAATGATCTCCTATCTCAGTGTCCTCACCATGGATTTGATAATATGAAACTCGTACAGATTATTTATGATGGCTTAGACTATTCGACCAAAGCCATGGTTGAGTCTATGTGCGCTGGTGAGTTCACTAGTAAAAATGCTGATGATGCTTTTACCTTCTTAGGAGCTATCGCTGAAAAATCCCAACAGTGGGAGTCTTGTGTTGAACCCCCTAAAAGACTCTTGGTCAATATAAGTAGCACCAATGTGGTAGATACGAGTTTTGCGTCAGATGCTAAGTTTGCTGCTTTGTCCAGAATGTTAGAAGCTTTGGAAATGGGTCAGTCTAAAAATAGGTCCCTTGTTGAACCTAATAGAGCCTCTCAAGTCTCTAGTTGTGGAATAGAGCCCGATAATTCATTTTTGGAAGGTCAGGTTAGTGAAGAACAAGCCCATGTTGTCTATAACAACGTTAGGTTTGAGAACCGTCAGAAGTTTGACCCATACTCAGAAACCTACAACCATGGTTGGAGAAACCATCCTAATTTCTCTTGGTCTAAGGGCCAGAATCAAGGCCAGACTAGTAATTCTCAGCCTCCCCCAGGTTTTGGTTATACTAAGAACTCTTCAGGTCAGACCCATAACCCATCTGAGAATAGAATAACCAGCTTAGAGGAAACCCTTAGTATATTAAGGAAGAGCCAAGAGATGCTATCACAAATCCAGGAAATGTTAGTAAAAAGCCAGGGTAATTTTCAAGAGGAAACCAAACAGAATTTTAAGAATAGTTCCCAGTCTTTTGCTAAATTAGAGCTTCAAGTCGGCCAAATAGCTAAGTTTATCAATAAGAGAGAAGAAGGAAGGTTCACTAGTCATACTGATCCTAACCCTAGAGGAGAGAAATCGTACAATCATGTGAACTCTGTTATAACCCTTAGGAGTGGAAATAAAGTTGATAATAAGGTCGACATACCTGAAAGTGAACATGCTGTAGTTCACCCTTATGAGCCAGAAAATGAGGAGACTGATAGAGTCTCCAAAGAGACCAATGAGGGTCCTGATGAGCCCGACTTTGTTCCCAGATCCCCGTTTCCCTAGCTGCTAGTTCCGACTAAGAGGGAGTCCAACTTTAATGATATATTGGAGGTTTTTAAGCAGGTTAATATCAACCTTCCGTTATTAGATGCAATTAGGCAGATTCCCTCTTATGCCAAGTTCCTTAAGGACTTTTGTACGCGAAAGCGTAAGCTCAGTGTCCAGAAGAAATCCTTCATAGCTAGTCATGTGAGTTCTATTATTCAGAATACCACTACTCCTAAGTATAAAGACCCAGGGTCCCCTACCATTGCTTGTACAATAGGTAAGTACCGTGTTGAGAAAGCTTTGCTTGACTTAGGAGCCAGTGTGAATTTACTTCCATATCATGTGTACCTTAAGCTACGACTTGGTGAGATGAAACCTACCCAGATGACACTTCAGTTAGCGGATAGGTCCGTTAAAATTCCTTGTGGTGTGATCGAGGATGTTCTCATAGAGGTTGATAAGTTTATTTATCCAGTGGATTTTGTTATCCTAGATACCCAACCTGTCCCTGACCCTGAGAACCAAATACCAGTGATTTTAGGTCGCCCGTTTTTAGCTACATCCAGTGCGATCATTAACTGTCGAAATGGTATTATGAATTTGTCTTTTGATAATATGACTACTAAGCTGAACATTTTTAATATTAGTAAGCTACCCTCTGAACTAGATGACTCGAATATAGAAGAGGTGAACATGATAGGAACATTAGTCGAGGAGTCATTATCAAACACTTTGTTAGAAGATCCATTAGAGAAATTCCTAACTCACTTTGGGATTGATTTTAATGATGATAAGGTGATTAATGAGGTGAATGCTTTGTTAGATTCAACCCCTTTGTTAGATACTAGTAATGGATGGAAACCTAAGTTCGAACCACTGCCAGTTCCTAAGTCTACCCTAGTTCCTTCTTTAGAAGAGTCTCCTAAGTTGGACCTAAAACCATTGCCAGATACCCTGAAGTATCTGCTTTTAGGCCCGTCTGAGACTTTACCTGTGATTGTTTCTTCCGACTTGGATAGAGATCAGGAAAGTAGGCTAGTAACCATCCTTCAAAACAACAAGGAAGCTTTAGGGTGGGCCATAGCAGACATTAAGGGTATAAGTCCTATTGTTTGTATGCATCAGATCTATTTAGAGGAAGACACCAAACCTTCTAGGGAGATGCAACGTCGACTAAACCCCAATATGAAAGAAGTAGTTCGAACTGAGGTTCTTAAGTTTTTAGATGCAGGCATTATCTACCCCATTTCAGACAGTAAGTGGGTCAGCTCCGTTCAGGTTGTCCCCAAGAAATCTGGTATTACTGTAGTCCAGAATGATGACAATGAATTAATCCCAACCCTAGTGACCACGGGTTGGCGTGTGTGTATTGACTATAAGAAATTGAACAAGATCACTAGGAAGGACCACTTTCCCCTTCCTTTCATCGACCAAATGCTAGAGAGATTAGCTGTACATAGTCACTATTACTTCTTAGATGGCTACTCGGGCTATAATCAGATCGTTATTTCCCAAGAATACCAAGAGAAAGCCACTTTTATATGTCCCTTTGGTACCTTTGCGTATAGACGCATGCCTTTTGGACTTTGTAATGCCCCTGCAACTTTTCAACGTTGCATGATGAGCATATTTTCTGATATGGTAGAACGGTTCTTAGAGGTCTTTATGGATGAATTTTTTGTGTTTGGTTCATCTTTTGATGAGTGCTTGCATCATTTGTCATTAGTTTTGACTAGGTGTAAGGAGAAAAATTTAGTGCTTAATTGGGGGAAATGTCACTTCATGGTTCGTTCAGGAATTGTGTTAGGGCATATCGTATCTTCTAAGGGTATAGAGGTAGATAAAGCCAAAGTTGATCTTATTAAGACTTTACAGGTCCCAAAAACCGTAAGAGATATTAGGTCATTCTTAGGGCATGCAGGTTTTTATCGTCGATTTATTAAGGATTTTAGCTTAATTTCTAGACCTCTTTGCAATTTGCTTGCAAAATACGTTAAGTTTGTCTTTGATGATGCTTGTTTAGAGGCTTTTGAGAAGCTTAAGACTTTACTCACAACTTCCCCCATAGTCCAGGCACCCAACTGGAACCTACCATTTGAGATCATGTGTGATGCTTCAGATTATGCTATTGGTGTTGTGTTAGGTCAACGAGAAAACAAATTACTTCATGTGATTTACTATGCTAGCAAAACTCTGAATGAAGCCCAGTTGAACTATACCACTACTGAGAAAGAACTTTTAGCCATCGTGTTTGCTCTAGACAAGTTTAGACCCTATCTCTTAGGTTCTAAGATCGTAATATATACTGATCATGCTGCTTTGAAATACCTTTTGTCTAAGAAGGATACCAAACCTAGACTGATTAGATGGATCCTATTGTTGCAAGAATTTTCTCCAGACATTAGAGACAAAAAAGGGCGCAGAAAATGTAGTAGCAGATCACTTGTCTAGGCTAGTTGTTAGTTCCCCAAATAATTCCCTTCCTATAATGGATAGCTTTCCTGATGAACAACTGTTCCTTGTCACCCAATCACCTTGGTATGCGAATATAGTGAACTATCTTGTTACTGGTCGAATGCCCCAACATTGGGGTAAACAAGATCGTTCTAGGTTTTTAGCCGAGGCTAAGCACTTCTTTTGGGATGATCCTTATTTGTTTAAGTATTGCCCAGATCAGATTATTAGGAGATGTATACCGGAGAGTGACCAGTCCAGTATTATTTCCTTTTGTCATGATCATGCTTGTGGGGGTCACTTTAGTGCTAAGAAGACTGCTGCTAAGATACTGCAGTGTGGATTCTATTGGACGTCATTGTTTAAAGACTCCCACAATTATTGTGCCACTTGTGCACGTTGCCAGAAATTAGGAACCATTTCCCGCAGGAACATGATGCCCTTGAACCCGATTTTAATAGTGGAGGTCTTTGATGTGTGGGGTATTGACTTTGTAGGTCCGTTCCCTAATTATTTTGGTAATCTATACATCCTTGTCGCTGTAGACTATGTCTCTAAGTGGATTGAGGCGGTTGCGTGTAAAAACAATGACCATAGGGTTGTGATAGAGTTCTTGAAAGAAAACATACTTACACGTTTTGGTACACCGCGAGCTATAATTAGTGATGGAGGGTCGCACTTTTGTAATGGACCTTTTAGGCTCTTGATGAAGAAATATGGTATTACACATAAGGTAGCTACCCCGTATCATCCACAAACTAGTGGACAGGTAGAGGTTTCCAATAGGGAAATTAAACATATTTTAGAGAAAACAGTTAATCCTAATAGGAAAGACTGGTCGTCGAGGCTTACTGATGCCTTATGGGCTTACCGTACTGCGTTTAAAACACCCATTGGAATGTCACCTTATCGTTTAGTACTTGGAAAGGCATGTCACCTTCCTGTTGAGTTAGAGCATAGAGCCTATTGGGCTATTAAGCAGTTAAATTTTTCACTTGACAAGGCAGGAGCCCATAGGAAACTCCAGCTCAATGAGTTGGAAGAGATTCGTAGAGATGCGTATGATAGTGCGAAGGAGTATAAGAACAAAATGAAACTTGTGCATGATAGGAATATCCTAAGAAAGACATTTTCTCCAGGTCAAAAAGTTCTTCTGTATGATACCCGCTTACATCTTTTCCCTGGGAAGTTGCGTTCTCGGTGGACGGGTCCTTTTATTGTTCGCACTGTTTTTCCTCATGGAGCTGTGGAAATTGAGTCACCGGATGGTAGTAGTTCTTCGAAGGTTAACGGTCAGAGATTGAAACCCTTTTTGGAGCCCTTGCCTACAGGTGATGTTGTGGAGGTCCCTCTGGAGGACCCTGTTTACCCTTGATTGACCATCGAGGCGGTTTGTATGTTGTTTATTACTTTCTTCCTTAGTCTCTGTAGAAGGATTGTTACGCTTTACCCAGGTACTATCTTTCCAACTTCACTCTTTACCTTTGCCTCGTGTTATTATTCTTTTGGTATTGCTCTTTCATTAGAAACATTGAGGACAATGTTAGATTTAAGTTTGGGGGTGGGGAAGAAACTTTTTGTTAGTTTTAAGTTGTAATAAATAAACTCCAGAGCCTAGAAATTTATCGTTATTAAGGAGGGCACTATCCAATCTAAGTGGATGGAAGCATTTTGGTTTTAGGAGTTGAGGAACCAATCTGACTAGATGGAAACATCTATAGAGTCTATTCATAAAAGCACAGAGCTCAGGTGTTAGAAAAAAAACATGGTAGTTTCGCCATATCCTCGTGATGGAAACATCGAAAGAATCCTGATCACTTCTTTTTGTTTTATTTTACCATTACTAGGGTGAAATAGAGTGACTGAGATTCCAAAAAAAAAAAAAATTGAAAAATTGAGGCCAGACCACCAGACCAACCGGAATAAATACAATAAAGTCGACCACTGGTACCCTTGTATATGCCAGCTGAGTTGACCTAGAGTTAGGATTATCGACCACTGGTTCCCTTGTATATGCCAGTGTGTTGATATTAGTCAAGACCAATATCTCAGTCCATTAGGATAGGTTCACCTTAGTCAACATCATCCATGTACATCCACCTTCTTAATCTATCCATGTGATTGGTTGACTCCGGTTTATGATGTCCAGAAACTATCTGAGTAGAGCTCTGTCACTTTATATGAATTTTAGTATGCTTGAGTGCAAACTCGTGTACAACAATTGAATTTCGCATCAGGGTACTTCCTCCAATAATCAATAAGTATGCCAACCAAGGAGGTTCTTTAGTGCTTTCCGAGGTTCTGCGTAGATAGCTAGGGTCTGGAGTAAAGATTTTGTGGGTATATCTCTGGTAAGCCCTCCCGAGACTATAATCGGCCACTAGGGCCACCTAGGGGTTTAAAGGCTTATTGCATACGCTAAATGCAATCGACGATGCCTGCGACAGTGAGTTAGGATTTTATTTTGTAGTTTTGATTTGCTCGGGACTAGCAAATAATAAGTTTGGGGTATTTGATAGACACATTTATGTGTCTAATATATCTCATTTGTATATATTATTAGTGCTCGATTTTGTACTTATTATGGTCTTTTATGCTTTTGTAGGTGTTTTTGGATAAATAAGGCTTTGCGGCAAAATTGGCTAAAAATGTGGCCCTTGGATTGCCGTTGATAGTGTACCGGAAATACCCCGGAGGAACCCTGAAAAAGTGCAGAAAACATCCCAGAAGAATTGCTAAAGGCACCCCTAATTTGGATAAGGGGCACCCCATTTCAGGGCATGTACTAAAGGGACACCGGAACTGGATAGGGGGAGGTCATCTTCAAAATTCAAAACAGAAATTGGCGGGAAGAATTGGCTGCAGCGACAACAGTTTTGGAGTTGAATTCTTAGCGAGTTCTGAGGAGATTAAACGGGTGTATTTGGTACCTACGGACTCTAGAAGACATAACAGGCCTAATGCAATCGTCTAGACCCATCCAATTGGGCTGGATAAGTCGGAATAATTGATCAAAGTCCCAACAGGATACGGCTTCTCTGTTTAGGGTTTGGGATTGGTCAGAGAGATTTATGGGATATTCTTGCGTGGATATATACCAATTCAGTTCATTCCAAGTCAGAGAATAGTTTGGATACGAGAGAATAGCCAACAGAACCACGTGAATCAACAGGAAAGTGATTTTTCTCCAAACTGCCCGAGAAGAATAATGAGATTATTCTCGGATTTGATCGAGTTTCTAGGGAGTTGGATAGCTATAAATAGCTGTGTTTTCATCATAGAAGGATTAGAAAACCTTAGGAGAGAGTTTAGAGTCCAGGAGACCGAGGAGAAGCGATTACGAGAAGACAGTGCTGCTGCTGCTACTGCCATTAAAGAGCTTCAAGAACACGAAGAACAGACTTATCGTTTACAGCAGTCTTCAATTGCACTTACCCCTTTGTAACAGTGACGCTGTAACTTCTACAGCGTTGCTAATTCCTGTTTCATCTTATATACATCAATAAAACACCTATTTTAGCCATGAATTTATCTTGTGAGTGTGTTTTTGGATGAGGAGCTAAACCCAATCCAGGGGTGATGGAGGAATCCATTCTTCCAAAGTTATGTGGTAAAATTCATTTAAATTTATTTATGCAATCCTTTTATGATTAATTGCAACCGAATGAAAATTGAATAAATGATTTTTATTACTTAATTGTGTTTTCTCTTGATGAAATATGCTTGGTTTATTGCTTTTGATATTTCATGCTTGCGATTAACAATGGATGTTTTGAAAATCTGATTTAGGCAATGATTAGAATCACAATTATTTTGATTTGAATTATAATGTCTAGAATTGCATGATAATAATTATTATTGAATCACATGAATTTTGGTGAATGGTGAAATCCTAAACCCTGGTCTTTCCATAATATTTACATAATTTTGAATTTTGAATTTGTTTTATCTTTTATTTTTAATTGAAATCTAAAAAATTATTTTCTTCACAAGTCTAAAAAGACCCAGTTTTACCACTATTACTACAACCATTTTGAAAAACCATCACTTGAGTCTTTTCAGACTCCGCAACCCGATCCTCCTGATATTGTCCAGGAGGTAACCCAGGTATTAGAGACCCGTTTTTCGGATGAATCTATTTATCGAGACACACATATGAAGTTCAATTACGCGCCGCAGATAAACCTAGTTGTCTTGACATAAACCTTAGATGAGGACGTGCTCCTTTTTTTTTTCATTTTTCTGAATCAATGCAGTTGTCTCATACTGGTGTCAGCTCTATTTGGTCTTATGGACCCACAATTGTTTCAACTTTTGATATATGACTTTGGAAGGTGAAAATCCTTTTTGAGGTATTTGATGTCTAGATAAAGACTTTAAATATAGTATTTCCTGGGAGGTACTCATGCTTACGGTAATATCCTTCCTTATTTCTTCCATCCATCAAGTGGTAACAGTTTCTTATTGTTCATGCTTTTAATTTCATCTTTAGAACATTGAGGACAATGTTAGATTTAAGGTTGTGGGTGGGGAAGAAACTTTTTGTTAGCTCTTAGCTGCAACAAATAAACTCCAGAGCCTAGTAATTTATGCTTATTAAGGTTGGCACTAACCAATCTAAGTGGATCGGAACATCTTGGTTGTAGGAGTTGAGGAACCAATCTGATTTGATGGAAACATCTAAAGAGTCTATTCATAAAAGCACAGAGTTCAGGTGTTAGAATTAAAAAAAAAAAAAAAAACATGGTAGTTTCGCCATATCTCGTTGAATCCTAATCCTTCTATGTTTTTTTTAAGTGATTTGGTGGGGCACACGATTCAAGTTGTTACCTTTTCTAGGGTGGAATAGAGTGATTGAGATACAAAAAAAAATAAAAAAATAAAAATGAAACTAGACCATTAGACCAACAAGAATAAATTCAATAAAGTCGACCACTGGTGCCCTGGTATATGCCAGTTGTGTTGACCTAGAGTTAGGTTTATCGACCACTGGTCCCCTTGTATATGCCAGTTGTGTTGATATTAGTCAGACCGGTATCTCAGTCCATTAGGATAGGTTCACCTTGGCAGAGGCCTTCAGACAGATATGGGAAACACCGTTAACTTTTAACCATCTCTTTATCCATCTTCTTAATCTTTCCATGTGATTGGTTGACTCCGGTTATGATGTCTAGAAACTATCTGAGTAGAGCTCTGTCACTTATATATGAATTATAGCATGCTGAGTGCAAACTCGTGTATAACAATTGGAAATTCGCATCAGGGTACTTCCTCATATATTCAATGATTGTATGCCAACCAAGGAGATTCTTTAGTGCCTTCAAGGGTTCTACGTAGATAGCTAGGGTCTGGAGTAATGGTTTTGTGGGTACACCTCTGGTAAACCCTTCGGAGACAACACTCCGCCGCTAGGGCCTCCTAGCGGTTTAACAGCTTGATGCACGTGCTAAGTGTAATCATTTTATTTTTCTAGATTAGATTTGATCGAGGACTAGCAAACAATAAGTTTGGGGATATTTGATAGAAACATTTTTGTGTCTACGTTGTCCTTAATTTCATGTATTGTTGGTACTCGATTTTTGTACTTATTATGGTATTTTATGTGTTTGTAGGTATTTTTGGGAAATAAACATTATTAGAAAAATCGGCTCGAAAAGTTGTCTAACGCACCCGGAGGACACGTGTTATTCGGACTCGCACTGTTAGATAAGGGGCACCTCAATGGATAAGGGGCACCTTCCTTACTATTCACACCCCATAAGGCAAGTGCTAAAGGGACACCCGTACAGGATTAGGGGGGGTCATCTTCTCCATTTGAATTTGGAATTTGAAGGGAAAAGCTATTATCAAAACACCAAAATTAGGGTTCGTGATTTGAAGGCGTTTTAGGGAGATTCAATGGCTGAAATCAAATGGGTTCGTTGCTAGGGACTAAACAGGGCTGGTAAGGTCCTTGGAATCAATTAGATTTGGCCGAAGAATCGTGTGGAAGCAAAACACGAGTGAGGGAAAACTTTGGTATTCTTACTTTCACGAGGGTTGATATTCTCATTCCCGAGTTATTCTATGGTTGGCACGAGCCTGGGGTGTGTGTGGATCATTTTATTTTCAATATTCAGCGTGTTGAATGGATTTAGGAAGCTGCAGACGCGTGAGAAGTAAAATCAGGGAAGAAAATATTTCGAGAATCTTTTTCTTCACTGTCGAGGGAGATTTCGTGGAGTAATGAGGAGTTATCCTTGGCCCTGTTGATTATAAATACAACTCTGGGGTAGCGTAGAAGAGATATAGAGAGTTGGGGAGAGTTACAGAGCATCACAGAGCCGAAAAATCGAGTTGCAGAGAACACCATTTCTGCTGCTGCAGAACTGAAGAACACGAAGAACAGACTCACGAAGACAGTCATTTATCAACAGGTAACGACACAGAGGCGGGGGTCGTAGAAGCTGAACAGCGACAGTTGGCTTTTATCGTTTTATGTAACAGTTTTGCAACAATTAAAAACGTTGCAAACACCCGATTTTTAATAGTTTTTCTCCAATTCATCATTTGTAAACACTTTGAGCAATGAAATCAACTTTTGAGCCTGTTTCCAACATCATGATGAGCTAAACCCAATCGTTGGGGCTATGGAGGAAGCCGTTGTTTCGGTAAAAGTGATATATTTATATTAATTAATTGCAACAACTCTATTATGATTTTTGCATTCAACTAAAAATCGTTTATATGATTTTGATTAGTTAGGTGTTTTTCTCTTGATAGAATATGCTTGCTTTAGGGTTTTGATATTCTATGCTTGGATTAACATCTATTCTTTTGGAAATCTACATGTCTAGGCAATACTATTAGAATCAATTTGAATGTTGAGTTGCATAATTATTGTTTTATTACATCACTAATATCAACCAATGATGGAATCCTAGCCCTATTCTCTCCATAATTTTCACAACATCTTTTTAATTTAGTTCGTTATTATTATTTATTAAAAAAAATTCTAAAAATCCGCTTTCACAAGTCTTGAACGAATCATATTATTACAACAACATTGAAACCCCATCAAGTTTTTGGCGCCGCCGACGCGGACTTGTCTTTAGGCTAGAGTTTTTAGATTTTTTTTTTTTTTTGTTCTTCTTTACGTTTTTGGGTTTTGTCTTTTTTCTTTCAGATTTTGGAATTTGGAGCGAAATAAAATTTTGCCAAAGCTTTTGGTGAATACTTAAAGACTGGAGTAAAAGGCAAAGCGAAAGGAGCGAAAGAAGAAGATTTTTTTTATATAAAAAAGAGAGACATTTTTTTTTTTTTTAGACTTTCTTTTTCTTTTGCACTTTATATTTTTGGACTTTTTACTTCAAATTTTGGGACATTATTTTTAAACCATATGGAAGGGTAGTTTAATATAAATTGTTTGCAGAGAAGGACGGTGATTACGATATCACCTCGGCCCTCGGGTTCGTACATGACATAGGAGTCGTGGCCCGAGTCGACTACAAAGGTTCATCCCCCGTCTAGTACGGGAGGTAAGTTTGTCGAAACATTCGCGAATCCCCTGTTAGCGAGTTACTGTCTTCCTTCATATGCATATATGTTGAGGACTTGAAAACGGCTGCTTTAATTTCCTAGTAAAGGGCAAGGAATGGCCATACAAGATAAGGGTCCGAATTTCATCACCGTTCTCTTCTTGCCCGCCTTAGGAAAACGACACCAAACGCGAACCTAAGCCTAAAATATTGACTAGAATGAGACCGATAGGGTAACAAGCTTAACAGGAAAGTCATTCGAAAAATATTGGTTACTCTTTTAAGCATACTTCGAAGTTCTTGACGGTTTTTGTAAGTTGAACGTGTGACTGCGCCGCCTTGTAATACCGGTGAGGCCTTGGGTATCAAAGCTCCACCGAGCTTCCCTCGCCTCTATTCAACTTACTTTAACTCGGATTGATTCCAGAGGGGTTTGCTTAAATTGTAACGAATTCTCGTTCGAAGGATTAGAAACTGGTCTAGAAACAATCTAAGTGGAGCCATCATGCTTTTTGTTTGCTAGAACAGTAGGTTTGCTGTGGTGGAGTCAGCCTTGTTTGTGTTTGCATAGAACATCCCTTCCTTTTTAGGGCTTTCTTTTTGATTTTGTTTTTCTAGTGTATGCCCGAAGTTTTTAAACGGTCTTGGAAAAGAAACACTCTAGGTCGTTTGATTAGTGAAAAACCTAGTAGTTCTTCTTGTGAAGGCGGGGAGCTCGAAGACTCTTCTTTTGAGAGCCCCGTTTTTGGAAACTTCAGTTTTGAGAATCTGTCTCTTTGTGAGCAAAGTACCCCTAGTACTCCTAGTCCTTTGGTAGTGCCAGAAATGGCAACTTTGAAAGCTTTGATAAGCCCAACTAGGACCTCTCGTCCGTCTTGTATCAAGTTAGCTGAAACCGAGGCAAATTATGAACTGAAACCTGGGACTTTACAGATGCTCTCAATGTTTTTAGGGAAGGAGAATGAGAACCCCTATTTTCATGTTAGGGAATTTGAGGAAGTTTGTAGTACTCTGAAAATTAAAAACCTAAGTGATGATGCGTTGAAACTTAGGTTATTCCCCTTTTCCTCAAAAGATAAAGACAAATCTTGGCTGTATAGTTTGGACTCTGAGTCAATTGAAACCTATGACCAACTTACTTCTGCCTTTATACATAAGTTTTTACCAAGGCATAAAACATCGTCTATTAGGACACAAATATGTACTTTTGCCCAACAAGAGGGAGAATCTTTATATAGGTACTTAGAAAGGTTCAATGACTTGATATCTCAATGTCCTCATCATGGTTTACAGAAGGTTAGGTCAGTTCAGATCCTCTACGAGGGTTTAGATTATTCAACAACAACCATGGTTGAGTCCTTATGCACAAGTGGGTTTGGGAATAAAATTGTTGATGAAGCGATGACATTTTTGAATGAAATCGCCGATAAGACCCAACAATGGGAAAATAGTAGGGAACCCCAGAAAAAAATTATTCTAAGTAGAGGAAATGTTAATAGGGTAGAAGGATCTTATGAGTCAGATGCCAAAATAGAAGCTATAGCCAAAAGGTTAGAAGCCTTATAATTAGGTCATTCTAGTGATAGTAGTGGAAGAAATGAGCCTTTTTGGGAAGGCCATGCTATTGAAGAGAAAGCCAATGCTCTTCATAAGAATATTAGGTTTGATAACCGACATAAGTTTGACCCATATTCAGAAACTTATAACCCTAGCTGGAGAAACCATCCAAGCCTTTCTTGGTCCAAGGGCCAGAATCAAGGTCAGTCTAGTAATGCTCAGGTTCCCTCAGGTTTTGGCTATACTAAGAATCCTTCAGCTCCGGCATAGTTTCAGATCCCTTCAGATAAGAAAATCATGAGTTTAGAAGAGTCTCTTGCCTTGTTAACTCGGAACACTTTAGAATTTCAGCAATCGGTTGCACAAGGATTAGATGAAAATAAAAAGATGGTACAAGCTAACTCTCAGGCTATTTCCGAGTTGAAAACCCAGGTTAGTCAGATAAATGAGACATTCAGAGAAAAAGGAAAGTTTCCTAGTCAACCACAACCCAACCCTAGGGGAGTCCATCAAATATCTTTAGCTGGTGAGAAATCATCAAACCATGTGAACTCGATAACAACCCTTAGGAGTGGTAAAATGGTAGACAATAAGGTAGCCATGCCTAGTGGACATACTGTAGTTCCACCTTCTACTTCCCAAGAGGAGCCCGTAGACGAGGAAACGGAAACAATCTCTAAGGATTCCAGAGAAATTCCTGATAGGTATACCTTTGTGCCTAGAGACCCATATCCACATTTGTTAGCCCCAACAAAGAAGGAGTCGACTTTCAACGAGATAATGGAAACATTTAAGCAGGTGAACATCAACATTCCTCTATTAGAAGCAATTAGGCAGATGCCTGCTTATGCCAAGTTCCTTAAATATCTTTGTACACGAAAGCGTAAGCTTAATGTCCATAAGAAAGATTTTTTAGCTGGTCAGGTAAGTTCCATTCTTCTGAACCAAACACCACCTAAGTATAAGGATCCTGGATGCCCCACCATATCTTGTGCGGTTGTTAATCACATGGTCGATAAAGCTTTACTTGACTTAGGATCTAGTGTTAACTTACTCCTGTATCATGTATACACCCAGCTAGGTTTTGGTAAGTTGAAACCGACTAAAATGACACTACAATTAGATGATAGGTCTGTCAAAGTCCCTCGTTGGTGTCATAGAGGATGTTCTGATTGAGGTTGATAAGTTTATTTATCCTATGGATTTCGTTGTTCTAGACACCCAGCCTGTTCAGGACCCAAGTCGTCAAATCCCAGTGATTTTAGGCCGCCCATTTTTAGCCACAGCTAACGCTGTCATCAACTGTAGGACTGGGCTTATGAACATATCCTTTGGTAATATGACCACTGAACTAAATGTCTTTAATGTTACTAGACAACCTTCTGAGAACGATGATTTAGAAGAAGTGCATATGATTAGCACTTTAGTTCAGGATTTGGTTCAAGATAATTGGCTTGACACTTTATTGGTAGATTCTTTAGATGATTTTGAGGAAACCATTCTCTTAGATCAGATATGTGATCCATCTTTAGAAGAAGCTCTTGAGTATTTTAAAGATTCTATGGACCCAGAAATTCAGGCAATAGTTTTAGGTTTTTCTGAGAATAATGATGACCCTAAGTTTGGGGGTAGAGAACTAGAAGAATCTCTTGAGTATTTTAAGGACTCTGAAGATCCGGAAATTCAAGAAATAGTTAGAGGTTTTTCCTGTGAACCCTAAGTTTGCGGGTAGTGATGGTTCTTGTGATTGTATCGTATCCCTAATTAGAGTCCCTAACTTGGGACTCGAGCCTTGTACATCTGAGATATTACTTGATGATAAGCACATTTATGTGTCTAATATATCTCATTTGTATATATTATTAGTGCTCGATTTTGTACTTATTATGGTCTTTTATGCTTTTGTAGGTGTTTTTGGATAAATAAGGCTTTGCGGCAAAATTGGCTAAAAATGTGGCCCTTGGATTGTCGTTGATAGTGTACCGGAAATACCCCGGAGGAACCCTGAAAAAGTGCAGAAAACATCCCAGAAGAATTGCTAAAGGCACCCCTAATTTGGATAAGGGGCACCCCATTTCAGGGCATGTACTAAAGGGACACCGGAACTGGATAGGGGGAGGTCATCTTCAAAATTCAAAACAGAAATTGGCGGGAAGAATTGGCTGCAGCGACAACAGTTTTGGAGTTGAATTCTTAGCGAGTTCTGAGGAGATTAAACGGGTGTATTTGGTACCTACGGACTCTAGAAGGCATAACAGGCCTAATGCAATCGTCTAGACCCATCCAATTGGGTGGATAAGTCGGAATAATTGATCAAAGTCCCAACAGGATACGGCTTCTCTGTTTAGGGTTTGGGATTGGTCAGAGAGATTTATGGGATATTCTTGCGTGGATATATACCAATTCAGTTCATTCCAAGTCAGAGAATAGTTTGGATACGAGAGAATAGCCAACAGAACCACGTGAATCAACAGGAAAGTGATTTTTCTCCTCCCGAAGAACTGGAGAATAATAGATTATTCTCGGATTTGATCGAGTTTCTAGGGAGTTGGATAGCTATAAATAGTTGTGTTTTCATCATAGAAGGGTTAGAAAACCTTAGGAGAGAGTTTAGAGTCCAGGAGAGCCGAGGAGAAGCGATTACAGAGAAGACAGTGCTGCTGCTGCCATTGAAGAGCTTCAAGAACACGAAGAACAGACTCACATAGTCAGTCGTTCTTTAGCAGTCTTAAATAACAATACCAGTGTCGTTCTTTTACAACAGTAAAGGCTTATCGTTTACAGCAGTCTTCAATAGCACTTACCCCTTTGTAACAGTGACGTGTAACACTTCTACAGCGTTGCTAATTCCTGTTTCATCTTATATACATCAATAAAAACACCTATTTTAGCCATGAATTTATCTTGTGAGTGTGTTTTTGGGATGAGGAGCTAAACCCAATCCCAGGGGTGATGGAGGAAGCCATTCTTCCAAAAGTTATGTGGTAAAATTCATTTAAATTTATTTATGCAATCCTTTTATGATTAATTGCACCGAATGAAAATTGAATAAATGATTTTTATTAATTAATTGTGTTTTCTCTTGATGAAATATGCTTGGTTTATTGCTTTTGATATTTCATGCTTGCGATTAACAATGGATGTTTTGAAAATCTGATTTAGGCAATGATTAGAATCACAATTGTTTTTGATTTGAATTATAATGTCTAGAATTGCATGATAATAATTATTATTGAATCACATGAATTTTGGTGAATGGTGAAATCCTAAACCCTGGTCTTTCCATAATATTTACATAATTTTGAATTTGTTTTATCTTTTATTTTTAATTTAAATCTAAAAAATTATTTTCTTCACAAGTCTGAAAAGACCCAGTTTTACCACTATTACTACAACCATTTTGAAAAACCATCAATTTTTTGGCGCCACCGACGCGGATTTGTGTTTAGGTAGCATTTTTTTAGATTTATTTTATTTTTATTTCTATTATTATTTTTGTTCTTCTTTATGTTTTTGGGTTTTTTTTATGTTTCCTTGCAGATTTTTGAAGATTTGAGCAAAAGACAATTTTGCCAAAGCTTGTGGTGATTTACTTAAAGTCTGGGAGTGAAAAGCAAAGCTAAAGGAGCGAAAGAAGAAGAATTTCTTTATTTTGTAAAAAAGAGAAAAAAAAGAAGAGAGATTTCTGTTTTTTTTTTTAGGCTTTCATTTTTATTTTTGCACTTTATTTATTTTTGAACATTGGGACTGTATTTATTTATTTTTTAAAACCCTACGGAAGGGTTAATTAATTAATAAAAAATATTTAAACTGTGTGCAGGGAAGGACGGTGATTACAATATCACCTCGGCCCCTCGGGTTCGCACATGACATAGGAGTCGTGGCCCGAGTCGACTGCAACGGTTCATCCCCCGTCTGGTACGGGAGGTAAGTCCAATCGAAACACTCGCGAATCTCCTGCAAGCGGGTTACTGTATTCCTTAAGGTGATAATTGTTTGAGGACGAACCAGACTGTTTTTTTTATATATTCCTAGTAAAGGAAGGCCTGGCCTAGACAAGATAAGGGTGTGGATTTCATCACCGCTCCCTTCTTGCCCGCCTTAGGAAAACAAAACCTAACGCGAACCCAAGCTTTAAAATCTGATTAGAAAGAGACCTATAGGGTATCGAGCTTGTTAGGAAAATTTTCGAAAGATATTGGTCACCTTTTAAGCATACTTCGAAGTTCTTGATGGTTTCTGTGAGTTGAATGCGTGACTGCGCCGCCTTATACCGGTGAGGCCTTGGGTATCAAAGCTCCACCGAGCTTCCCTCGCCTTGATTCAACTTACTTTAACTCGGATTGATTCCAGAGGGGTTTGCTTAAACTGTAACGAATTCCCCTTCGAGAGATAGAAGCTAGTCTAGAAACAATCTAAGTGGAGCCATCATGCTTGTTGTTTGCTAGAAATCTTTAGGTTTGTTGTGGTAGAGTCGAGTCAGCCTGTGTGTGATTGCTAGAACCTTCCTGTTAGGATTTTTATTTCTTTTTGATATTTTTAGTGTATGCCCGATTTTGTTAGGGCTTGGAAAAGAGATACTCTAGGTCGATTGATTAGCGAAAAACCTAGTAGTTCTTCTAATATAAGCAGGGAGCTCGAAGATTCTTCTTTTGAGAGCCGTGTTTTTGGAAACTTCAGTTTTGAGAATCTGTCTCTTTGTGAGGAAAGTACCCCTAGTACTTCTGTTGTGCCAGCGATGGCAACTTTGAAAGATTACATGTTCCCAACTAGGACCAACCGAGCTTCGTGCATTAAATTGCCAGCCACTACGGCTAATTTCGAGATAAAACCTAGTATTCTTCAGATGATTCCTATATTCTTAGGAAAAGATGATGAGAACCCTTATTTCCATATTAGGGACTTTGAGGAAATCTGTGGGACAATTAGAATAAAAGACCTTACTGATGAAGTCTTGAAACTTAAGATGTTTCCCTTTTCCTTGAGAGATAAAGCCAAGACCTGGCTGAACAACCTACCATCTGAATCCATTGAAACATGGCAGGAACTTATTGCTGCTTTTATATGAAATTCTACCCTAAGCATAAAACTGCAGCTGTTAGGCAGAAAATTAGTGCTAGTGTGCAACAAGAGGGAGTCTCTTTATAGGTTTTTAGAGCGATTCAATGATCTCCTATCTCAGTGTCCTCACCATGGATTTGATAATATGAAACTCGTACAGATTATTTATGATGGTTTAGACTATTCGACCAAAGCCATGGTTGAGTCTATGTGCGCTGGTGAGTTCACTAGTAAAAATGCTGATGATGCTTTTACCTTCTTAGGAGCTATCGCTGAAAAATCCCAACAGTGGGAGTCTTGTGTTGAACCCCCTAAAAGACTCTTGGTCAATAGAAGTAGCACCAATGTGGTAGATACGAGTTTTGCGTCAGATGCTAAGTTTGCTGCTTTGTCCAGAAGGTTAGAAGCTTTGGAAATGGGTCAGTCTAAAAATAGGTCCCTTGTTGAACCTAATAGAGCCTCTCAAGTCTCTAGTTGTGGAATAGAGCCCGATAATCATTTTGGGAAGGTCAGGTTAGTGAAGAACAAGCCCATGTGTCTATAACAACGTAGGTTTGAGAACCGTCAGAAGTTTGACCCTACTCAGAAACCTACAACCCTGGTTGGAGAAACCATCCTAATTTCTCTTGGTCTAAGGGCCAGAATCAAGGCCAGTCTAGTAATTCTCAGCCTCCCCCAGGTTTTGGTTATACTAAGAACTCTTCAGGTCAGACCCAGAACCCATCTGAGAATAGAATAACCAGCTTAGAGGAAACCCTTAGTATATTAAGGAAGAGCCAAGATGCTATCACAAACCAGGAAATGTTAGTAAAAAGCCAGGGTAATTTTCAAGAGGAAACCAAACAGAATTTTAAGAATAGTTCCCAGTCTTTTGCTAAATTAGAGCTTCAAGTCGGCCAAATAGCTAAGTTTATCAATAAGAGAGAAGAAGGAAGGTTCCCTAGTCATACTGATCCTAACCCTAGAGGAGAGAAATCGTACAATCATGTGAACTCTGTTATAACCCTTAGGAGTGGAAAGAAAGTTGATAATAAGGTCGACATACCTGAAAGTGAACATGCTGTAGTTCACCCTTATGAGCCAGAAAATGAGGAGACTGATAGAGTCTCCAAAGAGACCAATGAGGGTCCTGATGAGCCCGACTTTGTTCCCAGAGCCCCGTTTCCCCAGCTGCTAGTTCCGACTAAGAGGGAGTCCAACTTTAATGATATATTGGAGGTTTTTAAGCAGGTTAATATCAACCTTCCATTATTAGATGCAATTAGGCAGATTCCCTCTTATGCCAAGTTCCTTAAGGACTTGTGTACGCGAAAGCGTAAGCTCAGTGTCCAGAAGAAAGCCTTCATAGCTAGTCATGTGAGTTCTATTATTCAGAATACCACTACTCCTAAGTATAAAGACCCAGGGTCCCCTACCATTGCTTGTACAATAGGTAAGTACCGTGTTGAGAAAGCTTTGCTTGACTTAGGAGCCAGTGTGAATTTACTTCCATATCATGTGTACCTTAAGCTAGGACTTGGTGAGATGAAACCTACCCAGATGACACTTCAGTTAGCTGATAGGTCCGTTAAAATTCCTCGTGGTGTGATCGAGGATGTTCTCATAGAGGTTGACAAGTTTATTTATCCAGTGGATTTTGTTATCCTAGATACCCAACCTGTCCCTGACCCAGAGAACCAAATACCAGTGATTTTAGGTCGCCCGTTTTTAGCTACATCCAATGCGATCATTAACTGTCGAAATGGTATTATGAATTTGTCTTTTGGTAATATGACTATTGAGCTGAACATTTTTAATATTAGTAAGCTACCCTCTGAACTAGATGACTCGAATATAGAAGAGGTGAACATGATAGGAACATTAGTCGAGGAGTCATTACCAAACACTTTGTTAGAAGATCCATTAGAGAAATGCCTAGCTCACTTTGGGATTGATTTTAATGATGATAAGGTGATTAATGAGGTGAATGCTTTGTTAGATTCAACCCCTTTGTTAGATACTAGTAATGGATGGAAACCTAAGTTCGAACCACTACCAGTTTCTAAGTCTACCCTAGTTCCTTCTTTAGAAGAGCCTCCTAAGTTGGACCTAAAACCATTGCCAGATACCCTGAAGTATGTGTTTTTAGGCCCGTCTGAGACTTTACCTGTGATTGTTTCTTCCGACTTGGATAGAGATCAGGAAAGTAGGCTAGTAACCGTCCTTCAAAACAACAAGGAAGCTTTAGGGTGGACCATAGCAGACATTAAGGGTATAAGTCCTACTGTTTGTATGCATCAGATCTATTTAGAGGAAGACACCAAACCTTCTAGGGAGATGCAACGTCGACTAAACCCCAATATGAAAGAAGTAGTTCGAACTGAGGTTCTTAAGCTTTAGATGCAGGCATTATCTACCCATTTCAGACAGTAAGTGGGTCAGCCCCGTTCAGGTTGTCCCAAGAAATCTGGTATTACTGTAGTCCAGAATGATGACAATGAATTAATCCCAACCCGAGTGACCACGGGTTGGCGTGTTTGTATTGACTATAGGAAATTGAACAAGGTCACTAGGAAGGACCACTTTCCCCTTCCTTTCATCGACCAAATGCTAGAGAGATTAGCTGGACATAGTCACTATTGCTTTTAGATGGCTACTCGGGCTATAATCAGATCGTTATTTCCCAGAAGACCAGAGAAAACCACTTTTACCTGTCCCTTTGGTACCTTTGCGTATAGACGCATGCCTTTGGACTTTGTAATGCCCCTGCAACTTTTCAACGTTGCATGATGAGCATATTTTCTGATATGGTAGAACGGTTCTTAGAGGTCTTTATGGATGCTTTTTGTGTTTGGTTCGTCTTTGATGAGTGCTTGCATCATTTGTCATTAGTTTTGACTAGGTGTAAGGAGAAAAATTTAGTGCTTAATTGGGAGAAATGTCACTTCATGGTTCGTTCAGGAATTGTTTTAGGGCATATCGTATCTTCTAAGGGTATAGAGGTAGATAAAGCCAAAGTTGATCTTATTAAGACTTTACAGGTCCCAAAAACCGTAAGAGATATTAGGTCATTCTTAGGGCATGCAGGTTTTTATCGTCGATTCATTAAGGATTTTAGCTTAATTTCTAGACCTCTTTGCAATTTGCTTGCAAAACGTTAAGTTTGTCTTTGATGATGCTTGTTTAGAGGCTTTTGAGAAGCTTAAGACTTTACTCACTACTCCCCCATAGTCCAGGCACCCAACTGGAACCTACCATTTGAGATCATGTGTGATGCTTCAGATTATGCTATTGGTGTTGTGTTAGGTCAACGAGAAAACAAATTACTTCATGTGATTTACTATGCTAGCAAAACTCTGAATGAAGCCCAGTTGAACTATACCACTACTGAGAAAGAACTTTTAGCCATCGTGTTTGCTCTAGACAAGTTTAGACCCTATCTCTTAGGTTCTAAGATCGTAATATATACTGATCATGCTGCTTTGAAATACCTTTTGTCTAAGAAGGATACCAAACCTAGATTGATTAGATGGATCCTATTGTTGCAAGAATTTTCTCCAGACATTAGAGACAAAAAGGGCGCAGAAAATGTAGTAGCAGATCACTTGTCTAGGCTAGTTGTTAGTTCCTGCCCCAATTCCCTTCCTATAATGGATAGCTTTCCTGATGAACAACTGTTCCTTGTCACCCAATCACCTTGGTATGCGAATATAGTGAACTATCTTGTTACTGGTCGAATGCCCCAACATTGGGGTAAACAAGATCGTTCTAGGTTTTTAGCCGAGGTAAGCACTTCTTTTGGGATGATCCTTATTTGTTTAAGTATTGCCCAGATCAGATTATTAGGAGATGTATACCGGAGAGTGACCAGTCCAGTATTATTTCCTTTTGTCATGATCATGCTTGTGGGGGTCACTTTAGTGCTAAGAAGACTGCTGCTAAGATATTGCAGTGTGGATTCTATTGGCCGTCATTGTTTAAAGACTCCCACAATTATTGTGCCACTTGTGCACGTTGCCAGAAATTAGGAACCATTTCCCGCAGGAACATGATGCCCTTGAACCCGATTTTAATAGTGAGGTCTTTGATGTGTGGGGTATTGACTTTGGGTCCGTTCCCTAATTCTTTTGGTAATCTATACATCCTTGTCGCTGTAGACTATGTCTCTAAGTGGATTGAGGCGGTTGCGTGTAAAAACAATGACCATAGGGTTGTGATAGAGTTCTTGAAAGAAAACATACTTACACGTTTTGGTACACCGCGAGCTATAATTAGTGATGGAGGGTCGCACTTTTGTAATGGACCTTTTAGGCTCTTGATGAAGAAATATGGTATTACACATAAGGTAGCTACCCCGTATCATCCACAAACTAGTGGTCAGGTAGAGGTTTCCAATAGGGAAATTAAACATATTTTAGAGAAAACAGTTAATCCTAATAGGAAAGACTGGTCGTCGAGGCTTACTGATGCCCTATGGGCTTACCGTACTGCGTTTAAAACACCCATTGGAATGTCACCTTATCGTTTAGTACTTGGAAAGGCATGTCACCTTCCTGTTGAGTTAGAGCATAGAGCCTATTGGGATATTAAGCAGTTAAAGTTTTCACTTGACAAGGCAGGAGCCCATAGGAAACTCCATCTCAATGAGTTGGAAGAGATTCGTAGAGATGCGTATGATAGTGCGAAGGAGTATAAGAACAAAATGAAACTTGTGCATGATAGGAATATCCTAAGAAAGACATTTTCTCTAGGTCAAAAATTTCTTCTGTATGATACCCGCTTACATCTTTTCCCTGGGAAGTTGCGTTCTCGGTGGACGGGTCCTTTTATTGTTCGCACTGTTTTTCCTCATGGGCTGTGGAAATTAAGTCACCGGATGGTAGTAGTTCTTCGAAGATTAACGGTCAGAGATTGAAACCCTTTTTGAGCCCTTGCCTACAGGTGATGTTGTGGAGGTCCCTCTGGAGGACCCTGTTTACCCTTGATTGACCATCGAGGCGGTTTGTATGTTGTTTATTACTTTCTTCCTTAGTCTCTGTAGAAGGATTGTTACGCTTTACCCAGGTACTATCTTTCCAACTTCACTCTTTACCTTTGACTCGTGTTATTATTCTTTTGGTATTTCTCTTTCATTAGAAACATTGAGGACAATGTTATATTTAAGTTTGGGGGTGGGGAAGAAACTTTTTGTTAGTTTTAAGTTGTAATAAATAAACTCCAAAGCCTAGAAATTTATCGTTATTAAGGAGGGCACTATCCAATCTAAGTGGATGGAAGCATTTTGGTTTTAGGAGTTGAGGAACCAATCTGACTAGATGGAAACATCTATAGAGTCTATTCATAAAAGCACAGATCTCAGGTGTTAGAAAAAACATGGTAGTTTCGCCATATCCTCGTGATGGAAACATCGAAAGAATCCTGATCACTTATTTTTGTTTTATTTTTACCATTACTAGGGTGAAATAGAGTGACTTTGATTCCAAAAAAAAAAAAAAAATTTGAAAAAATTGAGGCCAGACCACCAGACCAACCAGAATAAATACAATAAAGTCGACCACTGGTACCCTTGTATATGCCAGCTGAGTTGACCTAGAGTTAGGATTACCGACCACTGGTTCCCTTGTATATGCCAGTGTGTTGATATTAGTCAAGACCAATATCTCAGTCCATTAGGATAGGTTCACCTTCGTCAACATCATCCATGTACATCCACCTTCTTAATCTATCCATGTGATTGGTTGACTCCAGTTTATGATGTCCAGAAACTATCTGAGTAGATCTCTGTCACTTTATATGAATTTTAGTATGCTTGAGTGCAAACTCGTGTACAACAATTGAAATTTCGCATCAGGGTACTTCCTCCAATAATCAATAAGTATGCCAACCAAGGAGGTTCTTTAGTGCTTTCCGAGGTTCTGCGTAGATAGCTAGGGTCTGGAGTAAAGATTTTGTGGGTATATCTCTGGTAAGCCCTCCCGAGACTATAAATCGGCCACTAGGGCCACCTAGGGGTTTAAAGGCTTATTGCATACGCTTAATGCAATTGACGATGCCTGCGACAGTGAGTTAGGATTTTATTTTGTAGTTTTGATTTGCTCGGGACTAGCAATTAATAAGTTTGGGGATATTTGATAGACACATTTATGTGTCTAATATATCTCATTTGTATATATTATTAGTGCTCGATTTTGTACTTATTATGGTCTTTTATGCTTTTGTAGGTGTTTTTGGATAAATAAGGCTTTGCGGCAAAATTGGCTAAAAATGTGGCCCTTGGATTGCCGTTGATAGTGTACCGGAAATACCCCGGAGGAACCCTGAAAAAGTGCAGAAAACATCCCAGAAGAATTGCTAAAGGCACCCCTAATTTGGATAAGGGGCACCCCATTTCAGGGCATGTACTAAAGGGACACCGGAACTGGATAGGGGGAGGTCATCTTCAAAATTCAAAACAGAAATTGGCGGGAAGAATTGGCTGCAGCGACAACAGTTTTGGAGTTGAATTCTTAGCGAGTTCTGAGGAGATTAAACGGGTGTATTTGGTACCTACGGACTCTAGAAGACATAACAGGCCTAATGCAATCGTCTAGACCCATCCAATTGGGCTGGATAAGTCGGAATAATTGATCAAAGTCCCAACAGGATACGGCTTCTCTGTTTAGTGTTTGGGATTGGTCAGAGAGATTTATGGGATATTCTTGCATGGATATATACCAATTCAGTTCATTCCAAGTCAGAGAATAGTTTGGATACGAGAGAATAGCCAACAAAACCACGTGAATCAACAGGAAAGTGATTTTTCTCCAAACTACCCGAGAAGAATAATGAGATTATTCTCGGATTTGATCGAGTTTCTAGGGAGTTGGATAGCTATAAATAGCTGTGTTTTCATCATAGAAGGATTAGAAAACCTTAGGAGAGAGTTTAGAGTCCAGGAGACCGAGGAGAAGCGATTACAGAGAAGACAGTGCTGCTGCTGCTACTGCCATTAAAGAGCTTCAAGAACACGAAGAACAGACTTATCGTTTACAGCAGTCTTCAATTGCACTTACCCCTTTGTAACAGTGACGCTGTAACACTTCTACAGCGTTGCTAATTCCTGTTTCATCTTATATACATCAATAAAAACACCTATTTTAGCCATGAATTTATCTTGTGAGTGTGTTTTTGGGATGAGGAGCTAAACCCAATCCCAGGGGTGATGGAGGAATCCATTCTTCCAAAAGTTATGTGGTAAAATTCATTTAAATTTATTTATGCAATCCTTTTATGATTAATTGCACCGAATGAAAATTGAATAAATGATTTTTATTACTTAATTGTGTTTTCTCTTGATGAAATATGCTTGGTTTATTGCTTTTGATATTTCATGCTTGCGATTAACAATGGATGTTTTGAAAATCTGATTTAGGCAATGATTAGAATCACAATTATTTTTGATTTGAATTATAATGTCTAGAATTGCATGATAATAATTATTATTGAATCACATGAATTTTGGTGAATGGTGAAATCCTAAACCCTGGTCTTTCCATAATATTTACATAATTTTGAATTTTGAATTTGTTTTATCTTTTATTTTTAATTGAAATCTAAAAAATTATTTTCTTCACAAGTCTAAAAAGACCCAGTTTTACCACTATTACTACAACCATTTTGAAAAACCATCACTTGAGTCTTTTCAGACTCCGCAACCCGATCCTCCTGATATTGTCCAGGAGGTAACCCAGGTATTAGAGACCCGTTTTTCGGATGAATCTATTTATCGAGACACACATATGAAGTTCAATTACGCGCCGCAGATAAACCTAGTTGTCTTGACATAAACCTTAGATGAGGACGTGCTCCTTTTTTTTTTCATTTTTCTGAATCAATGCAGTTGTCTCATACTGGTGTCAGCTCTATTTGGTCTTATGGACCCACAATTGTTTCAACTTTTGATATATGACTTTGGAAGGTGAAAATCCTTTTTGAGGTATTTGATGTCTAGATAAAGACTTTAAATATAGTATTTCCTGGGAGGTACTCATGCTTACGGTAATATCCTTCCTTATTTCTTCCATCCATCAAGTGGTAACAGTTTCTTATTGTTCATGCTTTTAATTTCATCTTTAGAACATTGAGGACAATGTTAGATTTAAGGTTGTGGGTGGGGAAGAAACTTTTTGTTAGCTCTTAGCTGCAACAAATAAACTCCAGAGCCTAGTAATTTATGCTTATTAAGGTTGGCACTAACCAATCTAAGTGGATCGGAACATCTTGGTTGTAGGAGTTGAGGAACCAATCTGATTTGATGGAAACATCTAAAGAGTCTATTCATAAAAGCACAGAGTTCAGGTGTTAGAATTAAAAAAAAAAAAAAAAACATGGTAGTTTCGCCATATCTCGTTGAATCCTAATCCTTCTATGTTTATTTTTTAAGTGATTTGGTGGGGCACACGATTCAAGTTGTTACCTTTTCTAGGGTGGAATAGAGTGATTGAGATACAAAAAAAATAAAAAAATAAAAATGAAACTAGACCATTAGACCAACAAGAATAAATTCAATAAAGTCGACCACTGGTGCCCTGGTATATGCCAGTTGTGTTGACCTAGAGTTAGGTTTATCGACCACTGGTCCCCTTGTATATGCCAGTTGTGTTGATATTAGTCAGACCGGTATCTCAGTCCATTAGGATAGGTTCACCTTGGCAGAGGCCTTCAGACAGATATGGGAAACACCGTTAACTTTTAACCATCTCTTTATCCATCTTCTTAATCTTTCCATGTGATTGGTTGACTCCGGTTATGATGTCTAGAAACTATCTGAGTAGAGCTCTGTCACTTATATATGAATTATAGCATGCTGAGTGCAAACTCGTGTATAACAATTGGAAATTCGCATCAGGGTACTTCCTCATATATTCAATGATTGTATGCCAACCAAGGAGATTCTTTAGTGCCTTCAAGGGTTCTACGTAGATAGCTAGGGTCTGGAGTAATGGTTTTGTGGGTACACCTCTGGTAAACCCTTCGGAGACAACACTCCGCCGCTAGGGCCTCCTAGCGGTTTAACAGCTTGATGCACGTGCTAAGTGTAATCATTTTATTTTTCTAGATTAGATTTGATCGAGGACTAGCAAACAATAAGTTTGGGGATATTTGATAGAAACATTTTTGTGTCTACGTTGTCCTTAATTTCATGTATTGTTGGTACTCGATTTTTGTACTTATTATGGTATTTTATGTGTTTGTAGGTATTTTTGGGAAATAAACATTAGAAAAATCGGCTCGAAAAGTTGTCTAACGCACCCGGAGGACACGTGTTATTCGGACTCGCACTGTTAGATAAGGGGCACCTCAATGGATAAGGGGCACCTTCCTTACTATTCACACCCCATAAGGCAAGTGCTAAAGGGACACCCGTACAGGATTAGGGGGGGTCATCTTCTCCATTTGAATTTGGAATTTGAAGGGAAAAGCTATTATCAAAACACCAAAATTAGGGTTCGTGATTTGAAGGCGTTTTAGGGAGATTCAATGGCTGAAATCAAATGGGTTCGTTGCTAGGGACTAAACAGGGCTGGTAAGGTCCTTGGAATCAATTAGATTTGGCCGAAGAATCGTGTGGAAGCAAAACACGAGTGAGGGAAAACTTTGGTATTCTTACTTTCACGAGGGTTGATATTCTCATTCCCGAGTTATTCTATGGTTGGCACGAGCCTGGGGTGTGTGTGGATCATTTTATTTTCAATATTCAGCGTGTTGAATGGATTTAGGAAGCTGCAGACGCGTGAGAAGTAAAATCAGGGAAGAAAATATTTCGAGAATCTTTTTCTTCACTGTCGAGTAAAGGGAGATTTCGTGGAGTAATGAGGAGTTATCCTTGGCCCTGTTGATTATAAATACAACTCTGGGGTAGCGTAGAAGAGATATAGAGAGTTGGGGAGAGTTACAGAGCATCACAGAGCCGAAAAATCGAGTTGCAGAGAACACCATTTCTGCTGCTGCAGAACTGAAGAACACGAAGAACAGACTCACGAAGACAGTCATTTATCAACAGTGGTAACGACACAGAGGCGGGGGTCGTAGAAGCTGAACAGCGACAGTTGGCTTTTATCGTTTTATGTAACAGTGTTTTGCAACAATTAAAAACGTTGCAAACACCCGATTTTTAATAGTTTTTCTCCAATTCATCATTTGTAAACACTTTGAGCAATGAAATCAACTTTTGAGCCTGTTTCCAACATCATGATGAGCTAAACCCAATCGTTGGGGCTATGGAGGAAGCCGTTGTTTCGGTAAAAGTGATATATTTATATTAATTAATTGCAACAACTCTATTATGATTTTTGCATTCAACTAAAAATCGTTTATATGATTTTGATTAGTTAGGTGTATTTTCTCTTGATAGAATATGCTTGCTTTAGGGTTTTGATATTCTATGCTTGGATTAACATCTATTCTTTTGGAAATCTACATGTCTAGGCAATACTATTAGAATCAATTTGAATGTTGAGTTGCATAATTATTGTTTTATTACATCACTAATATCAACCAATGATGGAATCCTAGCCCTATTCTCTCCATAATTTTCACAACATCTTTTTAATTTAGTTCGTTATTATTATTTATTAAAAAAAATTCTAAAAATCCGCTTTCACAAGTCTTGAACGAATCATATTATTACAACAACATTGAAACCCCATCAAGTTTTTGGCGCCGCCGACGCGGACTTGTCTTTAGGCTAGAGTTTTTAGATTTTTTTTTTTTTTTGTTCTTCTTTACGTTTTTGGGTTTTTGTCTTTTTTCTTTCAGATTTTGGAATTTGGAGCGAAATAAAATTTTGCCAAAGCTTTTGGTGAATACTTAAAGACTGGAGTAAAAGGCAAAGCGAAAGGAGCGAAAGAAGAAGATTTTTTTTTATATAAAAAAAGAGAGACATTTTTTTTTTTTTTAGACTTTCTTTTTCTTTTGCACTTTATATTTTTGGACTTTTTACTTCAAATTTTGGGACATTATTTTTAAACCATATGGAAGGGTAGTTTAAATATAAATTGTTTGCAGAGAAGGACGGTGATTACGATATCACCTCGGCCCCTCGGGTTCGTACATGACATAGGAGTCGTGGCCCGAGTCGACTACAAAGGTTCATCCCCCGTCTAGTACGGGAGGTAAGTTTGTCGAAACATTCGCGAATCCCCTGTTAGCGAGTTACTGTCTTCCTTCATATGCATATATGTTGAGGACTTGAAAACGGCTGCTTTAATTTCCTAGTAAAGGGCAAGGAATGGCCATACAAGATAAGGGTCCGAATTTCATCACCGTTCTCTTCTTGCCCGCCTTAGGAAAACGACACCAAACGCGAACCTAAGCCTAAAATATTGACTAGAATGAGACCGATAGGGTAACAAGCTTAACAGGAAAGTCATTCGAAAAATATTGGTTACTCTTTTAAGCATACTTCGAAGTTCTTGACGGTTTTTGTAAGTTGAACGTGTGACTGCGCCGCCTTGTAATACCGGTGAGGCCTTGGGTATCAAAGCTCCACCGAGCTTCCCTCGCCTCTATTCAACTTACTTTAACTCGGATTGATTCCAGAGGGGTTTGCTTAAATTGTAACGAATTCTCGTTCGAAGGATTAGAAACTGGTCTAGAAACAATCTAAGTGGAGCCATCATGCTTTTTGTTTGCTAGAACAGTAGGTTTGCTGTGGTGGAGTCAGCCTTGTTTGTGTTTGCATAGAACATCCCTTCCTTTTTAGGGCTTTCTTTTTGATTTTGTTTTTCTAGTGTATGCCCGAAGTTTTTAAACGGTCTTGGAAAAGAAACACTCTAGGTCGTTTGATTAGTGAAAAACCTAGTAGTTCTTCTTGTGAAGGCGGGGAGCTCGAAGACTCTTCTTTTGAGAGCCCCGTTTTTGGAAACTTCAGTTTTGAGAATCTGTCTCTTTGTGAGCAAAGTACCCCTAGTACTCCTAGTCCTTTGGTAGTGCCAGAAATGGCAACTTTGAAAGCTTTGATAAGCCCAACTAGGACCTCTCGTCCGTCTTGTATCAAGTTAGCTGAAACCGAGGCAAATTATGAACTGAAACCTGGGACTTTACAGATGCTCTCAATGTTTTTAGGGAAGGAGAATGAGAACCCCTATTTTCATGTTAGGGAATTTGAGGAAGTTTGTAGTACTCTGAAAATTAAAAACCTAAGTGATGATGCGTTGAAACTTAGGTTATTCCCCTTTTCCTCAAAAGATAAAGACAAATCTTGGCTGTATAGTTTGGACTCTGAGTCAATTGAAACCTATGACCAACTTACTTCTGCCTTTATACATAAGTTTTTACCAAGGCATAAAACATCGTCTATTAGGACACAAATATGTACTTTTGCCCAACAAGAGGGAGAATCTTTATATAGGTACTTAGAAAGGTTCAATGACTTGATATCTCAATGTCCTCATCATGGTTTACAGAAGGTTAGGTCAGTTCAGATCCTCTACGAGGGTTTAGATTATTCAAAACAACCATGGTTGAGTCCTTATGCACAAGTGGGTTTGGGAATAAAATTGTTGATGAAGCGATGACATTTTTGAATGAAATCGCCGATAAGACCCAACAATGGGAAAATAGTAGGGAACCCCAGAAAAAAATTATTCTAAGTAGAGGAAATGTTAATAGGGTAGAAGGATCTTATGAGTCAGATGCCAAAATAGAAGCTATAGCCAAAAGGTTAGAAGCCTTATAATTAGGTCATTCTAGTGATAGTAGTGGAAGAAATGAGCCTTTTTGGGAAGGCCATGCTATTGAAGAGAAAGCCAATGCTCTTCATAAGATATTAGGTTTGATAACCGACATAAGTTTGACCCATATTCAGAAACTTATAACCCTAGCTGGAGAAACCATCCAAGCCTTTCTTGGTCCAAGGGCCAGAATCAAGGTCAGTCTAGTAATGCTCAGGTTCCCTCAGGTTTTGGCTATACTAAGAATCCTTCAGCTCCGGCATAGTTTCAGATCCCTTCAGATAAGAAATCATGAGTTTAGAAGAGTCTCTTGCCTTGTTAACTCGGAACACTTTAGAATTTCAGCAATCGGTTGCACAAGGATTAGATGAAAATAAAAGATGGTACAAGCTAACTCTCAGGCTATTTCCGAGTTGAAAACCCAGGTTAGTCAGATAAATGAGACATTCAGAGAAAAAGGAAAGTTTCCTAGTCAACCACAACCCAACCCTAGGGGAGTCCATCAAATATCTTTAGCTGGTGAGAAATCATCAAACCATGTGAACTCGATAACAACCCTTAGGAGTGGTAAAATGGTAGACAATAAGGTAGCCATGCCTAGTGGACATACTGTAGTTCCACCTTCTACTTCCCAAGAGGAGCCCGTAGACGAGGAAACGGAAACAATCTCTAAGGATTCCAGAGAAATTCCTGATAGGTATACCTTTGTGCCTAGAGACCCATATCCACATTTGTTAGCCCCAAAGAAGGAGTCGACTTTCAACGAGATAATGGAAACATTTAAGCAGGTGAACATCAACATTCCTCTATTAGAAGCAATTAGGCAGATGCCTGCTTATGCCAAGTTCCTAAATATCTTTGTACACGAAAGCGTAAGCTTAATGTCCATAAGAAAGATTTTTTAGCTGGTCAGGTAAGTTCCATTCTTCTGAACCAAACACCACCTAAGTATAAGGATCCTGGATGCCCCACCATATCTTGTGCGGTTGTTAAACATGGTCGATAACGCTTTACTTGACTTAGGATTAGTGTTAACTTACTCCTGTACATTATACACCCAGCTAGGTCTTGGTAAGTTGAAACCGACTAAAATGACACTACAATTAGCTGATATCTGTCAAAGTCCCTCGTGGTGTCATAGAGGATGTTCTGATTGAGGTTGATAAGTTTATTTATCCTGTGGATTTCGTTGTTCTAGACACCCAGCCTGTTCAGGACCCAAGTCGTCAAATCCCAGTGATTTTAGGTCGCCCATTTTTAGCCACAGCTAACGCTGTCATCAACTGTAGGACTGGGCTTATGAACATATCCTTTGGTAATATGACCACTGAACTAAATGTCTTTAATGTTACTAGACAACCTTCTGAGAACGATGATTTAGAAGAAGTGAATATGATTAGCACTTTAGTTCAGGATTTGGTTCAGGATAATTGGCTTGACACTTTACTGGTAGATTCTTTAGATGATTTTGAGGAAACCATTCTCTTAGATCAGATATGTGATCAATCTTTAGAAGAAGCTCTTGAGTATTTTAAAGATTCTATGGACCCAGAAATTCAGGCAATAGTTTTAGGTTTTTCTGAGAATAATGATGACCCTAAGTTTGGGGGTAGAGAACTAGAAGAATCTCTTGAGTATTTTAAGGACTCTGAAGATCCGGAAATTCAAGAAATAGTTAGAGGTTTTTCCTGTGAACCCTAAGTTTGGGGGTAATGATGGTTCTTGTGATTGTATCGTATCCCTAATTAGAGTCCCTAACTTGGGACTCGAGCCTTGTACATCTGAGATATTACTTGAGTCTTTTCAGACTCCATAACCCGATCCTACTGATACTGTCCAGGAGGTAACCCAAGTATTAGAGACCCGTTTTTCGGATGAATCTATTTATCGAGACACACATATGAAGCTCAATTACGCGTCGCAGATAAACCCAGTTGTCTTGACAGAAACCTTAGATGAGGACGTGCTCCTTTTTTTCATTTTTCTGAATCAGTGCAGTTGTCTCATACTGGTGTCAGCTCTATTTGGTCTTATGGACCCACAATTGTTTCGACTCTTGATATATGACTTTGGAAGGTGAAAATCCTTTTTGAGGTATTTGATGTCTAGCTAAAGACTTTAAATTTAGCATTTCCTGGGAGGTACTCATGCTTACGGTAATAACCTTCCTTATTTCTTCCATCCATCAAGTGGTAACAGTTTCTTATTGTTCATGCTTTTAATTTCATCTTTAGAACATTGAGGACAATGTTAGATTTATGTTTGGGGGTGGGGAAGAAACTTTTTGTTACCTCTTAGTTGCAACAAATAAACTCCAGAGCCTAAAAATTTATGCTTATTAAGGTTGACACTAACCAATCTAAGTGGATGGGAACATCTTGGTTGTAGGAGTTGAGGAACCAATCTGATTAGATGGAAACATCTAAAGAGTCTATTCATAAAAGCACAGAGCTCAGGTGTTAGAATCAAAAAAAAAAAACATGGTACTTTCGCATATCTCGTTGAATCCTAATCCTTCTATGTTTATTTTTGTAAGTGATTTGGTGGGGCACACGATTCAAGTTGTTATCTTTGCTAGGGTGGAATAGAGTGACTGAGATACAAATAAAAAAAAAATGAAACCAGACCATTAGACCAACCGGAATAAATTCAATAAATCCGACCACTGGTGCCCTTGTATATGCCAGTTGTGTTGACCTAGAGTTAGGTTTATCGACCACTGGTCCCCTTGTATATGCCAGTTGTGTTGATATTAGTCATACCGGTATCTCAGTCCATTAGGATAGGTTCACCTTGGCAGAGGCCTTCAGAATGATATGGGAAACACCGTTCACTTTTAACCATATCTTTATCCATCTTCTTAATCTTTCCATGTGATTGGTTGACTCCGGTTATGATTTCTAGAAACTATCTGAGTAGAGCTCTGTCACTTATATATGAATTATAGTATGTTGAGTGCAAACTCGTGTACAAAAATTGGAAATTCGCATCAGGGTACTTCCTCCTATAGTCAATGATTGTATGCCAACCAAGGAGATTCTTTAGTGCCTTCCAAGGTTCTGCGTAGATAGCTAGGGTCTGGAGTAATGGTTTTGTGGGTACACCTCTGGAAACCCTCCGGAGACAACACTCCGCCTCTAGGGACACCTAGCGGTTTAACGGCTTGCTGCACGTGCTAAGTGTAGTCATTTTATTTTTCTAGATTAGATTTGCTCGAGGACTAGCAAATAATAAGTTTGGGGGTATTTGATAGACACATTTTTGTGTCTACGTTGTCCTTAGTTTCATGTATTGTTGGTACTCGATTTTTTTACTTATTTTGGTAATTTATGTGTTTGTAGGCATTTTTTGGAAATAAACATTATTTGAAAAATCGGCTCGAAAAGTTGTCTAAAGCACCCGGAGGACACATGTTATTCGGACCCGCAATGTTAGATAAGGGGCACCTCAATGGATAAGGGGCACCTTCCTTACTATTCATACCTCATAAGGCAAGTGCTAAAGGGACATCCGTATAGGATTAGGGGGAGGTCATCTTCTCCATTTGAATTTGGAATTTGGCGGGAAAAGCTATTATCAAAACACCAAAATTAGGGTTCGTGATTTGAAGGCGTTTTAGGGAGATTCAATGGCTGAAATCAAATGGGTTTGTTGCTAGGGACTAAACAGGGATGGTAAGGTCCTTGGAATCGATTAGATTTTGCCGAAGAATCGTGTGGAAGAAAAACACGAGTGAGGGAAAACTTTGGTATTCTTACTTTCACGAGGGTTGATATTCTCTTTCCCGAGTTATTCTATGGTTGGCACGAGCCTGGGGTGTGTATGGATCATTTTATTTTCAATATTCAGCGTGTTGAATGGAGTTAGGAAGTTGCAGAGCGTGAGAAGGGAAATCAAGGAAGAAAATATTCCGAGAATATTTTTCTTCACTGTCGAGTAATGGGAGATTTCGTGGAGTAATGAGGAGTTATCCTTGGCCCTATTGATTACAAATACAACTCTGGGGTAGCGTAGAAGAGATATAGAGAGTTTGGGAGAGTTACAGAGCATCACAGAGCCGAAAAATCGAGTTGCAGAGAACACCATTTCTGCTGCTGCAGAACTGAAGAACACGAAGAACAGACTCACGAAGACAGTCGTTTATCAACAGTGATAACGACACAGAGGCGAGGGTCGTAGAAGCTGAACAGCGACAGTTGGCTTTTATCGTTTTATGTGACAGTGTTTTGCAACAATTAAAAACGTTGCAAACACCCGATTTTTAATAGTTTTTCTCCAATTCATCATTTGTAAACACTTTGAGCAATGAAATCAACTTTTGAGCCTGTTTCCAACATCATGATGAGCTAAACCCAATCGTTGGGGCTATGGAGGAAGCCGTTGTTTCGGTAAAAGTGATATATTTATATTAATTAATTGCAACAACTCTATTATGATTTTTGCATTCAACTAAAAATCGTTTATATGATTTTGATTAGTTAGGTGTATTTTCTCTTGATAGAATATGCTTGCTTTAGGGTTTTGATATTCTATGCTTGGATTAACATCTATTCTTTTGGAAATCTACATGTCTAGGCAATACTATTAGAATCAATTTGAATGTTGAGTTGCATAATTATTGTTTTATTACATCACTAATATCAACCAATGGTGGAATCCTAGCCCTATTCTCTCCATAATTTTCACAACATCTTTTTAATTTAGTTCGTTATTATTATTTATTAAAAAAAATTCTAAAAATCCGCTTTCACAAGTCTTGAACGAATCATATTATTACAACAACTTTGAAACCCCATCACTTGGGCACTTGGATTCTTGGAGTAATTCTCTTATAAGGTCATTTGTAGCTTTTACAAGAATGGTGTTGGTGAATCACAAAGAAAAAAATTCAAGAATGGACAGTAGTACGCATTTCTATGAGATTTTTGAATGTTCACAATCATCGTATGTAATCTATGATGCATGGTCATTAATGACTTTGTATGTTCTTCTTTGTTAAGAAAATATTTTTATACGCCTTTGGTAACCACTCTTGGTGTAAATCCGTGCGAAAAAGATTGATTCTACCTTCTAAGGTCAAAGATTGTTTTTGCAGTATTAATCTTTATGGTTTTACATATTGCAACTTGTTATGGGATATTTGTGTTTGCGTCCGTGAACTATGATTGTACCATACATGCTCAAAATTTAAGTCTTTCATATGTCTTTATGCAAATATTGGTAAAAGATTTAATGAACTTTTGACAAACAAAAGTTAAGCCTATTATGTCATTATGCAAATATTGATGAACTTTTTTTCACAAAGATGAAGTTTATTATATGTCACTGTGCAAAAAGTGATAAAGAATATAATGAGTCTTTGTTTATTCCGTAGTATTGATCTTCCCTGATCCATATTTTTATGTAAATATTGTGCAGCTCCGTAAGTTCTCTTATGTGAGCATTTCCGATTAAATTAGTCATGGCTTCTCTTATGGTTAATTTAATTAAGATTTTTTGATACAAACTCATACTCTTATATGATTTGTTAATGTCCAAAGAAATCCTTATTTTCTTGTGAAAGTAAGGCCGCTCTTGTTGTTCTTTCGGGAATGAAATTTTATGGGGGAGAGTTCTTAATTGAACTTGTGCTTAATTGCCAAATCTTTTTGAGGAGTGCGGCTGTGGAATATTATAGGGGTTATCTTGTATCTTTATAAACTCCTTGATGAATGCATTTAGTTTCGGCTATATCTAAAAAGTTTATATGTGCTTTTATTTTGGTCATGAAGTATCTCTATGGAAATTTCATTAGGATCCCACTAATTTTCGTACCTTTGCCAATTTTATTGACAAAAAGGGGGAGAATTAATGTGTAGTTAACACTACAAATACATATGGTTTTCGGATCATTATGTAAGGGGGAGTGGTTTTCATGTGAGGTGAAGTATTGACTAAGAGGGAGTGATACATATCACCATAGTATTGTTGTCGAAGTTGTGATACCATTGAACTTTGATGATGTGTAATAATACAATGACACTGTATAACAATGATTGAGAGATTTTGTTTTCTCATTTTTATGGCTACGGATCTTCAACAACGATGATGCTGAATTGAATACCTTTGGAATCATTGGAGTACTTGGAACTGACGAAGATTTCTATTAATGTTGAAGAACCAAGAAGATCAAGTATTTGGAAGAGAAGCTACAAAGTTTATTTATTTTGTATTCCATATGTACCAATAGTTTTGTCAATAAAATTGACAAAGTGGGAGATTGTTAGAGCACTTCTCGGTCGAACTCGCAAGCGTTGCTATCTCAATCTTGTTTGTTAAGTTTAGTTGCGCTCTAGACTCCACGGCGTTCACAATGCAAAGACGAAGAACTACTCAAGGAACTTGTGGAAATCCATCGACAAAAAGGTATGTGGAGACCTGAACTTATCTATCACTCAAAAGTCTATCTATTTTATCTCCTATCTTGAGACAAAAGTCGTATTGCTATATAGACTTCGATTATACACATTTGCTATTTCGATCCGAGTTTATCTCGCTTATTTATTTCTTGAAATATGTGTTTTTAAGATTTCTCTTTGGCCAAGTTCATCTTTATTCCTGAAGAAAGTCATGTTGATTATTTCAATAACTTGAAAATCGTTTTGATGAAAAATAGTTTGTGAATAACAACTATATAACATCCTCTAAGAAAGTTTCAATCATTAAAATGAGAGTTTAGAACACGTAACCATATTTGGATTTAAACATAGTGTGTTCTCATATTTGTGTAAAAGTCCAAAACCGGGAACCCAAAGTATGCGTACCTATAAGCGTACTAGCGGTTGTTGGATATCCGGGTAAGTATGCGTACCCGTACGCATACTGGCGGAAATTTCACGTCCGTGAATTTCTGCTGGAGTTTGAAAGTGAAAACAAACTCAATCTGATAACTTAAGAACGCGTAACCGTTTGCATACTTAAGTAGGTTACTTTCTAAAATCGTTTTGTTCATGAACTAAAGCATTTATATAATAAGGAATGCAATCTTTGCAAACCGTGGCTATAATGTTCATGAATCGATTCGAGTTAATAAAACCGATTTTGCTTCAATTGTGTCTTGTATACTTCTATGAGATCTAAGAAATTGAACAATTCTCTAACTAGTTCACTTGAGTCATATGAAAGTGCTCATATGGCTAACCATTGTTTAAACTGTTGTTGAACCAACTAAGTGTACACGTTTAGGTACGGTTACCCAAACCTAAATTAAGTTACATTTCATTTGTGTATAACAAGCTAAGTTCGATCTAACGGTTGAAATATATTAGCTTGAATCTAATCAGGTTTTCATCTAACAGTGAATATTGAATGCTTTGTTACCAAGGTAACTTAGATTGCAATTTAAACCCTGATTTGGAGACTATATAAAGGAGAACTCTAGCAACTTGGAAACCTAATCCCCATACCTCACATGTGATACTAGTTGCATAAACTAAAGTCAATTATATTTCAACCTTAGGTTTTTCATGAAACCCTGTAGGTTAACGACTTGAAGACTTCATTAGGATTGTGAAGCCAGGCCCAACTATTTTCTCAGTAGTTGCGTGATCTGATCTTGTTCTTTCTATCGTGATTGAGTGCAATTGTAAGATTGGATTGAGATTTATATCTCTGATAGGCAAGATAGAAAAGTAGTCACAAACACCTTCGTCTCGTCGTTTGTGATTCCACAATATCTTTTTTTGCTAGTCGATTAAGATTATTGTGAGGTGTTTGATACTTCTAGGCTATTCTTCGGGAATATAAGTCCGGTATATCAATTGGTTCCTGTTCACCTTGATTTATCAAAATACGGAACAAAACTCGTAGGTATTTCCGTGGGAGACAGATTTATCTATTCCTATAGACTTTTCTGTGTGAGACAGATTTGTTAATCAAGTCTTTGACTTTGGGTCGTAGCAACTCTTAGCTGTGAGTGAGATCATCTAAGGGAATCAAGTGCATACTATCCTGCTGGGATCACAGATGTAAGGAACGCAACTGTACCTTGAATCAGTGTGAGATTGATTAGGGTTCAACTAAAGTCCAGACCGAAGTTAGTTTGTAGTAGGCTAGTGTTTGTAGCGGCTTAATACAGTCTGGTGTTCAAATCTGGACTAGGTCCCTGGGTTTTTCTGCATTTGCGGTTTCCTCGTTAACAAAACTTCTGGTGTCTGTGTTATTTCTTTTCCGCATTATATTTTGTTATATAATTGAAATATCACAGGTGTGCGTTGAATCGATCAATTAGTAAATCCAAACTTTGGTTGTTGATTGAAATTGATTGATCCTTGAACATTGGTCGTTGGTACCGTTCAAGTTATCTCTCTTATATTCAATCGGGCTCGCAAATTATTATTTGTTTGATTGCGGATTGAATTGAGAGATTGAGATATAACTCCTTGATATACTTTTCTTAAGATTGAGTCTGACTGTCTAGTTGATTCTCTTGAAAGTATATTGGAGTTAGTCCATACATATTGCTAAGAGAAATATTGGGTGAGGTTGTCAGACCCCCACGTTTTCATTAATAATAATTACATGCTGCAAGTTCATCTTCCAATAACTCTAGAATTTAAATAAATAAATCTAAAAACATGCAAGATGAAAATCGTCCAAAATAGATTGTATAATCACAATATTTGCTATACCAAACCCCAGTTATCCGTCTTGAACACAAAAATAAATTCTCACAAGAAGTTTCCTAGTTTAATACAAATAATCTTAGAAAAATTTGGAAATAATCCTACCATTTTTTTAGTTCAACTTCTTATGGATTTGACACATTTAGCAATTTAATTGAAAGATAAAATCATTCAAAGCTAAAATATCATCAAAGTCATTACAACCATTAAGGAGTTAATAGTTCCAACGTAGTTCAATGGAAGCAACTTAAGACAGACATAACATATGAAAACTAAAGAAACTATTTATTCCTGATTGCGTTGGAAGTCTTCAACAATCTTAAATATTGGTTCAGGCAGGTCTGGATGAGTTGCCAAGGAATAAGACAATTCCTCATGCATGCAGTCAATTCTTTATTGAAGAACATCAACTTCAGGATTGGTAGGTTTCTTCATCTTATTGGTGTCAGTCTGAATTAAGAGAGAAGGACGACCAACACAAGTTCCAAAGAGAGGAATCCCAAAGTGACTGCAGATTCTGCTGATAAGACATGAAAATCCAAGATTTTTCTTCTGTGACACCATGCTAGAGCATTGCTCGGTCGAACTCACAAGTGTTGCTATCTCAAGCTTGTTATCAAGTGTAGTTTTCAAAACTATATCTTGATTTCTTGTCTACAATTAGTTAAATATCGGACTAGAATAAAAATGTATTTGAGAAACAGTGGATCACAGCAATCATCATTACGTTCTACCGTTTGAAGAAGAAGATCAATCGAAGTTTTTGGATAACTTGATCAACAAAAGGTAAGTAAAGACTGAACCGCCTATTTTTCAAGTTATATTCACTTTTTTATCATTGAGATGATGTTGCATAACTAATTAGACTATTATGCATATACAAGAATTGCGAGTCAAGTTTATCTTGATAATTAGTTCTCGAAATACACTGACTAACCTTAATGAACATTTGTTCATTCTTGATGAATTTCGGTTAAGGACAATTTATTGTTCGGAACCAAAATCATGATTCAAGTTATATCATTCGAAAATAGCCTAGAACAGTGATATGTGTCGTTGATGTTATTCGGGAATGTTTCGAATGATTTAGAGATAAATATAGAACTACTATATATTTGGATACAAGACAGTGTTATCAGTCTTACAAACTGTGAAAACTTTTATGAGTCTGAACCCGTATTACATGTACTCGTACACATAGCGGAGTAGATATATATCGACTTGTAGATTTGTGGTATGTATATTATTATGGACATCATGTGAAAATTTGTTTAACGTGAACCGGATCGGTACGTGTACTCGTATGAAAACCGTCAAGGAATTGTGGTCACAGAACCGAGTGAGTATCCAACCTGGTACAAGTACCAAAATAGTTCTGTGTTCCTAAACTCGGTTGGGTATCCAAACCGGTAGACGTACCAAAATAGTTTTGTGGACTCCGGAACCGGTCATAGTCTTAAGGTATCTATACCGGTACGCATACCTAAATAGTTCTATTAACTCCGAAACTTGGTTTAGCTTGTTAGCTTACAAACCGTACACATACTATGACTGACCTGACTCACGAACGGCTATGGTATTTGTACTTTGTGTATTTAATCCATGTCGATTATTTCGAAGTGCGATTAAATTATTTCTAAGATATAATTAGAATTTGATCAATTCTCTAAAAACACTAGACTTATTTGATCACATGATTATGACTCAAGGTTAATGTCTTAAGTGAGCTTTTAAGTTTAAATCCCCTAGTTTTGGCTAACTACCTTGAACATAGTCTTTATACACGGTTCTGTTACGGTTTCACCTAACCAGAGTGTATATCTTATTTATGTAAATTAGATTCAAAGATTCATCTAACGGTAGATATTGATTGCTTGGTTTTAAAGCTATCTTAGCTTAAACCTAAAGCTACCCATGCTTTGAATGTCTATAAAAGGGGAACTTCAAGCAACTAGGATCTTTGAATCCCGACACTACTTTTTGGTGTGTCCTAGTTGTAACTAGAGTCAACCTCTTCCTAATGCTTTTAGGGTTTAGAGACTACAAAGACTTCATAGGGATTCATGAAGCCAGGTCTAGTTCTCTTTCCTTGATAGCTCGAGTATCCTTATCTTGATCGACTGTTGAGCTTCTCACTCGATCAAGATAGATAGAAATCATTAAAGTTCTCTTCGTCTCAAAATTTATTGATTCCACATGTGTTGTACTTGTGAGGTGAATAATAATCTAAGCTGCACTTCGGGTTGCATAAGTCCGAATATTGAGGTTAGCTAGACTTTGTCTATTGCTATCGATTTCCAAACCACCTTGATCGAAATCCTTTTGATCATAAAGGAAATCATATATATATATATGATTAATCTTTAAGAGGCAGATTGGTTCAAAATCTCCAATTGAGTTGAAGCAACTATTAGTTGGTGTGACATCAGCCAAGGGAATAAATTGCACGGAGCCCTACTAGGATTCAAGAGACGTGAAAAGACGAGGGTACCAAAATACACCACATTTTTTTATTTTTCAACCTATAAGTCCTTTACCAAGTATGATCGTCTATAGAAAGAGTCGAGACAATACAACAACTTCGGTACACACTTCGTGTGATCGTATATGGATACAAGGTCGAGACAATACAACAACAAGATCACTCGTGTGATTGACTATGGATTCAAGATCGAGAATATATGAAAACTAAGTGTTCACTTGATAATAGGTACTGTATTAAGCCGAAACTCTATAGGATCAATATCAAGTGTTATGGACTAAACGTACGTGTGTAATTTACTTAATTATAATAACAATCATAATGAGGAAAAAACGTAAATGACACAACAAGATTTTGTTAACGAGGAAACCGCAAATGCAGAAAAACCTCGGGACCTAGTCCATTTTTGAATACTCTCAGAATTAAGTCGCTACACAAAATCTAATACCAACTTCGTATAGTTGAGACCGAGTAGACTACACCGAGCTAGTTAGTTTCCTCAGTACCCCTGCGTCTTCGACTTAAAGAGTCACACACGTGAATAGCAAGTCCTTTTGATCGTATTCCGAACAACAAAGGAAGAATCTGTTTGGTATCCACTCTAATCAATCTTTGCTAAAAAAAATATGTGAGTTGTTGACAAAGGTTGTTCCGTTTAGACTAATAAACTCCTTTCTGGTTATATCAATCTAAACTTTGATTACCGAAATAATCAAATTCTAGATTCGCATACAATCAATATAGATCTCAAAGAGAAACTTGTTTGAGGGTAAAAACTGGTTCTGCTGTTTTTGGTGAATTTGGGTATGTTGATGAGAAACGAATTCTAACCCTAAACAACGCACTGCACGGGAGTACTTTTAGATTCGAGAGATCAATCTGTAAGACTCTGGCCTAAACCAAGAAATGGTCGTTCCAGATTCAATTCGGTCACAAAGTGAAGGAGAAGGGGTTGATCTTAGGGAGGGAAGCGAAGAAGGTTTTTGAGATTATGAAGGTTTGGTTGTTTGATGACTTGTTTCAGAAAATGATTTCTGGCTACTCGTGTTGATAACCTTCATGCTCCCCTTTTCAAAATAGATTGAAAACCTATTTATACAAGTCATTGAGCGCACCCTGATCTCTTAGGAAGTGGAGGAAGTTAATTAATGGAGAGGTGGGTTTGTGCGGAAGCTGGTGAACATCATGTTTCCGTTATGAGGGAAGACTGATCACACGTTCACCCACTACTCTCATTAACTCATTAACTGTTCGTCTTTCTTGAAACTTTCTCGTAATGGGCGCATTGCACGCTGTAAACCGCCAGACCAATACCCCCAATGAGTATCCCCCAGTTTGTGACATGTTTGATGTCTCGAATGAATGGGTCAAGTCGTGTGACTTGCAGCTAAAATCAGCATATGGTACTTTTTAGGTTAAATAATAGATTATTTGTGAAATCGATATTTATAAATCATTGCTTATAATCGATGTATATAAAGCATCGCTCTCGAATAAGCAGATGAAAGTAATCGATGTGTTAGAAGCATCGCTGTATTTGAGCTCGATCGAATCGGTCACGAATTGAGCCTCTTAGAAGCAGCACGACCGACCATCTTAAGGTAATCGTTCGAGGACCCTATGGTTGAGCTGTCACTTGGCCGATCACTCCCCGTGGAGGAGGGATAGCCGGTGTTCACAATGCTACTTTGCTAATTTTCTAAAGATAAATCTACACCATCCAACTAGGCTGGCGAAGTTGGATGGTCGTGATCGATTTGCGGCAGTTGTTCAATGCCGGTGATGCAATTTTTAGGGTTTAGAGGCTGATCGGCTAACCCCTTTTGAGCGAGCGATTCGAGGCGTTGAACGCTCGTTCGACCAGGTCGATCGCTCATGTACAAAGGTGGGTTGCCGGTGAGCATGTTGATATCTCCTTGGCCACCTGAAATTAAATCTAAGCCACTCAATTCCGCTGGCGAAGGTGGATGGTCATGATCGATTTGCGGCAGTAATGTGTTGCCGCAAAGTAATTTTAGGGTTTCTTATAACAGCGCGTTCACGCTACTTCGGGTAAACGTTTTGACATGCTCTAGTTTTGTCGTGGATAGGTCGATCGACCAAGGAAGGAGTTGGGCCAATGGTGAAAACGTTGGCACTTCTTTGATGCTCGAAATGCGATCCAAGTCGTCCAACTAGGCCGGCTAAGTTGGAAGGACGCGATACGTTCTTGAGACCCTTTTATCAGTCTCAGCTCGTTTGAACTACTTTTATGCAGCGCGAACACCCATGTTTTGGTCAGCGCTCAAAGCACTTATGAATGAACTGTATAGGGCTCGATCGACTAGAGCATTAGTGGGCCCGCTAGTGATCACACCGACGCCCTTTTAATTGCCCGAAGCTCGATCTAAAGCGTCCAACTTGGCTAGTCGGTCTAGCTGATTTTAAAACGTGATGATTTTAAGACCGTCAAGTTGGACGGACGTGATGATTTTAAGACCGTCATAGTCGGTCTAGCTCGTTCGAGATTTCCTTTTAAACAACGCGAACACCCATGTTTGGGTCGGCGTTTGAATTGTTTGTGAATGAGCAGAAGACTACTTGATCGACTAGAGCACTAGTGGGCCCGTCAGTGGTCGCTATAGTGATTTTCTAGTTCTGCTAGGAGCAGTCTAAGCTTGTTAAATCGCGCGGCCAAATTGTGTGGCCGTGATTATTTCTGAGACTTATATTAACAGTCTAGATTTTCTTAAGGAATAAATATGTGTCCGGTCACGCTAATCTTTAGTTAAAATAGTGTGTGAACGCGTTGATCACTTTGTCAGAGAGCGATGTAGCCTGTATGAGTATTTTGTGCAGATCCCAATATTGGCACTTCGGGAGATTCATGCTACTCTGCTGAGAGTTAGCATTGATCGTCATGTCATGTCAATATTGATAGTTCAGCTGAGAACATAGCATATGCAAATACTAGGCAAGTCATACATTAGTTAATAATGTTGGTAGAATTCACAGAATATTTGGGATTGCTAATATGCGCACCATTCTGAGTGAATCTCATATCTATACTGAGTTGCTCAATACATATATATAATTAAATAGGTTTCAACACTCATTAATTTTAAATGGAATTTGTTCCTTTGCAGGATTACAGTGCTAAATATAGGGTTTTACAATTTTGACCCTGCACTAAAAACCACCATCAACAAAATTATAAGGTGATGCCGATCTCATGCATTTAGTCAATCAAGTCTATCAAAGATGAACACAATTCTAGTTGTATCCCATCCGATTAAGATTTGTGCACTAAATCCACAAGATACAAAAACTAATAAGAATTCTCCTTCGTCTTCGAATCTTTTATTGCCTTCAATAACCTGCAACAACTTGAATCCTCTTGTGATCAACCACGCACAGAACATAGTATGTTAAAATTGGATTATCACAAGATGTATTTAGATCCGAAAATGGTTCTAAAGATCCGGTCGATACTTTGATCTAGTTTGAGTGAGCCTTATATCAGAAGAGAAAGTTCTCAAGAATAAACAAACTAGGTGCAATCAAAGTATCAACAACCGTTAGTCAATCAAATTAATAATCGAAAACTAAAATAACAATGCAATTATCTAGTTTCCCACCAACGGTACTCGTAAAGCCTCTTGATCCTACAGAAGTCTGTAAATGAGAGGTTGTAAGAGATTTCGCCTAATAAGGGTACTTTCCTCTCCGAAGATACGGCTCCACCAGAAACTACGCGAATGAAGTTTGCCTAGATCTTAGGATAGTTTGCAAGAAATGCAAACTAAAATATTTATAGACCAAGGTTGTTTGCACAACAAGGAAATTCCAAAACCGAAAATATTCTCAAGATATTAACATTAAATTACAATAATTTCGGTTTTCCTATTTCCAATTAATCACCAAACCATATTTCCTAAAACTCTCTTATAAAACTTCTATTATTAGTCTAGCACATTAACTAATAATATTTTCCATAGGATATGCTTTAATTGCTGGTAATTAAAATATATATTATGAAAATCATAATTAAATGCTTTTCAGTTTTTCGTTATGGAATCACCTTGAGTATCAAGGAATATCTTTGAACAATTAATGATAAGAGTTATGTACATGTTCAAATAATGTCGACATATAAAAGCTTCTCATCTTGGAAAACCCTAAACCCTAATTAACACACATCATGTAGAAATATATATGTGAACCATAGAAACTTGGTTTTTCTCATGGAACCGATTATACCATCCCTTCAAAATATATTGTGACCGATTATAACATGATTCCCAAGATAGGTTGCAATCGGTTACACCTTGGTCCACGAAGTAGCTTGTGACCGGTTACACCTTACTTCCCAAAGTAGCTTGTGACCGGTTACACCTTGCTTCCCGAAGTATCTTGTGACCGGTTATACCTTGCTTCCCAATTTATCTCGTGACCGGTTATACCTTGAATTCCAAAGTAACCTGTGAACGGTTACAACTTGCATTCGAATATAGCTTGTGATCGGTTACACCTTGATTTCGAAAGTAACGTATGACCGATTAGAACTAGCTACATATCATAAGGCGCCTATGACCAGTTATACCTTAACTCTCAACCAAAGTTAAGATTGGCTCTACCTAGTCATCTTGTGTTGATCAATCAAAATATTTAATGAAGAACCAGATCAATACATAATGATTTCCCTTTCAATTATGAAACAAGTTCATACATCTACTTCCTTAAAATGATGTAATAATACATAGTTTTTCTAGGACGAAATCACACTTATATAATGCACGCATAATCAAGTAACTAAATACAATAGATTATGTCGATGTCGTATTTACGAAGTTCAAAAGATAAACCTTATACTTCGTAATATAATTCCTTAATACTTTGATCATACTATCATGACCAAGTCTAACACTAGAGCTTCATATGTATATATCTTCGCATGTTGTCTTTTCAATATAAAACAATTTGAAAGATACGTTAGGATTGGAAACAAGATAAAGTTAATATTACTAACCTCAAGAGGAAGGATGATGTCGTCGTTGCAGTGGTTACTTCTTAACTTTCTTCAGGTCTTCGGAGTAATACTTATATGTCTCAACATTCCTAGACTCTCTAGTCTAACCTAAACGAAGTTGACTCTAGTATTTAATCAAGCGACTCTAGATGAGTTTTGATACTAAAATATGACAACCAACCTTGATATAACAACGCTTGGTGGGTTCCACCGAGTTATGATCTAATGAGGCATAAGGAGCGCGACTGTACATTAATCAGTGGGAGACTCGATTAGGTCTCAAATGCATTCTAGTCCGAAGTTAATTGGTAGTAAGCTAGTGTCTGTAGCGGCTTAATAAAGTTTGGTGTTCAATCTGGATTAGGTTCCGGGGTTTTTCTGCATTTGCGGTTTCCTCGTTAACAAAACTTATAGTGTCAGTGTTTTTTTCCGCATTATATTGTTTATCTTTATAATTGAAATATCACAGGTCGTGCATTAATCAATCATAGTAGATACATCTGACCTAGTTTGTTGGATTCGACTTGGTTTATTCTTGGACATTGGTCTTTGGTACCGTCCAAGTAATCTATTTTTAATTAGGTTCACGGGTTCGATTCTGTAAACGTTCTAATTTCAAAAGAGAGGGAGATATAACTCTAGATTTTATTCCTTGATTGAGTTTAACTCTCGGAGTTGTATTGAGTTTGTCCATACAGATTGCCTAAGAAAAAATTGGTAGTGTATTATGGTACCTCCATGTTTTCACATTGTACGTATCATTTGGCGAATGATCAGCCTACAGAAATCAATCTCTTCCCAAGAAACTAAGAAGTAAATCAATTTATCCAGTGTTCTGCTCCAAAGATTCTTGTCAAGTGTGATGGGAATTACATTGGCCACTTCCATCTTACTGAAGATCTCAAATGAAGACTTATATTATCCACGGGAAGTTTGCTACCTGACCAGGGAACATTCATTCCCAAAATCATATCAGACAGTTGACAATGAGTTCGTCTTCGATTTTCAGGTTGAGGAATAGCAAACAAGAGCTGAAGAGGTAAGTTTAACAACTCAGCAATTACGCTTTGCTTGACCTCAAAGGTAGTTCCTCTGACCATAGTCTTAAAACAACAGTTTGTCTTTCTAGATGCATGCAATTTTGCATAAAATTCACATCTCATCTCGAAATAGGAATAACCGCATTCAAATTGTCTCATGAACATGTGAAATTCTGGTTCCTGAACAGTACGGTCATACACCCTTTCCATAATAAAATGTCCATCAAGGAATTGAATGTATTTGTTGCGAGAAATCAAATTAATAAAGCCTATTTGACGACTTGCATATCAAAATATGGTTGATGAACGTTTAAATGTGCCTCATCATCATACTCATACTCATCATCACAATAAACTACTCTTCTACTTGAGCCTTCACCACTATTATACCTTCTCCTAGACATGCTAATTGAGAAAGAGACAATAAATAACATGATTAGATCAAGAACTTACTTGGGTGAGTGAAATGTTGGTAATGGTGAAGTTCCGATGTGTGATCAAATTGAAAACCGTTCCTAGCCCGTAGTATAAAAGCTTGTCCTGATTTCAATGATACAAATAAAAACCAAAATGGTTAAGGTATGGGAGCAGAGGAGATGGTGGTAGTCGAACCCTTGGTTTTCTATATCAACAATTCTCAAACTGTTATGAAGGAGATGGAAATAAAAATAAGAGGGGACTCTCACTTTATGTGTGAACTTGGAACGGTACATGAACCGATCAGACTAGTTTAGAAACTAGATTCACACGCGTTCTGGTTCTGGTTCAGTGTACGTGAACCACACATGTGCAACAAAGAGGTTTGTTTAGTTTTCCATCATCCTGTTAAGCATAATTTTTATCTCAATACATTAATCCAGTGGAAATTTATAGCACAAAATATTGACTCTTTCATTGGAAGACTCATCAATTTATGCTTGTGAAGGATAATGTAGACAATATTTTATGGAGTAGTGCTCAGATAATTGTCTAAAACAGTTGTTAGCACATGGTCTAAGAACACAAGTATCTTAATTAGACACCATATGAACTTTCACTTCATGACTCCAAGAGAGAACTTCCTTCCAACTGCTTTACACCTAGTTGAGTTGAGAGTCCACCATGAGTCTGATTTTACAAGAGCTTTACAAGAATTTAGAGAATCACTTAAAGCAGATTTTTTATGTCATTGATGTCTTGTTTTGAAACTCTATAATAACAACGTCTGAAGATAATGTTTAGCGCTACGTAAGGAAACTCTTTTGGTGCAAAAAGACATCTTAACGTTTTCACTAAAGAAAACAATAGATTTATCTTGACAAGTTATATCAGGGTTTGACCAATGAATCGAGTTATGTTTCATGAGAGAATAATTCATTAAATGAGGCTTAAAGCTCTTTTTGTCTCACATCCAGCCTATCGCAACTTTTTGTGATATAAGGGAGAAAAGCATTGCACTCACTTATTAACAAATCAATATCAATCTCGACATAAGTATTATTCATCATAACTTGATTTAGCCTATCAAGATAATTTTTTTATTTCTAGAGATATAGCTCAACATCAAGAGAGAAATTCTCAAGTTGCTTTTCAAGCCCTATAAATACTTCAAGGGGTTTCAAACTTGGAGGAGGTCGAGAGAGAATTTCTTCTACAGGTTTGATTAAATCATTATTGGAAGAAAATTATGAATCCCCTGGATCTGGTGGTACGTTAGAGAGATTTCTTCTTTGTCTATATAGTGATCAGAATGCTTCAAACACAAACTTATTAGGTCTAAAACGTGTTTGTCTGCTCTGATACCAATTGAAAACATGGGGGTACCAAAATAGACCACCAACTTTTTCTTAGGCAACCTGTATGGGCTAAAATCAAATATAATTCCGAAATTTCAAGTTAATGAATCTCAATTAGGAAAGATATGAAGAGCTTATATCTCTTTCTCTCATAATCAGAATGTTGTAGAGACTAGTCTAGGAACATGATTATACCGTGAGAGTACTTAGACGATTCCAAAGATCAATATCCAAGAATCAATAAAGTCGTATCCAATAATTGTGATGGACTTATCTACTTGAATTGATTTTAACGTACAACCTGTGATATTTCATAAAAAATATAACGCGGAAAATAAATAACACAAAAACCAGAATTTTTTTTAACGAGGAAACCTCAATTGCAGAAAAACCCAGGGACCTAGTCCAGATTTGAACACCAAATTGTATTAAGCCTCTACAGACACTATCATGCAATAAGAACTTCGGTCTGGAGTGTAGTTGAGACCGAATTAAACCGCCACAACAATTCAGTTACAGTCGCGCTTCTTACGCCTCTGGAATCCCAGCAGGACTCCGTGGAATTGATTCCCTTAGCTAACGTCCTTTACAACCTAAAAGTTGCTTCAACTTAATTGAAGACTTTAAAACCAATCTGCCTCCCGCAGATAAGCCTATATGTGATTTCCGCTCTGATCAAAGATCAAGGTGAGGTAGGATATCGATAACAATAGACAAAGTCTATCTAACCTCAAAATCCGGTCTTATGACTCCCGAAGAACAACATAGATTACTATTCACCTCACAAGTATAAACTTGTGGAATCACAAAGTCTAAGATGAAGAAACTTTATGATTTCTATCTATCTTGTTTGTTGGAGTAAGGATCGATCGACAATCAAAACAAGATCAGGATACACAGACTATCAAGATAAAGATAGTTGGACCTGGTTTCACGAATCCCTAGGTGAAGTCTTTTTAGTCGCTACACCCTAGAAGGATTTTAAGGAGAGGACGACTTTAGTTTACAACTAGGGCACACAAGAATAGTGTCGGGGATTCAAAGATCCCAGTTGTTTGAGGTTCTTCTGTTATAGACTTTCAAGATCAAGGTTGCTTTAGATTTAATCTAAAGTAGCTTTGGAATCAAGCAATCAATAACCACTGTTAAATGAAAAACTTGACTTGAGATTAATATAATAGAATATATTCTGGTTAGGATGAACCGTAACCGAACCATGTATAATGCTTGGTTCATAAAAGTTATCTGAAACTAGCCAATTGAACAATAAACTTAACCATTTTCATATAACACTTTAAGATTTTTTCTTGAATCACTCATATGATAAAAAAAAAACTCTAGATAGTGTTTTTAGAGAGTTATTCAAAGTCTGATTATCTCATAGAAATAATTCTGATGTATATGAAAATATTCGACAGGATAAATACGTGTACCGGGTACGTGTACTATACCTGTTCTTGAATACTTTTGTCATAGTATGTATACCGGTTATGTATACCCTTAAGACAAAAACGAATTCAAGAACTCACAGATCTTTTAAGGTATACGTACCTTATTTGGTTTTGAAACTAACAGATCTTTTCCGGTTTGCATACTAGGTATGTGTACCTTTCCAGGTTCACGAGTTAACATACTTTTTATGGTGTCTATACCGGGTACGCGTACCAAAAGGCCGCTTCCGGACTATTTCTACGCCGATACGTGTACTGGGTACATGTATTGCGGCTCCGTACCTATAACAGTTCTCCCAGTATGTGAACTTGTATGCATACTGTCATGTATCCATATTTACAGTAGTTATGTATCTCTCTAAAAATCGATTCGAAACATTCCCGAATAACAATAATGACTGGTCCAGGCTATTTTTTTAAATGATTAAATCTTGAGTCATAATTAGGGCATAATCAATAAATTTCTTTTCACTCATCAAGTATGAACAAATGTTCTTAAGCTTAGCATATTTAGAGAATGATATTCAAGATAAACTTGACACGAAATTTCTGTTATGCATATACTGTCTAATTTAGTCAAATGTCTCATAGAAAGGTGAAAACTTGAGAAATAAGTAGTTTAATCTTCACTTACATTTTGTTGAAGAATTTATCCATAGCTTTTGTTGATCTTCGCCTTCAAACTGTAGAACACAATGATATCTGATTCTCAACTACACACTTTTATCCTGAACTGAGACTACTAAATGTAGACTAGAAATCAAGATATAGTTCTGAAAACTAAATTTGATAATAAGCTTGAGATAACAACACTTGTGAGTTCGACCGAGCAATGCTCTAACAATTTGGTTCTTTTAGGGATATTGTTTTCTTTTTGTTGTGGGGATGTTGGCTTTGTAATTTTGGATTCTATTTTTATTAATAAAGTTTCTGCTTTTTTAAAAATAGAAAATAATAATAATCAAACACTTGGTTTGATCCCATAGTTGGTTTTGTGCGAACTTATATTATATACCAAATGAGCATCTTGTGGTTGTTATCTTCTTGACAGTCTCTGTCTATATTAAATCAAGCAAGGTGTGTGCCATATAGGTTGATATCGTAAATATTGTGGTGTGCTTGGTACCCTCATCGTTTCACTAGTAAACATCCATATTTTAAAGTGATGGGTCCTAGAATAGATCTTTTGATTTATTTCAACTATGAAACAAGTTTCACATGTCTACTTCCTTAAACTCATGTAGTTAAACATAGTTTTTTAGGTATGGAAATAACCTGAAGTTCAACACACCAAATAATAGTTAATTACCAAATAATGTTATATCGAATCTACGAAGTCCAGTAGATAAATTATACTTCATAACTCCATGTACCAAAATTGTATAAAACAACTAGTATATCTTCCCTTGATACTTTGATCATAATGAAATAATCAAGTCACAAATACTATCTATAGATACACAAACAATGTATGTTATGTTTTCAATCTAAACGGCTTGAAAGAAACGTATATATAAATGGAACAAGTCAAGTTTGTGTTACTAACGTGAAACAGAAGGATGATCTGTTCGTTGATGCTGATACGTATTCGTGTTCTCCAGAATAACACGAGGAGTCTCGCCATTTCTATTGTTCCTACTCTAACCTAACAAAGTTGACTCTAGTAATATAATCAAGCAACTTCAAGTTTTTGGAGCTAAAATATGACAACCAAACTAGACATATCAAAGCTTGGTGGGTTCAACCGAGAAATACTCTAACAATTACAACCTACTAAACCACATTATAAAAACTTTTTAACATCCCATACAGTTTATTGGAAAATCAAGGATGTGGAAATAAGCTTCGTATTTAAAATTATTTACGTCTATCTTCGCCATTCCCCTCGAGATTGCACTTCAATTTCAGTATCATTTTGTTACAGCATAACTCGGTTGAACCCACCAAGCGTTGGTATGTCAAGTTTGGTTGTCATATTTTAGTATCAAAACTCATCTAGAGTCGCTTGATTAAATACTAGAGTCGACTTCATTTAGGTTAGACTAGAAAGTCTAGGAATGTTGAGACATATAAGTATTACTCCGAAGAACTGAAGAATGAGAAGAAGTAACGAATGCAACGAGGACATCATCCTTCCACTTGAGGTTAGTAATACTGATTTGACTTGTTTCCATTCCTAACATATCTTTCAAGTCGTATTATATTGAAAAAATAACATGCGAAGCTGTATATATATGATACTCTAGTGATTAGACTTGGTCATATCATTATGATCAATGTGTCAAGGAATCTATTATTATGGAGTATAGACGCTTATCTTTTGGAACTTCGTAAGTACGACATCATCATAATCTTTATATTTAGTTACTTGATTATGTGTAATCTATAGGTGTTGATTTCATCCTAGATAACATTTTTTTAAAGGAAGTACATATACGAACTTGTTTCGTAATCAAAAGGAAATCATGATTGGCCATGTTCTTTATTGAATATCTTTTAAATGACCAATACAATATGACAAGGTAGAACTTATCTTAACTTATGTTGAGAATTGTGGTTCAACCGGTCATGGCATATAGGATGTAGCAAGTTGTAAACGGTCACAAGCTACATTAGGAATTTAGTTATAACCGGTCACAAGCTACCATCGGAAGCAAGTTGTAGCCGATCACAAGCTAACTCGGGAAGCAAGGTGTAACCGATCACAAGTTCTATCGGGAAGTAAGGTGTAACCGATCACAAGCTACCTTCGGAAAGCATGGTGTAACCGATCATAGCTTACTTTAGGAAGCAAGGTGTAACTGGTCACAACCTAGTTTGAGAAGCATGGTATAACCGGTCACAACTTACATTGTGAGTTTGGTACAACCGATCCAAAATGAGAAAAACCGAGTTTCCAATATTCAAATATCTCTTTATGTTTTGTGTGAACTTGGAATTAGGGTTTGCTGAGAGAAAATTCTAGATGTCGACATCATTGGAAAATGTACATAATTATTATCATTAATTGTCCAAATATATTCCTTGATACTCAAGGAGATCCCATACTGAAATATTGAAAAGCATTTAATTGTGATTTTCATTATATATGTTTTAATTACCAGCAATTAAAGCACATCATCTGGAAAATATTGTTAGCTAATGTGCTACACTAATAATATAAGTTTTCTATGAAAGTTTTCGTAAAATATGGTTTGGCATTTAAGTGGAAATCCGAAATTAGGTACTTTAATGTTAATATTTTGAGAATATTTTCGGTTTTGGAATTTCCTTGTTGTCCAAACAACCTTGGTGTATAAATATTTGAGTTTTCATTTCTTGCAAACTATCCTAAGATCCAAGCAAACTTCATTCTTGTTGTTTGGTAGGACTAGAAGATGCCTACAATATTATATTAAACCGCAAGTGTATGGTGTCTAGAAGTTAGGTAACAGCAAATATGGGTCGAACCCACGGAGACTAGGTTGGTGAAAAGCTGAATTCTTAAGCCTAACTAATACTGATTCAAATATGAGATTGTTGTCGATACGACGAAACAGTTGACATGAAGTACTAACTAAAATACAGAAAGTAAATGAAGTAGAGGATTTTAATGCAACAACAAAATAAAAGGCTTTGAGACAGTTAATGGTATGATACTAGGGCAGTTGATTTCACCACTCAAACTATACTAGACACTCACCAATAAAGTTTTTCTTTTCCCATATAATGAATCAGCGATGGAGATACGAGTCTTTCGCTTCATCGAGGGGATCTCAATACAGAAGATTCAATATCAAATAAGGTATTAACCCCTAGAATAAGATGTCTTGATACGACACAAATGATCACAGATTAATGAAATCAATTCAACATGAGTTGATGCAACATTATAAGATTGTTCTAAAGACCTAGGATGCAAGACATACAAGGTGATAGTCATATAATGCAGCACAAAGATTGAACCTATCCTTATTCAATAGAGCACAAGAAGAACAACATCATATATTTGAGTGACTAATAATGGTTTAAGGGTTCCATTTCAACCCCAGCTAAGTAATTAGCACATAGCAAAAACATGAGACATGTGAAATTCAAGGATGGATAAAATCATTCATGAAAATTTCTTTGTTCAACTGGTTTCTAACAAGAACAGTTTTGGAGAAGAAAGGTTACAACTGATTTCTGCCTATGACCCTTCTTACTTGGATATCCCAGTTACACCACAACCCCCTGATAGACACATTTTTGTGTCCGATTTGTCTCGATTCTATATATTGTTAGGGTTCATTTTTGTACTTATTATGGTGTTTTATTTATTTTTAGGTATTTTTGGCCAATAAACATTTTTGGAAAAAATTGGCTCGAAAACTTGTCGGAAAGCACCCGGAGGACATTTGCTATTCGGACTCTCACTTTGGATAAGGGGTAACCTAATTACTAATGGGTATCCCATTTCCAGACAGCTGCTAATCACACCCCTACCCTGGATAAGGGGAAACCATCTTCAACATTTCAAAAACCAAGTTTTGGCGGGAAAGTAGGTGCAGTGAAGAACAGATTTTAGGGTTCCTGATTTGGAGGAGTTTGAGGTCGATTAAACCTCTGATTTTCATAGGATAGACTCCTTATAGGTCTAGGAATATGATATGGGTGTTGAAATCGATTAGACTGGGCTCAATCGACGGATTTTTATCACAAGAGAAAATATGGAAAGTCACGTGTGTGACCTGTTTTAGGGAATTTTAGAGAGATTAAAGTGTTGTAAACCTTCCTAAAGATTTGTATCTATCTAAGGAAGAGTTTAGAATAAAAATGAAAGCTCAGAAACGCGTAAAAATTCTAAAACAAGAAATTGCCGCAACTTGGCCGTGAAGAGAAGGAAAGAGATTTTGGAAGATTTGGGAGAGATTTAATCGGTATTTTTGATATAAATAGACTGTTTGGGTCATATAGAAGGGGTGTCGAGAGTTTGGGGACCTAAGGAGAGCCAGAGAAGAAGAAATCAGAGCTTTACCAAACTCTGTTTCTGCTGCTGCTGCTGAAGAGGAAGAACACGAAGAACATTGACGCACGGGAAACAGTCGCAGAACAGTGTCGTTGTTTAACAGCTGAAGAACATTAAGCTGTGCAGGACAGTCGTATTCTAGGGTCTTAAATTTTTGATCCTGTAACAGTTGATTAGTAACGTATATCTTCAGTATTGCAACACCAACTATAACGGTGACTTCTGTAACATCTATACACCGTTGCAGATCTGCTGTTTTATATATTCTCTTCAATAAAACCACCTTTTGAGCCATGAGTTATTATTTTGAACCTGTTTTTGATATGAGGAGTTAAACCCCATTGCTGAGGCGATAGAGGAAGCTATTTTTCCAACAAAAACGGTACAATCTATTTAATTTAATTTATTGCAATTATTATTATGATTATTTGCCTTGGACTATTATTGAATGTGATTTTTATTTGAGTGATTGTGATATATTTTGATGGAGTATGCTTAGTTTATAGACTCTTGATGCTTCATGCTAGGTATTTACAATTATTGCTTTTGAAAATCTACTTGTTGAAATAGTAAGAATCATATTGAACAAGAAAATTGCATGAATATAAATATTGGATTAAATCACTTTGAATTTGGAAAATAGTGGAATCTTAGCCTCACTGTTCTTTTAATATTGATATCAACTTTGATTGAGTTTGCTATAATTTTTAGTGAGTTTTCTATTTTAATATTAGAATTTAAGTCTAATTAATATCCTTCACAAGTCTGAGAATAAAACCACTTTTACCACATCTATAAATCACATCACCCCCCTATTTATACACAGAATTTTCCACCTTTTTCAATCCCTATTATCAACAAAAATAATACAAAATTAGGGATTTTATGTTCTCGGACTCACCAGTTAGCACTCTTTATTCACGTATATCCACTGCACTTATCTTCACTAATTTAACTGATGTTGTAGGGTTGCAGAGAGGTCAGATTCATCCCTAATTTGACTATGCCAGCTGTTTGTATTCACTTGTCTCTTCGCTGCTGCTTTTTGGTGCTTGAAGGACATCAATTTCAGACCTAGCTTGTCAATTCAGTCACTTTTGAGAACCAATTAGTTGAGATATTCTTACACGATTCACAGTCAAAGGCTAGGGTTACGACTGAAATGATAATAGAAAAGATAAGCAACTAGTCTTGACAGGGTAAAAGTAGTGAGAGAGGTATGGGTTTGATAGATTTGACATGAAGCTTGCTGGGATTTGGTTGTCGATGATATTGGTATAGTTAGGGCTTGACAATTGACAGGGTGTTGTTAGGGGTGTAGGAGAAAGTGAAATGAAGGATAGATTAAGGGTTTGTTTGGGTGTGTATAAGAATGGAACTTGGGATAGGCTTATTTTCTTTAGCTCCCAACATGGGTATCACTTGGATTATGGCCCATTACTTCATTTCATGATCAGATAATTCTTCTTCTTGAGCTTCTCAAGCACTAGTAGATCCATTAGCTTCACAAGTCTGCTGGCACCCTGGATGTGTTCTCCATTATACGTGTCTGCCTAACATCGACTTGGTGACTAGCTTGACAGGGCATTATAGCTCCACTTCCTTCAAAGCACATGTTCAGACCATTCTTTCCATTCTCCTAGAATTAAAAAACAAAAGTCAGGACGATTGCTACACAATTTACTTGCAATAAACAAGAACTACAAAATACATAATTTGGCATAATTACAAGCAATTAGTGCAACAAAATGGCATAAACACCTACTAAAAGATAAGAATTATACAATATTAGGTGCCCATCAAATACCCCCAAACCCGCCTTTTGCTCGTCCTCGAGTAAAACACAAAACCAAAAGAAAGGTCTACCTACGCCACTAGCGCTGGTCAAAATGTACCCAAAAAGTTCTAGGACAAAATGTAAGCTCAGATTCCATGAAAGTGATACATGTATTCAGTTTTTAGCTCACAGCAAATGGATATGTCAAGATAGCTTTCAAAGGCACAATTCTAGCACTGAAACAACTAAGGACATGCGATAAGAGTGTAAAGTGTATCTCCCTGGGACATGCATAGATATTGATTTACTCTAGGAAGTTATGACTGCCAATCGCTAAGAGATAGTTTTTAGGCTAAGAACTGAATTCAAAGCCAAGCTAGTTGTCCGACTTTACGAGAATTGTGAATGTTCACCTAAGAGTTGGTGATATTTCAGCTTACCCGCGTTGTACATCGATGGATACACCTTCCTTGCATATTACAAAACCATTTACAACACATAACAACAAAGAACATTGACTTCAATATTTACATTGACTAATCTCATTTTGAGGCAAGAGAGATACTTTTTTACTAAAATAGAGCATAACAAACACCGAGTACTTTTTCTTTTCTTTTCTTTTCTTTTACTGATTTTTTTTTATGATGAAAGCTCAAAAATACATTACATGACACTTGTAGCAAGAGGCAGCTCTTTTCTATGCACCCGGTCAAATTCAATGGTTGCTTTTTTTAATGTATCCTCCAACTTCTATCCCAGCCAACCAAAGAACAAGCTAGTCAAGTCTCATTCAGTATTCTAAAGATTGGAAGCCTACTTAACCCATGAAACACCGACGCTATACACGCTTGGTTGATCGTGCATGTGTAAAGTTTCTAAATCTCATGTGAATTGTGCTAGAATCAGGGGTGCCTCATTATCTAGACTAAGAATCCTTAGATATTATATCATGCACAGGTATCACAGATCAAGGTAAATGAGCTCCATTTTTCATTTTTCATTCATTTTTTCCCCCTAAGATGTTATCTATTCACAAGATTCAAACATACCAAATCGCTACAAAATTCATGTTATATCTACTTGTACCCCTAAACCTATGTTAAACAGTATCCTCAATGTTTCTAAGGATTCATAAAGTTATAACATTCCATGAAGTTCATGAGGATAAAGAAGACGTTTAGAGAGTACCATATCCAAAAAGTGTTGCCAAACAAGATAGTTGAGCAGCAAGGTAGATATCACCAAAAAAATAAATAGAGATTATGCATCAAAAACTAGCCTATCAAACTGAAACCGAAGGAAAGCAAAAGACAGAAAATGGAATTCTAAACCTGGTATATACAAGGGGTGGACCAGTTCAGTCCACATAGATGGGATCTTCAAGATCAGTTGTTTCAATTTCAGGTGGAATTGGTTCAAGGAACGGCTTCAGTCTCTGCCCATTGACCTTGAAGACGTTCTTAGTTGCTAAGTCTTCGAGTTCTACAGCTCCATGAGGGAATATTGTTCTCACCATGAACAGGCATGTCCATCTGGAACACAATTTTCCTAGAAAAAGATGCAAACGTGAGTTGTACAATAAAACTTTCTGGCCAGGCGTGAATGACTTGCGCAAAATGCGCTTGTTATGGAACACATTCATTCTTTCTTTGTACATCTTTGCATTGTCATAAGCATCATTCCTCAGTTCTTCCAACTCGTTGAGTTGGAGTTTCCATTGAGTACCTGCCTTATCAAGAGAAAAGTTAAGTTTCTTAATTGCCCAATATGCTCGATGATCTAGTTCAACAGCTAAATGACAAGGTTTGCCATACACAAGTCTGTATGGAGACATGCCAATAGGGGTTTTATATGTTGTTCTATAGGCCCATAAAGCAACATTCAATCTTAATGACCAATCTTTCCTATATGGGTTAACAGTCTTCTCTAGAATGTGCTTAATCTCCCTATTAGAAACCTCTACTTGGCCACTGGTCTGTGGATGGTATGGGGTTGCGACCTTATGAGTTATGCCATACTTGCGAACTAATGACTCAAAAGATCTATTGCAAAAATGTGACACCATCACTAATTATATCTCTGGGTGTGCCAAAACGAGAAAATATGTTTTCTTTAAAGAAGGACAGAACCACCCTATGGTCATTTGTTTTGGTCGCAAATGATTCTACCCACTTAGAAACATAATCAACAACAACAAGGATGTATAGATTACCTTAAGAATTGGGAAACGGACCCATGAAATCAATTCCCCAAACATCAAACAGTTCAACAATCAAAATAGGGTGCAATGGCATCATGTTTCTCTTGGAAATACTTCCTAGTTTCTGACAGCGTTCACAAGCAATACAATAAGCATGGCAATCTTTGAATAACGATGGCCAATAAAACCCACTCTGCAAGACTTTTGCAGCAGTCTTCTTGGCACTGAAATGGCCACCACATGCTTGGTCGTGACAAAAAGATATCACATATTTTTGTTCACTGTTAGGGACACATTTCCTAATGATTTGGTCAGTGCAGTACTTAAACAGGTACGAGTCATCCCAAAAGAATTATTTAACTTCAACCAAGAACTTAGAATGGTCTTGTCTAGACCAATGCGAAGGCATTCTTCCCGTGGAAACATAGTTCATAATGTCAGTAAACCAAGGATACTCAGACACAAGTATTAATTGTTCATCAGGAAAAGACTCTCTAATCTGCACGGACTCATTAATAGACTCAATATTTAATCTAGACAAGTGATCAGCAACAAAATTTTCCGAACCTTTCTTATCTCGAATTTCGAGATCAAATTCCTGTAATAACAATATCCATCGGATAAGACGGGCTTTAGCATCCTTCTTAGAAAGAATAAATTTCAGGGCAGCATGATCAATGTATATGATGACCTTAGACCCTATCAAGTATGACCTAAACTTGTCCAATGCAAAAACAACAGCAAGCAACTCTTTCTCAGTAGTTGTATAGTTAAGTTGAGCATCATTAAGAGTCTTGCTAGCATAGTATATCACATATGGAAGTCTATCGACGCGCTGTCCTAAAACTGCACCAACAACAAAATCAGACGCGTCAAACATGATTTCAAATGGCAATTTCCAGTCAGGTAGTCGGACTATAGGGGATGAAATTAGAAGAGTTTTGAGTTCTTCCCATGCACGCACACAAGCATCATCAAACACAAATGCAACATCTTTACCAAGTAGATTACACAGTGGCCTTGAGATCTTACTGAAATCCTTAATGAATCTACGGTAGAAACCAGCATGGCCTAAAAATGATCTAACCTCCATCACAGAGCGAGGTTGCGGCAAGTGTTGAATGAGGTCAACTTGAGCATTATCTACTTCTATGCCTGAGTTTACCATAAAATGACACTTTTCCCAATTCAAAACCAAATTTTTTTTCTTTACATCTAATCAGCACACGAGTGAGATAGTTCAAGCATTCATCAAAAGAAGATCCAAACACAGATAAATCATCCATAAAGATCTCAAGGAAGTTTTCTATCATGTCAGAGAAAATGCTCATCATACAACGTTAAAATGTGGCGGGTGCATTACACAACCCAAAGGGCATGCGATGATAAGCAAACGTTCCAAAAGGACATGTAAATGTAGTCTTTTCCTGATCTTCAGGTGCAATATGAATCTGGTAGTAACCAGAAAAGCCATCTAAGAAACAATAGTAATTGTGCCTAGACAACTGTTCTAGCATTTGGTCTATGAATGGAAGAGGGAAGTGGTATTTCCTTGTTACTGTGTTCAACTTCCTATAATCAATGCAAACTCGCCACCCTGTGGTTACGCGAGTAGGGACTAACTCATCTTTATCATTTTGAACTACAGTAACACCTGATTTTTTTCGGCACAACCTGAATGGGACTAACTCATTTGCTATCTGAGATCGGGTATATGATACCCGCATCAAGAAGTTTTAGAATATCACCCTTAACAACTTCTTTCATGTTAGGATTGAGTCTCCTATGCATTTCCCTATATGGTTTAGCATTTTCTTCAAGATTTATATGATGCATGCAGACAGTGGGACTTATACCTTTAATATATGAGATTTTCCATCCCAATGCTTCTTTATGCTCCTTAAGTACTTCTAAAAGCTTACTCTCCCGTTCTATATATAAGGCAAATGAAATGATTACATGAAAAGTATTAGAAGATCCCAAAAATGCATATTTAAGAGTATCATGCAATGGTTTCAGTTCAAGCTTTGGTGGCTCAACAGGATACGGGACAGACTTGGATTCAGAGAGTGGAAGTGGTTCCACTCTAGCTTTCCATTTGGTGGTGTCCATGAGAGATGCAGATTCAAGCAAAGAATTCACTTCACTTATGTATTCATCATCAAACAGATCCAAGTTAAAATTATTCAAACAAGCATGCAAAGGGTCAACAGACATGCTACTAGACAACGAATCCTGAATCAAACTTTCAATCATGTTTACTTCATGCACATCATTATCATCATCAAGATCTAAATGTTGTTGGCTAGCATTAAAAACATTCAACTCCATATTCATGTTACCAAACGAAAATTTCAACACTCCATTACGACAATTAATAATTGCATTGGACGTCGCCAAGAAAGGACGTCCTTAAATGACAGGAATGTGACAGCCTGGGTTCTGCACTAGCTGAGTATCTAATACAATGAAGTCCACGGGAAAATAGAATTTATCAACCTTGATTAGAACATCTTCTACCATGCCACGAGGAACTTTGACGGATCTATCCGCCAATTGCATAGTTATAGGTGTTGGTTTTAACTCTCCAAGACCCAACTGCACATATACCGAATATGGAAGTAGGTTAACACTTGCCCCTAAGTCCAGTAACGCCTTATTGACCGTATGGTCACCTATATGCATGTTTTGTGGGACAACCTGGTTCTCTAAACTTAGGTGGAGTCTTATTTTGAATGATAGAACTCACCTGTTCAGCAAGAAAGGCACGCTTATGCACATTAATATTTCGCTTTTGTGTGCACAGATCTTTCAAGAACTTAGCGTAAGCAGGGATCTGCTTAATTTCTTCGAGAAATGGAATGTTAATATTGACTCGCATGAACAATTCCAATATCTCGTTATACTACGTTCCTTTCTTTTGTTGTTCTAAATTTTGAGGAAAAGGAGCTACAGGCACATTTGAAGGCACAGAAACATTAACATCAACATATTTTTTAGATTTAGGGACATGCTCAGATTTGTTTTCAACAACTGGTGTATCATGCGATTTTTAATGCAATTGTGACTTAGACACAGACTCACTCTTTTCAGGCATGCTTACATTGTTATCAACTACTTTACCACTACGAAGAGTAATAACAGCATGTGAAGTCTCATTACAAGTATACGTACTTGCCTGAAATGCGCCTTTCGGGTTTTTTTGAGGATGACTTGGGAACTTACCCTTTTCCCTTTCATTAAGCGCATCACAGATCTGATCTATCTTAAGTTCTAGACTTGTAAATTGTTGGTCAGTGATCTTCTGATTTTGCAAAAGATTTTGGGTCAACAGACCGACACTTTCTTCAATACTAGACAATTTTTTCTCAGAAGGATGTTGTGTGTACGATTGTACCTGAGGGTTTCTAGGATATGAATATCCTTGTGCGTTTCCTGATGCACCTCCTTGTACAGGGCCTTTGGACCATGAAAATTTAGGGTGGTTCCTCCACCCTGGGTTATAGGTCTGTGAATAAGGGTTATGTTCTTGCTTTTGATACAAAACATGGGCTTGTTCAAGTCTAGATTCCTGAAATGCAAGTATTTCTGGGCAACTGTCCACTAGATGGTCAGAACTATTACATGAAGCAAAAATAGACATTTCGACATGGTCACGGAGAGTATTTGCAGTAGGTTTCACATTCTTATGCAGCTCTAGCGCTTCTACTCTCCTAGCCAACGATGCAATTTTCGCATTTTCCTCAAAGTCGGATTCAATCCTATGAACATTAGCTACAGGGGCAGTCTTTCTAGGTTCACGAATGTGGTAGGATCGGAAACCTACAATAATATACTGCAAGTGCACAGCGCCTAACTAGTAGACAATGGCAAGTACAGGTCGTTCCCACGAAGAGTGTAAAATACTCTACCAACTAATACCAAAAAAACTAAGTAATCAAATATGATGCTTTTGAAAGTTTTAAGAAATTCGGACAAAACGATAGCAAAATAATAAAAATGTAACCAGAGATGTGAAAGTGTTAAGGTTTCGGGAATCCATTGTAGGAAAGTTATTTGTATTCAATCACAAAAATCTCTAATTTACTCATGTAAAATAGAAAACCTAGATACTAGTACACGGAAGATATTTCATTAAGAATCGTTGACAAGAATTATCATTTTCAAAATGGTAGTTTGTTGTCACCTTAATGTAGAATTCTTAAGCACTAGATATACATGGCATAAATAGTCAAATGAAATTCATAATTCAATTATTCCAAAGGTTCAATGAGTTCTTCTACTAATCTAACTATGGACTATACATGGCATGGAACATGAAAAATATAGCTAAAAGGTGAAACATTGAAAGAGAATCACAAACATTATCATTAAGTTCAATTGGCAGAAACTTTTTTGAAGAACATAAAATAAATCACCTACAACTTCATCCGTTCACCCTAACATGGATTAGTTAGACATGGTTTTCTCAAAAAACCATAAATCAATATAAATAAATCAAACTCTAGCTAATAAAAACGAAGAATAAAAAACAAAACTTCAAAACCCTTCTCTAGTTGCGGATTTTCATTTTGAAACAACACATAAATATAGCCCACAGATAAATTCACGTCGTCGCCACATCACCTCCCAATAGAATTCTGCCACATGTCATGAAATACAATCCGCCCAATAATATTGTGTCGCGTGTCATAAAATGACGAAACATTGTAAAGTATCAGCGAATCTCCACTTTCCATAGTATATGAAACCACCAAGGAAATGAATTAATTTCATTTAAAAAGCATGATATTTTCTTGCATGTGCTGGGCCCACCTTAACTGTATTTGCACAAATGACGTCATTTGGTCTCAAATATTCCTACAGATTATTTATATATATATATATATATATATAGCAAGAGAACTTATGTAAGGACAAGATATGTTAATCTTTCCTTTTTCTCCATTTTCACTTCATTTGCACGTGGTCATGTAGGTGATATTCTTCCATTCTTATGCTAACAATAATAAAGTCACTCTTGACCAATCTTAGGTGGCATTAGTGTGCTGACGTCGACTCGCTTCACCATGCATTAATTGAAGAGCAAATTAAAACTTGTATGCCCATTGTGACCTCGGATGTGAAATAATTCTATGTTGTTGATATATATGGAGATACCATGCTAACATAATAAGTACTGCTGATATATAGAAATACCAGGCCAGCATAATAAGTGTTGCTGATATATAGAAATACCAGGCCAGCATAATAAGTGTTGCTGATATATACCAGGCCAGCATATTTGATCATTGTGGTTGCTGATACATGGAAATACCAGGTCAACCCCATTTCATCATTGTGGTTGCTGATACATGGAAATACCAGGCCAACCACGTTTCATCATTGTGATTGCTGATATATGGAAATACCAGGCCAACCACATTTCATTATTGTGGTTGCTGATATATGGAAATACCATGCCAACCACAGTTTGCAATTTTCGTCGCAAACACCATTAAGTCTCACATTTTGATGTTTATTCGCTGGATGATCGAATTCACTTGTACTTTCTACAAAAGCACTAAAATAGTATTAGCAACTAAAATATTGTATCCTAGCTAATATAAATATGGGTATAAAATGTAGCGTTTACATACTTATCAGAATAGACTCCTACTGCTGAGTCTTTTCAGCAACTTCTATTAGGAAAGTCCAAGACTCATCATCACTTTTATCAATAAATAAACCGTTGCACATTGACTCAACTGTTGTTCGGGTGGAAACATCTAGACTTTCATACAAAATTTGCACAAGTATCCATTTTTCAAAACCATGGTAAGGACACTGAAGCAATAATTCATTAACTCTCTCCAGGTATTTAGCTAAGGTCTCACCCTCTAATTGCACAAAGCTATTCAGACTTTGAAGAATGGTCGCAGTCTTGTGATTTGGGAAGAACTTTTTGAAAAATTCTCTCGTAAGATCATCCCATGTCCTAATTGACTGTGGTTGCAGGGCATATAGCCGAGACTTAGCCTTTTCCTTCAAAGAGAAAGGAAATAATCTCAATTTCAGGGACTCTTAAGGAATTTGAGTGAAACGCAGAGTCCCACAAATCTCTTCAAACTCTCTCAGATGGTGGTAGGGGTTTTCAGCATCGACCCCTCGAAACACAGGGAGCATATGTATCGTGCTCGCTTTCAATTCAAATTGACCAGCATCTTCTGGTAAAACAATGCAAGAGGGTTGGCTTTCCCTTGTGGGGTACATATAATCCTTGAGACTACGGGGTGGGATTACCTCGTCACTCATTTTCTCAGGTCGGTCAGGTCTTTCTTCGACGGACACAGGAATTTCAACTACGTCCTCTCGCTGAATTCTAACTAGACGATTGGTTTAGTCTCGAAAAGTCACAATCATAACCTAGCACCACATCAATCATGTTATAACAACCATTCAAACAACACATGCAAAAGTTAGACACACAGGGCTTATGAAACTGATAGCAGGTTTGCAGATGTATGCGCAAATACACAATATTTTTGCAGGGATTGATAGGTGCACAGAGAAATAACAAATTCAGGGAGCAAAGATGTCACTTAAATGTCACAGAATCATGTCCATGGATACCATACATTGCAGGGGTTGGATAATGTTATGTAGAGTATCTAGTTCAGCATGCAAACATGGTGGATCGTTTACCCAATTATCACAGACAACAAGATTCGAGAACGATACCGCCGGTACAAGACCGGGTTTAGGCACAACCAACAGGTTATCTCGCTCTTTTTCTTCTCCTCCTCGGGTTTGCACAACAGTATCTCAGGTACATGTTGAGCTCAAAAGAGGAATTTCAGTACCCCAGAAGTATGCAACTACAGCAAGGAGACAATGAAAACTACAGACAGTTCACAAACTTGAGCAGCAAAATATTGTGTACCACACTGACAAACTAATATCCAATTGACAAGATATAAACTGGAAAAAGGAAGGCGATGAGTGCAGGAATGAGTGGCATGATATCTTACAAATGTGATGTAAATGAAAAACTACAAAGTCTAAGTTATACTAAAACAGCTAAAATCTAAACAAGTATACTTACAGTCCAACTAAAACTACTAAGGTAAAGACAACTAACTGGAACTAGATGCAGTGTATGCGAGTGAAACTGGAAATAAAAACTACAGCTAAATTAACACTAAGATGCAGACTTAACACCACAAAATGCAACAGACTCAAACTATATTTGACCTCCAGTTTCTACTAAGTCAGATACAAACTGACAATTAGCTACAGAGTGCGACTAATTACAGATGAGATTGAGTTGAAACAACTTTAACTAACATGAAAGAGATGCAGATTATAAACACATGGGTTAACTAAACTATAATATGAATGCTTATCCTACAGATATTAATTATAGAACTGCAACTAAGAATCACTTATGCTAAGAAAATTTTCAACTACTGAAATGGGTTAAGTGAATTGGAAATCTACTGAACTACAACAAACTAGAAGAGATAGGACAACAGCTACAAAAAGCTACAGATTATACTACTTGAAAGATTTAACTAAAACAAGGTGCAATATATATATATATATATAATGATGCATGTAACTTACTCTAAAAGTAAAGTAAAAAGATACAGCTAACAGTGTAAGACTAGGATGCAGTTTTATACAGAATTGTTGAACAACTACGTTATACTAATAACACAGACTTAATATGAGTACAAGCTAAAAATCTACAGATGCAGATTATGATGGATGTAAGCAACTGAAATAAAAGATAAAATGATGCAATACACAGCTAAACACTTCAGAGTTTTTACAGAATCCTATATGATTAACGTTCAGATGGAGATTTACAAATGGCTAAATACTACAAGACTAAGATGCATAGTATATACAGATTGCAATTGGAGAGAACTGAGAAGGTTAAAATCAAAAGGGATGTAGATAACTAAAATCTAACACATGAGATGCAGGATGAACATATGGATTGCACATCTAAATTACAGGGAATGAAAGTCTAAATTAACTATGGATTAACAAATCTAATTATCCAAATGCTCAACTTACTGATGTGATTCTCATGAAAAATTACAAGGGCTAAATAGTTATGATAGAGTATACACGACTACTGAACAATGAAGCGGACTGGAAACTTACAGATGCAAAGACCTATAAACTAACAGGGATAAAAGCAACATAAGACTTAACAAATATACAACTCAACTATAGAATTCAACTAAACGGAATGCAATGACAAAAACAAGAACTATAGCTACAATGCCACAGAGCAAAGCTACAGATGAGAGTTGACTATAAACTGAAAAACAACAGAAAACCTAATATGCGAAAACAAAATACAAGACTAAGTTATCTTACAAGACTATGATGCTGGTATGAGATATAACAATGATGCAGTTGACTGAAAAACGTAAAATCACAACTAGCAGTAAACAACAGGATGCAAATTATTATGAGATGTAGCTAATTAGTAATTACAGACTAAAATGCAGATGATTAAAAATGAAAAAAACTTAAATAGATGCAGGTGACTATGACTGAAATCTAACTTATGCTAATGATGCAGTCTATACAGATGGATTAAAGATAAACAATTAATTACAATGGAAGGCTACAGATTATAATGGCAGAGAAGCACTAACTTAACTGAAACAAGATGCAGTGAACATGTAATGATATAAATGAAAAATTGACATCTAATAATGCAAGACTAAAATGCAGTTTATATAAACAGATGGTTAACAACTAAGTTTTACTAAGGAAAGATGAACTACAAAATGCTATGACAGATGGTTTTAACTATGCAGGATATATGATAACGTCACAAAGGAATACTGCAGAAGACAAACAGATTACACGAACAATCTAAACACATATATACAACACTATATGAAAAACAAGTAGAGTAAAGTCAGAAACTTCAGCTACACCGCTACTGAGTCCCCGGCAGCGACGCCAAAAACATGGTAGGACTAAGGAAGATGCCTACAATATTAAACCGCAAGTGCACGGTGTCTAGAAGATAGATAACAACAAATACGGGTCGAACCCACAGATACTAGGTTGGTGAAAAGTTGAATTCTTAAGCTTAACTAATACTGATTCAAATATGAGATTGTTGTTGATACGACGAAACAGTTGATATGAAGTACTAACTAGAATACATAAAGTAAATGAAGTAGAGTATTTTAATGCAACAACAAAATAAAAGGCTTTGAGACAGTTGATGGGATGATACTAGGGAAGTTGATTTCACCACTCAAACTATACCAGACACTCACCAATGACGTTGTTCTTTTCCCATATAATGAATCAGCGATGGAGATACGAGTCTTTCGCTTCATCGAGGGGATCTCAATACAGAAGATTCAATATCAACTAAGGTATTAACCCCTAGAATCAGATGTCTTGTTACGGCACAAATGATCACAGATTAATGAAATCAATTCAACATGAGTTGATGCAACATTATAAGATTGTTCTAAAGACCTAGGATGCAAGACATACAAGGTGATAGTCATATAACGCAACACAAAGATTGAACCTATCCTTATTCAATAGAGCACAAGAAGAATAACATCATAGATATGAGTGACTAGCAATGGTTTAAGGGTTCCATCTCAACCCTAGCTAAGTAATTAGCACATAGCAAAAACAGGAGACATATGAAATTCAAGGATGGATAAAATCATTCATGCAAATTTCTTTGTTCAACTGGTTTCTAACAAGAACAGTTTTGGATAAGAAAAGTTACAACTGATTTATGCCTATGACCCTTCTTACTTGGATATCCCAGTTACACCACAATCCCCCTATTTATACACAGAATTATCCCCCATTTTCAATCCCTATTATCAACAAAAACAATATAAAATTAGGGATTTTATGTTCTCGGACTCACCACTTAGCACTCTTCATTCACATGTATCCACTGCACTTATCTTCACTAATTTAACTGATGTTGTAGGGTTGCAGAGAGGTCAGATTCAGCCCTAATTTGACTATGCCAGCTGCTTGTATTCACTCGTCTCTTCGTTGCTGCTCTTTGGTGCTTGAAGGAACAACAGTTTCAGACCTAGCTTGTCAATTCAGTCACTTTTTAGAACCAATTAGTTGAGATATTCTTGCAAGATTCACAGTCAAAGGCTAGGGTTACGACTGAAATGATAATAGAAAAGATTAGCAACTAGTCTTGACAGGGTAAAAGTAGTGAGAGAGGTATGGGTTTGATAGATTTGACATGAAGCTTGCTGGGATTTGGTTGTCGATGAGATTGGCAGAGTTAGGGCTTGACAATTGACAGGGTGTTGTCGGGGGTGTAGGAGAAAGTGAAATGAAGGATAGATTAAGAGTTTGTTTGGGTGTGTATAGGAATGGAACTTGGGCTAGGCTTCTTTTCTTTAGCTCCCAACATGGGTATCACTTGGATTATGGCCCATTACTTCATTTCATGCTCAGATAATTCTTCTTCTTGAGCTTCTCAAGCACTAGTAGATCCATTAGCTTCACAAGTCTGCTGGAACCCTGGATGTGTTCTCCACTATACATGTCTGCCTAACATCGACTTGGTGACTAGCTTGACAGGGAATCGTAGCTCCACTTCCTTCAAAGCACATGTTCAGACCATTCTTTCCATTCTCCTGGAATCACAAAACAAAAGTCGGGACGATTGCTACACAATTTACTTGCAACAAACAAGAACTGCAAAATACACAATTTGGCATAATTACAAGCAATTAATTCAACAAAATGGCATAAACACCTAAAAAAAGATAAGAATGTATGCAATAGTAGGTGCCCATCATTTTTTATGGTGGATCCGTCAATCTGGAGAGGAAAGTGAAAAGACGAGGGTATCCAAACATACCACAATCTTTTTGTTTCAACCTATAAGTCCTCTACCGAAAATGATCGTCTATGGAGAGACTAGACAATACGAAAACTCGGTCACACTTCGTGTGATTTTCTATGGATACGAGATCGAGACAATACAACAACAAGATAACTTGTGTGATTGATTATGGATACAAGATCGAGACAATATTACAACAAAGTGTGTTACTTGATAATAGGTTCGGTAATAACCAAACTCTATATGATCACTATCAAGTAACGCAGAGTTAACATATATGTGTATTTTACTTTATTATAATATAAACAATTATAATGCGGAAATCAAAGTAAAAGACACAATAAGATTTTGTTAACGAGGAAACTGCAAATACAGAAAACCCCGGGACCAGGTCCAGTTTTGAATACTCTTAGAATTAAGCCGTTATACAAAATATAATACCAACTTCGTAGTTGAGACCAAGCAGACTACCCCTAGCTACTTAGTTCCCTCAGTATCCCTGCGCCTTCGACTTCTCTAGTCACGCACGTGAATAGCAAGTCCTTTGGATCGCATTCCAAACAACAAAGGAAGAATATGTTTGGTAACCACTCTAATCAATCTTGCTAAAGATTTAGATAAGTCGTTGAAAAAGGCTCTTCCGTTTAATATAATAAACTCCTGTGTTTGGGAATACAATATATATAATATATACATCTTCGCAGTTATGTTTTCAATATAGCACGACTTGAAATATACGTCGGGAATGAAATGGTTCAAGTAAAAATACTAACCTCAAGTGGAAGGATGATGTCGTCGTTGTAGTTCGCTACTTCTCCACATTTGAAAATGCGGGGGTCTAACAACCACACCCAACAATTCGTTTGGCAATCTGAGAGGACTTAATCCAATACACTTTCTAGAGAATCAACTAGACAGACATACCCAATCTAGAGTAAAGTATATCAAAGAGCTTAATATCTCTAACTCTTAATTCAATCCGCGATCAGCAAACAGAAATCTGCGAGCCCGATTGAATATAAGAGGAGTTACTTGAACGGTACCAAAGACCAATGCTCAAGTGTCAGTCAATGTAAATCAACAACCAAATGTTGGATATTCTAATTGATTGATCTTAATGCATAACCTGTGATATTTCAATTATATAACAAAATATAATGCGAAAAAGAAATAACACAGACACCAGAATTTTGTTAACGAGGAAACCGAAAATGCAGAAAAACCCCTGGAAATTATACAAAAATTACATAAAATTAGGAAAGGTGTCACGGGACCGTGGTCACTAGCCGGTCGGCCATGCCTTAGCCGTGACTGGTCCCACACCTTGTAATTCCTTATTTTATTAATTATTTCCATCATTTCATGGAAATCCCTTAATTTCATGATATTTCCTTCAAATCATGAAAATAATATAAAATTAAGGGAGACTCACAGGACCGGGCCCTAGCCGGCCGACCATCCCAAGCCGGTCCCACACGCCCTTTTATTATTATTAATATTATTTGTTTCCCTCATCTCATGGAAACTCCTTCACTTCAAGGAAACTCCTTGATTTCAACAAACTCCTTGATTTCATTAAATTTCCCTAAAATCATGAAAATAATATAAAATTAGGAAAAGTACCATGGGACCGGGCTCATTGGACGGCCGGCCATGCCTTGTCCATAGCCGGTCCCACACTTCATGATTCCTTCATTTTATTATTATTGTTTCCTTCATCTTATGAAGTTTCCCCAGTTTCAGCAAAATCCTTGATTTCTTCATATTTTCTCAAAATGTTGCTCAAACGCACATCAGAAAATATCAAAATTCTCAGGACTGAGATACGGACACTTTGGCGGCATGAGCATGTTACCTTGATCGACCAATTTGACCTAATTTGCGCAATTGCACGTATTAGGTCCAGAACTCTTCCAAACAACTTGGAATTTCATCAAATGATCGTCAGTCGATCCCGTGACCAACCAGGGCCGGTTTGATGACCCCTTGGTCGGTCCTTCATCTCTTCATAATTTATTAGGTTTTATCACCTAAGATTCAGACGAACATTATTTTAATGAAGGATTAAACCAACATTTAATCATCTTTTCACCAACTGGTCTTCAAGAGACTTTAGTATTTTTCTCACTTGAGCATCTGGGTGTTACACGGTCGACTCATCATCCCATGTAGCCAGTCCCTCCTTCACTCCGTGGTTGATTTTCAATAAATCATCAATTGATCAGCAATTGATCGAAATTAGTGTTTTCGAATCCAAGGTTCATAATCCCAGGTTCAAACTCTAATAATTTTACGTTGATCCCGTGATCAACATTCTAATTAATTATACTCACTTCGGTTGCCAGTATTCTAAATTAATATTTTATTTGGTCCTTCTACCAATAATTCATCAAACGAGCAACATTTGCTCAGACGAGCAATATTTACTCAGACTAAGGAATATTGGTTCAACTATCAATATTCAACAATCCATCGAATGAGCAATATTTGCTCACCTTAACTATCAACGTATTATACCTCTGTCTCAACAGACACGTTCAATTCGAGAGTCTCAGAACATTTGCAAATCACGTTCGACTCAGCAATACAAGGACTCATCGTCCCATAAAGTCAGCATCTGACTAACTAAATACACGTATGCCTTGCAGACTCCACAATCATGAGACATCAATCATGTCACATGGGGGGATATTAACTAGGGTTTTGGTCTGGCGGTCTATGTCACGTCTGTTCATACACACGATGAGAATGTGAGCAAGTCATGCAATCAGTTGGAGGAGTTAGCAAAGTAGTGGATGGAAAATCAACCAAGTCTCTGCACGATGAGCAACTGGTTTTAACACGATTTTTACTTCCCCACTCTTTGACTCCAACAACTGTCACACTTTATGGGATCAAGGTGTTTACAATTCTAGCAATATATAAGTCTCTGAATCATGATTGAACAGACAATGTCTATAAGACAATCTCTCGTCAACAGACAACAAGAGATTAAGAACTCAACGTCTGAGAAATTACTCTCAACAGAGAAAATTCAATCAATCAGAATTTATCTTATTTCTTCACGCAAAATATACAACACACCTACAATCTTCGATCACCATTGATCTCACACATTTATCAGCTTCCCTCCTATAGATCGACCCATCCTCTCTTGTGACCGAATTGACTCTGGAACGACCATTGTCTTGGTTTAGGCCAGAGTCCTACAGATTGATCTCTCGAACTTAAAGCACTCCCTTCTTGCAGTGCATCTGCGTGAGGTTAAACATTTCGCTCGGTTCAAGGAGTCTCTTACGCACGGTCGTCTCCTCAATTCCGTAAAAACCAGCAAATCGTTTTTCCCCATTCACACACCGTACATATTATCAAGTGATCACTTTGTTTTCGTATTGTCTCAATTTCATATCCATAGACGATCACAGAAAGTGAATACCATAGTTGTCGTACTGTCTTGACCTTGTCCATAGACGATCACACTTGGTATCAGACTTATAGATTGATATTTAAAAGATTGTAGTGCATTTGGGTACCCTCATGTTTTCACAGTTTCATCCCTAAATTGATATCAATTGACAACCCGAACTAAACTTATGCGTTCTTCAACTTGTTTTCGTATTACAAATAGACAAAACATTATTGAGCGATCCTGGTAGTGAGGATCACTTGTTTCAGTGCATAAAATTTCATAACTTTTAACCCAATAACTTTGACTGACTAAACCGTTTTGTCATCATTCTTCACCCTTCTTTGAATAGTATGTTACATAGTTTCTGCAAATCAATAAATCATCATCTATGATAAAGCTAGGATCAACCATATTTCTGGAGACTAGAGTGAGAGTGAAAAAAGTTTTGCGGAAAGTTGGTTTAGAAGGTGTGATTTTCAAATGAGGATGGATGGGTATATATATGGATTGGTTGAAAGACATTGAATAAACTAGTCGTTGTATAACTTAGACATTAGCAATAAAGTCTCGCTCTGTCAAGTGAATCCCGCAAACTGCCCTATTTCGAATTAATAAATCACAAGCTAATCTTAATCTTAATAATAAATACAATAATATTCTTAAAACAATTTAACATTCAAATACTTAAACCATAATTAATATTAGTTAAACCTTAAAAAAGTACGCCCGCCCGATTTTCCATGTTTGGCCTCAAGGTTCGCTTTCAGATCTTCGTTTAACCTGTCATGCAGACTATGGTTGTGAATGTGATTAGTCACCGTAGACCTTAAATTTTGATCAACATGGTTAGTTTAATTCCTATTCAGTCGGGTTTTCTCGATTACAATGTTATGCATAATTATGAAAGTGAGTACAGTATTATGTATTTCACAAATTCCTAAACCACGATACATCCCATAAATAAAAACAAACTTCCATTTCAAAATTCCAAAACCCCGTTCTAGATCTTTCTCCATATTTTTCTACTGTTAAAATACCTGATTGGATAACCCAAGTCGCCGTGGGGGTTGATGATAAGCTTGAACTAAGGTTGACCGTTAGATTCCATCTATAAGATAATAAAGATAAGTCTATTAGTTGTCGTTGACAGTGAAATGTACTTGGGGGAGAGAATGGACATTTCATACTTTAGATCTTCAAACAAAGATGATTTGTACAAGATATTTATTTCATTTTGTAAACCCTAAGATAAAAAAAAAAACGTGCCATATCCAACAATCATAAGTAGCAGCAGGTTCCAGGATAACAGTTGGTTTTTGGTAACGACCCTTATATTGACTGGTCTAATAGGTACATCATCTCGTTTATACCCAATGCATACAATCAAGACTACCTAGCATTCGTAAAAATCTCTTATCCTAGTTAAATACATTGGACCATAACGATTAATCATAGTTTAACAAAATAATGAAAACTTGCATAAAGTTGTTTTTCTCATAAAGAGTCACTTATCATTCGAATCCACGGGTTTCCCATAACCTAGAAACTTTAAGGTCGAAGTAACCTTTTATTCAGGACTATAACCTCTAATATTCAGTACATCAAGCTGATAATTGAATTGAGGTTGTACCAGATGAAGTTCATCAATAATTTTTATCACCAAGTTGGCTTTGAAAATCTTCACCAGCTATACATAATCATAGATAAATAACCGTGCATCAGCTTCTTAGGGGAACTCATCTCTCCCTCCACCCGTATATCTTTTTGTGAACACTTATATTAGTTCTGGAGCTCTAGATAATTACCCTAAAAGTACCAACATTATATTTAATTCTTTGTCTTCCTTTGATTCATCATCCATTTATCGCAACATCTGAACATACATTTGTTGTTGTGATTTAAACTGATTCATATGAATTTTCTTCTCTTCATCAGAAGAATCCATTAATTATGAAATTGAAAGCAAATGAAATGAGGATGAAAGCGAAAGAAACGACTAAATGGTAAAAATTGGTGTGGGTAAATTGAAATTAGGGTGGAAATAGAAAGAAATTAGTGTTGGATTCTTGCAACAATAGAAGAACGTCAGATGTATCAAACAATAAATATAAAGAACCGTATCAAATAACTCTACCACAAACAAATTGATGAGGGCAGAATCACAGGTTCAACAAGCTGTCCTTAACACATTAGTCCGCGGGTATACTCTGAAGTAATGCTAAACTCCAACGTGCGAGGATGTGTCCAGGATAAGACTGCCCGATATAACTTGAGTTAGCACAACGCAAGTTACCCACTCTTGAACTCAGCAACAGAGATGGAAGTAAAACGACGCACAAAAAACAAGAAGAAGAAGAAAAGTAGACCTAGAGATAGTCGCTGCTTATTTTTTTTTTTGAAAACAGAATTTCGAGTCATATTTATAGGATGAGATACTTGCAAATCAAGTTAGGTTTTGGTTTTCTTCAAAAACAAGTAAAACTCGTAAAAGGAATTTCCCACAAATAAAACTCTTAAGAAAATATTTTTGGAATTAATTTCCTAAAGAAAAATTCGCCAAAAATAAATACGAGTAGAAGAGGAACTTGGTGCATGGTATACGCGCATGGGCGTGGGTCGAAACATGTATTTTTCGCCCCACCGCTCCACCCATATTGTTTTACAACATATCCATGAGCACATGGTTATATAGTGGAGCACCTCTTTAGTTTTCCACAATGTGGGACTAAAGGTTCCATTTCATTCACTCAAACATGAGTGAGTATCCTTAGACCCTTAGGTCATGACATCAAACCACACCAAGACCAAAAATCCATTTATTAAATAACTCATTTTCTCCAACAATTAGTTGTTGTAGAAAGATAATCGTCAAAAAGAGAGTTTCTACCGGTAGATAGAGACTTTGTCGCTAAATGGGTTCTCCATAGTGACGCGACGAGTTTGCCAGATCATTTGGCATGGCTAGTTCAATTTTTTGTCACTTTCCAAAAGGAACCCGCCTTATATAGTGTGAATGGATGAACCTAATTAGATGAAATTGTTACATCAAGTTGCAACGAAAACCGGATGATGTGGATGCAGAGGAACTTTTAATGGTCAAACTTAATCTCATTCCAATGTCTAAAGGCAAAACCAAGCACGTATATTTCTGACTCTCTCTGTTTTGCATTCAAATTTGATTACACGCGCACCCAATTTCTTTCCAGCACTCTCCTCTCTCTACCTGTACGTATATATATATGAACTTGCTTCTATGCAATGCAGTGCAGTGCAGTGCAGAGTGCAGGTCATTCTATTTTCGTTTCACTCAAGTCTGCTCCATTCAATGCACTTGTCTTCTCCTCCTCCTACTTCACCACCCTCCCTTAAATAATCCCTTGTCTGCAACTTGGATTGGGGCCACCTATTATCTATAAAAAGCACTTTCACGTGCCTATTCACGTGTCTCACCTCCCCTCCTCTCTTAAACAAACAAGAACTTTGAGAAAGCTTTCAGCTTTGTACTATCGTTGAGTAGTTGAGACTGATATTATTTCTTTCATGAAATTTCTACTTCTAAAGTAATTTTCCTCGCTTCTGATTCAGGAGATCGAATTTGCAGCATTAGGTAAGCTCTTACCTTCTCCGTTCTCATTCTCACTGAACAGTTTCTAGGGTTGAACCTTTTATGAGTTGTTAATTTTTATCTTTTTTTCCTGTTTAAATTACTGTTTCATGTTTCTGTTTTTCCATTTTGATAAGAAATGGAGTTGAACTCTAGTAATTTTGATAATATTGATTATTTGAAAGATCTAATACTACTATAGTGAATAGAAGTTTGATTCGAATTCTTTCGTTCTTACTTTCCGTCTCTCTGTATTCATCTTCTTCTTAGTCATTTCTCACTTACTTTATATTTGCTTTTAAAATTTTCAAACCAAAAAAATTTATCTGTATTTTTTAATTATTAAATTTGATCTGTCTTCCTACCTTTATCGATTTCTGTGATTTGTTAATGGATCGACCCAAATCATGTTTTTTCTTTCCTCGATTTTACTTTTTCTTCTCTTTATAAAGACTAGAAAAATCAAATTCCTCCTTTGCTTTCATCATCACTACCACTACTACTTACAGATAGAAAGAGTGAGGTCTAGTTTGTCTTCCTTTACCTTTTTCTATTCAAAATTGTCAATTAGAATCAGTTTTGCTTGAAATTTTCAGCAGAGGTGGAGATTAGCTTGGAATTTCCTTCAATTTACTAGTAAGAATCTGCATTATTAGTGTTGATCCATTTATATCTTATACAGTATGTGATTCAAAGATTCAGCTTAATTAACTGTTTAAAAAGAGACAATTCTCTTGTTATAGTAATTGTTCTTGGAAATATGTCTGAGATTCCCTGCTTTGTTGTCTACTCTGTCTTCTTCTTCTTCACTTAAAAAAGAATCCATACTTGGCTGTCTAACGACAGAAGAATCCGGACAGGCTAGAGAGTATTTTGACTATTTTCTATTCATTATCTATCGCATGATACTCTTTCGGTTTCGCTTTCTTCGATAAAAAGATACTTTGATCTAGTTCTTTTTTTCTTTAATCGCAGCCATTTTACATTGTAGTAATCTGATTATTAATTATATAAATCATTAATGTAAGTTTTGTCTGTTTTGTTCAGCTAGTTTATCTTATTGCGTGCTGGATCCACATTTGACTGATATAGTGAACTCCTCCGATGTGAGTTTTTTAATAATTCATTTTAGTACATTGTTCTTGTGTGAGCATCTAGACAACAAGATAGATACACACTGTGAAGCTGGTTGACTCATTAAGAAAATTCGGGTTTTCGTGTTCAATTGAGATCTCAGTTGGTGGTGAAGGGGAAAATTCACTCTTTCGTTTTTCACCTTGATGCCTTTGAGTTCGGGTTAAACAGATGGGGGGTTGTGTTTCAGTTAGTAGTGGTAGTAACAATGGAGATAGAGTGTCTTCCTCGTGTTTGAATTCGAGATCAAATGCGCGAAGGAGAAAGAAGAGATCACTCTCGGGACGAATCACCACTTTGCAGCACTTATCTCACATACCCAACCGGATTTTCGCAAATGGGAAGAGCAAAACTTCTTGTATCTTCACTCAGCAAGGGCGCAAAGGAGTAAACCAAGATGCTATGTTGGTGTGGGAAGTAAGTTCTCTAGTAATTCTATCAAGACTGTTCACCATTACGTACATGTTAATGTGTGGGTGTAAATATTAAGTATTTGCTCTGTCTGTGTACAGGATTTTGACTCAGAAGATGCAATTTTCTGTGGTATCTTTGATGGGCATGGTCCACATGGTCATCTTGTCTCTCGGAAAGTGAGGGATACGTTGCCGTCGAAGTTACTCTCATTTCTTCATTCTCAGGAGTCGAAGGGAAATCGATCAAGTATTAATTGTTTTAATAGGAAAAGCAAATTAGACCAAGGAAATTCCGAGGGGGGTATCTCTACTGAGGATCAATTGAGCTCTAAGTGGAAAGAAGCCTTTCTTAAATCATACAAATCCATGGATAAGGAGCTGAGATCCCATCCTTCCCTGGACTGCTTCTGCAGTGGCAGCACTGCTGTTACTATAGTGAAACAGGTGTGCCACATAACCATCATTCACATGTTTTTCTCTTGGTTTACCTCTACTTACCATGCTTATTTTTCTTTAATTGTTATTGCAAGGGGTTGAATCTTTTCATGGGAAGCATTGGAGATTCTAGGGCAATTTTGGGATCCAGAGACAACAACAATACCATGGTTGCAGTACAATTGACAGTGGATTTAAAGCCCGACTTGCCAAGTATGTTATGGTTGAAGTCAGTTTTTAACAATCCAGTGGTACCAAATGTATTTGATCTAACACATTTTCCTGTTGTTTTATCATAGAGGAAGCTGAAAGGATTAAACGTTGTAGAGGTCGGGTCTTTGCTCTGCAAGACGAACCCGAAGTATGCAGAGTTTGGCTGCCATTTGATGATGCCCCGGGATTAGCAATGGCGAGAGCATTTGGGGATTTCTGTTTGAAAGATTATGGAGTGATATCTATACCAGAATTCTCTCACAGGGTACTCACAGAGATGGATCAGTTCGTTGTTCTTGCATCAGATGGGGTAAGGATGTATCTGTAGTTGGAGTCTTCATCTATCTGTCATTAATCAACCTGATGTATACCCAAACACCGATATGAGAATACCAGCTTAATTCATGCTATATTCTACTAACTGCATAAGCAAAACCCCTGAACAGGAACCATATGAGCACCTTTGCCTATATGAACTGTGAGGCATCATGGTTAGATGTTAACACTTGTTCCTTGCTATCTACTCGTCATGGTTGTCAATTATGATTTTTGGATAGAGAAACAAATTTGGTACTTGATTACTATAAAATTGGACAAAAAGATTAGCTCAGCATGGCCCCTACTCAAGGATGCCATGCACAAAATCACAAAACAGTCTAAAAGAGAATTCAAACATATAGCTTTCTATATAGGTAGCTCTTGGTGTTTTTTATGGTGAAGATGGAGAACATGTGGAAGGGAGATCCATTAAAAAAAATTATGGCATAGAACTAGCTTTAAATTCACAGGATGATTTGACAACATACCAGCCTCAGGTTAAGCAGTAGTTTTTACGTTTGTGCTTAGATCATAGTTCACTTTGAGTTGGTGCAAATTTGTCCATGAATTTGTAGAAGCCAATTATCTTTTGTTACTTTAGTGATGGTGTCGGGAACATATTTGTGCATCCCTATTTTGTTGAACTTTACCCTGAATGCCAGTTTCCTCGTGCATATGGCGATGTATAGTGCACTGTCCACATGGGGTTGATATGGAAAGAAAAAAAAATCACTTTCTCACTGCTTGTATGCAGTTATAGGTCACTTCCCTTTTGTCCGGAGAATCTGTGAATGGAATTATAACTCAGTTTGCCGTCATTATTTTATAAAAGTAAAAACAGTTAGACAATTCTTAGTACGCAGGACTCGGCTGTTGATTCAGTGAAAATTGAAGTACATTATCATTTAAGGTGTAGCACTGTGTTGTTAATTGCTCCTCAAACCATTGTGATGATTCATTTGCAGGTTTGGGACGTATTGAGTAACGAAGAAGTGGTCGAGATTGTCTCGACAGCTCCAACTCGGTCTTCAGCAGCACGTATACTTGTCGATGCAGCTGCCCGTGAATGGAAACTCAAGTACCCAACTTCAAAAATGGATGATTGTGCCGTTGTTTGCATGTACTTAGATGGAAAAATGGATAACGAATCAGATCTAGAAGACCAAGGAATCTGTGTAGCCACCAACCCTAACTACAGTTCTTGTACTGCAACAGAATCAGATGAAGGTCACAACAGTGAACCAACTCTTCGAAGGAACTATACTGTCAGGTCGGCTGAAGACAGTGATCCGAATAATAGAATACAAATTGAGATCGAAGAAAAACAAAACACAGTGAATGCAACAAGTGAAGATCAAAACTGGTCAGGATTGGAAGGTGTAACCCGAGTTAACTCACTTGTTCAGCTTCCTCGATTTTCTGGTGAAAAGCTGAACTCTTGATCTTCTTTTTTATGTGGGTGTTCTGATGGGCAATGTAATTTATTTCTTGTAACTTCATGACTTTAGTTAGGAACACCAGAGGAATCTGAAGAAGTTTTAGAATTGTTTTGTGTTAAGTATTTTTAATGTAAATGTTACTATCATTTTGTTATGTTATTATCTTTGCAGCATCATCTTTTCTTGCGGGTGTACTTTCACAGGCAAATGGGTACAGTGAATTGTTCTTCGAGAACTGAATTTCCACATCAGTGTACATTCTTGATATCATATTCATATCTGAACTTCATTTGCCTGGCTAGTTTGGGGCATACAGGGGTTATTTGGGGAATATCACTGCGTGATAAATCTAGGTAAAAGTACTAAAGTACCCTCATTTTTAAAATTCAATCATAATCTTTATCCTTCAAAATTTAAAACTATTTCAGAACTAAAACCCATTCAAATCAATTCTCTCACAGATTTAAATTCAAACTCAAATAGATTCTAACAACATTGATCGATTTAAATTCAAACTCAAATCGATTCTAACAACATTGATCGATTAAAGAAATTTCATCATCCATTTTTTTCTTAAAAAAAAAAAAGCAAACTAAACATCGTCGATTGCATCCTATACCTCTTTATTATACTTGTGATTGATTTATCTATTCAAAATTGAAAACTATAAACAATCTTGGGTTACTGTGTTTAACATAATCAGTCGACGTCCATGTCCATATTTACCGATTCCTATGACAATCTGTCGATGTTCATGGACACGTCAACCGATTGTCCTGAATGTGTTATCTGATCGAAGAAAATTTAGTCAGAATCGGTAAAAGTTAATGCCCAGATAAACAGATTATGGTATGGTAGAGATACCCGGTTTTCTGTATGTGTTTTTTTTGTTAGAATCGGATTATGTGGATGTTCACATAAACCGATTATATGAAACAATCGGGTTATATGTGATTAGAAAAACCAGATTGTTAGAATAGGATTTTATCTATGCATTCTTTAACCGATTCTGGATATCCTTCGTGAATAGCGAAACACCAATCCAGAATCGGTTTATGCGTGCATGAACGTAAACTGATACAGGGTGGTGCTTTCGAATAGAAAAAAAAATCGTGTTTTGGTGATGAATCAATATTAGTTGATTTCTAGATTAATAAGATTAAACATCTATTAATAAACTAAATTACCACTGATTAATCAAGAATAAATTAATCATTAAAAAAAATAATTGGTTAAGAAATGTTTCATTTTACTTCAAAATATTTTATTTTGTCGTTTAATAACAGACCCCAAATAGTTGGCTTAGGCCCCAGATTAGGCAGGTTCATTTGGGACCGTCTGTGTACCATTTTTGCTTTCTTTCATTTGCCAAAGACTTCGGTGGGCAAATGCATGCATAAAAAATAAAGGATTTTTTATACAGTTTTATGTATCCTCTAAATAACGATGTACCGTGTTTATGCACACACTTGAAAAACTTTGGACAGTTTTCAAAAAAAATGGATAAATGTTATGTAGCATGCTATTTATGCATCAACTGCATGGAGTGTATGCACACACTTGAAAAACTTTGCACAGTTTTCGGAAAATAGATAAATGTTACTCCGTTCTTCCGTTTTTGGAAAAGAGATACTTTTATTTTTTTTAATTTGGCCTATCCCTCCGTTTCTGGAAAAGAGATATTTTCACTTTTTCAATTTGGCATATTTTTAGGCTAAAATGAAAAAGTGAAAGTATCTCTTTTCCAGAAACGGGGGGAGTATGTAACGTGCCACTTATGCATCCACTGAGCAATAGATGAATATTATATAACATGCTATTCATGCATCCACTGAGCAATATATGTCCCTAAGAGCATCTCCAATACAAGGGGTAAAAGTCTTAAATTAGTATGACACATAGGATTTAAGACCTTTTCCACCAAAGTTTCTTCTCCAATGCAAGGATGAAGGTTTTACAAAAAGATGACATGGCTAAGTGGAAGTAAATGAGAAAAGTCTAAATAAAATTTTCTCCATGACCTTGGTCTTAGGTCCACGTCATCACTTTGTCTCTAAATTAAAATAAAAAGGTGTAGATAAGACCTTGAAGATTAGAGATGGACTTTAGGTCAAAATTTTTATCTTTATTTAATTTTGTCTTTTAGCAAATGACCCACCAAAAAAAGGTGATAACAAAACCTCCACCTAGGATGACCTTGCCCTTTGCATTGAAGATGCTCTTAAACAAACTGCTTTTTGTATTATTATTGGGGCTTCAAACTTATTGGATTTTTGGGGCTTTATTGGGCCATGAAATAGTAAATCCAGTAATCCCTATCCTATTATTTAATTAATGCTTAATATACCCTCAATTGTGTTAGTGTTAATTGGGGTGATTAACTAAACTAATTACGATTAGTGTATGAATTAGGATTAATCATTGCACTAATTTTATGAAAATCAAAAACTTTTTTTCACCAATTTTTTTTTCTTTTTTTTTTGTGTGTTTGATTAAGTAGGAGGGTTCTTAAGATTTCTTGTAATCTTTTTTGAAAATCAACCATCTAATATGGTGAAGCATATTCTTATATTACTCAGGATAACCTTATATAGAGAGAATTTTGTTGATTCAGATCGGAAAACATCCATTAAAAATCTGGGTTTTTGCAGTTTCGGCTGGGAAAACATCAAATCCCAGCCGCAACCTACACTTATTCGGCTGGGAAATGATGAACTTCCAGCCGAAAATATTGTATACGACTGGGATAACATTGCATTCCAGCCGCAACTCGACACTTTACGACTGGGAAAACCCAGTCATAAGTACTCTCGACTAGGAAAATCTCGTTGTAGACCTATGTGTCTGATTTTTATATATTTTGATTATCAGAACCATCTACGGCTTGGAAAACCTAGACGCAAGTCTTAGATACGGCTTGGAAGAACAAGCCGTAAGTTCAATTGCGGCTGGGAAAACCTAGTTGTTTTTCAACTGATAGACACATTTTCGTGTCTGATATGATCTTAATTCTATTTATTTTTAATGCTCAATTTTGTATTTATTATGGTTTTTTATGTCTTTGTAGATGTTTTTGAAGGAATAAGCATTTGCGGTGAAATTGGCTCGAAAAGTGGTATTTGCGCTCGTGGGATAAAATCACTAAAAACACCCCAATTTGGATAAGGGGCACACAACTGTTAAGGGACACTCCACTATTATTTGCACCCCAGATGTGCTATTTACACCCAGTGGCTAAATGGAGTCCAGCGCTGGATAAGGGGACACCCTTTGTTCACCAACTCAAATTGAAATTGGCGGGAAATTTTTATCTTCTCCTGCGTGTTTACTGGCAGAGTTGGATTCGATTTTTGGATGTGTCAGGCAGCGATTCAAATACGAAGCTTGTTTGCATTGGATTATACTTGACTAAACAGGGCTGGTATAATGGATTTAACGGATTAAATTGACCTGGATAATCAATTCTCGGCAAACAGGGAAGAAGAACTGCGTACTTCTAAAGCTGATATTTTGGAGAGTTTCAAGGGTTAATTTGCTGCGATATTCTTGTTACCTATTTAACAGGATTAGTGACGTGATTGGGGAGTATAAAAAGGAATCAAAATCTTCTTATATGTGGTAGTTATCTAAAATAGGGAGAGAAAAGCTATTTACGGCAACAGGCAGATAATCTTGGTCCTGTTTTGATTATTTTGGAAGGTTATAGAGAAGATATTCCCTGTTAGATTCAACTCTATCCCATACGAAGAGTTTCAGTTGAAATAGAAGCCGCTTGAAACAAAAGAAAGGAAATATTTTCCTGTAACTTTTGGTTAAAGAAAAGATAGAGATTCTCGGGATTTAATTACTCTGTGCTGTATAAAATGGTTAGTACGAGTCACAGGAAAGGAGTCAGGAGTTTGGGAGTTAGAGGTCCGGTCAGAAGATATAGAATCGAAGAAAGAAGACTTGCAGAGGTGTTCTCTGCTGCTGCTGAAGAAGGAGAAAACGAAGAACATTGGACCTACAGAGACAGTCGCAGTTGTGCTACACTAGAAAACTATCGTTCTTCTACAGTCTTAGAAGCTTGTAACAGTGACGTCTGTAACACCCTTACAGCGTTGCAAATCTCTGTGTTACACAATTTCTTCAATAAAACACCTTTCTGAGCTATGGATTATTATTTTGTGCGTGTTTTTGATATGAGGAGCTAAACCCAAACACTGGGATGATGGAGGAAGCCATATTTCATGCGTGTGGTAATTATATTTAATTCTTTCATGACTTTTTGCATAGATTATTAATTGTTTTATGGTTTTTATTGAACAGTTGTGATTTCAATTGATGGTTTATACTTAGGTTAAGTCTTTTGATATCCCATGCTTTAGATTTACAGTCGTTGCTTTTCAAAACTCTACCTTGGCAATGGAAACAAAGTCAATACTTTATTTGAGCTATAATTGTCTAGAATAAATATATGAATCGCATGAATGAATTTATTGGTGGAATCCTGAGTCCCAATCTCTCGTAACATTAAGTGAAATCAAAATTAAGTCTGAAATCAAAATCTTTAAAAAGTCCGAGCGAACGATACTTTACTTACCACTGTAAAAACTACATCAATTTTTGGCGCCGCCGACGCGGATTTGTATTTAGATTTTTTTTAGGTTTATTTTTATTATTTTTTTGTTCTTTTCTTACGCGTTTTGTTATTTTTCGATTCTTTTCATATTTGGAGCGAAGCTACAAGGAAAGAAAAATTGCTATAAAAGGAAAGCATCGCCAAAGAAGGAAAAAAAAGAGGAATCCGAAAGGAGTGAAGAAGAAGATTTTGTATATAGTTATTTTGTTTATTTTTAGAAACTGTAAATAGGATTTTATTTTTGTAATTTTTCTTTTCCTTTTTGGACATTTTTATTTTTGGACTGGACATCATTTTTATTTTTAAACCCTAAAGAAGGGTTAAAAATTAAATATAAATTGTTTGCAGGGAAGGACGACAGTTACGATACTGTCTCGGCCCTCGGGTTCGTACACTGACATTGGAGTCGGTGGCCTGAGTCGAATTCAACGGTTCATCGCCCGTTTGGTACGGGAGGTAAGACTCTATCCACCCACGAATCCCCTGTCAGTGGGGTTTATTTTGTGTGACAACTCACACCCCTGCAATAGAATGCCGAACTGGTATTACAATAGCCAATACAACGAATATCCTTCTGAGTTTCAAAATGGACGTTACTACTTTGACCATAGTGTGAATAGTGTTTGGGAACATCAGCCTTTTGAAGGTTATGGTCCATACCATGGTGAGCCCAATTACTATCCATACGCCCACCGGTCGTACGATTCTTCTCTACTAGAGTCCGCATGTAAGTTAGCTGAGTCGACACAAAAGTTACTTGAGTCGACACATAGTTCAGCTGAGATGAATAACTTAGTTATGAATAAAAGCAATGCAACGTGTGAACCTTCTTTCCTAAATAAAATCAGGAAGTCATGTGAGTCGACTCAGAAAATGTTGTTAGAGGCCCAGGAAAGAACTGCTCAAGATAGTCTTAATTTCCAATATAGTGTTTCCAATAGCACCCTTGAAAATGAGGATAGTTATTTGCATAATCAAGATGACGAGGATATAATTGGTAACACTACTTGTTGTTTAGATGAGGTTCAACCATTTTCATGTTATTATAATGATTATGATGAGGATAGTGTTGATGAAGAATTTGAAATAAATAGGCATATTGATCAGGAATTTGCTACTCCAACTGAGCTTAATAATAATATTATTTCTAGTTAAAATCCAAATAATTTTAATAATTATTCACCTATTCAAAAGGACGAGGATTTTACTAGAGATATCCCCGTTTTAGGCGATGTCGTATTTCCTTTTGATTATGAAGCTAATAATGGTTTAGAGGAACGAGTATATTTTGAGTCTAGCTGATTTATAAACAATAGACTTAGAAAAAGAAAATGAACTCGTCAAGATGAGTGAGGATGTAATTGACCATTTTCATGAATTAGATGACCTTGAAATTAGGGAAGTTGTGACTAGTCTTTCTAGAGACACTGAAAACTCTAAGTTTGGAGGTGATTATCATTCTCCATGTGATTTAACTCTTAAAAAGGTCCCTCACTTGGGACTTGACATATGTGCCTCAACCATTTTATAAGATTATCTTCATACACGTATTCCTGAACCTAGCGATGTCCACAAGAAATTTCAGTAATTAGAAACCCATCCTCTGGTTGATGTGGTTTACCCAGGCTATGATACCCAGATTGACTTTGTTTTCCCACCAAATATTTTTCTTCCAAATGTGGGAATGTTTGATTTTCAAATGTGTCGAATATTAAGTTTTGAGACTAAACCTAATTACTTTAGGAGATTAGGGTCGACATACTTGTTTAAGGAAGATCACCACTCTCATTGTGGTCCGCTCTATAAGTAAAATCTGATTGACTTAGAGGATCCTCAATTATTCAGGTTATTATTATGTGCTTCTAAGTTTTTATTTGAGTTTTTCCAGACTCTAGAACCTGAACATTTGGATCTAACCTATGAGGAAATGCAATCCATGAAAATATTTTATTTGGACCCAGTTATAGAACCTGAACCTGAACCACAGCTAGATGTAGTTGTCTTAAACAGGAAACTAGACAAGGGTGTGATTTATTTGTTTATTTTCTTAACAGGTTGCAGATTTCTTTTACTTGTGATAGCTCTATTTGGTTTTGATGACCCACAGATATTTCGGCTATTACTTTATGATTTTATAAGGTGACTAATCCTTTCTTAGTCTGGATGAAGACATTAAACTTAGCACTTCTTGGGAGGTAACCCAATATTCATGCGACACGGTAATATCTTTCCTTATCTCATTTGCTTCAAATGGTAACAATTTTTCCTTGTTCATGCTTTTAATTTCACCTTTGGAACATTGAGGACAATGTTAGATTTAAGTTTGGGGGTATAAGAGAAACTTTTTAGTTGCACAATTAAACTCCAGAGCCTAGAAATTTATGCCTATTAAGGATAGCATTAACCAATCTAAGTGGATGGAAGCATTTTGGTTGTAGGAGTTGAGGAACCGATCTGAATAGATGGCAACATCTAAAGAGTCTATTCATAAAAGCACAGAGCTCAGGTGTTAGAAATAACATGATAGTTTCACCATACCTCGTTGAGTCCTTTTCACATCTGTTTTTATTTTGTTTTGTTTTTAAACTATGTTTCTCTAAGTGATTAGGTGGGGCTCACGATTCAAGTTGTTACCAATGATAGGGTGAATTAGAGTGATTGAGATACAAAAAAAAAAAAAAAAAAAAAAAAAGAGAAATTGAGACCAGACCATCAGACCAACTGGAATAAATTCAATAAAGTCGACCACTGGAACCCTTATATATGCCAGTTGTGTTGACCTAGAGTTAGGATTATCGACCACTGGTACCCTTGTATATGTCAGTGTGTTGATATTAGTCAGACTAGTATCTCAGTCTATTAGGATAGGTTCATTTTGGCGGAGGTCTTCAGACAGATATGAGAAACACCGTTCACCTATTAAACATCAAAACCATCTATGTTTTTCTCTATATCCATCTTTTTGATCTATCCATGTGATTAGTTTTGACTCCGGATATTGATGTCCATAGTACGACTATCTGAGTAGAGATCTGTCACTTATATAGGAATTTTAGTATGCTTGAGTGCAAACTCGTGGACAACAATTGGAATTTCGCATCAGGGTACTTCCTCCTGTAGTCAATAAGTATGCCAACCAAAGAGATTCTTTAGTTCCTTCCAAGGCTCTGCGTAGATAGTTAGGTTCTGGAGTATAAAGGTTTTGTGGGTATACCTCTGGTAAGCCCTCCCGAGACTATAACTCGGCCACTAGGGCCACCTAGGGGTTTAAAGGCTTATTGCATACGCTAAATGCAATCGACGATGCCTGCGACAGTGAGTTAGGATTTTATTTTTGATTTACTCGAGGACGAGCAAATAATAAGTTTGGGGGTATTTGATAGACACATTTCGTGTCTGATATGATCTCAATTTTATTTATTTTTAATGCTCAATTTTGTATTTATTATGGTTTTTTATGTCTTTGTAGGTGTTTTTGAAGGAATAAGCATTTGCGGTGAAATTGGCTCGAAAAGTGGTATTTGCGCTCGTGGGAGAAAATCACTAAAGGCATCCCAATTTGGATAAGGGGCACACAACTGTTAAGGGGCACTCCACTATTATTTGCACCCCAGATGTGCTATTTACACCCAGTGGCTAAATGGAGTCCAGCGCTGGATAAGGGGACACCCTTTCTTCACCAACTCAAATTGAAATTGGCGAGAAATTTTTATCTTCTCCTGCGTGTTTTACTGGCAGAGTAGGATTCGATTTTTGGATGTATCAGGCAGAGATTCAAATACAAAGCTTGTTTGCGTTGGATTATACTTGACTAAACAGGGCTGGTATAATGGATTTAACGGATTAAATTGGCCTGGATAATCAGTTCTCGGCAAACATGGAAGAAGAACTGCGTACTTCTGAAGCTGATATTTTGGAGAGTTTCAAGGGTTAATTTGCTGCGATATTCTTGTTACCTATTTAACAGGATTAGTGACGTGATTGGGGAGTAGAAAAAGGAATCAAAATCTTCTTATATGTGGTAGTTATCTAAAATAGGGAGAGAAAAGCTATTTACGGCAACATGCAGATAATCTTGGTCCTGTTTTGATTATTTTGGAAGGTTATAGAGAAGATATTCCATGTTAGATTCAACTCTATCTCATACGAAGAGTTTCATTTGAAACAGAAGCCGCGTGAAACAAAAGAAAGAAAATATTTTCCTATAGCTTTTGGTTAAAGAAAAGATAGAGATTCTCGTGATTTAATTACCCTGTGGTGTATAAAACGGTTAGTACGAGTCACATGCAAGGAGTCGGGAGTTTGGGAGTTAGAGGTTCGGTCAGAAGCCATAGAATCGAAGAAAGAAAACTTACAGAGGTGTTCTCTGCTGCTGCTGAAGAAGGAGAAAACGAAGAACATTGGACCTACAGATACAGTCGCAGTTGTGCTACACTAGAAAACTATCGTTCTTCTACAGTCTTAAAAGCTTGTAACAGTGACGTCTGTAACACCCTTACAGCGTTGAAAATCTCTGTGTTACACAATTTCTTCAATAAAACACCTTTTTGAGCTATGGATTATTATTTTGTGCGTGTTTTTGATACGAGGAGCTAAACCCCAACACTGGGATGATGGAGGAAGCCATATTTCATGCGTGTGGTAATTATATTTAATTCTTTCATGACTTTTAGCATAGATTATTAATTGTTTTATGGTTTTTATTGAACGGTTGTGATTTCAATTGATGGGTTATACTTAGGTTAAGTCTTTTGATATCCCATGCTTTAGATTTACAGTCGTTGCTTTTCAAAACTCTACCTTGGCAAAGAAACAGAGTCAATACTCTATTTGAGCTATAATTGTCTAGAATAAATATATGAATCGCATGAATGAATTTATTGGTGGAATCCTGAGTCCCAATCTCTCGTAACATTAAGTGAAATCAAAGTCTTTAAAAATTCCGAGCGAACGATACTTTACTTACCACTGTAAAAACTACATCATCAACCACTGTCTTTCTTTTTCTGTGATTATCAGGACAGCTCACGACTGGGATTTCCTAGTCGTGGGATGTACTTACGGCTGGGAAACACTAGCCGTAATTTCTTTCGGTTGGGAAAAACAATATGTAATCTAGATTCACGGTTGAGAATCTAAGAACTCCCGGCGGTAAACACCTTCAGAAACTTTTTTTTTACCCGAAATTCATCGAAGCGGATTTTTTAACCATTCATAAGCAAAAATAAATTATGGGTTTTCTTAATTCTTTTCTTTTTATAAAAATTATATTCATCATGATGAAATTATGATCATCATCTTTATCATGATCTATGAATGATAAGGAGAATGAGAAGATAATAGTTTTGGTTTTTCTTTATGATCATCATCCTCATCATGATGACATTATGATCATCATCTTCATTATGATTTATGAATGAGAAGAGAAGGATGAGGAGAAGATAATATATTTTGGCTTTTTGTATGATCTTCATCTTCATCATGATGAAATCGTGATCATCATCTTCATCATGATTTGTCAATGAGAAGAGAAAATTATAGATTTATGATTTTTTTTTGATGAATAGTAAAATTTAGGTAAGGGTATTTTTAACTTTTCATATACCTTAGATCTCCCTATCCACCTTTTGGCTAGATATATCATTTTAATCCCCAAAAATCCTATTGGGTTGAAGCCCCAATAATATGATTCTTAAAGATTTCCAAAAAATCTTGATTTTGTTCACTCACCAAGGGAGATGAATTTGTGAAAGAATTTCTTATCCAAGTGGGCATGTTAGTTAAAACCATAATGAACAGGATGTTTGGTGCAGTGTTTATGGTCAGCATGAAGAAATCATTGAACATTTATTATTAGAATGTAGACACGCAAGAGCAGTCTGGAGGGGAGTCAATATTAACATCGACTCGGTTAAGGAAAATTGTGGTAGTGTTTCGAATTGGTTTCTCAGCTGGTTCAAAAAATACAACACCAATACAGATGAAAAATGACTGTATACTGTTATGATTGGTTCTTGGGTGTTGCGTAAATATAGATGTGATGCAGATTTTCAGGGAGTCCCTCTAAACCATATTTTCACTGTGCATAAAATAAATTATCATTTAGCATCTCATTTGCATGACTCATCTAGTAACAGTCTAGGCATACATATTAAAAATATCTCTAGATGGTTACCACCTTCAGAAGGTATTCATAAACTCAATGTAGATGCATCTATTGATCCAGATACTAATCAACTGGGCACTGGTATTGTGCTACGTAATCATACAGGTATCTTCCAAGGGATTAGATGAACATACTCTCATGGAGCATTGAGTGCGGAGGAAGGTGAATGTTGTGCTTTTCGTGAAGCTTTGCGCTGGGCACAGAATAAACAACTCACAAAGATTCAAGTGGAAGAAGATGCAAAAAATGTTATTCAATCCATAACCGGAGATGTGCTACTTATCCAGTGGGAAAACATGAACATTATTAAGGAAATCAAACACTTAGATTCAAGATTTTTGCTATGTAGTTTTTCTTTTACTAACAGAGATGATAATCAAGTTGCTGATCACATCTCTAAATTTGTTAGGGAATCTAATAATTCACTAGTTGCCGATGATAACTTTTCTACAGATATTTGTAGTCTTGTAGATAAAGACATGAATCTTTCATCCACTTGAATGCAATAAAATTTCTCTTTTTATCAAAAAAAAAAACACATATATGAAAGTAATCACAATCCAACACCCATCAATATCCTGATGAGTTTTGAGTTCCTTTATCACGTTTTCATTTCTTCTATATTCCTATAATTAAACGTGGCAGTGAAACTGTATCCTGGAAAATTAATTTCACCCCCTTCAACCAAACATGCTTGTACGTTTGGATTGTGAGAAAAGTATCCAATTCCTAAGAATCATATTACGAGTGTTATGGTGCAAGGCCAGAAATTGGAACACATTGATGGTATCTTTCATATCCCTTCACAGTTCATACCACGTCACTCTGATGTGGGAGTGGCTATGAAGTTGTAAAGGCCAAAACCGCTAGAAGTTATAGCACTTTGGTGTGAAATTATTTCGCGCAGAAGAAAAACAGGCCCAACACGAAAAGATTTCACACTTGAACACACTAATGTTGGCCAGAGCTCGAAACCATTTCACGCTGCAACATAATGTATAAAGGAGACTCGAGTTCTTAACATCCTTTTAATTTCCAACAACTATATTTTTTGAAAATCCTATAATTATAGATGAATTTCGCTTTCATCAGACACACTAAAATCTTCTAGGATTGGTTGCAAAAATGGTTATGATAACTTTGCTAGGACCATAATTATCCAACCAGAAAATTCTTTGATAATATTACCAAATATGGACTGGTTGGAAAGTTTCAAGCAGCTGCTAGCCTGCTACTGATTGGGATCGAATTCTATCCGAATACATGTGAATATTTGGGTGTCATACTAAAAGATCATTTTGTACATCGCAAAATAGAGCGAGCTCCCTCAAAAGTGTTGATGGTGATTTCTGTAATATAAGAGAAGTATAATTTTTGCTTCTGATTGTACTAGACGTATATAGTTCCTTATATAAAGCCCTTGTTTCCCATGTAGTCTGAGACATATAGATTATAGACTTATTTATCTACTGAGGTTTACGGGTGCATTCCAGCTGCCTTAGAACTCATACATAATATATCTCCATTAACTAGACTCACGGTATCCATATACTGCATATATTGAAGTTCCTGGACGTTCAGTATGTGTTCAACACTAAGAGCGACTGCAATGGTACGACTAAACTCAAAGATCAAAGACCAAAAAAAAAGACTAAATATGAGTTTAATCTGTATTGTGACGTTATGGGGAGAAGATCAAATTTGGTCGCGCGTAAAACAATTTTACGCATGAAGACGGGCGGAAGTATTAGTTACGTTTCATTTCTGTGCGGAATTATAAATTACGTTTCAAACGGGCGTAAATATAAATCACGTCTGTTATCGAGCGTAAATATAAATTACGTTTCGTATGGGGCGGAATCTTAAATTCCGCCCGTTGATCAGACGGATTCCAAATGACCGCTCGAAGAAACGTAAAAATAAATTCCGCCCGAGTTAAACACGGTCACACAGCACGTGTGAGATCAGACGGGCGAACATCTGGTGTCCGCGTGATGAATTGTACAGACGGACATCTGTTGTCCGCGTGATGAATTTGTCATGCGTAAAATATTTTTACGCCTGAGACGGGCGTATCCAAAATTTCCGCCCATTAGGTTTTCATTAGGGCGTACTCTTCCTGTTCGTCTGATGAAATTGGGCGTACTCTTAAGCAACCGCCCCTTCCACCAATACCGCCTCTCCTTCCCAACCACAACCCATCTCTTCTACACGAGCCTTCTTCTTCTCAGTTCATATTCTTCCACAGTTCATATTCTTCTTCTCTTCACCGCCCCTCTTCAGTTCATATTCTTCTTCTCCATATTCTTCATATTCTTCATATTCTTCAGTTCATATTCTTCATATTCTTCAGTTCATATTCTTCATATTCTTCTTCTCCATTCCCATCTACCAACCGCACAAAAACCCTAAAAACTCCACAAAAACCCTAAAAACTCCATTATAAGGTATGTATTTTCTACTTTCTTTATTCAATTTGTGTAATAATAATATCATGTATTGTATTTTTTGTTCGAATTTATTTAGGGTTTTTACGTTGAAAATTGAATCAGACTTTATTACTAATTGGATATTCATATTGGGTTAATCAAATCTTATTAAAATTGGGTTAATCACGTCTTAATCCAATAGTATGTTAATGTTAATGTTATTACTTTTGTTACTGTTTCGGAATTTAATTTAATTTTTTGTTTTATTTAATAGTTATAAATATTAATAATTGGATAATTATTTTTTGTTAATTTAGTTACGTGATTTAATTTAATATATTTTTTTGTTAATTTAATTTTCGTAATTTAATTTATTTTTTTGTTAATTATAAATAGTTATAAATATAGTTAATTGGATAATTATTTTTTGTTAATTTAGTTACGTGATTTAATTTAATTTATCTTTTTGTTAATTTAGTTTCGTAATTTAATTGAATTTTTTGTTAATTATAAATAGTTATAAATATAGTTAATTGGATAATTATTTTTTTGGTTAAATTTATGTTTATGGAATTTTATGATGTTGAAATTTTGTTCGGTTAAATTTATGTCTATTATGGTTCGTGGATTGGTCTTTTAATTATGAAATTGTATTTAACATGTTTGTGCGTAGAATGAACAAGTTTATATCGAGGTTTAGTGGTCGCCAAAAGACCAACAAGAGACAAAAATCTACCGAAGCTGATTACAACTTAATCTCTACCGGTCAAATTGAGGAGGTCGACGTTCCCGGGTTAGGGAGGTTTCCTATAGTGGAAGATGATAAGCCGCACGCTACTGAAGACATTACATTTTCAGACGCACCAACATTTAAGTTTAAACATCGTGGATGTCTGGCATCGGTAATTCATTATTATAAATTTATTTCAATACATTGTCCTAGAGTTAAATATTTGATTGAAAAAGCGGGGTGGGAAAAATTGTTGAACATAGAGTGTAGCGCTACCCAACATGCCGTTGTTGATTATATTGTTGAGAGGTTTTGGGATACAACCAACACGTTCCATTTTCCATTTGGTGAGATGGGGTTCACGCCATTAGATTGGGTCATGTTAACTGGACTGAGTATCGGTGATGGTTATGTAGTTCCGTATGATTCGAGCCTATACCAATTTGACTATGTCCGTGAGAAGATTTTTCCGGATATCACACAGGGAACAAGAGGCGCGTCGTGGGTATCAAACTCAATTACAATTACATATTTAAGCTCATACTTCAAAGAAGATAAGTTGGTGGCGGCTAATGAAGATTCTCTCCTCGCCCATAGAATAGCAATTGCCTTTTTTATGTATGTTTTGGGTCAATTTTTCTTTTCTAATGCAAAGAACTATATTGATGCTGGATGGTTAGCTGCTTTCGAAGAAATTGATAAAATACACGACCTTGACTGGGGCGGTAGTGCCTTTTCGAGATTGTATGCAGGTCTCCGACAAGCTTGTAGGAAACAACAGAAGGCACTAAGTGGGCCCTTCCAAATATTAGAGGTATTTTGGTAATCGATTTTATTTTAATTTTCAACGTAAAGTATATTTTCATTAAAGTTTATTTCCTTGGATATATTAATTTGATTCATTAATTTTATGGACTAGTTTTGGGGGTATGAATACCTAGGCATATGTCGACCAGACATCTCAATGACCGGTAATGAACAGAAATGGCCTGTAATTTCTAGATGGAATGGAAGGAGGTGTCAGAATGATATTATTCGTTGTAGGATTTTACTGAATCAGCTGACGATTGACCAAGTGACATGGCACCCATGGGAATCATACACCGACGTCCTCAGTTCTGAGATGGGAAAGTCTGCTAGGAAGCTGTCGGACTCGAGATGGATATTTTCTTGGAATGGCGTTGTGAGTTAGACATGATTTTTTATATTATATCATTAATATTAATCATCAATAACATAGTTTTTTATTTTTCGTTATTTATCTAATTAATAACGTACTCACTACAATTATATTCCCTTTTTGGTTATACAGCATAATGTTTACATGGGAGAAAGATGTTGGAGGCAAAACCATCCCTCGTTTGTTGTTCCCATCAAACTACATGTAATTATTGGGCATTTGGGTGATGACCAAGAAAAACTCCTGCTAGCGGACGGTTTTGTTGATGCAACCGAGGTGGTGCAAGTTGTGCAGTATGAAGTATATTTAGAGTATTGGAAAAAGGTTACTAATTTCAGAAAATATGTGACACATCCTGATTGGGAGGTCCAAACATTTGGGTACGACGGTGACTTCTATTCTACCGAACTTGGAAAACCAGATGAACATGTTCTTATTCCACCGCAACAACAATTATCGCCCGTAAGTGTTCGTTTAACTTTACATTGCTAATTCAAAAAAAAAAAAATCTCATCTATCTCATTTTTTCATGACAGGGCGATAGTTATGCATTATTCCAAGAATATGCTGATTTTACTAAACAATTTCGAGATTTTACATTACGAGAAACGAAAGATAGGATGGAGTGTCTATTAGCGAAAGATGAACTTATAGGAAACCAGAATAATAAGATCACGGAATTGGAGTATCAACTGTCTCTTTTCCGAACGCCACACACCATCCAACCTTCCATTGGATTCGGCGCCTTTTCCCAAACATTGCCACCACAAGTGTGGAGTTCTATGAGTCAAGGATCATCTTCAACGTCCTCGGTCAGGCCCATTCCGAGAATGGCTTTTATCCCACCGCGATCGGCGCCTCCGGATACGGGAAATGTTTAGCCTGTGATGACTATTTATATGGTTTAGCTTTGAATTTATTATGTTATTTATCTTTGTTATGTGTAGTCATACTAGACATTTATTATGTTATTTATCTTTGTTATGTGTAGTCAGCGAGTAGTCATTTCAATACTCTATCAAATTTCTATCAAATTTCAGCGAGTAGTCATTTCAATACTTTATCAAATTTCAGCGAGTAGTCATTTCAATACTTTATCAAATTTCTATCAAATTTCAGCGAGTAGTTATTTGAATACTTTATCAAATTTCAGCGAGTAGTCATTTCAATACGACAAACAGTTTACAAAATTTGTCAAATACTTTATCTTATTTTATTTATTAATCCTGATGGAAAATGGAAGCATGTGATCTCCCTCACTCACTCTATAAATACCAACACACCTCTTTTTACAATCACACACTTATTCTGATTCGGATAGAATATGGAAGCATATGAGAATACCGCTCACTATTGTTCTTCTGTTTCATCTTCTTCTTCTTCTTCTAATAGTAGTTTTTATTCCTCGGATGATGATTCAATAGCAATTATGCAAAATAACATGGCCGTTAGTATGGGAGTCCTTGTTACCAATTCTAAATGGCCTCAAACTCGTATCAAAATACCAAGAGATCGTGAGACTGGTGCTGAACTTCTGTGGAACGACTATTTTTCTCCGTATCCAAACCAACCACCTAATGTTTTTCGCAGAAGATTCAGGATGCGTCGACAATTGTTTAACAGAATAGTGGAAGGTGTTACAGCCGAAGACAGATATTTTGTGCAAAGGCCCGATGCGTGTGGAGTTTTAGGATTAAACCCTCATCAAAAAGTAACTGCAGCGGTGCGAATGTTAGCTTATGGATGTGCGGCAGATGCAATAGACGAGTACTTACGCATAGGCGAAACCACGGTGTTGGAAGCAACTCGGAGGTTCTGCAAGTCGATTGTCAATGTGTATGGGAAAGAATATTTGCGTGAACCTACGGCTGGTGATGTTGAGTTGTTGCTCAACCAAAACAAAGATAGAGGATTTCCAGGGATGATAGGTAGCCTAGATTGCATGCATTGGAAATGGGATAAATGTCCATCTGCCGAATCAGGGGCTTACACCGCGTATAAAGGGAGCGAAAGTATCGTGTTGGAGGCGGTGGTGTCGTATGATCTATGGTTTTGGCATGCATTTTTTGGTATGCCAGGCTCTAACAACGATATTAATGTGATGAACCGTTCATATGTTTTTCGAAGTCTGGTCACGGGAAAAGCACCACCGGTGAACTATGTGGTAAACGGTCATTCTTATGACATGCCGTATTATCTAGGTGATGGAATATATCCAGAAATTGCTACTATTATTATGGCGTTTAAACATCCGCTTGGTAGGAAAAAAGAGATATTTTCAGCGATGCAAGAGGGTGCAAGAAAAGACGTAGAGCGGGGATTTGGTGTACTTCAACAACAGTTTGGAATCATCAAACAACCTGCTAGAATGTGGAATCCAGATGTGCTTGCCTATATCATGAAAACGTGTATTATCTTACATAATATGATAGTCGAGGATGAGCGTCTACCCGGTGAATGGCCACATGTTTATGATCATCGTAGCAACCCGACACCGGTTAATATATTAAGAGGCAACAGTGAGGAGTTTTCCCAAATTAGAGCTGAGCAACGCCGACGTCATATGCGCAGCAAAGATAGGCATATTCGCTTGCGCGATGACTTAATCGAACATATATGGGCAGAATATGGGAATTAAAAGGTTGGAGACGAGGACAAAATATTGGAATTAAATGTTGTTTCCCATATGAAAAAATTATGTGATTTTATTTTAACGAATAATTTTATTGAAATGTATTAACTCTATTTCATATACTCATCACTTGGTAAATTAAAGTAAGATGTTACAAAATAAGTTAAAGTTGATTAAATTAAATGAAGATAAAATTAAATCCCAAATATTACATAATAATACGACTAATGACAAAATTAATACATATTAAAACGTAAATAAACTACTAAAACTATTATCACTTATTATTAGACTTAATACTTAAGGTTCGAACTATCCCGTTTTGACGATTATAATTGGCTCCTTTTGTCCCGTACTATTAAAGCCTTTCGAAGTTCGAAGTACTCCTTTTGTACATGATCCAATTTGGAAAGATCCATCATCATGATGCGAAATTCATCGTCTGCGACCTCCTTGGCTATTTTAGCCGCATGCTCAGCTTGTTTTTGTGCAAACTCGGCCTTTTTTTGTTCCATCTTGAATCTTGATTGTTCCCGGTAATGAGAATTGAAATTTTCTTGCTGTGTAATAATTATTCCCATCAATTCCTCTTGGCGTTGGATTTCTCTCGCCCGGTTTTCTTCAGTCGTTTAGCTGCTTTTTTTCCCATCTGACGAAGGTATGTATTCTCTATGTCTCCTTTATCTGTGTCGTTACCGGACTCGACTTGAGTGCCATCTTCCTCGGTATTCACGCTACTATCCAAATCGTGCGTCGTATCAAAAACAAAAGTCGATCGACGATTATATTTTATATTTTCTATGACAATTGGGTAGCACTCTTCGTGCCTAAATTTTCTTCCATGATTGCATTCCTTAAACCGTTTGTTTACTTCTTCGAGCTGTTAATGTTTTTAAAAACAATTAGGTTCATGGGCATCTCAATATTAGAAAATAATTGTTTCAAAACAGAGAGAATACTCACGGTCATTTCCGGACCCCATCCCGTATGATATTCACCTTCCACTTCCGCCTGTTTTGCCGAAAACAACGCCACTTCTTTACTTATTCCCTGAAATCGTTTTTGCCAGGAACTCCAAGACCGCTCTGGTTTATCCGGTAAATGAGCTTCAATATCATCCTTGATACGAGTCCACAACGCAATCTCTGATTGATCGGCTCCAACGCCGGGATCTTGAGATATTGATAAATGAATTTTACACATCGTGACATCTTCGATTGTCGTAAAATTTGGACCTCTTGCTATTCGTGGTTGACATTAAAAACGATTCGATGAAAATTTTCAAAATGATTTGAAATATGGAAAACTATTTTTTCTTCCTGATACTATTTTTTTCTTGCCGAATACAAATGATATGAAAATGTGAAAGGAATTCATCTGGTATATATAGGTATAAAATAAACCCGTTATTAACATTCAATTTCAAACGTTCGAAAGATAAATATCTTACCAACGGTCAAAAATCTGCTACGCAATCTCCAACGCCAACGTTCGAAAAATTTATCATTCTAACGTTCGAAAATTTTCATTTCATGTTTCATAATTTTGCTTAGGCGTAAAAAAAAGTCCGTTTGAGAGGGGCGGAATTTTGGTGTCCGCCCCAGAGAGGAGGGGAATTTTGGTGTCCGCCTGGCAACGCGCGGAATTCTTTGTCCGTCTCATCAGGCGTAAATTTATGTTACGCCCGCAACAAACGTAAATTTAAATTCCGCCCCACCAACATACGTAAATTTGGTTTACGCCCGTTAACAAACGCAATTTAAGTTTACGCCTGACAACAAACGGATTTTAAATTTACGCCCGACTATATTAGGATTTGGGATTTGGTCGCGACTAAATATGGTCTGGGTTTTGATCGTGGGCTGGGTTTTGATCTTTACTCCGTCCCGCTGCATTAGAAAATCAACCCAAATTTTTAGTCTTCCTCGCCCACTGTGGATGCTCTAAACTCTTACTATATATATATTTATATTATAAGGGACAATGGTGTTTTTCCATATGGACGGTTATCTATATTTGGGAAACATAAAGGACGGTCTAGATTTAAGTTTTTCAATCTACATTTTTATCATATAAAGAAGGGTTGAGATTGAGCCCTGGATTTAAGATTTTCAATTTACATTTTTAGCATCCAAATAGTGATCTAGATTGTGCCACATACTTAATAAGTTTTTGAATTTCCTCTCCACCCTCTTAATGTCATTTATTTGGGAGTTACTTTTCCCATTTAATGTGAAACCATTTCTTTTATTCAAAATTAAATTCCCTTTTAACATAATCCCTTTCATAATCAAAATCTACACTTTTAGCATATAAAAGAATGGTGGTGCATCATGCCTAAATTTTTTGGTCATATATGCAATTTGATTTCTTTTTGTTTTTATTCATTAATGTCGTATTTTGTGATAAGGATTTTGTTTCTTCGTTTGAAGTTAAAAAATATTCAAATATGATTGTTTTCTATTCATTTTTACTCTTATATTAGGTTTTCTAATACCCATATCATTTAATCTTTTATTTTTTTATGTTGTCCAATTTAACTTTGACTTCTTCGGCCAAAATCAAGAAGATTTTCATGGAGTGAAAATAATTAACGAAGAAAGCCCTGGTTCCATTGTTATTGCCCTTAAAATTTTTAAATATTTTTTTAACTGTATTGCTACTTCTGCTGGAGAGTTTCAGCCTCTTATTTGGACTATGTCATGTACATGTTGGTATCAAATGGATTGAGGATTCCTGATTAATATTCTTTTTCTTTATATTATATGAACCTTGAAATTACATCTCTTCATACGGTGCAGGCATATCTTAGAGATTTTATGTTTTTGCTTTCTTTTTTAGGGAAATGTCTGACAAAAATACATTTCCTAGAAATAACTATTTTGGTTTTTGGTATATTGTTTATGGTGTGGTCATTAGAAGCCTTCGCATTAGATTTATATATCATTATTGTCTAGGAATCTGACATTAAGCAAAAGTTTTTCTAACAAGAAATCTGAAGGGAAGCCGTTTTTAAGATCCATACTTTCCCACCCCTAGATCCTAAGACTCCAAGAGGATGTGATTGGTTTTGAATTATATTCGATGAAAAAAAATGCATTAGAATATCAAGAACCATTGATTGACCAGCTTATTCCTGCTGATACCCGTATGAGGATTTGATGGGCACATCCTTCATGTAGGATTTTAAAATATAATGATCACAGAACGCCCTCTCATGTGTTACTTCACAATCTTTGGTTGAAATCTGATGGTATCAATCAGATTTTCACGTACCGCTTGTAAAATCTATGGTTAATGAAAGTTTATTGAAAAATTGTCATACACCAAGAACATAAAAGAGGACCAAAAAATACCATGGAAATACATTACCTCCCTCATAGGTTGACCTCCGATGGATAGGAATTTAAGAAGGCTACCATAATTGGAACACGTTTTAGGTTTAACAGCCATTCAGTACCAATAGAATCTAACATACTTCCCTAATTTTCTTCGAAGGTTACACTAATAAAACCAAAAGGAAAATTTGATAGAACTATTCAAGCAATGACAAAGGGAGCCTAAAATCGAATGACGGGAAAAGATGAGCAACCACAAGATTTCTTTATTGGGAGACACAGATGTAGTTGAGTTTTCTGGGTTAACGTATACGAATTGGCACTCTAACCGAATTAATAATAATATTGTTGGAGATTCACTTTAATTATAAGTAGGAGTACTAAAAAATTTCAGTAAATCGAAGTAATTGAACTGCATTCACAGGCATCATCGAATGATTGCAATGGATAGAAAGACGGTAAATGATAATTTGGCAGTATAGAAATAGGACCATCACATTTTACAACTTCATAAACATAAAAACAATGGTGGAAAAATGTTTCATTGCCAATTTCATTGTTGATAGATCGATCATCAGGTCCATCACACTAACAACTAATGATATAAAGTAATATACATGATACAAATTCATAGTGTTGTGAAATCGTCACAATAATGATGTCTTATTCCACATTGAACTCCTAAGGAGTGTGATTCACAATAATATAACTAATCGAACAAGTGAAGCAAACATTCCGAACCAAAGCCCGTGCCGTTACGGAACGGGTCATAACCGGCCCGTCCATTGTTTTTACCAATGGACGGTTATCTGCACTTTAGCCATACAAAGAAGGGTCAAGATTGATCTGCCTATAATTTACGGCCAGTCATTTTACGACCATTAAACGTCATTATTCCCTACAATATTCTAGGTTTGAGAGACTTTATATTGTAATATGAAACCTCTTGATAAAGAATGATAACTATACATTTATGGTTTAAACTAACTCATGAAAGACTCCCAGCTTACAGCTTCATAAAAAAATAAAAATAAATAAATAAATAAAATGAGCATTCCCTTGGATATTATTGATATGAAGCGTCCTTGAATCGTTCTTAGCGGTGAAAAATGACGCGCATGATGATATTGCATATATCATATGCAAAATATGCTTTTCCTTGCAAATTAATTATACAATGTTACTGTCTTAACTAAGTAGTGAAAGACTCACGTTAAATAAAATTGCATATCCAAACAAAAGAAATTTCCCCCTCTAATATGATACATGTATAAGAGAGTTGTTCTTTATCAGCATATGCATTTGAGACCTAGAAGTAAATAAAAGACCCAGTCTAAATATGAATGGTATGAAAACTTTCAAATGGAACTGATTTTACACCTTAACCTAAGATTACATAAGAGACCTAAAACATCCATAATTTCAAAATTTTCTAGCATAAAATGAACATGACAATACAATTGAATATTAAAATATATTTTAAATCAACTTCTAGAAAGTGTAAGATATTTGTACCGACTTTGGTTACTTGGTATCTTCAATGAAATAAAAGAAGCTCAAGTATTAGATGATATCCACATAGTAAAAGATAGGTAATGGATCAATTATTAGTCATGGTATCTTTAGATGAAAAATGTAGATGAGTTCCTATGCACCAAGCTCTCTTAAACCAAGATAATCTTTAAAAAACTCGACAATTTAGTCATCGCAATCACATATGTGCATATGAACCACATCTTCTAGCAAAATTTAGACTTGTATCTTTCTGGAATACCAAAACTTCTTCATTTGCATCAATGATAAAATGCATGCAATGAAAATTTTTGTAGTCCTGACACATATAGATATAGTGACGCATCCCACAGAAAAAAAAAGTATATTATTGTATTGTTCCCTAAACCGCTTTCTTCATTGCTTAAAAATAATATCTTGAAATCAGAAAATGAAATATTATAGGCGATTTTCAATAAGCCAGTTCCGCGTTGCTTGTTTTGAGGCTTCTTAAATTTCAGTATTAGCAAGATGGTCGACTATGTATAAAGAATTTAAGATGATCTTTTAAGAGAATACCTATTTTTAGATGTCAACTGCATATAACCATTATTTGACTATGCGTGGAGATTTTAAGATAAAAAAATATTCACTTTGTAAACCGTCAAAAGGTTATAAATATGAAGAAATGTAATGGACGGAGATGTAGAGTTTGGACACATAAAGGACGGCCCAGATTGAGATACATATTTAAGTTATTCAATTATATTTCTGGCATATAAAGAATGGTCCAGATTGAGCTAAATATTTAAGATTTTCAATCCACATTTTAGGCATATAAAGAAGGGTCTAGATTAATTCACATATTAATTTTACTTAAGACAATTAATTTAGATTTTTAATGTCATTTATTTGGGAGTTATTCCTCACATTTAATGTCAAACCGTTTCTTTTATTCTAAATCAACAACTCTATTCATCCTCTACACAACTCTATTCTCAAGGTATGATTATCTTTTGTTTTGGTTGATTGAGATAACTTTTGTTAGCTTTTCATCCTTTGCAAAACTCTGTTTCCAAGGTATGATTCTCTGTTATTTTGCTAGATTGAGATAATTTTGTTAGCTTTTCTCTTTAATTTTTAGTTTAACATCAATGGATTCATGGTGCCTCCCGCCTAATATTTGTGTCATTTATGCAGTTTAATTTTTCTAGATAATTTTTGTTAGCTTTTCTCTTTAATTTTTGTTAGCTTTTCATTCTTTGCAAAACTCTATTTCCAAGGTATGATTCTCTGTTATTTTGCTTGATTGAGATAATTTTTGTAAGTTTTTCTCTTTAATTTTTGGTTTAACATCAATGGATTCATGGTGCCCGGCGCCTAATATTTGTGTCATTCATACAGTTTAATTTTTCTAGATAATTTTTGTTATCTTTTCTCTTTAATTTTTATTAATTTTAGTTAGCTTTTCATTCTTTGCAAAACTCTATTTCCAAGGTATGATTCTCTGTTATTTTGCTTGATTGAGATAATTTTTGTAAGCTTTTCTCTTTAATTTTTGGTTTAACATCAATGGATTCGTGGTGCCCCTCGCCTAATATTTGTGTCATTTATGCAGATTAATTTCTCTAGATAATTTTTGTTAGCTTTTCTCTTTAATTTTTGTTAGCTTTTCATCCTTTGCAAAATTCTATTTCCAAGGTATGATTCTCTGTTATTTTGCTTGATTGAGATAATTATTGTTAGCTTTTGTCTTTAATTTGTGGTTTAACATGAATGGATTCATGGTGCCTCGCACCTAATATTTGTGTCATTTATGCAGCTTAATTGGTTACTTGTTATCTTCAATGAAATAAAAGAATCGCAAGTATTAGATGATATCCACATGGTAAAAGATAGGTAATGGATCATTGTTTAACATCAATGGATTAAGGGTGCCTTGCGCCTAATATTTGTGTCATTTATGCAGTTTAATTTCTCTTTGTTACTTTTTATTAATATTGTATTTTGTTATCTCGATTTTTTTTTCATTTGCAGTCAAAAGATACTGATCAGATATGATTGCTATCTATTCGTTTTTATTCTTAGGTTAGGTTCTTTTTAATACCATACCATTTAATTTATATTTTTTTATGCTAAATTTTTTATTTTTCTCTGGACAGGAAATTTTCCAATTAGACTTTGACTTCTTCAGGCCAAAATCAGAGGATTTACATGGAGTGAATATAAATGACGAAAAAAACGATGGTCCATTGTTATGCACTTAACTTGGCTCGGTAAATAGAATTTTTTAACTATATTGCTACTGCTGTAAGAGAGTTCATACTCTTTGTTGGATAAGAGTCGTGTACATGTTCGTATCAAATGGATTAAAATTTCTTGATTATGTGTGTATGTTATTCTTCAAATTTTTTGTATCATGTAAAACTTGAAATTACCTTTTGATGGTTTACAGAGTGAGTATTTTTTTTTATCTTAATTCTTCACGCCTAGTCAAATAATGGTTATATGCAGTTGACATCAAAAAATAGGTATTCTCTTAAAAGATCATTTTAAATTCTTTATACATAGTCGACCATCTTGCTAATACTGAAATTTAAGAAGCCTCAAAACAAGCAACGCGGAACTGGCTTATTGAAACTCACTTATAATCTTTCGTTTTCGGGTTTCAAGAGATTATTTTTAAACAATGAAGAAAGCGGTTTATGGAGCAATATAATAATACAATTTTTTTCTTCTGTGGGATGCGTCACTATATCTATATGTGTCGGGACTACACAAGTTTTTATTGCATGCAATTTATCATTGATGCAAATGAAGAAGTTTGGGTATTCCAGAAAGGTACAAGTCTAATTTTTTTCTAGAAGATGTGGTTCATATACACATATGAGATCGCGATGACTAAATTGTCGAGTTTTTTAAAGATTATCTTAGTTTAATAGAGCTTAGTGCATAGGAACTCATCTACATTTTTCATCTAAAGATACCATGACTAATAATTGATCCATTACCTATCTTTTACTATGTGGATATCATCTAATACTTGAGCTTCTCTTATTTCATTGAAGATACCAAGTAACCAAAGTCGGTACAAATATCTTACACTTTATTGAAGTTGATTTAAAAAAATATTTTAATATTCAATTGTATTGTCATGTTCATTTTATGCTAGCAAATTATAAAATTTTAGATGTTTTAGGTCTCTTATGTACTCTTAGGTTAAGGTGTAATATCATTTCCATTTGCAAGTTTTCATACCATTCATATTTAGATTGGGTCTCTTATTTACTTCTAGGTCTCAAACGCGTATGTTGATAAAGAACAACTCTCTTATACATGTATCATATTAGAGGGAGAAATTTCTTTTGTTTGGATATGCAATTTTTTCTAGCGCGAGTCTTTCACTACTTAGTTAAGAAAATAAGATTGTATTATTAATTTGTAAGGAAAAGCATAATTGGCATATGATATATGCAATATCATCACACGCGTCATTTTTCACCGCTAAGAAATATTCAAGGACGCTTCGTATCACTAATATCCAAGGGAATGCTGTAGGATTTAATGTTTTACATTTTATTTATTTTTAATTTTGTGACGCTGTAAGATGGACGTTTTTCATATGTTAGTTTAAACCATAAATGTATATTTATTATTCTTTATCAAGAGTTTCATATTACAGTATAACGTCTCTCAAACCTAGGATATTGTATGGAATAATGACATTTAATGGCCGTAAATTATATTATCCCAACCGATTAATCTTTTTTTACCATGAGTTCAAGTATTAGTAATGTGTAACCATGCCAATTATACATTGATACAAGCACAAAGCAATATTCGTATTTTAAAACTGTTAGCGGTTCCAAAAATTAATGTAGATATAACACATTTAAGGATATGAAAAAAGGATTCCCAACTCAGATTCTACTTTTTTGAATTTCGAAAAAAAAAATTACTAAACTTTTTTTTAGCACAAAATGACAATCTATTTAAATGATGACTGAACTGCATTTGTAATTTGGAATGCAATCGACAAGTTACTTTTATCGAAACCTGGAAATTCTACGTGTTCCCTCTTGGGACATTAGGTTTTCAAGTTTCTTGGTATTATTTGCAACAACTACGAGTGGATGGTTATCTCGATTACCATAAATGAAAAGGGGTGCAGATCCCAGTGTACACACGTACATTGGATATCTTAATCACCAAAAAAATACTTTCTGCTACATATATGTCAGTGTACATCCATGTGGACATTTTAATCGTCATTTAACAAGAAACCGATCCGGTTGATGTTAATAGTATCGATCAAAGCTTCGAATTCAGTTTGAGAAAGATTATAGTTCCCCCAGGATTCCCACGCTCAGTTCTTGGTAGTCTCACAAGAAAAAAAATATCTAACCAACACAAAAACAACTCATAGCCCCGTGTAGTTACGACACGGGTCATATCCTAGTCTATATTATAAGGGACAGTGGTGTTTTCCCACATCGACGGTCATCTATAGTTCGTAAATATAAATGACGGTCAAGATATAATCATCTAGAAATTTACATTTTGGGTACATAAAGGAGGGTCACGATTTAATCATCCACCGATTCACATTTTGGGACGTAAAGACGGTCACGATCCCGCCATCTCATTTCCACAACTGTCCAACATACGTTATGGTCATTTTATTTGCTCCATTTTAGGAAGTGTTTCAATCAATCAGCCGTTTCTAGGGTTGAAATACTGTCATGCGGTTTGTGGAGGTCCGCATTGAATACTAGGGAGACCATCAGCTACTACTGTGGGTAGAAGATGGCTTCAATTAAAAAATCGATCATTGCGGCCCTCATCTCTATCAAAACTTTTGTTTAATCTATTAAAGGGAAGTGAAAACCCCAATGTACTTTTATTTCATTTTGCTTCGAGTAAGAATATTTAGGGCTTCGTTAATTTTGCATTTGATTAGCATTTTATGTTGAAATAGATCGATATTCACTTATAACTGCGGATTTTGTTGATCTAATTCAGTCACTTTTCATGGCAGGTTGGGTTTTCTTAGCATTGGTCAAGTACTTCCGATTGTCTTAAAGGTAAGATTTTTATGCATATTTCAATTTAATTTTGTGTTTGTATTTGATTTGGTGGTTCTTAAAAATTGGTTTTAAAAATCTGAATGTGTAGGATTCTTAAAATCAACAATCTCAGGAAAGTGCTAGCATCAGTCTTAGGTAAATCACAATCAACACTGAACTACATGTCTTTTTGTTGTGTTTGTCAGTTAATTTGTCCAGTTATGGTTGTGTTGTTAATTATCAAACATTATTAAATGATAATCCTGCTGAAGTTTCATTGTCAGTGACGATTTTACTTCATAACTTGGTTGTCCCAATTGTGCCAGTGATGGTTGTGTAGTTGACAAATACTATTGAATGATAACCTTACTGAAATTTCATTGTGAGTGACTCCCGTGATAGATAACTTGGTTATTTCATTAAAATGCTAATCGGCTTTAATGATATTCTTTTTTAAAATTATACATGAGTATAAATGAATTCAAATTCAAGTCAGGAAGAGTTGAAGATGGATGGCAATGTTATAGAAATTTAATTTGTTGCTGGGACTTTTGAGGCATTGGTTATATCATATTAGTCGATCAACTTTGGTCCCAGATAAAAATTCTAAAATCCCAATAGTTGTCCCTTGGAACCAATCGCTCTCATCTTTTGTACTTGCGTTGTATGAATATAGGTAACTAAGAATCTAGGGAAAGACTATGGGTGCTTCCTACCATGAAGAAAATGTTAAACATTCTTACAACAATCCCCATATTTGTTTTATTAGTTTATGCGTGTATATTTATGAAAATTAGGATTTTTGGCTGAATAAATGGTTGGACACACAATTACTTATATGCTGAAAGCATATATATAAGTTCTTAATTTCAAGCACAAAATAATGATCACAAATCTAGAACTTCATGTTGAACTGCGTTATGTTTGAACCCTTGCACATATGTGTTGTTTTGTGAGTATGCTAGATTTCACCATTAGCTTAGTAAAGTACTAAAGTTAAAACGCATATGTGTTGTTTTGGATCTAATTTATTGTATAGCTTTTTAAAACGCATCTCATACAATATACTTAAGATGTGATCTCAACTTACCCGCCCGCAGTCCACAAAAGATATCACTATTAGGCACGAGGATTGCTCGAAGTGTTTTCAATCCCTGGGAAATCCAAATCATGCTCCGTCATAGTTTAAGTTACAATAAATTAGAAGAGTTTAGATGACAGTATGGTTATGTGGATGAACAGGTATGACTTATTTACAACTGTAGAAGTAAAACAGTATATAAAGTAAATCTGTTGGTAATTAAATCATGTATATATAACTTACCCAGTGAAGGACTTGCATCACAACTAATAATATCTTGATACAAAAAAAACAACATTAGGTAATGGCAAAATGACTCACTAAGAAGAAATTATCCAATGTTTCCAAATGAGCTTAACATATATATGCATTTAAGGATGTTACTAGCTTAATAGTTGACACAAAAAAGATTAATTCCTTTGCATCAATCCGACAAAAGTCATCTAAACACATCATTACGAGGGTCCTTAATATTTTCTTTAAAGTTGTGGGATTTTATGGTGGTTGAATATAATGGGGTAGAAATGTACAGTTGGTGGTGAACATCCATGTATACATTACTTGAATCTGCATATTCTAAGATAGTTAAATTTGAAAAATTAACTTTAACCTATATGACCATACTTCTTTAACTAAAATTGTTATCCTTCAACTGCGTATGTGTTAAACAAAAACACAACTACATCGATGACAAAAATGTAGCATCTCTTGATTGGAAAATACTAAACCATGTAAACATCATGCAATTGGTATGGAACTGAAACCCTTGCCTAATAAATATCATATTAGAGCTATCGTGGTCGTGGAGCTTTTCCAATGGATTTGTCAGTTGTTTCCATTTTTGCTTAATGTTGATTCTAACTACTACCCATTCTTTAAGGTGATTAAGGAGGCTCGAAACCGAATATCTATTGAATTCTTTTTTGATGTTCAATAATGCCAGTGTTGTGCATCTGAGCAAAGTCCTCTCCCTTAAACCCCAAGGTGTTTTCTGTAGCATTAAACACTAAGCTTCCTTCCCATAGGTGTATGCTTTACGTGGATGGATATGGATTCTATGTCTCATTTCCCTCTAGCACTATTATGTGTTTATTCTGATTTATCATAGAATTTGGAGCAAGAATCTAGGGATTTGGTAGCTTAAGGTAACTTCCAATAGAATAATAAAATAGCCATATATTGATATTCATCATCTTTTTACATGATTTAGAGTTAGCATTAAGGGTACCCATTATTTCCATTTTCTCTGATGTCTTTTTGTGAACTCATGTTGTGAAATTATGCAGTTCAACAGTGATGGTACTGATGTTATGAAGTTGGATGAAGTTCAACAGTGGTGGCCCTACCGCAGACATGCAATTTTTTGAGTGGTGACAATGATATGCAAGCACTGTATATTAAGTTTACATTTTTAGCTGCTGAGTGTGGATTCTTAATCCATGTTATATATGGAACTACTGTGCAATATTGCAGTGTGTATACTAAGTTCATCTGTTCATGTGTATACTTTGCATCTAAAGTTCAACCTGTTCTCCAGTCCCTTTTTTTGTCTCAGTTGTGTTATGCATTTGGTTTCCCCGAGTTTAATGGTGTATAAAATAAAACAGGATATGTGTAATTTTCATTTTATATTTCAACAATCATTGGTATCCATCGAAAGAAAACATGGATCGGGATATTCTATTCTAAACTGTCTTTTTTTTTTTTTTTTTTTTGTCGATGGCGACATGATGTCCTCATTATCATTACAAGGCCACACGTACCACATCAACTGCCAAACAGAACTATTGTATCATTTAGATGATAAATATCTTTTTAAATTTCCAATGTAGAAGAAAAAATACAACTTCTAGGACAAGTTTCTGGGCTACAAGATGACGATCCATTTTCTTTGAAGCACTGTGGTGCTCTTTACTTTAGAACATGTTAATGTAGTGATATAGGCAAAAAAAAAAAAAACCAAGGAAGCTTATTTTGTGCATCAAATCGCTAATATAAAAGAAACCTAAGATCTCACAAAGCGGTGGCGATCACCAAACCCGTGCCGTGATCATATCCTAGTATATATATATATGGGGCGCGATCCGTTGACAGACAGTCTCACAGAGTCCCCCACAAAGTGCCCTGGCCAATAGATCTTGCGAGTATAGACGGCTAAGATATGTTAAAAAGAAGCTGGTTTTAACAAGATGCACATGACCCGATTTACAATAGTTTGTGTTCTCTTACTTCTACGGTACATGAACTTTGTTTCTCCTTCTCTCATTTCCTTCCAGTGTTCTAAAGCAAAAGAAATTGTTCATAGTTGCAGCCGATCATGATATTCTTTCCTTCAAAAAGATTATAAAAACATCATAATATCCTTCCCGCAAGGTCAACAACCTCAAAATATACAGCATAAAGAACTTAAATCAATTTCACACCCCATAAAACAGATTTTATGCCATAAACCAAGTCAGTTGCATAATACACTTACAGTAGAAGCTATTTTGTAAATTTATGTACTAATTACAACAAATGCAGAGTAATCCACAGTCACTCAGATTTTTTCTCACCAATTCAAGATAACTAATTAACCTAAATTAGATTCAAAATCAGATTGACACAAAAACGGGAAAATCAGTAAACTAATTGAAAATTAAGAGTAATGAAGTGTTAATAATAATGAATCCAAATTGTTTATCTAAGCCAGTATTAATCTGAAGATAATATAGCCCATAATCTCAATTCCAATTAAAAACTCTAGAAATCCCTAAAATTAAATTGGTGAAAAATCGATATAGAACGTAAATATTTGGCTTACCTATAAAAAACGATGATCACTTTCATATTATATAATTTTTTAGCAATAAAAGGAATCAATTAAATCAATGATCTAATTGATGGACGGTAACTAAAATTTCTTTTTGCTGTAGAAAAGGGGAAGAAGAACTACCAGAGGAAAGGTCGAAGCAATTACTAACTGAAGAAAGAGAAAATACCAAAGGTCAAATAGTTTCCACTTTCCACCGATCGTTCCGGGTCGTGGACCCAACTACTAAACCCATGTGTTTTATCTTAAGATCTTAACCGTCCATAATTACAAAATCAAATGGTTGTGCGACTTTGTGGGGGACTCTGTGAGACTAACTCTCTGTCACCCGATCGCGCCCCTATATATATATATATTTACACGTACAAATTTTTCTGGACTTTTCTTGTGTCATACATCTACAGGGTAGTTCCTTTGAAGTTTTTCTTGCATACTGGATTCCTACCAGTATAAATTATCCGGGACTTTTTCTCGTGTTATACATTCCCCAGCCTACTTATGGAAATCAATTCACTAAATAGCTCATCGCAGTGACTGCTTCAATCCACCAAATCTATCCCAAACTTGTGTTTGAAAATATGCAGCATGCTCTCTTAAGTAATATGATTTTCATTCGCTCTTCTGTTCCATTTTGTTGTAGTGTATTTTATATTATGAAGTACCTAACTATACCTTGTCCCCTCACGTAACTTCTTTAATGGGTTTTTGGTATAATAACAGATGTTATCAGAATGCATCCTCTTAAACACGTGACCAATTTGTTTCTCTATTGTGGTTTTCCAATTTTGAAGCACCTCGATGACTTCATGTTTATGCTTCATAGTGCAAATGTAACTACCAAATCTAGTTGGTCATTTAATTCGGCGATTGTTCCAAAAGACTAGACCAATTCTCATATCTATTGGTATCATAAATGGATTAACCACGTAGCGATAAATAATTTTAGATTGTTATAAGATAAGGCTATGTATCCCAACTTTCAAACGTATTTTCTTTCGGTATAAAACAATTACGCAGCAAGTGCATCCTCTTCTTGGTTTTATTAATGGCCGACAATGCAGTAGCTACTAATTTATGTGGCCAATTAGACATCCTGATTGGTTAAAAATACTCTACAAACAATCCAATACAATTGTTACAACTATACACCCACTACTTAGTAACTATTGATTTCAGTGACCAATTAGACACCTCGTTTAGCTATTCTAAGCTTGGAAAAAGTGTGAAATGTCAAGTCTTATGGATTTCATGTTGGGGTGATCCATATTTTTGCAAGACGTGTTCCAAGATTTCATTGAAGATAGCTTGGGATCCAAATGGAAAAGGCAATTTGACGCTCAGCTCAAATCGAGATACCGCTCAATCTGTCAGAAAATGCTAATCGGATTACCATAAAACTTTATTCGTATTAGCACTCAATATGAACCATTGATGTAAGAAATTCAAGACGGATCCAAAGGCTTAGAGTGAGTGGCAACCGGGTTAGGGTTTTTTGGAAATCTGTTTAGTGTCTTATGGCAATCTAATTGGTGTTTTACACCAAACTTGGAAGATAAAATTCTTCCCTCGTCATACTTACACTTTCATGATCTATTTCAAATGATGGAGGTGGATAGGAACTTGGAAGATGGAATTCTTCCGTCATAAGACTTGCTCTGAATGGCATTTCATTTTCAAGAATGAACCTTTTTTTTTTGGAATGAATTTTCTTCGGTTAAAGTTCACTTTCTGGAAAAACTCTTTTTTGTCGCAGTGTAGTTTCAAGAATAAATGTTTTCTCTCATTTTGGAATGAACTTTCTTTTATGACAGTTTTTAGGGGTGAAGTCTTTTTTTATGGATGATAAACTCTTATTTGGTCATATTTGTTAGATTTAAGAGAAATCTTATTAAAAAAAATGATACACAAAGAAATTGTAGTTTACAACGTTCTTTACTACCTATAGTTCTTGAAAAGAGAAAAAAAAAAAGATGGAAATATTGAAATGACGAGGGTACCAAGTACACCACGATATTTTCGATACCAACCTATATGACAGATACCTTGCATGATCTAATATAGATCATCAAGAACATAACAACCACAAGGTATATACTTGGTATATAGAATAGGTATCGAAACCGAACCTAACTATAAGGATCAAACCCCAAGTGTTTTGTATTAACGTACAAAATGTATTTACTTTTAATTACAACTCAAATAATTATTATAATTGCGGAAAGAAAAAGTAAATAACACGACACAAGATTTTGTTAATGTGGGATCTAGTCCAGTTTTAGATACTTTCATAATTAAGCCGTTATAAAAAGACTATTACCAACTTTATATAGTTGAGACCAAGTAAACTAACCCTAGTTACCTAGTTCCTTCAACAACCCTACGCCTATAACCAATCTGGCCAATGTATGTGATTCCTTAGATAGAGTCCACTATATTAAGTTGCTTCACCGTTCATAAAGACTTCTTGCACTCAACTCCTTTAAATCATGTTCATAAAAGGACTATTCGGTATTCGGTAACCTCTCTATCAATCTCAAGAAGTAAATCAGAGATTTTTGTTGAGTTAAACAAAAGTTCTTTTGTTTAAATAATATTAACTCTTTTGTTCAGTGTAGATCAACCAAGATATATATTATCAAGACAATCATGTATAGGTTTACAATCTATCAGATTCAGATCCTGAATAAGACCAGCAAATGATAAATTGTTGATCTATATGACTGGCACTAATATGTCTATCAAAAGATAAACAAAGCTAAGTCGGATCCCAGCCGATAAAGTATGTGCACGAAGTAAGTCACAAAGATCAAAAACCAATAAGAAATATTCTGGTCTTCAAATCTTTAATATCTTCAGCATACATGCACAAACTAACTTGATACCCTTGTGATAATATCGATCACGCACAAAACGAAGTCTGTTAACAATGGATGATCGCAAGTCTATCGTCATATCTGAACTATCGCCAATCATTGATCTAGTTTGAGTGACCTTATGTCAGAAGAGAAGGTTCTTAAGAATAATCAAACTAGATGCAATCAAGATTTAACCTTCATTATTCAATCAAATCAATAATCGGAAACTTAAATAACACTACGATTCTAGTTTCCCACCAATGGTACTATCTAGACGCTTCTTGATCCCACAAAAATCTTTAAACTAGCGGACGTATGAGATTTCGCCTAATTAAGTTACTTTCCTCTCCAAGATAGTATTACAAGTAATATTATTAATCGGATACTACGTGAAAAAGTGGGGGTCTAACAACACCACCCAATATTTCGCTTAACAATCTGAATGGACAAACTCGAATATACTTTTAAGAGAATCAACAAAACTCAATCAATTAAAAGTATATCAACGAGTTTATATCTCTCTTCTTGATTTGATTTACTCAAGCAAGAACTGCGAGTTCTAATCAAATACAAGGAATAACTTGGATGCTACCAAAGACCAATATCCAAGGATCAATCAATGACAATCAACAACCAAAGGTTGGATTACTCTAATTGATAATCTAACGCACAACCTGTATTATATCAATTATAAAGATAAAACAATATAATGCGGAAATTGAAATAACACAGACACCAGAAATTTTATTAACGAGGAAACCGCAAATGCAGAAAAACCCCGGGACCTAGTCCAGATTGAACACACACTGTATTAAGCCGCTGCAGACACTAGCATACTCCAAGCTAACTTCGGACTGGACTGTAATTGAACCCCAATCAATCTCCCACTGATCCAAGGTACAGTTATGCTCCTACGCCTCTGATCCCAGCAGGATACTGCGCACTTGATTCCCTTAGCTGATCTCACTCACAACTAAGAGTTGCTACGACCCAAAATCGCAGGCTTTGACAATAAACAAATTTGTCTCCCACAGACAAGTCTATCAAAGGATCAATATGTCTCCTACAGATAAACCCTAAAGGTTTTGTTCCATCTTTTGATAATAATCAAGGTGAACAGGAACCAATTGATAATCCGGTTTTATATTCCCGAAGAACAGCCTAGAGTTATCAATCACCTCACAACAATCTTAATTGTATGGTAGCGAAACAAGATATTGCGGAATCACAAACAATGAGACGAAGATGTTTGTGATTACTTTTTATATCTTGCCTATCGGAGATATCAATCTCAAGCCAATCAATCTGATTGTACTCGTACGATTGAAGATGCAAGATCATATCACACAACTAAGATAAAAGTAGTATCGGTCTGGCTTCACAATCACAATGAAGTCTTTAAGTCGTTAACCTGGTTTTAGAAGAAAAAAACCAATGGTTAAAGGAGAATAGACTCTAGCACGCAAACTAGTATCACGCGTAAGGTGTGGGGATTAGTTTTGCACAATACTAAATGTCTCCTTTATATAGTCTTTCATATCAGGGTTTGCAATCAATGTTAGCTTAGTAACAAAGCATTCAATATTCACCGTTCGATGAAAACCTGATTTAGATTCAAGCTAATATTTCTCAACCGTTAGATCGAAAACTTAGATTGTTATACACACTTGACAATGCACGCTTCTAGGTTTGTTAACCGTACCCAACCGCATGCACTTGTTGGTTCAACAATAGTTAACCAAAAGGTTATCCATATGAGCATGTCATATCAACCATGTTCTTCTTCACCATAACTAGTTCAAATGACTTCAAATGAACTAGTTAGAGAGTTGTTCAATTGCAAGGAAATCTCATGTACTACACAAGACAAATTGAAGCAAAGATGATTTGATTCACTTGAATCGGTTCATGAAATTTTATAGCCATGGTTTGCAAACTGCATTCCTTAGTCTTTTTAAGTTTACGTTCAGAAATCATCTTCAGATATATAACCTTCTCAAGTTCGCTGACTAGGTTCGCTGACTTAAGTTACCGGGCAGAGTTTACAAACTCCAGCAGAAATTCTCGGGTTTGAGAACTTCGCCGGTTCACGGACTGAGTTCGCGAACTTAGATTCACGCAAGTAGTTTGTCAACTTTAGCAGAAATTCTTGGGTTTGAGAACTTCGGCAGTTCGCGGACTGAGTTCGCGGACTTGGCTCACGCCATTCTTCCGGTTCTCTTGATCAACAAAGTTCGCAAACTTTGGTTCAAGTAATAGGACTTATACATAAATGTGTTTCCACAACAATGCTTATGTCCACCATTGGTTATGTAATCTAAACTCTCATTTCAATCATTGAAACATTCTTAGAGGATATTATATAGTTGTTACACTATTTCTCGTCAAAGCATTTTCCAAAGTGATTGAAACATATCATGACTTTCGTCACTAGGTAAAGATAAACTTGATCGAAGCGAAAAGCTTACCAACACATATTTCGAGATATAGATAAGCGAGGTATACTCGGCTCGAAATACCAAATGTGTATAATCCAAGTCTATATATATAGCATACGACTTCTTGTCTCAAAGAGTAGGAGATAGAGTAGATAGACTTTTGAGTGACAGATAAGTTCAAGTCTTCACATACCTTTTTGTCGAGAAGTTCCACCGATTCCTTGAGTAGTTCTTCTTCTTGTATGATGAATCTCCATGAAGTCCTTAAGCTCAAATACACTTTCTATCCTAGTCCAAGACTTAGTTATAATAGATTAGAAATCAAGACTTATAGTTTTGATCACTAACATTGACAAACATGCTTGAGATAGCAACACATGCGAGTTCGACCAAGCAATGCTCCAACAATCTCTCCCTTTGTCAATTTTAGTGACAAAACTATCAATACATATGGAATAAAAAAAAAAGATAAAGAAACTTTAGTAGCTCATATTCCACATGTCTAATCTTCAACATTACTTGAAATCTTCGTCACTTCCAAGTACTCCAATGATCCCAAAGGTTGTAAGTTTAGCATCACCGCTGTTGAAGATCCGTAGCTATAACAATGAGAAAGCATCACTCTCGATCATTGTTATACAATGTCATAGTATTATTACACAGTGTCAAAGTCCAATTGTATCACAACTTCAACAATAATACTATGGTGATATATATCACTCCCACTTAGTTAATACTTCATCTCATGGAAATCACTCCCCCTTACACAATGATACGAAAACCATATGTATTTGTAGTGTGAACAACATATTAATTCTCCCCCTTTTTGTCAATAAAATTGGCAAAGGTACAAGAACGGGATCATAATGAAATTTTCGAAAGAGACATTTCATGACTAAAAGAAAAAATACATACCAACTAATTTAGATGCAAGCATAAAGCCGAAGCTAAATGCATTCATCAAGGAGTTTAAAGATACAAGATAACCCCTCTAAAATTCCACAAACACACACCCCTCAAGATATGACCATTAAGCACAAGTTCAAAAGAACTCTCCCCCATTTGATGTCATTCCCGAAAGAACAACAACGAGCGACCTTAATTTCAAAAGAAAAGAAGGATTTTTATTGGACACCAAAAACCATGAGAATGATTTTCTATATCGAAAAACTCAATCAAATTAATCACAAGTAAACCCATGATTAATTTAATCGGAATACACAATCAAATTAAACACAAGAAGTGATCAATTCAATTGATTGTGCTCAACATAAGAGAACTTATGGAGACATGAAAATACTCAACTAGATTAATTATAAGAGAATCCATAATTAATCTAATTGGAATACACAACCAAACTAATTACAAAAGTAATCAATTTAATTGTCATTTTTTTTGCTCGACATAAGAATACTTACGGAGCAATAACTAAATAACCAAACAAGATGATTAATTTAGTTCAATATGCTCGACATAACATATCTCACGGAACAACAACTAAGCTAAGAAAATCAACTTGGTTGTGTAATGCTCAACATAAGATACATTACGGAGCCTTACAATAATACATAAAATATGGATCAGGGATGATCAATACTGCGGAATACACAAGGATTCATTATATCTTCAATCATTATTTTCATAACGACAATAATAGACATAATCCTTAAAAACAAAATATTTTAACCTATCTTCCATCAAGATTGACAATATAGGCTTAACTTTTGTATTTGCCAAAATTTCATTCATTCTTTTACTAGTTTGTGAATACCGAACACGAACGACTTTGCTTTTGACAAAGTATGGGACAAAAATAGTTCACGGACGTAAACACCAATCCCATAACAAATTACAATATATCAAATCATAAAGATTAATACTGCCAAACATCATCCTCCAAATATTTTTAGAATTTAAACCTAAAAAAGAACAAGAAGATGAAAAATAATAGTTATGTGTAGTCACAATCATTGCTATTCAAAGCACTAGTTATTCTTCCAACTAAACCAAAAAGAAAACATACTAGGCAACAATATCTTTGAGAAATTCCTTATCATTCCCGAACTCCTTGTCGTCAACAGCCATTGGAATATAAGGTTCGTGGAGGAAGGAGTCAATACCAACAAACCGTCTTGGCTGATGATGTCGAACCAGGGCCTTCTGAATTTCCAAAGATCTTAAAACGCAAGCCTTTATTTCACGAATCTCCTTTCTTACTTCCTTCAACTCATCAAGAACATCTGAAAACTTCTGAGAGTTATTCCTCCTCTTTCTTTTCAAGGAAGGAGTTACTGGAGATTTCTCTTTTTCCTTGATTGATGGCTTATCAATCATATTGACATCTTTTCCATCCAAAGACATGATGCTTAGAGAACAGTTATAAACAACTGGTTTTTGTGAGTGAAATTCACAATCTCATCAAGCAGTCTTAAGATATAAAATATATATCAGAGAGGAAAAAGGAATGTAAGGTTCGCAACCTTTAAACAGGTTCGTGGACGCCCAACTCTAAACCCTATAAAGAGTAGAATTATCGATAATAACCCTTTCTTTTATTTTGATAGACAAACAATTAAGAAAAGAAGAAGAAAAACTTTTCCTAAAGCCTGATTGGTACACAACCTTGTCTCTTTTGATCAGGCACATGAGACAAGATTTACCTAACAACACAATTAAGTTGTGTTGTGGTGAACAACAATTTGTCCACCATTTTCCTCTAGAGAGGAATCCTCAGAATTCTGTCTATCAAAGCGATTTGACCATACTTTCTTCTCTAATGGTCTTATTTTGTCTTTGGAAACCAACTTCTTAGACGAAGATAAAATCCTACATACCTCAGCAGTCTTCTGAGCAAATTTAAGCTTCCTTGCCAATAGATTTTCTCTTCGTTGAAGTTTGTTGGCGTGCCTCACTTTATGTTTGTACTTGTAACATCTTGATAGTTTATGACCCTTCTGAGAACAAAAAGAGCACGTCAAACTTGGATAGTATTCAGGCATTTGTGATGTGAAAGCATCCAGACACATAGTAGATCCTGAAACATTACAAACAGTTTCCAAAGGATGGGTCAATTGATTCTTCCAGCTTGATTGGATTCTCTTCTTCACCGAAACCATCAAGGTTGATATATGTATTGCTACAATTATCAAAATCAATGTTTTCACATAGAAGACCAACACTTGATTTCCTATCTTCATCAGAATCATAGATCTCAAACATCTCATCAAGTGTTACAGCAAGACCTTTGTTCCCAGTATATTTTCTACGATTTGGGCACTCGTTTGCAAAATGACCAAAACCTTTACACTTAAATCAATGTGGCATGTCCTCGTCATCAGCCTCGTCAGCATCCCTGTTTTTAGGAGGAACGCGATTGTGAGGTTTATCTGACAACCTAGGTTTGTCTTTTGAAAACCGTTTACTTCTCTTCAATAGAAGATCCCTAAACTGTCTTGTGATCAAGGAAACTAATTTGTCAAGATCTTCATCCGAAAAATCACCCTCAGACTGATCATCCTCAGAGACATAAACACTTTTACTTTTATCAAGTAACTTAGTGTTCTTTTGTGCTTTAAAGGCAACATCCTTTCCGATTTTGGATGTATGCTCATGATCAAAGATCTTTAGCTTTCCAACCAATGTATTTATGGAAATATTATCAAGGTTATTTCCCTCAAAGATGACATGCTTCTGTTGATGTTGGATTTTAGTTCAGGGATAAAATTGTAAAACCAGATTTAGTGTGCCGATATCCTGCAAAGGGTAAGGCCATTTGACGATGAACGCGGAAAGCCTCTCGTTTTATTTATTTGAAGAAATTCAATAGATATACAAAATTCACTAAGAATGGTGCATGTAGCAACAATCACAAATATTCTGTGTATTTATAGCATTATTAATTAATGCATGAGTTGCCTTGTATTTCCTGTGATGTTCTCAGCAGAACTCTCGTTAATGGTGCGGCATGATGACTGAGTGTTTACTCTCAGCAGAGTAACACGAATCTCCAAGTGTCAATAGTGAGGTATGCACGAAATACCCGCAGGCCATACCATTCTCTAACCAAGAGGACCATGTGTTGGTGCGCTTATATTAGCACGGTCGAGCATGTTTAATTCCCTAAGGGAAATCTGTACTTTTCATGTCAGTCTAAGAAACGATCGCGGCTACACAAGTTGGCCGCATAATTGAACTAGCCTAGACGAACCCTAACAGGAGCAGGAAATCACCGTGATGTTCACCGGCGGGCCCGCCTATGCCCTAGCCGGTCGAACAACACGCTATACCCCTAACGCCTGTCAATCGCCATCCCCAAAGAGGGATGGCCGTGTTGCTTTGGGGAAGGCTCAAACGAGCAAGACCGCTCAAAGCAGTCTTAAAATCATCATGATCGTCCAACTTCACCATCCTGGTTGGACGGATTAGATCATCCCACGATTGATCAGTGAAGCGCTAATGCACACATTAGCGGGCCCATTCCTCACCCACCTGACCGGTTTTCTCACGACCTAGCCCTACAGCAATGAACGCTTGCTCGAAGTATGGATGATGTGATGCTTAAAAGGTCGCGGAAATCTCACTAGCGTCTTAAATCGATCACAACCATCCAACTTCTCCAGCATGTTTGGATGGCTTAGATCACGCCTAGGACCATCGGGCAGGAACACATAAGTTCACCGTCGACCCAACATGGACCCCGCACGATCGTTCTCCCCAAAGGAGGAGCATAGCCTGCCAAACCGTTTTGCCAAAGTTGCGCACGCGTGACTGATCCAAAACCCTAATTAGGGTTTGTGGCATTACATATATGTCGCAGTTTGATCATGACCATCCATCTTCGCCAGCTCGTATGGAGCGTATAGATATAGACTAATGAGGTTCGGAGAGCATCAACATGATCATCGTGGGCCCACCTGCGCATGTAACTGGTCGGCCAAGGTGGACCATGGCCAGGCGCCTCGAAACGCGCCAAAAGATGGCATGCCGTGGCCCCCAAAAATCCTTTGCGGCAAAGGATTTCTGTCGCAAATCGATCACGACCACTCACCTTTGCCAGACAAAATGAGTGGCCTAGATCGCACCTCCGCGAGACAGAGTGGCATGGACTTGTACACCGACAAGCCTTCTACACGCATACCCGGTCGGTCCCACCAAAAACTTTGTCCATGCTTGATTTCGGTCAAGCTAAAGAGTGATGCTTGCGCACCTCTTTAAAACCCTAAAATCCATCAACGGTCGCAAACATATGTCGTAGGTCATATCGTCCGTCCAACTTTGCCAGCTTGGTCGGACAGCCTAGGCTAAGAGTTAAACAGCCAATGAGGCACCTTGGTGATCACCGTCCGCCACTCTACCACAGGAGTGATCGGACAAGGGATGGCCCGCCCATGCGGCCTTCAAACGATCCCTTGAAGATGTTTGGACATGCTGCTATTTTAAGACGCTTAATCCGCGACTTAATCTAGTAAGCTTTAAAACAGCGATGCTTCATACATATTGATCATATTCGATGCATTACATGCATAAAATATACACGATATTTTATGCATATCGATTTCTTAAATAAATTAGTTATTTAACCTAATAGCATCACGTGTTATTTCCTGCGGGTCCCACAACTCGACCCACTTACTCGAGACATCAAACATGTCACAAACTGGGGTATTGGTCTGGCGGTTTACAACGTGCGGCGTGCAACGCACCCATATATAAGACTGTGTCAGGAGGCATGGACGGTTAAGATGATAAGGGAAGTGGGCTAAGACGTGATCGTGCAATCACCTACACGACTCCACTACTCCATCACTCAACTTCCTCCACTTCCTACGAGATGAGGGTTTGCTCTCAATGACTTGTATAAATAGGTACTTCGCCTATTTCCAAACAACACGAACAAATACAGAAAAACCAAGTGTTGTCATCAGTATCCAGAAAACACCAGAACTGATAGCTTTCATTGTGCAAGCCAGTTCATTATTCTGATACAGGTCATATACAGCCAACACCTTCATAATCTCAACACCTTCTTCTCTTCCCTCCCTAAGATCAACCCCATCTCCTTGACTTTGTGACCGAAGCAAGTCTGGAACGACCATTTCTTGGTTTAGGCCAGAATTGTATAGATTGATTTATCGAATCAAAAGCACTCCCGTGCAGTATATCTGTTTAGGGTTTAGATTCCTTTCTCATCCGCACACACCCAAATTTACCAAAACCAGCAGAAACAGTTTTCACCCATAAACAATTGGCGACCACAGTGGGAGATTAATCTCTCGGTTGCAAGATCAATTTTCAATTTCATTTCAATTTGTTCAAATTTCAAGATGGTAGAACTTAGGTCAGGATCAGCGATCAATTCCGATGGATCTAGCGCTGACAACACTCTCGGTGTCGATGTCCCTGTCAGTGGAGCTGCCGTGCAGAATGTGATCAATACATCTCGTGGATCCATCTCCTCTACCCCCAACACTATCAGAGCATGGGATATTCCAGTGGGTGTGACACCTCCTATCACCAGAGCTAGAGTAGCCACGACCCCCGACATTTCTTCAAGTGTAACACCGTCGGTCGTCACTAGAGTAACTGCCACTCCCCCATCAGGGTGAGGGGCTGGAGGAACAAGAGAAAGACAACCCCCTGTTACCATTGTGTATTTGATGGAAAGGCAGGAAGTTCTTGCTAAAGTCCAGACGGACATGGATACAACTAAGAAAGAGGTACTCACTTTTCTCAAGACATTGACTGAGCGATTACCACATGAGTCACGACATATCCCGGAGCTAACAAGGAGCACAGTCAATACACCTGGGGTAGGCACTTCAACGACGCTGGCTTATATGGACGAAGAAACTCGTGTTGCTCCTGACCTCCCAAGGGAAAGGGACCAGTCATCCAACTTCATTACACGTGAGGACCTAAAGCAACTCCTTCAAAACCGGGGTAAAGGAAATTCGATGGACATGCACCAGCATCAACCTCCATACCCTCAAGATGTGCAACAGATTCCACTTCCAAGAGGCTACACCTCTCCTCAGTTCTCCCTTTATGATGGTACTGGTAACACTCGTGAACATATCTCTCGATTTTTGGAATCTTTAGGGGAACACGAATATAATCATGTTCTCCGCCTGGAAGAGTTCTCAAAGTCACTTACTGGAAGAGCATACACCTGGTATAATAACATCGCACCTAACAACATATCCAGTTGGAGCGAGATGGTCAGTGCCTTCTATAGGAAGTATTTCTTCGTGTCTTATCAGATCACCTTCTCATACTTGGGGAGAATCTTTTAACGAAACAACGAGCATCCAAACGACGTCATTAAGAGATTTATAATTCAAGCACTGGATTGTCATGATCCGAACGTCACCGAACGCCAGTTGGTGGAATTGTGCATTAACAGAATGGTTCCCGTATACCATGCTTTGTTAGATAATCTGGGATTCCAAACATTTTCTGAGCTCCATGAAGCCGCTAAGCGTTCGGCCACAACAGCCCCAGCATTGTTGGAAAGAACCAGAGTTTTTCGAAACGAAGATGCGTGTGAGAGTCGAGGAAGCAGGCGTCTCATCAACAAGCAATATAATACTGGTCCTTCTGTGAGCGTGGTGGGCGAAGGAGGAAAAAAGAAAGCTTCAGCAACAGAACAGCAGCCCAAGCGTGCAGCTCCAGCGCAGGCAATTGAAAAACTCCTGTGCAAGAATCTGGACATACCGTCTCGGACTTCCCATTTCCCATGAATGAATTCATAGAACTCTTAGAAGCATGGATTCAGGATAACGCGATCAAGCTACCTCCTATCAGACATCCGCTGACCGAGGAAGAGATGGCAAATCCCAAATATTGTCGTTACCATAGGTTCATCCATCACCTGACTTGGGATTGCAACAAATTGAAGCACATTTTCAGAGAAAAGGTATAGGCATGGGAACTCCAGTTAGGAAACGAAGGTGTTCATAGGGATCCTCTTCCTATTAGAAGCTGCATGATCTCTGGGGACTCTGTTCGCAAGACTGTACAATCTACGATGGAGCATCTAAGTGAAATCCTGTATTTCTCCAAAGCATAGCGTCAAGACATATTTTCATCCCTCAACCGAATTTTGTCAGGCAGGCGTTTGTATCCAGAAAAGGAAACAACGAAACCTCAATCATTCCTGGAAGATGCAACCAACAAGGGGAACTGGGGACTCTTGACCGTCACTTGTTTGAAGGATGTCGAGTTCGACGGTACATTGATTGATGCAGCCTCCGAATTTAACATCATCACCGTCAAGACTCTGAAAGCCGCAAAGATTTCAAAACAGGAAGTTATTCGCAGCCCGACCGTGATCGGGAACTCAGAAGAAGAATTCAGAGACGCCTATGGATACATTGATCTTGAAATTAAAATCGGTGATGCTCTAACACAGGCTAAATTTCACATAGTCAAAGAGTATCCTAATTACGACATGGTCCTGGGATGCCCGTGGATTCATGACAACAAAGCAACACTGGGAATGTGTCCTTTGCCGATTTCAATACCTGAAAGAATCTCCAATGAACCGTCAAATCCTGAAGATTATTTGTTGCCGTATCAACACCTTACAAACGTGACGCAACTTCCTGGAGAAATCCCGAACTCATACCTTAAAAGGTTCCGAGCCCAAGTAAGTCTCATTGATGAACCTTTTTTACAAACAGTAAAACCTCTTCCTGCTGAGGCTCGGGGACTCGTTTCAATCAACAACCTAACCGCCACTAAGATATGTGAGTGGGGCGCCTGTCCTTTCAAGAGTTTTGCCAAAAACTTGGAAGCGGTTAGAGACAACACAAATCGGGATATCGTGCCAAGCCCGAATCCATTTCAAATCGTAGATTTGGTGATGAAGATTACCACATTTCAAGTTGGAAACGTGATGGTGAAGATGACTAACCAATATGATTTGCCAACAACAAAGGAAGATGAACAGGATTTGGTGGCAGACGTCATCCTAGGCGGTTATTGCAAGATCATCAACGCCGACAAGCTTGAGGGTGTGACGATTCACTCACGATGGCTCAAGCCCTGCAATACCTAAAAGCGTTGTGCTACCCCTTTTCCTCCAGTGTTCACCATAGTAGTTCCTCCAACAATTTCCCTTTAATGCAATGTTTGTAATTCCTCTACAATGAATGCACTATCTGCATTCATAATTATTAGGGTTTCAATTTCCAATTAATCAAAGTACCCATATTGGTAGATTTATATCAAAACAATATGAAACCTTTATTCAAACAAGCAAGCAAAAGAGGAATACCCTGAACTCAGCTGCCACTGAGTACAAGGAGGGAGTGTTCACAAATTACAAGAAGATACTCGTCCAAAAAAAAGAAAAAAGGAAAGAGAAGGGGAAACAAGGCGATCTAGTAATTAAGGAGATGTGCCTTCATCATCGCCGGAGTCTGCTTCAACACTGTTATCATAGGCCGCAACTTTTTCTTCTGTCGGATCTGCCTCAGCTTCCCTCTCGGATATCTCTGCAAAGTTAGCGACGCTCTCCGCCTCAACATCCTCAGTAGGAACATCTTCCATATTTTCTTCAAAGACAAACGCAGCATGGGAGATTGTGCTGACAACATTTGGACGCGCGGGTTCATCAGTATCAGAATCGAGGATTATTACACCGTCGCAAATCACAAAATCACGCTTATTTTCACTCGGAGGATGTTAAACCCATCGCCTCTTTATCCGCGCTGCAAATCTCTCAGTTCTCGTTCTTACCGGTGGTTGCGACGCCTCATCATGTCTCCATTTTTCTTCTCTATCGATTGAAGCCAAAAGGTTTTGAGTGCGTTCAGCCTCATCAATTTTAGCCATCACCTCCTCGAACGCATCATCAGCCTCAGGTTTATTGACTTCAAAGCTTCTTTCTGGAGAGGTACTGAAGTAGTCCTTACCAGCAGCCTCCATGAGATTCTGTGGGAAGAGGTTATGATTATATTAACATATATAAAAAAAAATCATGATCAATCAGAAGATCAAGTTGTGTTATGGACATGGAGCATTACCTGGATAAGGAAAGTGACAATTCTGCGATGGGATGAGACTCAGGGTCTTCTTTATATTTCACAAGTTAACAAGATCCCGGGAAGAAAAGGAGTCTCCACTTGCCGTCTACAAAGGCTACATATGCGGGATAGCGATCAATGGATGTTTGTCGAATATTTGAGGGCAGCTGCTGTGCAATAAGAAAAAAACGCATCTCGCCCAAGGAACGAGCCAGATTTCATCCTGGTAACACGCGCTGAAACTTTTCCTGTGAATTTCCTTTATTTGTCACCATCTAATCCCTACCCCACAATAGTGCAACTCCTATGTACTAGGCAGGGGACTTAATGTTGATGGTGGATTTTAGTTCAGTGCTAAAATTGTAAAACCAGATTTAGTGTGCCGACATCCTGCAAAGGGTAAGGACATTTGACAAACGATGAGCGCAGAAATCCTCTCGTTTTATTTATTTGAAGCAATTCAATAGATATACAAAATTCACTCAGAATGGTGCATGTAGCAACAATCCCAAATATTTTGTGTATTTATAACATTATTAATTAATGCATGAGTTGCCTTGTATTTCCTGTGATGTTCTCAGCAGGACTCTCGTTATTGGTGCGGCATGACGACTGAGTATTTACTCTCAGTAGAGTAACACGAATATCCAAGTGTCAATAGTGAGGTATGAACGAAATACCCGCAGGCCATACCATTCTCTAACCAAGAGGACCCTGTGTCGGTGCGCTTATATTAGCCTGATCGAGCATCTTTAATTCCCTAAGGGAAATCTGGACTGTCCATGTCAGTCTCAGAAACGATCGCGGCCATGCAAATTGGATGCATAATTTAACTAGCCTATACGAACCCTAACAGGAGCAGGAAATCACCGTGATGTTCATCGGAGGGCCCGTCCATGCCCTAGCCGGTCGAACACCACGCTATACCCCTAACGTCTGTCAAACGCCGGCCCCAAAGAGGGATGGCCGTTGCTTTGGGGAAGTCTCAAACGAGCAAGACTGCTCAAAGCAGTCTTAAAATCATCATGATCGTCCAACTTCGCCAGCCTGGTTGGACAGATTAGATCACCCCATGATTGATTAGTGAAGCGCTAATGCACACATTAGCGGGCGCACTCCTCACCCACCTGATAGGTTTTCTCACGCACTAGCCCTAGAGCAATGAACGCTTGCTCGAAGTATGGCTGACGTGATGCTTAAAGGGTCGCGGAAATCCCTCTAGCGTCTTAAATCCATCACAATCATCCAACTTCACCAGCATGTTTGGATGGCTTAGATCACGCCTAGGACCATCGGGCAGGAACACATAAGTTCACCGTCGGCCCAACATGGGCCCCGCACGGTCGGTCTCCCCAAAGGAGGAGCATAGCCTGCCAAACCTTAAGATTGGGATTGTGAAGCCAGACCCAACTATTTTCTATGTAGTTGCGTGATCCGATCTTGCTATTTCTATCGTGATTGAGTGCAATCGTAAGATTGACTTGAGTAATTTCTCCGATAGGCAAGATAGAAAAGTAGTCACAAACACCTTCGTCTCATCGTTTGTGATTCCACAATATCTTATTTCGCTAGTCTATTAAGATTATTGTGAGGTGATTGATATTTCTAGGCTGTTCTTCGGGAATATAAGTCTGGTATATCAATCGGTTCTTGTTCACCTTGATTTATCAAAAGACGGAATAAAACTCGTAGGTATTTCTGTGGGAGACAAGTTTATCTATTCCTGTAGACTTTTCTGTGTGATACATATTTGTTTATTAAAGTCTTCGACTTGAAATGATGTAATATTTCTTTTTTGAACTGTCAGCTACCTAAAACTGACAGAATAATCGGTTATCCAGAACCGGGTGGACAAAACCGAAACCGGATGGTAGAACTAAAACCTTGGTTAATGGCACAGTTGTGGTTTGTAAAATCAAAAACCGACACTAATGGTTTCGGTTTTGGCTTGGCTGGAAACTGAGCCGAACCGACCATGAACAGCCCTGACGGGAGTTTTTTTTTTTTTTTTACTTGGAAAAAAAAGGAAAAAAAGATCTATTTTAGTCTCTAATAAAAACCGACCAAATAAATATCTTTAAATAGTTGCAAAGGCGACCAATTACTAAATCGTTATTCTTCCAAATTTTCAGAGATTTTTTTTGTTCTTTTTTTGATTGAAAATTTTTGAGAGATGAAAATATAAAAAATCCACAATAAATCCAATGTGAAATGGGTAAATATACACGTAAACAAAAGCAAAAATCCAGGGGGATATTTCAGTCTGGAAAGAGACTTCTAAAGAAGAACTAAAAGATATAAAACAAATCGGCGGAGATATTTTCAGTTTTTTGTTTGTATAAACATAAAATATCAAACTCGAGATTTGAAGTAATAAGTTAAGAAAACAGAAACGGGTGGAGATACTAAAATTAGTAAGTCGACATCAATTGCCAGAGAGAGGAAAAAAGAATTTGGAAGGAAAAGATCTGGATGTTAAGTGAGCACCGGTGGAATGTCATCTTAGTAGTTAGTAGAAGGGATATGTGACACGATACCTGAAGATATCTCCAAGAATTGGATGCACGAGCATGAGTCCATGGCACGGTCATTATTAAACGGGTTGTAAGATGACGATTGATAATGTTCATTGTCGACTGTCGACTGTCTAAGTACATAACATTTCGCCCAACAATAAGTAATACTAAAAGTTAGAATTCTTGGCAAGTTTTCAATTATCGACATTCGACATTCAATTAATAAATTGTCGACTATCGACATTTTCTTTTCCAGTGTGATCAAACCAAGGATGGAAAGATGGGTTTCGAGACTGGCATGAAAATTTTACAGTAAGGAGTTCCACAACACATATATAATGACTGTGGTAACTTTACATAAAGACGGCATAAGAAGAAGCTAGGGGAATTTTTGAAAATTTGGCGTAAATTTTAGGCAGTTTTTTTTTCAATGAAACCCAAATTGGATTGTGAACATCGACCTTAAGAAGCATAAACGGTTTATAAAATGTTAAACTCTTTTTTGGTGTTTTAACTAATGAAATAGTAGTACATAACTTAGGGTCGACCTGCTTAATTAATACTTCATACAGAGGTTTTAGTCTTGAATAGAATATCAGAAGTTGGAAGAGTTTTAGGTCAACAAATGAGGTCATAAATTCGTTTCTTCAACTTGCCATTGTTTGTTTGTGTGACTTTGAAAAAAGTTAGTTGCAAAGCCGACCTTTCTGAATGATTAGCAACTTGTAGCCGAATGATTCTATACTTCTCTCACACACTTAATTTGGAGATATTACTTCCCCGTTCCACACCATAATGCCACATGAATATAACGAGACAATATTCCCATCTTATGGTGTAGAGATGAAGGAGTATATTTACAGCTAAAGTCCAAGTTGTATAGAATCCCCACACCTATGGTACTAAGGTTCAGAAAGAGTCGCACTTTACTACGTTACCACCCGGGATCCTTCCTTAGTCCACACAAATTCGTCGTAACAAACTGAAACTCAACTAAATTAAGTTGAGTCATAATTCTCAAATCCATCTATATAAATATCAGAAGAGAGGAGTAGATAGAAGAAAAACAAGAAAAGTAAGAAGCAAAGAAAAAAAGCACAGCAAGACCACATCACTAAGAAATCAGCAACTATCCACAGTTTTCAATATCATCTTCAAAACTGCAGACTTCAGAATCATAATCATCCTACTGTTCGTCGGAGAAAGAATTAATCAAAAATTCAATGGCATCAACTGTGATTTCTTCTTCAAATAAACCTCGTCGAAGAACGTGTTCGTGTTCACCATCAAATCATCCTGGTGCTTTTAGGTGTAGCCATCATAATCAACAGACGAGTGTCGTCGTCGTTTTGAGAAATACAAACAGTGGTCATGAGCAGTCTAGAAACGGTAGAGTTCGTTCTGCTGATAGAGAGCTTTTGAAGAGGGCATTAATGCCACCAGTTCGTCGTTCTGCTAGGCGGTGTTGGGATTTTAGGCCCACTCCAAGTCGTCTCTCTACTATGTCAATAGCTACATAAAATGTTTCTTGATGCTGCAGCTGGACTTTACACAGTATCACTTAGATCTTCGAGGAGTACAATTAGGATGTTAATATATGGTTTTTCTTCTTGATTCAGCACTCTGTATCAAATATTTTTAAGTAATATATTGATCTTAGTTTAGGTGTAGTGTAACTAATTACCATCTTCCGTGTAATTAATTGTTTGTTTTCAAGCTAAAACAATATATACATGACTCTTTTCCTTTTAATAATCTAGAATTTCATTTCGAATGACCAAACTATCCGAACCGAATCCTTAATTTGATGAACTCTTAAGTTTTTCTGGTTGTGCTATTTACCGTATCCCATTTTTATTTTGTTTGTTTGGACTTGGGAGTACTAGTTGAGGAGTATCAACGCGTTACGGCATTAAAAATAAAGCAAAAAAGGGACCATTTACAATCAATTTGTCCTGATAGTAATTGTCCGAGGGATGAAGCCTTCTATGAGATTAGAAGTTAGAAATATGAATCTGTCCTTCCCATTTTCGTCCTCGACCTTTTCAGCCTCAAGTCTTCAATCGGTTTCATCCGAATTTGATGGTGCCGTTGATTTTCTTACATTGTGTTTTTAATACAAATTTCCGGAATCTTAAAAGGCCAAACATGGTCGCGTGGCCTAATGGATAAGGCGCTCGCCTCCGGAGCGGGAGATTGTGGGTTCGAGTCCCGCCGTGATCGATTTATTCTTGTTTTTTGGGAAGAGCTTACGTACAATTGGTTTATGATGAACTTTCTTTTTTTATATCCTGAAAGGGCGTGCATAAGCCCCACCCAACATCAACACCGCCACCTTGTATCCGATTATAATCTCCATAAGAGACCATAAGCCCTATTCAACATCAACACCGCCACCCTTTATCCGGTTATAACCTCCATAAGGAGACTCATGTTTTTGTGAAGCTTGTGTCTTAGAGATTTGTGAAGCTTGTGTCTTAGAGATTTGTGATTGTGAGTTTCTTTTAAGGGATCATAGGCGGTTTCATCATTTTACCAATGGGCAAGTTCGTGTACGAATTATTAGCGTTTTCGGTAGTCAATTCATCTTCCATTTTCCCTGTGTTATGAGTTTGTTTTTCTTATAACATTAACCTACCAAAACATAGAATAAGATCTTACTGACAAAATTTTATTTTCATTGTATAGACATATTATCTTCTTATGATTCTGTATAAATCAGTATAAAATGATTACATGGGTCTTACACAATGGAGAGTGGAGACCAAGTTATACAATATACATATTACATCTAAGTGAGAACTCAAGGTGTTGCGACAAGCCATACCCCTCAGTTGCATTTTTCCATGAACACTTCCTTTGTAGCTTACCTTTCCACCCATATTGGAAAAGAGAGGTCTTATCCCATTTCTATCAGGCTATCAGCTACTTCCCTAATGACGGAAGTGACCTTTTTATCAGAAATCTGATGGTGATCCGGAATTCATTTACTCCTGGTAAAAAATTGAGCAGAGCGACGCATTAATATTTTGTAGGTCAATAGTAACTGTAGTTAAAGTGCTATAACAGGGTGACAAAATGTCCAGAACATTACCTCGGGAGAACTGATTGCTGAAGATATGGAGTCTTGCTCTAATGACGCATCAATTCTTGCTTCTGATTTCTCATTTGAATATCTAGAAACACAAAAACAACCATCTCAATTAGACATGAACTTTGTCTCGTCACACATAGAGAGAGACGGGAAATATAAAGAGATGAAAATAGTTCATCCTTGTTAGAGTTATTGAAAATCTAAAACGTATCATGTTAGGAACTCACGTCGACAGAATGGTCACCCAAATGAGCTCTACACAGTCCACCCACAAAAGCCTTTGTTCAACTGGGACAACGCCATAGGTAATCAGATGAGCAAAAGGCCAGAGCTTCCACCCTGCCTGTTAAGCCAAGGAACAAAAACAAAAATGCTTCAAATATTGTATCCAATCCTGAATATATAGATAATTGAAGGAAAAGTACATCAGTTCAGATCTGATGTCAGCTCTGTAGAGCTAACCTCAACTCCTAAGAGGAGAGAAATAATCAGGTTTTGGAAATCAAGGGAATTTCTGTATTTGTAAACGTGAAGAGTAAGAGCAGAAGAGTTGCTTACAGTTAGCATGGGCACAAATGTAGCCTTTAGTTCACCAAAAATATTGGCTGGGGATTCGAAACGCAGTAGACCTAAAACAACAAAGTAAATGCTGTTCCAAAGAGCTGCCCAGGCAGTTTGATCAAAAGCAACTTTGGCTAGGACCCACCACCAATCTTTGTAGGGAATAAGAGACTGCAAATTGGAGGAACCTTGTTTCAATGACAGTTCACTACAGAGTTTAGAAAAATAAAATACCACCAAACAAAACTTCAACAATGATAGTCACCTCGCAGAATTCGTAATAATAGTGAGAAAGTGATCCATGAAGAGTGAATCCTACGAGTCCTGATCTGAACATACGCGTACGATCGAACTCAAAGAGAGGTTTTCCTTCGAAGCACTACAGAAATAATAGGGACTCAAAATATGCAAAGAAACTTGATGCGCAGGAACCAGAAATCCTTTGAACAAGAGTTAAACACTAATTACCTGTGCAATCCAATCCCCAACAGAGTAGACAACCCCACTTATCACCATTTTAGCTAGAACAGGGTTTGTTTTTAAAGCTTCCTCGTAGGCAGCCCAGTTATGTTGAGGTGCATATCTTAGTATCTCATAGAAAGTCCATCCCTAGTAAACACAAAAAAACAGAAAATGAACTAAATTTCAACTAGAACAACAATTTCTCTTTTTCTGCATCACAGTGATAATGCAAAACCATATCAGGCACCGTTACGGGCTCGGATATTAGAAAAACTTGAAGCTGAGCATTATGGCCAATTCAGATAGGATACAAATTTTCTCTATCAAGTTAAGAGCGGATATGTTGCTTGGAAATTGAGCTTCACACTAAATTAGGATAGAATATTGGAACAAACCTTCTTCCCCTACCTTCATCCATACGACAGCTTACAACCAAATCTAATTCGATAAAGGAACTCGAATAAAGGTGAGATAAATTATGAGATTTCTTACAGTTCCTTTGTGATAATCAGTTCGACAACTAATATCCAATATCACGAAATTTAAAGACAATTGTGAAAAATTACTATTCTGAAGCGACAAAGAAGATTACTCACCTGCCAGTAATCTTGATCGATGGTTAACAATTTAGTAACAGCAAAAGTACCAGCAGTAAGAACAATGGCAGCATTAATGGTTCTATCAATCAACTTCTTAACATCTTCCTCTCCACCTTCAGCCCTATCTTCGGAATCAGAAGAAATAGAAGTAGTAGTAGTAGAAGAAGAAGAAATCCCCTTTAATTCTCCAGCAACCTCAAATGATAATACTCTCCCTTCATTAGATAATTCACCAACTGGATTATCATTATTACTCAATGAATTTTCATCTTCAATTTCAATTTGATGAGCTATAATAACCCCTTCTTTTTGATCTAACGAATCACTACTTTTTACATCTGTAACTGATGATTTAACAACCACGCAATCTATTTTCTTTTGCTTTAAACGAGTTATCAAATTTGTTGATTTATTGTGGAAATTTTTCTGAAGCGAAGAAGAACCAGAGAGACCTTTTACAGAAAATTTCAGCGATTTTGACTCTCTGTTGGTTATTGGGTTTGTGATTGGAAGAAATCTCTGGGTTGTGAAACTGTTTACAGAAGCCATGGCAACTGTGTGATTTGGGTACTGTGAAAGAACTAAACGATTGAATTGGAGGAGGATATTTTTCTTATAGTTTAAGTTGTACGTTGCTGAGCGTGGCAAATCTTTGTAATTGATCTAACGTGTAGGACTTTTTGAGGTAGTATAAAATGGTGGGGACGTTATGTAGGGAACTAGGTGAGGATGATAAACTTATGTAGACCACAAAAGATATAAATTTGACTATGTGAGGAATTCGTGGACCGAATGTTGGTTAAGGGCTACGAAGAAGATTCCGGTGGATCGACTTATGTTGATAACCGGGTGTGTGATTAGGGTTAAGCCATTAGAAATTACCCTGGACCCTGGTTAGTAAATTCGCGAATCATTCGCGAATTTTTCCGTATCACGAATTTTACCGTCTTATTCGCGTACGTTTGCAACTCCGAATCCAAGTCGCGTATTATGTGGCATCCCCGGATTATTCGCGAATCGTTCACGAATTTTACGTATCCCGAATGATACGTCCGCTTAATTCGCCATAAATTCTTTAGCTTTTACTTTTCAAAGATCCCATTTTTTGGGCTTTACTGCCTCCCGAGCATACACGACCGAATATTAGACGTGTTGTAATTTTTATGAAACAAAAACGACTGAAGAGATTTGAAGGTGAAGGTGAGAGAGATCTCAAACTCACTAACCAAGCATCTAAACCACCATACGACGTCCTCTTGAATAACTAATGTTGTATATATTATTAATATCATCATATTAAGTTTATTTTTTCTTTAAATAACTCACACATATGCATAAAAATTGGTCTATGACCTTATAAATACAAATTATTTGTTATATATAGATACTGAATTTTCAGAGCCGAACTCACATTTATAAATCGAATTATACACGTACGTATGCCGTTCCGAATTACTAACGAATCACGTCCCGTTGACCGAATTTTGGACCGAATTTGGATTTTACAAAACCGTATAATACTCGTACGTTTGACGTTCCGTACGTTTATCGAATCCCGAATTGCTAACTAGGCCCTGGACAGGCCAAATCCACATGCCTAAAAGAAAATACAGAAATAGTAAACTAAACCAAACATGATAAACAAAAGCGGAAATAATTACTAAGGTCGGTTCTTATGGGTGTGGCTAGGGGATGCACATACCCTACCCATACCCGCCAATCCTATCCTACCCGCCAGTGTTTTAATCGTATCCTATCCTATCCACTATTTGACGGGTAGGGGAACGGGTAAAGATTTCTTAACCGCCGTTAGATGGATAGGGTGACGGGTAAAGATCTAAATTATCCTACCCTACTCGCCTACCCGCCTATTTATATAACAGTTAATAGTAGCCGTTGATCTTTCTATTATTGATCATCTCTGCCGTTGGTTTTCTGTTAATCAACTCAACCTAAAAACTAAATGCATTTTCGTTTTCGTTTTCTTCTTCATACTTCTCCTCTTTACACAGAAACTCCCAGAACCCTAGATTGAAAATCCAGTTTGTTTCTCAATAATTATAAATAACAGTTAGAAATCGAAGAGGAACCTCACTCTCACATCAAAGATCGAAACTCACTGTCACAAATCATTCATCGTCCTAACCGAAATCAAAACGTATGTAACAGTAGATATCTGAAGTAACCATTTCCATCGAGTATCTTCTTTACCTCCAAACACAAGAGTTTCAGGCTTTCAGCTAAATTTAAGCTTTGGGGTTTGTCAATTTCGGGTGCGAGAGGTAAGGATCTTCCTAACTGGTTTTGTTTTTAAAAATTTCTTCGGCCCTAATTCAATTGGTTAGTTATGTTTTAGATTGATTTCATTTTTTCAATTCATTACTTGGGTAGGTCGTAATTACCATGATTGCATGTTTTCTTAATTTGGTTTAGAGAAATTCAATTAGGGTTCCTTATTTGTATATGAATTATGGGTTTCTTTGTTTTCCAACGTTGTTTATGAGAATGAAATTAGTTTGTTAAGAGGTTTTCTTAGATCCATTTTCCCATCTCTTCGGTTTGTGATTTGGATAATTAGATGCTTAATGCATGTATATTTAAGATCAGAAGGACTAATAAGGTACCTCAGCTAATACAAATACCTTGTAATGAGAATATGATTTAGTAGTTTTTTTTTTTGAGTGAGGAATGGTATGGGACTCAGTGAGTAAAAGGTAATAACATATTTCTGCTAGGTTAAAGATTATGTGCTAGCTCTTGCTACTTTGTATAAGTCAGAGTTGATTTCTATATGAATGTAACGAACATGTCCAGTTGTTTCTATGATTGGAGTGGAAGTGATGCAATCTGATTAGTCTTCTGATTTGATTGTGCTCTTCTTTTTCATGCCAGGAAATTACCTGAATCTATTAAATGGAAGTTTAAGGGGGCTAAAGCTTTTTTACTTGTCTTGCCTTATGTGGTAAGATATATGATTATCTTCTCATGATTCTTTTTCGAATTTCTTGGAGTGTCTTCTGACCAGGACTAGTATGTTTGTATGATATATGATTATCTCTCAATCTTAAGTACTATGTTGTCTCTTTAAACCAGTTCCATAAAATCTGCAAGTTCTCTATTATACCTAGTGCAAAAAAAAACGGCTATATGTAGAAGCATTTTCTCTTTGCTTATTTAGATATGTTGATGTTTCTTCACTTAAGAAATTGAGCAATACAAGCATATTTTTCCACGTTCGCTTAACATTCCAGAACACATTTAGCTGTTGACAAGAGACTTGTGTAAATACACTATACTTCTGCTACCTACCTTAATGCATTATTGCAAAAATAATGAATTAGTTGTGAAGTCTTTTGAACTCAACCTGACACATGAGTTTTCCACCCTTACGTTAATTAAGTTGTGAAGTCTTTTGAAAATAACGTTTTCTTCCTCAAATAACAATATGAGTTGCTCTCAACTCTCAAGAAAGCTATGGAACTCAACCTGACACATGTAATTTCAGAGAGTGACACTAGTGCGCTAATTGAAAATATTTCGCTACAAGACTTCAGTTGCAACTTAATATCCTTAACTCAGCAGTGCATATTTATGAGAGTGTATTTGTGGATCAATTGGGGTGTTCCTTCCTTTGTTAATTTTCTATGACTTTACATTATATCATCTGTTGTTATGCAGAGAGTAATATACAGTATGTACTAATGTCTTCTCTGTGTTAAATTCCTATGGCCTCAGCACTTTGTATAATTTGTTTATCTTCTATGTGCTATGTACAAAGAGTGCCCCCTCTTTTGAAAAACAAGTGATAATTACAGTGCGACAGAGAGTGAATATTTCTGTTTTGTCTCTTTGTGTTCATTTAGTTTATAAAGTGGTTCAACTGTTTGTAGTAATATACAATATGTACTAATGTCTTTTGAACCTCATTGTCTTTTGAACCTCGTTCTCTTTTCATGATTTCGCATTGTTAATATGCTGCGACTCTTAATTAATCTTTGTTAATCAGCTTTGATACGTAACGTATAAAGAGATTTTGATGTTGATTGGCTTTATCTGTTGTTATGAAGATTTATTTGGTGATCTTAGTATGTTTCTATCATGGTAGATGATGATTGAAGAAGAAGGTCATATGAAGAGATTTTGATTGATACTCTTACATGAAGAATAAGGTTACGTGAAGAACATGGAATTATGCTGGGATTCATCGTCGATTTTGAAAAGAATAGAACTTTTGTTTTTTGAGCCTTTGTGCTGTTGCAAGATTTTTTTATTTTTTTTGTTATTTTGTTTGTTCACTTTTACCTAGTTAGATTGGCAGTACCATCGGGTACATATTTAGCTAGATTGGCCTTTGTGTTGTTGCAAGATTATTTTTTTTTCTGAAGCATTTTTGTATACAGTCAAGGCAGACCAAAAAAAGAAGAAAAAAAAATGATTATACCCGCTACCCTACCCTATCTGACCCGCCATTAAACAGGTAGGGTAGGGTCTTACCCGTTTAATGCCGGGCAAACTTTTTCTTACCCGCCATTTAGCGGGTAGGGTGGCGAAATAGGTCATATCCTACCCACCCTGCCCGTTGTGCAACCCTAGGTGTGACAAATCTATTGATTTGCCTGTTTTCTACCCACTATGGAGCTGGCAAACAAGCAAACTGGTCTGGCTAAGTGGCAAGGTAAATTTTCCACTTAGCCAGGCCAGGTCAAGTTTTTACTGAGCGGTCGAGTCTCGACTGTTCGGTGTCGAGAAAATCGATAGGTGTAGTTTCTACCGCCAGCGGTCTAGACTCGACCGCTCGTATCATCTCATCTAACGGTCATAATTTCATCATCTTATAAATACAATATCAAATTTCATTTCAACTCACACCATTTCTTCAGTCTCCATTCTTTCACTCCACAAATCCAATATGTCAGTTCGAGTTCGAGCTCGCAAATTTAGCATAGCTGGAGATGAATCCATTTGCAGGCATTATGTTTTTGTTATGCAAGATATAGCCAATGATGGACAACATCAACATCAAGAGATTGTATATATTCGCATATTTCATAGATTTCAGGAAGAAACATTGAACTTCAATAATCGGAATGCAAATGGATTGTGTCATCGCTTTGGAATACTCAGCAAGTTGTTTGTTGCTGCACTTACTGAAGGCTATCGAAACCGACAAAATGGCCAAATAACATTTGATGTGGAGCAAATGTGTCGTCTCGAATGGCGCAACAGAGTGGGAAAATATTTTCAATTTGATGGTTGTTATCTTATCTTGAGGGTGTTGCCCAAATATGATGCATCTATCATTTGTATCAAATTTTAATTTTAAGATATTATTAAATATAAAACTAGTGCATCTTTCATTAAAAGGTTTAGAATTTTAATTTACATTAGTGCCTCTTTCATTCATCTAGATAATGACATAACTTATTAGAATAAAGACTTTAAAAGTAAAAAGTTGGGACAATGTTCTTCATCTTGTTTATCTTGTTCATTTCACCAAACTTCCAATCAATGCACTCATGAACGTAGTTTTCTTTGTTTATCTTCTTCTTTGCCTTCAAATTTTCCTTCCCTTGAACTTTTCTTTATCTTTTCTTAGTTGGAGGTTTGATTTTGTTAATATCCAAAACTTGTAGACTTCTTTGGTTTTTACCTATTTCTTTATAACCTTCACATATCTTACTAACGGCGGCTTCAAGCACCACTCCGGAGAAATCAAGTTGGGTAGCCAAGTCAAGTTGGGATCCAAACTTTGCCATTTTGAAAAATAAGATAGATAAAAATAGAAATTTTTTGTGTAACAAATTTGGTGTAATTTTTGAGTGTGAATGTCACATTTTTATAGCGATGGAGAAAGAGTTGTTGGAGGTTTAAAATCAACGGAACAGTAGAGACTACACCGCTAGCAGTCGAGACTCGATCGCTTAACGTTATTACCATAGTGGTGCGGCCAGTTTTCCAGGCCAGATGGTATGGCAAATGGGTGGGTTAGCCACCCCCCATAGGAACTGGCCTATGGAGGGTGGTTTAAAAGTTGTTTTGCCATGCTAACTAGTTTCCCCATTATGGTAAAACTGGTAAATTCTAATAAACTAATATATTTTATTATGTTCTACGGGACCCTTATCAATAAAAAAATTTGTTTTATTTAAGAATTGGAAATCGTGTTAGGTGACCAGCGGTGTAACCGCTAAGTACCAGTAAATTAAACATGGCTAGTGATGCGTCTTAAATAGGAGATTACTCCACTTAACACGTCACATACATTAGAAAACTAATGAACAAGAAAGGAGTTGTATGTTCTATTTCCCCGAAAAAATTCTCAGTTACTCGTCAAATCTTCATACTGATTTTTATTTGTTGTATACTAAGATTTTGAGTCTTACTCAGCCTTCAATTACCACTTCGATATTTTATCAATCAATTTAAGATCTCATATCTAGAATGAACAAATGAACATGAATAACAATTTTCACTTCTTTTTCTAGTAATTAGAAACTTCGTTTTTAATATAATCTTTCTACTTATCTTAAATCAATCAAGCAATCAATTTTCTTAAGATTTTTTATTTAGATCATCTCTAATTAGGCTTTTGTTCATTGAAATTGAGAAAAAGTTCTGAATAAATTAAAGTAATTGATACTTTTCCTTATATCTGAAACTTGAATTTTGATACAGTTTGTTTTAGGTGAAGAATAATCACAATGGAAAAAAAGAAAAGAAAAGTTTTATCCATTGGCTGATGGACCTTAGATGTTTTTGGATGTGTTTTTTTTTGTTTTGATCAGAATGTTTCTGGATGTTGCATAACATGAATGATGATATTCACGTACAATGATGATCATGTAACTGTACTAACAGCAGGTCAATGTCGATCGTTGAGAGAGATAAAAACAACGAAGGTAGATTGAACTTGTAACTTGGAAGTAGGCTAATGATGAGGTGGATAAAATGAAAATCACCTCTTTCCTCCACATCTTCTGCCACATAAGACATCGCTGGTATTCAGTTGTTACACTGCGGGTAAAATAGCATTTTCGATTAAGGTTTGGTGGGGTTTTTGTTAAATTTTTGGGATTGTATAATATTTTGTGGGACCATTTTATAATTAAATATGTTATAATAACTAAAAAGTAGGAGAGAAGAAAAAAATGAAACATTAGAATATTACTAAGCGATCATCACTAAATCGCTAGCAATGCTTACTTGATCGCCCCGGTAGATATTCGACCTGGTCTGGCTAAGTGCCACTTAGGGAAATTCCTACGGTAATATAAAAATTAAATTTTTTGTTGAGCCAGGTGGATGGCCAAACATATTTTTCCACTATGAGAACAACAGTGAGCGGTTGATCATCAAGCGCCAGGGATAGGGACAAACGCTCGCGTGTGTAGGTCAGACGCGGCGTTGGTAGCAACAACGCGGGCGTGCAAGACACAAACGCTGGCGTTGGTCACTCGAACGCGGGCGTGAATATCAAAAACACCAACGGTCAATTATCCAACGTCCATATTCTCAACGTTATAATTTTCAAAACTATAAATTCCTTCAACCCAATTCATTTTCAGCCACACCACTACATTTTCCTTCTTCTAAAATTCTTCTAAACCAAAATATTTTGATACAATATGAGCAACTTAATAAGAAAAACGTTCAATACTGTAAAGAAGAGAGGAGATCAAAGAAATGAACAGGCACCGCGGCCTGCCACAGGTGTAGATTTTTCTCAAAATCGGGAAGCAGAGTTTGCTTTGCCGAGTATCGTTGCTGCTCCATCATTACTCCAAGGTCATGTGTACATGAAGATCGGTGTAAGGGTTATTAAAGAATGAGAGGTGGATTTTCAGACTTAAAGGTTGTTTATGAAGGTCTACCTCCTCGTGTCCAAGAAGGGTTGACAGATATCCTGGCGTGCGCTTTATAGTTGTTAGAGCACTGCTCGGTCGAACTCGCAAGCGTTGCTATCTCAAGATTGTTTGTCAAGTTTAGTTGCAAAAACTATAAGTCTTGATTTCTAGTCTACTTATAACTAAGTCTCGGACACGGCGTTCATCATGCAAAGACAAACAACTACTCAAGAAACTTGTGGAACTTCATCGAAAAAAGGTATGTGGAGACTTGAACTTATCTATCACTCAAAAGTCCATCTATTCTATCTCCTATTTTGAGACAAAAGTCGTATTGCTATATAGACTTCGATTATACATATTTTCTATTTCGGCCCGAGTTTATCTCGCTTATCTATTTCTCGAAATATGTGTTGGTAAGATTTCGCTTTGTCCAAGTTCATCTTTACTCGTGACGAAAGTCATGTTTTTTATTTCAATAACTTGAAAATCGCTTTGATGAAAAATAGTTTGTGAATAACAACTATATAACATCCTCTAAGAAGTTAGTTCCTGTTCTTCGGGAATATAAGTCTGGGTTATCAATTGGTTCTTGTTCACCTTGATTTATCAAAAGACGGAACAAAAAATCGTAGGTATATCTGTGGGAGACAGATTTATCTATTCCTATAGACTTTTCTGTGTGATACAGATTTGTTTATCAAGTCTTCGACTTTGGGTCATAGAAACTCTTAGTTGTGGGTGAGATCAGCTAAGGGAATCAAGTGCGTGGTATCTTGCTAGGATCATAGACGTAAGGAACGCAACTGTACCTTGAATCAGTGTGAGATTGATTAGGGTTCAACTACATTCCAGACCGAAGTTAGTTTGTAGTAGGCTAGTGTCTGTAGCGGCTTAATACAGTGTGATGTTCAATCTGGACTAGGTCCAGGGTCTGCATTTGCGGTTTCCTCGTTAACAAAACTTCTGGTGTATGTGTTATTTCTTTTCCGCATTATAGTTTGTTATATAATTGAAATATCACAGGTTGTGCGTTGAATCGATCAATTGGTAAATCCAACCTTTGGTTGTTGATTGAAATTGATTGATCCTTGAACATTGGTCTTTGGTACTGTTCAAATTATCTCTCTTATATTCAACCGGTCTCGCAAATTATTATTTGTTTGATTGCGGGTTGAATTGAGAGATTGAGATATCACTCTTTGATATACTTTTTATTAAGATTGAGTTTGACTGTCTAGTCGATTCTCTTAAAAGTATATTGGAGTTAGTCCATACAGATTGTTAAGCGAAATATTAGGTGAGGTTGTTAGACCCCGCTTTTTCAATTGGTACCAGAGCAGGCAAACACGTTTAAAGACCTCATAAGTCTGTGTTTGTAGCGATCTGACTCTATGAACATAAATTTTATCTCTATAAACGTACCACCAGTCTTTGATAGCTCAAACTACTTGTGGTGGAAAATCGCTATGCGTGCTTTTCTTCAAGCTTGGTGATTTTCAAACATCGGTAAGTGTTGTTAATGGCTATGATCCTCCGGTTAATACAAAAGGCGATGTAACTATACCTAAGGATATTGGTAGATATAGTCCAGAAGAAATCCTTGCTGCGAAGCAAAATTCTGACGGCTCAAATGCAATCATACATGCCATTACCCCGGATCTTCAGCATCATGTGACTATTTGCACAAAGTCTAAAGAAGCCTGAGATATATTAGAAACTGTATTTGAAGGGAATACGTGTGAAAAAGAAGCTAGGCTTCAAAACCTAAATTCTGATTGGGAAAACCTTCGTATGGCGGATGAAGATTCTTTTGATGAGTTTGATCACAAAGTGTCTGAAATTGTTTTAATGCATCTTTTGCATTGGGTATGACTATTCCTGAAAAGGACATTGTGATGAAGATTCTAAAATCTCTGCCATCTAGATACGATTCTAAGAATCATGCCATCGTTGAAGGAAATAATCTCGCAACGCTTTCCAGAAATACTCTGGTTCGGAAGTTAAAGATCTTTGATCATGAGCATACATCCAAATCCGGAAAGGATGTTGCTTTCAAAGCACAAAAGAACACTAAATTAGTTGACAAAAGTAAAAGTGTTTGCATCTCTGAAGATGATTTTTCTGAGGCTGATTCATCAGATGAAGATCTTGACAAGTCAGTCTCCTTGATCACAAGACCGTTTAGGGACCTTCTTTTGAAGATAAGTAAACGGTTCTCAAGAGATAAACCCAAGTCATCAGTTAAACCCGATAATCGTGTTCCTCCTAAAAACATGGATAATGATGAAACTGATGACGAGGATATGCCTCGGTGCTTTAAGTGTAAAGGTTTTGGCCATTTTGAAAATGAGTGTCCAAATCGGAAAAAAGTACACTGGGAACAAAGGTCTAGCTGCAACTCTTGATGAAATGTCTGACTACTATGATTCTAATGAAGACGAAAAGTCAAGTGTTGCACTTCTTTGTGAAAATATTGATTTTGATAATTGTATCAATACATACATCAATCTTGATATCCTTTCAGAAGAAATCTCAACCGATCTGGAAGAAAAAATTGATCTACTTGTTTCTACTAGAAACTCTTTTTCTGATTTTTGAGGTTCCACTATGTGTCTAGCTGCGTACACATCTCGGGTGTCTGAATCATCTACCAGGTTGACATGTCCTTATTGTTTTCTCAGAGGTTATGAGTTATCCAAATGTTTCAAGTACAAACATAAGATAAGATATGTCAACAAACTTCAACGAAGAGTGAATCGATTAGCAAACAAGCTAAAACTTTTTCAAAAATCATCAGAGGTATGTAATCGCATCTCTTCTTTAAAGAAGTTAGTTTCCAAAGAAAAGACTAAATCATTAGAAAGAAATTTATGGTCTAAACACTATGAGAAACATGGCTCTATGAATTTCGTTCGAAAAGAACATGGTGGACAGATTATAGTTCACCCCAGTACAACTTAAATTGTGTTGGTTAGTGCATCTTGTCTCATGTGCCTGATCAAAAGAGACAAGATTTTGCACACCTCGTGCTTAAGGAAAAGAAAAGTCTTCTAGATTGTTTTGATTTTCTTTTTTCTTCTTCGTGTTTTTGCTCTGTGAGCATTCTAAAGTCTGGAATTCATGCCGCTTTTCATATTTAATTGATATTAGAAAAGTTTTCCTTGTTTAATCAATAAAAGAGGGTTAAAATAGACAATCCTGCCTTTTTTAGGGTATGAGTTGTGTGTACGTGAATCCTTTAAGTGTATAAATGTTTCGTAACCCTACATTCCTTTTTCCTTCTCTAAGAAACTCTTTTATCATAAGTTTGCTTCTAGAGCTTGTTCTGAAAAATTCTTTTCACAAACCCATATTACTATGGAGACTCCAAGCATCATAACTTCTGATGGAAAATAGGTTAATATGATCCTGTTTACCCAAACCTGAAAAGAAAAAGGAGGAATGTTAGAAAACCAAGAGTTGTCCCTTCAAGTCTTCAGAAATTTTCTGGTATTCTTGAAGAATTGAAGGAATTAAGAAAAGAAGTGCAACAAATAAAGGCTTTTGTGTTTAAGACTCTTGAAATTCATAAGGACCTGGTTCGGCATCAGTCAAGAAGGTTTCTTGATATCAACTCCTTTCTTCATGAACCTTATGTCCTAATGGCTGTTGACGACAAGGAGTTCGGGGACGATAAAGAATTTTTCAAAGGTCTTAAGGTCTAGGAAACTTCTTATGAGAATTTATTCTTATGTTTTTAAGAAGGATAACTAGGGTGTGGAATAGCCATTATTGTGAGTACACGTAGCTATTTCCAACGATTTTCATCTTGTAATGTTTTTAGATTTATTAATTTAAATTCTAAAGTTTATTTAGAAGATTATTTTGCAGTATTAATCTTTATGGTTTTATATATTGCAACTTGTTATGGGATATGTGTGTTTGCGTCCGTGAACTATGATTGTCCCATACGTGGTCAAAAGTTAAGTCTTTCATATGTCGGTATGCAAGTATTGATAAAAGATTGAATGAACTTTTGACAAACAAAAGTTAATCCTATTATGTCATTGTGCAAATATTGATGGAATATATGATGAAATTTTGTTTACAAAGATTAAAGTCTATTATATGTCATTGTGCAAATAGTGATAAAAAATAGAATGAATCTTTATTTATTCCACAGTATTGATCTTCCCCGGTCCATATTTATATGTAAATACTGTGCGGCTCCGTAAGTTCTCTTATGTGAGCATTTCCGATTAAATTAATCATGGGTTCTCTTGTGGTTAATTTAATTTAGATTTTTGGATACAAATTCATATTCTTATGTGATTTGTTAATGTCCAAAGAAATCCTTCTTTTCTTGTGAAACTAAGGTCGCTTTTGTTATTCTTTAGGGAATGACATTTTATGGGAGAGAGTTCTTAATTGAACTTGTGCTTAATTGCCAAATCTTTGTGGGGAGTGCGGCTGTGGAATATTTTAGGGCTTATCTTGTATCTTTATAAACTCCTTGATGAATGCATTTAGTTTAGACTATATGATTGCATCTAAAAAGGTTGATATGTGCTTTTGTTTTGGTGCACTCATATATATATATATATATATATATATATATATATATATATATATATATATATATATATATATATATATATATATATATATATATATATATATATGTATCATGTTTTTCATCCTCTCTGATACATACACGTTCCGTAACGTCAAAAATTCTCCTGACTTTTTGTGGTGTGCACAATGGATGGATACAACAAGGAAGACAAAGTTGAGAAGAGCAAGGCTATTGAGTAACACGAGAACCCTGTTTTCATAACATGCTACCATGTTGTTGATCATGAAAAAAAACTGCCAGTTCATATGTCATCTCAACTGGTAGGAAATCTTCTTCGAGATTTTGATGTCGTACGTGAACAACCTGAAATTGCAACAAAGAATCTTGAATTTCTGAAAAACGAACTGAAGAAAGCAACTGATGAACTTGTCTATGTTCGATCTCTGGTTGTTGGTCATGTCTGATGATTTTCGGTAGCATTCTTCCTAGGAGTTATATTTCTTAATGTCTAGGAAGCTTCTTATGAGAATTTATTCTTTGTTTTAAGAAGGATGACTAGGGTTTGGAATAGCCATTATTGTGAGCACACATAGCTACTTCCAACGTTTTTCATCTTGCAATGTTTTAGATTTATTTATTTAAATTCTAAATTTTATTTGGAAGATGATTTTGAAGTATTAATATTTATGGTTTCATATATTGCAACTAGTTGTGGGATATGTGTGTTTGCGTTCGTGAACTATGATTGTCCCGTATGTGGTCAAAAGTTAAGTCTTTCATATGTCATTATGCAAATATTGATAAAAGATTGAATGAACTTTTGATAACAAAAGTTAAACCTATTATGTCATTATGCAAATATTGATGGAGATAGGATGAACTTTTGTTTATAAAGATTAAGTCTATTATATGTCTCTATGCAAATAGTGATAAAAGATAGAATGAATCTTTGTTTATTCCGCAGTATTGGTCTTCCCTGATCCACATCTTTGTGAAAATACTGTGCGGCTCCGTAAGTTTTCTTATGATGAGCATTTCTGATTAAATTAATCATAGGTTCTCTTGTGGTTAATTTAATTGAGTATTTTGGATACAAATTCATATTTCTTGTGATTTATTAATGTCCAAAGAAATCCTTCTTTTCTTGTGAAAGTAAGGTCTCTCTTGTCGTTCTTTCGGGAATGACATTTTACGGGGGAGAGTCCTTATTTGAACTTGTGCTTAATTGCCATATCTTTGTGGGGAGCGCGGTTGTAGAATATTATATGGATTATCTTGTATCTTTATAAACTCCTTGATGAATGCATTTAGCTTCGGCTAAATGATCGCATCTAAACAAAGTTGATATGTGTTTCTCTTCTGGTCATGAAGTATCTCTATGGAAATTTTATTAGGATCCCACTAGTTTTCGTACCTTTTCCAATTTATATTGACAAAAAGGGGGAGAATTAATGTGTAGTTCACACTACAAATACATATGGTTTTCGGATCATTATGTAACGGGGAGTGGTTTTCATGTGAGATGAAGTATTGACTAAGGGGAAGTGATACATATCACCATAGTATTGTTGTCGAAGTTGTGATACAATTGAAGTTTGATATTGTATAATAATACTATGACACTGTATAACAATGATCGAGAGCTACTGTTTTCTCATTGTTATGGCTACGGAATTTCAACAACGATAATGCTGAATTGAATACCTCTAGAATCATTGGAGTACTTGGAAGTGACGAAGATTTCGAGTAATGTTGAAGAACCAAGGAGATCAAGCATTTGGAAGAGAAGCTACAAAGTTTATTTATTGTGTATTCTATATGTATTGATAGTTTTGTCACTAAAATTGACAAAGAGGGAAATTGTTAGAGCACTACTCGGTAGAACTCGCAAGCGTTGCTATCTCAAGCTTGTTTGTCAAGTTTAGTTGCCAAAACTATAAGTCTTGATTTCTAGTCTAATTATAGCTAAGTCTCGGACTAGGATAGTAAGTGTAGTTGAGCTATAGACTCCACGGCGTTCATCATATGAAGACGAAGAACTACTCAAGGAACTTGTGTAACTTCATAGACAAAAGGTATGTGGATACTTTAACTTATATATCACTCAAAAGTATATCTATTATATCTCCTATTTTGAGACAAAAGTCGTATTGCTATATAGACTTCGATTATACACATTTGCTATTTCGATCCGAGTTTATCTCGCTTATCTATTTCTCGAAATATGTGTTGGTAAGCTTTCGATTGGGCCAAGTTCATCTTTACTCGTGTCCAAAGTCATGTTGATTATTTCAATAACTTGAAAATCGCTTTGATGAAAATAGTTTGTGAATAACAACTATATAACATCCTCTAAGAAAATTTCAATGATTGAAATGAGAGTTTAGAACATGTAACCATCTTTGGATATAAACATAGTGTGTTATCACATTTGTGTAAAAGTCTAAAACCGGGAACTCAAAGTATGCATACGGGTACGCATACTGGCGGAAAGTTCACGTCCGTGAAATTCTGCTGGAGTTTGGAGTATGCGTACCCGTACGCATACCGACGGAAAGTTCACGTCCGTGAATTTTTGATGGAATTTGAAAGTGAAAAAAAACTCAATCCGGTTAATCAAGTAAGCGTACCCTTTCGCATACTTAGGTAGGTTACTTTCTAAAATCGGTTTGTTCATTAACTAAAACATTTATATAATAAGGAATGTAATCTTTGCAAACCGTGGCTATAATGTTCATGAATCGATTCGTCTGAATCAAAACTGATTTTGCTTAGATTGTGTCTCGTATACTTCTATAAGATCTATGCAATTGAACAACTCTCTAACTAGTTTATTTGAGTCATTTGAACTAGTTATGGTGAAGATGAATAAGGTTGATATGAAAGTGCTCACATAGCTAACCATTGGTTAGCTATTGTTGAACCAACCAAGTGTACACATATAGGTGATAAACACATTTTTGTATCTAATTTGTCCTCAATGTCCGTATTGTTGGAACTCTATTTTTGTACTAATACTGTGTTTTTATGTATTTTTAGGAAATAAACATTTTTGGAAAATTCGGCTCGAAAAGTTGATTTTGGCACCCCCGGAGGACAAGTGTTATTCGGACTCTCGCTTTTGGATAAGGGGTAACCTAATTACTAAGGGGAACCCCCAGGTCACCCCAGAGGCAGCTGCTATTCACACCCCAGCTCTGGTTAGGGGGAGGACATATTCTTCCCAAATTCAAAAAACCAAAAAATGGCGGGAAAAATTGTTCTTGAACTGCCGTGACTAGGGTTGAGGATTTGAAGGTCTTCCAGTGAGATTCAATGGGTTTGTTCCTAGGGCCTAGATAGAGCTGGTATGGGTGTTTGATTCGGTCAAAATTGGTTAGATAACCGGTGGGAATCAAATCAGGGAAGATATTCTAAAATAGGAAAAATATTATATTCTTGGAATTCTTGGATGGAAGAGACGTGCATGGATTGATTCTATTGGCTGGAAACTATCCCTACAGCTCAAGGATGACGCGTGAGAAGAGATAAAACATGGAACAATCCGTAACAAATCAGAGAATTAAAGAAACAATATTTCGGAATATTTTCTTTAATGGCCGGATATTCTTGGAATTATTGCGAGGATTTGAGTGACCTGTTGTGTATAAATAGGTCCCTAATGTCGAGAAGGAGGGGATAGCAAGTTTAGAGAGAATTGGGAGAGGTTTAGAGCACTACAGAGCAAGAAAATTGAAGTTGCAGAGATTCTGGTTCTGCTGCTGCTCGAGAAGGAAGAAGAAGAGGAAGAACAGACTACCAAAGGCAGTCGTTTACAAACAAAGACAACGACTGTTGTTCGTGGGTCGTAGTTTTCCAACGACAATAGCACTCCATCTCTATCGTTGATTCTGGACGCCTTCTGTGGGTCGCAGAATTCTGTTTTATATCATTTTCTTGTCTTTCTCTTCATTGTAAAACACTTTTGAGCATCAATGAAATATTTTGAGAGGTTTTTCATCATGAGTAGCTAAACCCAATCCCAGGGATGACAGAGGAAGCCATTCTCATAATAATTATGTGGTAATCTCTATTTTATTAATTTATGCAATATTTTTATGTGATTAATTGCATTGATAAAAATGAATTAAATGATTTTTATTAATCAACTGTGTTTTCCCTTGATAATGCATGCTTAGTTTTAGACTCTTGATGCATTATACTTGTGATTAACATTTGATATTTTGGAAATCTGCTTTTGGCAATATTTTGAATCAAACCAATTATTTAAATTGCATAGTAAAAAAAATATTAGATCATATAAGTATTGTTGAATGGTGGAATCTTAAACCCCTATTTGTCTATAAAATTTCACATCACTTTGCTATTTAATTTTGCTACATTCTTAAGTTTTAAAAAATCTAAAAATTTTATTCCCTTCACAAATCTGAAAAGAACCCATTTTTACCACTATCACTACAACCATTTGAAAATACATCAATATGTACGGTTACTCAAACCTAAATGAAGTTACATTTCATTTGTGTATAACAAGCTAAGTTCGATCTAACAGTTGAAAGATATTAGCTTGAATCTAATTAGGTTTTCATCTAACGGTGAATATTGAATGCTTTGTTACCAAGGTAACTTAAATTGCAAACCCTGATGTAAAATCTATATAAAGTAGAATTCTAGCAACTGGGAAACCTAATCCCCACACCTCTTGTGTGATACTAGTTTTATAATCTAGAGTCAATTCTCCTTTAACCTTAGGTTTTTCACGAAACCCTGTAGGTTAACGACCTAAAGACTTCATTGGGATTGTGAAGCCAGACCCAACTATTTTCTATGTAGTTGCGTGATTTGATCTTGCTGTTTCTATCGTGATTGAGTACAATCGTAAGATTGGCTTGAGATTTATCTTCGATAGGCAAGATAGAAAAGTAGTCACAAACACCTTCATCTCATCGTTTGTGATTCCACAATATCTTGTTTCGTTAATTGATTAAGATTATTGTGAGGTGATTGAAATTTCTAGGTTGTTCTTCAGGAATATAAGTCCGGGTTATCAATTGGTTCCTATTCACCTTGACTTATCAAAAGACGGAACAAAAACTTGTAGGTATATCTGTGGGAAACAGATTTATCTATTCTTGTAGACTTTTTTGTGTGATATAGATTTGTTTATCAAGTCTTCGACTTTGAGGCGTAGCAACTCTTAGTTGTGGGTGAGATCAGCTAAGGGAATCAAGTGTGTAATATTCTGCTGGGATCAGACGCATAAGGAACACAACTGTACCTTGAATCAGTGTATGATTGATTAGGGTTGAACTACAGTCCAAACCAAAGTTATTTTGTAGTAGGCTAGTGTCTGTAGCGGCTTAATACGGTGTGGTGTTCAATCTGGACTAGGTCCCGAGGTTTTTCTACATTTGCAGTTTCCTCGTTAACAAAACTTCTGGTGTCTGTGTTATTTTTTTTCCGAAGAATGAGATGAAGACCTTTGTGATTACATTTATATCTTATCTATCGGAGATAAATCTCGAACCAATCTTAAAGAAGATAGTACTCAATATGATAGAACAAGTAAGATCAGAACACGCAACTACAAAGAAAATAGTTGGATTTGGCTTCAGTATCCCAATGAAGTTTTTAAGTCGTTAACCTATAATGGTTTTTTGGAAAAACCTAGGTTAAAGGATAATCAACTTAAGTACGCTATTAGTATTACACAAAAGTGTGGGGATTAGGTTTTCCTGTTGCTATAACTCTCCCTTATATAGTCTTCAAATCAGGGTTTGATAGCTTAGAAACAAAGCAAATAATATTCACCGTTAGATAAAATCCTGATTTAAGATTCAAGCTAAGTTTTCTTAAAACCAAAGCAATATATCTCCACCGTTAGATGGTCTTAGCTTGTTACTCACAAATCAAACATATCTTCATTTAGATATGGGTAACCATACCTAAACGTGTATATTGAGTTCACTCAACAATAGTTACCCGAAGTTAGTCATATGAAGACTTTTGTATTAACCACATGCATCTAACACTTCTAGATCAAATGATAATCAAATGAATCTAATTGTGTTACTCATAGAGTTGTTCAATTGTTTATATTCTCAGGAGTATACAAGACACAGTTGAAACAAAATCGGATTGATTCAAGGGAATCAATTCATGAACATTTAGCCATGGTTTGCAAAGATTGGATTCCTTAATTTATAAATGTATTTTTTCATGAGTATGGAATCATACTTAACCGATTTTAGAAATTCAATCATCTCAGTTTGCAAACGGGTACGCAAACTTAAGTTCCGGACTTTGGTCTTGTCCGACAGTTTGCAAACCTGTATGCATACTGTCGTTCCGGACCTAATTCAGGTAGAACCGTTCGTATACTAGTATGCAAACTTGGTTCCCGGACTTTAACAGTTAAAACCGTTCGCATACTGGTATTGCAAACTTGGTTTCCGAACCTGAATCATACCACAACAGTTTGCATACTGATATGCATAATGTGCTATATCCAGACAATGGTTAATTGTTCTAAACTCCCATTTCAATAAGTGAAACATCCCTAGAAGACGACAATAGCTGTCTAACACAAACTATTAGCTTAAAAGTAATTTTCAAGTGATCAATACTAAACATTCTGAGTCGACATCAAATGAATGTCTCACACAAATCATGTAAGATGTTTCAAGGCAATTTCACATGATCATCTTTTGACTTATTATTTAGTTCCAACTAGGGTTGCACATGGGTTGGATTGGGTCGGCGGGTAATAGGAGTTGTCACCCGCAACCAACCCAACATTAAAATGGGTCAGTTTTCACCCGGCCCACATTACAACGTGTTGGATCGGGTGGGTGGCGGGTATACCCACTTAAATCGTTTATAAACTCGTTTTCCTTCGTTCCCAATTTATTCTTTCAGATCGATAAAAATAAGAAAAGATAGACTGCATGTTTCAACTGTCGAGAAAAAAAAAGGTGTATTTATTGAATAAGTAGAAGACTTACAAGAGTACAAGACTGTAAAATATTCAATCAAGTATCATCATCTGCAATGGTATCAAAACAAATACCAATTTCAGATTAGTATAAGACTATAGATTCAACCTGTAGTTGATTGTATCCCTAATTTCATGCCACAAATAAACCCCATAGATCAGTTTCCGTTACTGCTGTACTTGTTTCTCAATTGCAACTCCGAGAATCACCCAAAACACCATCATGTTTAGCTCAAAACCTAAAACAGATCAGCACCCATATTTCTGATATCTATATTAATAAATGATCATGCGGATTTGATCATAATGTTTATTAGCTTTTCAGTCTCATGACCAAATTCCAAGCCTAATTGAAATGAAAAAGAAAACGCTAATAAATAATGACAATTAATTTTACTTTCCCTTATTGTTGTTAAATCTTGATAGTGGCCATTTGAAGGTAGCAGAAGAAGAGAAGACTAAAGAAGAGAAGAAGATAATAGAAAGAAGAAAACAAAAACGATTAGGTTTAGTCTCTCTTATATATGAGAATTAAACGGGTAAGATTGGACAATCTTAGGTTAGGGTATTTTAGATGGGTGGGTGAGTTGGGTCGGGAGAGGGAAATTGCTACCCACACCCAACCCAACATACATCGGGTTTTCATGTTGTCACCCATAGTCGACCCGCGCCTAGGCGGGTTGAGTCGGGTGCGGGTTGGGTCGGTTTTTTGCAGCCATAATTTCAATAAATAAATTGTTTCCAACTAAACTCGTCAAGAATAATGATTAGCGTAGCTAAAGCAAAAAGTTTCCAAAACATATTTCGAGAAAGATATAAGCGAGTTAAACTCAGCTCGATATCAATTGTGTTTAATGTAAAAGTCTATATAGCTATACGACTTAGTCTCAATAGGAGATAGAATATAATAGACTTCTGAGTGATAGATAAGTTTTAGTCTCCACATACCTTTTGTTGATGAAGTTCCTCTAATCTCTCCTCAGTAGATCTTCGTCTTCAATCGATGAACGTCGTGAAGTCTAAAACTCAACTACACATTTTATCCTAATCCGAGACATAGCTATAAGTAGACTAGAAATCAAGACTTATAGTTTTGATCACCTAAACTTGACAAACAAGCTTGAGATACGAACGCTTGCGATTTCGACCGAGCAGTGCTCTAACAGGTGTTTTGGCCTTTTCCACATTTGGTGAACTTGGGGAGGACACAGTTGTATTTTTGAAGAGATTGCACAATCATCTGCCTAGATTTGATGTTAATGCAAGGAAATGTAATTTCCTTTTGATAGACTAGGGATTGTGATTCAGAAAGGGGTTGGAGCCCAGCTTGTTGCTATGATTCCAACTAGGTTTATGCAGTCGTCTGTTGTTGTTGATGAATTTAATATAAAATTATTTTAAAAATAAAAAATATATTTTCTTATTATTAAAGTACATTAATATTGTTGATATATAATTAAATTTTATTAGAAAATATTATTTTTAATCAAAATACCAATACTGATTTTAATCACTCTTTATTCAAAGTATCAAAATAAAATTATACAAAAATATTAATTATTACATGTTTAATATTATTAAACGGATCACTAGCTCAGCTGGTCATCCTCGTTCCTCAAAGGTTGATGCGCTTCAGAAGGTCCAAGGTTCGAGTCCCCGATGGCACAATATTACAGTATTTGGCATGGAAGCCTGAGTTAGTTTTCCCCTCTTGCGACATAATCATTCCCCCTATCCGCTTCAGCTCCCTTGGCCGGTTCCTCATGAGGCTTGTTGGTAAGCTAGCACAACAACATGTTCAATTAATGTAGTAGTATACCGTTGAAGCTTAGCTTGTTAGGCTTCCAACTAGTTTCATGTAATAATCATTATCCAATAATATAATAATATTATTAAAAATATAATATTATTTATTAAATATTATAATTATATTATTATATGTATATGATTTTGATAAATAATTTTTTTATCAAATTTAATTTATTTTTATTTAAAGAAAAACGTCTCAGGAGACCAACTTTATTAGAAAAGTAAGGATTCGTACGGATATTTGATTGGTAGCCTAGTAACAAATTAATATTAATTTTTTTAAAATTATGAAACTATATATTTCATTCATAAACACTCCAAACACACCAATTTGGAGTAAAACACAGGCTAAATCAATCCACAATAAAGTTATATCTTTTCTTAAGTAAAACCAAAAAACAACTTATTCATTTACACTACCTATTTCCCATCCCAACTTTTCCTAAATCCCATCCCAAGTACATGAGTCTATTTTTGTTTAATTCTTTCTAGATTGGGTAAAAAACTCACCCTGTTATATTCTAGGGGTAATTCTCATCTTTATGAATCACCGTCTTTCTCCTTCCTCAGGCAAATCTAACCAGAAATCCAAAAATCCAACATTACCACTTTATATTTTTATTTTTATTTTTTATAACAAAATTACTACTTCGGATATATCAATCAAACTAGAGAGCAAATGCTGGTAGGTATTGGGAAAACTCAAATGCATGGAAATGGAGAAAACATCTACGATCCAGAGATAACTGTCAAAAGTGTTAAGGCAACATGAAACTCAAGTTTAACTCAAATATATCAAACTAACGCGGGACAAAAAAAAAGTGTGATTGATTTTTTGTATCTCAATTAAGAATTTTATTTCTTGTAATCATGCGAGAAAGAGTTTACATAAACTAAAGATGATATGCCAAGGAATTATATAAGCTTCGTTGATATTTATTGTTTCAATTAGGTTTTCACTAAATGTATTCAATCACCCCAAATATAAAAACTCTACCCTAATGGATCACTATAGTTTAGATGCCTGCGCATTCGATCTTGACAAATATGACAAAGATGGCGCTTTGAAGATTAATATCCAAAATAGATCAATTCGGTGGTGGTGTTGGTGGTGGTAGAGTTTAGGTTAACGATGATCAATAATTAGGTGAGTTTCGTTTACCCAATCTAAAAAGAGTTAAACAAAAATTAATTTACATAATTAGGATGGAATTTAGAGAAAGTGGGGATAGAAAATAGGCAAAATCTTGATGTTAATTAAAATTTTGGGCTTGATCGTAATTTAGTTCCAACATTGTGTTTGATCTTGATTTTATCATTAAGGAATAAATTAGTAACAATTATAAAGATTCAACCTGTATGACTGGGTCTAATGGCTCTTTTCAAGCCCTTCCCAATTACATTTCCGCATCAGTTTAGGAATAACCTAGGCAGCGGTGATTCTCTATTAATATTGTGAACGGGCAATGGTTACTCGATTTTGGGGGGAAAATGGATAATGGTTGTCCGTTTTCGAATTTATGACCATACTTGTACAAATTTTAAATTAAAATGGATAATGATTATCCGTTCTCAAATAAAGTCTTTAATTTTAAAACATATAATCATCAACCGTTTTTCACTTTTTCAAAACGGCCAATCATTACCCGTTTGGAAACTCTTCCCGCAAAATTCTTCGTGGACACCGTGAGTGGGAAGGTTTATGGGTGGGAAGGGACTGGGAAGCTCCATAAGACCCGATCCATAGGTTTATGGTTTCTTTGGTCAAGCACCATTGACAAAGTCTTTGAAGCAAGAGTCAACAAATCGACAAGCGTTCAGGACAAGAGTCGTCGAATTGTTATTCCCAAAAATAAAAATAAAACTTGTATCCTGCGACCTGTCACAACTCCAACCACATATATGGTTCCAGACCCAGTCTTTACTCTAGTCTTTCCGCGAAATTCACAGAGACGAGCACTTTTTAGGTCTCCAAAAATGGTGGATACATCAAATTACCTCCATTTTTGGGGAAATTCACCAGAATCAGAAGAAGAATACTACAAATCCCAGAACATAAAAGCCTCGAAATCCTTTTATGTATCACCAAGAGGAGTTTCTCTGTTCACTCGATCGTGGCTTCCTATTTCTTCTCCACCACGTGGTCTCATCTGTATAGTCCATGGTTATGGCAACGACATCAGTTGGACTCTACAGTATACTACAATCTTCCTGGCTCAAATGGGTTTTGCCTGTTTTGCCTTGGATATTGAAGGTCATGGTCAATCTCAAGGTCTAAAAGCTTTTGTACCAAATGTTGACCTAGTTGTTGATGATTGTTTTTCTTTCTTCAATTCAATTAAAAAGAAATCTGAATTTCAAGGATTACCTTCATTTCTCTATGGAGAATCAATGGGTGGAGCTATTTGTCTATTAGTTCATTTTAAGGATCCGAAGGGATTTAATGGTGCAATTTTAGTTGCTCCAATGTGTAAAATTTCTGATGATGTCAAACCTAAATGGCCAGTTCCTGAAATACTTACTTTTGTTGCAAAATTCATGCCGACGTTAGCAATTGTTCCTACTGCAGATCTGTTAGATAAATCTATTAAGGTTGAGAAGAAAAAGATTATCGGAGGTATGAATCCAATGAGATATAGGGGAAAACCAAGATTAGGTACCGTGCTTGAGCTTTTGCGGGTTACCGACTATTTGAGCGCCAAGTTATCCGAGGTGAGTCTCCCGTTTATTATATTACATGGAAGTGCTGATGTTGTTACTGATCCGGAAGTGAGTCGAGCTCTGTACGAAGAAGCTAAAAGCGAGGATAAAAATTTGAAGATTTATGATGGTATGATGCATTCGCTAATGTATGGAGAGACTGATGAGAATATTGAAATCATTCGGCAAGATATTGTCTCATGGTTAAATGAGAGGTGTTCATGAGGTTGAAAACTACACACTTTTCTGGTTCTCTCTTGTTCAGAATGGCATTGCAGTACAGTTGCTTACAATTTGAATTGTTTGTTTTATGATAAATGCTATTGCTATCTCCTTGTGTATAATTGCTATTGTAGTACTGTTGCTTACTCTAATGAGTGCATTTAGATGCTATCTGAATTTCCTTTTTGAGAAGCACTGTTAACTGAAATGCCTGCAGAAGGTGATCGAAATTGTTTAAAACCTCTCAGGTAACAATTGATTCTTTTCCTTGCCATAAATATTCATATGATAGTATTACAGGATGGAAAGTGCAAAAACATGAGTAAAATCAAGTTTACACCATTTAGACTTTTATATAAATGAAAGAATGGGCTAGATACCCAGATTGTCTCTGAAGGAAATTAGTTCTCAGCCGGTAATATGAGGCGATCCTGGCCTTCCACTAACTTAGCGGATCGTATTATATCACCTGTTTTTATCTGCGGAAGTACATCTCTTCCGACGGTTGTGTACCTGTTCAATGACAAGGCTAATGTGTAAGAATGGAACCATATCCTTCGACTCCAGAGAGATGAAAATCTGAAAAGCTACGAACAGAAGACATACCCGAAAACAGAAAATTGACCTTCATCAAAAGACAACCCTCCTAGGCCAGCCTGTAAGACCAAGATTTGTCTGATTTTGTTACAACATAGAGAAAAATTTACACTATCCAATCAGCAGATAATATTTTATCACTTACGTTTCTCTTGTCGTAGAGATAAAAGAAAAACTGGAATGGGGATGAATCTTCCTCAGAGATATCACTATGTGCCATTGCAACTGCTCCATAAACAGATAATGGAAGCACTGGTAATTCCCCATCCTTCAGTATGTAAATAGACAGAACTATCAGTTACTGTTTTAAGAGTCTTTTGGCTAACTACTTAAATAAATACAGATCGTTACAAAACTAACCTGAATGCTTAGTTTTGATTTGTACAAAGGCTCGAATTGTCCAGATGGCATCAGTTCTAATGGAACACTGTAGCCATTGCTATTCTCTTCATTGGCTGAAAGAATTGCTTGGTTGACAGTGTTTAGCTTTACCCCATCATATGCTCCATCAAGCACCTGAAAAAAATCATCACTTCCGTTGTTTCAGCAACTGTCCAAATGGGAAAAATGTTCAATCTTGATGGTCAATTTTGTGCAAGTATTCTTATGGAAAAATTTATATCAACAGTAAGATGGAACTATATTCAGCTATATCCCCTGGTCTGCAAATTCAGCATATGTTGACACTGCGCAGAAAATGCACTATAAAATGCAAACAAGAAGCCCATATGAATACATCCATCAATAAGGAAGTCAAATTTGGTCTAAAAAATATAGGTCCAGTGAGGTTTAACTACCTTACCAGTTTTGCAAAATTCCCGGCAGTCAATGGAGTTGAATATCCATCAATAACAACCTGCAAAGATCTCCACATTCAACTAAACATCAACGAAAGTCATATCCCATCTAATGGATAATTTTAGATACATGTGTCCTAACTTATTTGTTGCTATTAGGTTCGGCAGCTCGGGTAGATATTCCGCAACTACATGACAGAGGTTTAGAGATGTGTATTTGCCAAAAGTATGTCAGTTGTTTGGTGAAACTGTCTTAGAACAGTGTCAGTCGGACATAAATACAGTTAAAAAATAAAAATAGATTTGACATGATCCGACTATTTAGATTTGACAGGGACCTTGACAACCTACAGTGAAGTTATAGACCATGGACCATGGTTATATAAAACTTATCCCCGAGTAGCAAAAAGGGATTATCCTCTCTACCAAATAAGTCCCATGAGAGAAGGCTTTACTGGTTGACATACACCAATAGCATCATCAAAGAAAATCAGCAGCATTATACACTGATTGTTCCTTACTGGGAATAGTAAATCAAACCTGAATTGTGGCTTGGTTTTTAGGCTCAGCACCAGCTACTTGAGAAAATGTGGAGCCATCTGCTTTCTCTACGGTAAATTCAACGGTTCCTCTCCCTGCAAGCCTGCAGATTATATCGAAATGTAATGACTCCAATGTGAGAGATTTTCCTCAAAATGAGGTAACATCCATCAGATAAATGTCTGTATCGCTTCATATCCTACATGTCATTATAGTTCTAGTGTAAGAAGATGGATAGAATGAAGCAACAAATGTTACAAGATCTGAGGTACATTTTCTATCCCTCATTATGATTAAGCTTTTAACGCCTAAACAAGATACTACCTATAAATCAGAGGATCCAACTTAAAAAGAGTTTCCACTAAAACATCCTATTTTTAGATGTATAGCATGTAAATATCACATATTCTTGAAACGTGATCTGAGGTATCTATCCCTCATGTGAAGTTTCAGACAGGTTCACAGATACACAGGTACACATTCTTGAAACGTGAACTAACATACATATCACATATGAAATATCTATGGCAGAGAACTCAAACCTTGGGTATTTTAAGTACTGTCCTGGCAACAGAAATGAAAGTCCAGGAGCCTGGCATAAAAAATAAAAGTTTGCATCTACATCTTATCAAAAAGAATCTATTAGCTTAAATGCAAATGCAAAATATGAACAAGTGAAAGTTACAAGAAACAAGGTCTAGCCCATTTAAAGTTGCCTGGCTAGATTTCATATACACAGGCTATATAATGTTGAGATTATCATAGTTAGTCACCTGTAAAAGCTCCAGTTCTGCGATTGTATCAAGGGAAGATGCAAGACCTACAGATACCCTATCAGGGTCCTTTTCCTTTATGCTATTAAGAAGGCTCTGCAATCCTCCCTAGACAACAAATTGTAAACAATAAGATTGAATCTGGCAGCTTACTAGATTGCAAAAGAAATGAACATATAACCAAAAAGACTATGTTCCATACGTTCTGTGGAGAAACAGATGGAAAAGATAATGAGACAATTTTTGTGGGGTTCTGTCAATAATAATCCAAAGAAAGGTAGTGTTGGGTGGTCTAAAGTCTCTTTGTCTAAGGAAGGTGGAGGTGCCGGTATCAAGAAGTTAAGACTCATGAATAAGTCTCTTCATGCAAAATGGATATGGAGATATGGAAAGGAAGAAAATGCACTTTGGAGGAAGGTTGTTAATCATAAATTTGGTGGTAATACAAGAGCTTTTTTTGCCAAATAACTCAAAGATTTCTGTTGGTAAGAGTCTATGGGCAGGCATTCTTTATTGAGCGAAATTCTACATTACAGGTGAATAGTGGTAACAGGGTTTTATTCTGGAAAGATGTGTGGATAAATGGTACTTCTTTGATGAATCTGTTTCCTTCTCTTTATAAGCTTAGCAGACATGAAGAGGCTACAATTCAGGAGATGATTGCAATTAACACACAGAACAGTTGGAATTTTGCTTTTTGCAGGGCTCTAAAAGAGGATGAGGTGGAGGACATAGCTCATTTGTTGGATTTAGTTTCAACTTTCAATAGAGGCATTGGTGATGACTGCAGGGTTTGGATGAATGGAGCTAATGCTTTCTCTGTTGCTGGGTGTTATAAGGAATTGGAAGATGATGGTTTACTTGTTTTCCCTTATAAGTGTGTTTGGAATCCTAAGATACCCCAAAAGATAATTTTCTTTGTCTGGACATTATGTTATAACGCTGCTCCTACCTTAGATACGTATAGAAATTCTATTCTAATTAATGGCTGTTTACTATGTAGAAGGCTGCTGAATCAAACCAGCATATTTTCTTACATTGTGACACAACTAGGGAAATATGGAATTTCTTTCTAAGAGGTTATAATAAGCAATGGGTTTTTCAAAGTTCCGTTAGAGATACTATATGGGAATGGAAAAGAAAAAAAGGAGTTAGTGGCAATATCAAAAGTAGTATTTGGGACATTATACCTTTTGCTATCTGGTGGACTGTGTGGCTTGAAAGGAATTCAAGACTCTTCAATGGTGTATACAGAAGTTTGAATCAGATCATAGACAGTGTGAAGATTTACATTTACAATTGGTGTGTGGGTACTAAGATTTTTGATGGAATTACTTTGAATGATGTTTTGAACAATCGGGAAGCTGTTATTTTTTAGGGTATTCTTTTATTTTTTTCTTTTTAGAACTCTACTATAATCGAGTTCATTGTATATAGTTTTTTCGCCCAGTTTCTGTTACTGTCTTAGCGATAGAACTGGGTTCTAATAAATCTTGCCCTTTTTGAGTCAAAAAAAAAGGTTCCATACGTTCATTAATCTGTACCCCTACATGCACTTGTAACCAATACCCAAATGACAAGATTCATTTTGCTTTTTTATAGCTAACCAGAACCCAGGTCTATGACAGAGGATGATAAACTTCATCAGTCAATTAATCATTTTTGTTATCCGAAGGGAACTTCACCCACTTCACAATTCTTTTAGTGGAAAAGCAGAAACCAGCAAGTTAGGTTTTAAGAAATTAAACACTAGTTTGGATCATGTTAGTAAGCATAGAAGTAATGTGTGAGCTAATGTTAAAGATGTTTCTAAGAACAAGTGGGATGTTTCTAAATAGGATATTTAAGAACAGTACAACTCTTCATTTAGATCATTTAGATCAGATAGATGTTTGCATTTCTCAGCGATGCATTTCTTTATGAACATTCAGTAATTCTACTGAATTTTTTTAGGTGGTTTCTTAACATAGAGCGAAAGCATATTACTAACACCGAGAGAAAATAAAAGAGCCCTTTCAATTTGATACGTTAAAACACGATAATCACCATACCTTCCCTTCTAGTAGTGATGTGTATAGCGCTGAACCCTTTTCCTTCAAATCTGTTGGCATGCTGTTGAAGATAGATTCTTTCTCATCCTTTGCTATCTGAAACAAAAATTTCAAAATTGAAAATCATCAAATACAAGCTCAGACAATGAAAGATGGATATATGTACACCATTATACCTAAGCTAGCTTGAATAATGTACTTGAATTGGGTCATCAAATAATCCTTGTAGGTGGATTCTTTCTCAATCACTTAACCATTGATTTATTCATGGTTAGAATCTTTATGATATCTAGCATATTTTTCGATGAATCAAAATGAAGAGAATAATAATACCTTTATAGCTTTCTTCACATTACCCTCCATTGTGCCATATGGTTTTCTTTGTGGTATCCTCAGCAAGTATGAGATTTCCTCTAAAGAATCCTGAAACATGAACAAAAATTATAGAAATAACTAATGTTAGAATTTCCTTTCAGATCTAACCAAAATATCACATAGACAGATTAGTGAACCAAAGTAACCTGTATAGCTTTCATGTTTGGATTCGCTGGAATAGCTTTCCTCAAAGCAAGTTCTCCAGTTCTTGGAACCTTAGTATCAGGTGAATAAAGTACTGCGTTTGCAGGAGATATGAACGATTCATCCAATTCCAGATTATGAAATGGTAATGGCGATGAAATTTGAATGAATATCAGTAAAACAGCAGTTGCACTTTCCAATCTCTTGATTCCAAATTGAGAAAAGATCGAAAAGTAGGATACGAATGGAACATCATTCGTCGCCGGAAATGATTTCCCAGAGAAAATGTTATCCTACAACAACAACAGCGAAAAAGTACGTATCAAAATTTCCCAGAGAAAATGTTAAGGAGGAATTAATGAGCAGAAAATTTAAGACAATAATTACGAACCTGGGAAGAATCTTTAGAAGAAATACAGTGAATTTTGAAGGAAACTGTTTTTATTGCTGAAATTTGTTGTCTCAAAGTTCGAGAATGAAAGCGTAATAAAGAGTTAGTTGGAATCAAAGATTTTTTGAGAAATGTGTTGCAGAAATTGACAGTATTGTATCTATGTGCAATAGTGGCGGAAGAAAAAGTAGAAGCCATTAAAGTACAGTGAAGCTTGGAGTTGCAGAAATACGTGAGGTTTTTGGCGCGTCTCATCCAAGGCCTATCTATCAGGATTTCTTCATTACTCGAGTACCCCTGATTTCTGTTCAAATTACCATAATATTCGGTACACATGCCACTGTTAGAATATGATTTACAATGGGTTGTAGAAAATGCTATATTTACGTCGGTCTGTCGGTGGGAATGATGTGCGTTGCTATTTAAAGTTTTTGGTAAACTCGAATGTTTTTTTTTTTGGTTTTTTGAAGCATGAAATTTATTAAGTGAAATTAGTTTACAATTTGACGTGGGTATGTGCTACACATTGAGTCTGAAAATAAGAATTGAGAAACAAAAGATGGGATTGCCTGGTCCCATATTTTGGTTGATGAGTTTCCTGTTTGTCTTCCACCTGCCGCGTGATTGGTCAATCCGTCGGCTGTCTAGTTTTCTTCTCTGTAGTTGTGTTGGATGATCGCCTGCGGGATCTTTTGGAATCTCATTTTTATTTCTTCAATCATTTCTGCTACGTGCCAAGGTGGAGGGGTAGATGAGGTGATGAAATGCAATAGGTTTTCTGAGTCGGTTTCAAATATAACTTTTGGCCATAGTCTTTCTGCTGTTGTTCTTGTAGCTAAGAGCATCGCCCAAGTTTCTGAAGTTAAAGCACTCGTAATTCCAAGTGGTTGAGCCCGAGCTAAAAGAGTTCGTGCGTCCGAATCCCTGCAGATGAATCGTGCCCCTGCAAATCCTGGATGATCTCTGGCTGCTCCATCTGTGTTAATTTTGATCCAGTTGATGTTCGACATTGTTCATCTTACTGATATTATGGATAGTTCGTTAGCTCTTATTGGGTGATTAAATTTTGGTGTATCTCCTGAAAAAACTGGTGGTGTGGAGTGAATGGCCCGGTAGTATTCTTGTTGCAGTTTTTGTGCCCATGCTAGGATTTCTTCCGGAGTTGTTTGCTTTTGTTGGTATATTAGCTCATTCCTAGCTAGCCATAAGGTCCAGAAAAGAAAACAGCAAGAGGAGATGACCGATGTCGATGCAGGTTGTTGAAGGATTTGGGAAATAGTTGTGTGTTGTGTTAAGGTGAAAGCTTGGAGTGGATTGGAGTTTGACGAATTTGTAGATTGATTAAATAAGGTGGTCCAGGAATTAGTTGTCGTTGGACAGTGAATTAGAATGTGACTTGCTAGTTCTGGATTTGTGTTGCATCTTGGGCATTTGTCTGAGTTGGTCAAATGGATGTGGTGTAGGAGAGAGAATGTTAGTAATCCTTCATTAATGGCTTTCCACAAGAAAAACCGAATTTTTGGTGGACATGGTAAGGTCCATATAAACTTGGTAGGCGGTAATGGGTTGTGTGTTGGTTGACCTTGGGTTAGACATTTATATCCCGTCGAAGTAGTGTAGCTTCCATATTTTGAGTGTGGCCAGATAATTTTATCTTGGGGGCCATTTTAGGGGAGGTAGATGTTTATGGTTTTTTGGATTATAGGGTTGGGAAGGGTGCTTAATTTTTCATGATTCCATGCGTGTGTTATTGGGTCGATGATATCTGCTACCAATCGGATTGGGTAGCATTGTATTGGGTCTAGGTTTGGCGAGTGTGGGATCCAATTGGCTTCTATTGGAGTTGATAATCCATTTCCAATACGACGGAAAATTAGATTTTGCATGGTTGGAACAAATGCCGATAGTTGTCTCCATTGAGGACCGGCGGAGGAGGGTATAGCATCAATGCCTTCTAGTATTGGTTTTTGGTTAAGATATTTTGCACTGAAGATACTTCCGCAGATAGAGTTAGGTTGTTCATGAAGATTCCATATTATCTTCATGAGTAAAGCTTTATTATGATCACTGCTCTTCCTTATTCCCAATTCTCCTTCGGATATCGGTTTTGTTACTTTGTCGTATCCTATAGGGTGTAGTTTTTTGGTAGTTGAGTCGTGTCCCCAGAAAAAATCTCTGGTGATACGATCTATTTGTTTGTGAATATTGCTAGGTAGGTTTTGTGTTTGCATGATGTGATTTGTTGTGGGTATTAAGGATGTTTTGATTAGCGTGAGTCTTCCGGCCGGAGTTAGGCATTTTGTCATCCATCCTTTAGCTTTTCAGGCTAATCTTTGTAAGAGGGGTGCGAAGGTTTGATTGGATGCCCTTACATGTTTGAACTGGACGCCTAGATAGATTGGAGATTTTGATGTGGTTGGCATGTTGGAGAAATGTTGAAGATCATTTATCTTGATCGGGTCTAGGTTTGGGTGATGGATGATAACTGATTTGGTGGTGTTAATTAATTGACCGACAGAAGTGCTATAGGAGTTAGGTGTTGATTACTCCGATTTGAAGCTTTGTATCTGATCAGTAAATCATCCGCATACATTAAGTGAAGAATTGGTGGTGCTTTATTTGATATGTTAAGGACTTGAACTAATTTTTGGTTTTGAAGTAATAGACTTTATATTATCCTCTTACCTTATTTCCCTTTTGGAGATTATCTACATTTACTTTGGTTGTAAACACAAGAGGTATTATTATGATTTTAATATATATTCTATCCTGGGAGAACACTTCTGCTCAAGGAAGTTATCATCAAGCCAAGATGGTATCAGCCCCCCTACGATCCTATTTTCTCTAAACCATTAAAATCAATGGCGACGGAACTACTGCAGCTCACATACATTGCTGAGGAATATAGTTCTATGCATCTATAGCAACCCGATGATTCTTTCTACATGGATACTGGCACTACCTCGCATCTCACTGCTGATTCAGGTACTTTACATAATGTTTCCAATTCTAGTACTGTACGGTCTATCTTAGTTGGAAATGGCAATAACATTCCAGTTACTGCTAGTGGTACCAAGCTCATAAACCTCCCTTCTCGCACCCTTGAACTCAAAAATACTCTTGTTGTTCCCGATATTATCAAAAACTTAGTTTCCATTCGTAAGTTCACCACTGATAATCGTGTGTCTGTTGAGTTTGATCCGTCTGGTTTTTCTGTGAAAGATCTGAGTTCGAGGAGGATTATCCTTCGGTGCAATAGTTCCGGGGAGCTCTACCCTATCACCAACTCTGCCGTGCCACCGCAAATATCGTCCAAGCCTTCCCACATCTCTCTTGCTGTCTGTTCGCCAGATATTTGGCATAGCCGCCTTGGTCACCCCGACAAGGCTGTTTTAGATGTTCTTCATACCAATAATTCTATTCATTGTAATAAGAATCAACATTATAAACTTTGTCATTCATGCCAAGTTAGTAAACATGTTCGATTACCCTTTTATGAATCAAATTCCAATACTTTTGCTCTATTTGATATCATTCACAGTGATTTATGGACCTCTCCACTACATGTTGATACCGGTTTTCGTTATTATCTTATCTTGCTGGATGATTTCACAAATTATCTTTGGGTTTATCCTCTAAAATTTAAATCACAAGTCTATGACAAATTTTTGGAATTTTTATCTCTTGTTCAAACATAATTTGAGCGTAAAATTAAAAGTTTTCAATGCAACATGGGACGTGAATTTGACAACTCTTCTTTTCACAATTTTGCTCGTAATAATGGTCTAGTTTTTCGCTTCTCTTGCCCCCAAACTTCCTCTCAAAATGGCAAGGCCGAACGTATGATGCGCCATGTCAATGATATCACACGCACCCTTATGTCTCACGCTTCCATTCCACCAAAATTTTGGGTTTATTCTCTCCTTATGGCTGTTTATCTTCATAATATTCTTCCCACAAAAATCCTAAAATTTTCTTCTCCCGTGTCTATTCTCTATCAACGTCAACCAACATATGACCATCTTCGTACTTTTGGTTGCCTTTGCTATCCAAATCTCTCTTCCACAACTCATCATAAACTTGCCCCCCGCTCCACTAAATGTGTCTTCCTTGGTTTTCCTCCCAACCACTGTGGTTAGCGCTGCCTTGATCTTGCCACAAACAAAATCATCATTTCCCGTCATGTAACTTTTGACGAGAAAGTATTCCCTTTCACTGATCCTCCAACACACTCTTCTAATAATGATTCCTCCTCTTCTTCTCCCTTTAATTCCCACTACATTTCCTACAGTTCTCCTCCTACTAATCTACAGTCAACACTTCCTCACCTACTCCACATCTCTACACTCCACCCCACCAGCACCTTAACACCTTCCCTACTATACCCACTATAGACTTTTCAACTTCCTCTCCCACTGCACCGTCCACTATTCCCACTACAGCTCATCCAACTCCCTCTTCTTCTGCACCGTCTACTTTCCAGCCCAAAAATCCACTGCCACCTCCTACTTCCACTATCCCTTCTACAAAAAACCGTCTCACTCCCTCGGAATCTCTACAAAATTCTGCTCCCACTACTTCGCAACAAATAAACCTACTGCCACCTCCTACTTCCATCGTCCACTCTACAACACACCATCCCCGTCCTTCTTTCCCCACTACAATGTCCCCTGATTCCACTATCACTCCCGACACAGCACAACACAGTGTTGTGTTACCACTTCCTACTTCTACTACAGATCAACTTCCCACTTCCTCCACTCCTACAACTCCTACTCGACCTATCACTCGTACCTCTCGTGGCATTTTCCGCCCTATAAATCGTCTTAATCTTCATGTCCAAACCTTACGACATATCTCTCCTCTTCCTCGTTCTCACTTGTATGCTCTTAGGGACATAAACTGGAATGCTGCCATGAAAGATGAGTACAATGCTATGTTGGAAACTAATACTTGGGAACTTGTTCTACGACCACGTGATGATCATGTTATTCGTTCCATGTGGTTGTTTCGTCATAAATATAATGTTGATGGATCCCTACAGCGTCACAAGGCTCGTCTTGTTGCCAATGGCAAATCTCAACAAGTTGGAGTTGACTGTTTTGAAACATTTAGTCCGGTTGTTAAACCTGCTACTATTCGTATTGTTCTCACTATTGCTACATCACGATCTTGTCCCATACATCAACTAGATGTCAAGAACGCTTTTCTTCATGGTGATCTAACCGAGATAGTATATATGCATCAGCCTCCAGGATTTGTTGACCCTGCTCACCCTGATTACGTATGTGGATTACGTAGATCTCTCTATGGCCTCAAGCAGGCTCCCAGGGCGTGGTTTCAGAGATTTTCCAAGTTTATCACGGGTTGTGGTTTCCGTGGTAGTGTATGTGATCGCTCACTTTTTGTTTATCAATCAGGATCCGAAACGGCATACTTACTTTTATATGTTGATGACATTATTTTGACTGCCTCTACTGATGCTCTCCTATGCTGCTTCATTGAGTTGATGAAGAGAGAGTTTGCTATGTCTGACCTTGGCCCACTACATCATTTTCTGGGCATCACTGTTACTCGTTCATCCCCAGGATTATTTTTGTCTCAGTTATTATATGCACAGGATATCATCGTGCGTTCCTCCATGACAAAATGTAATCCAGTGGCTACTCCGGTCTACACAGATTCCAAACTCAGTGCTACCTCTGGCCCGGCAATTTCGGATTCCACTCTATACAGAAGCCTAGCGAGTACTTTTCAATACCTTACCTTTACTCGGCCACATATTGCATACGCAGTTCAGCAGGTATGTCTATTTATGCATGATCCCCGTGAGCCTCACATGCATGCCCTCAAGCGAATCCTTCGCTATCTTCAGGGCACCATCAACCACGGACTGTTTCTCTCGGTCTCCTCTATCTCTGGATCAACTGCATACTCTGATGCTGACTGGGCTGGTTGTCCCGATTCTCGACGATCGACATCTGGTTTTTATGTCTTTCTTGGTGACAATATCATTTCCTGGTCCTCCAAGCGTCAAGCAACAGTCTCTCGATCCAGTGCTGAAGCTGAATACCGGGGAGTAGAAAATGTGGTTGCTAAAACAACATGGATTCGCAATCTTCTTCTAGAGCTCCGTTTACCTCTACGACGTGCTACTATTGTTTGTTGTGACAATGTAAGTGCGATATATATGTCTGGAGATCCTGTTCAACATCAACGCACCAAACATGTGGAGATTGATATACATTTTGTTCGTGAACGAGTTCGTATTTGTGCTATTCAAGTCTTACACGTCCCCTCTGAGAACCAGTATGCTGACATCTTTACCAAGGGGCTTCCTCGACAGTTATTTGTTCGTTTTCGTTATAGTCTTAGCGTTTGTTCCTCTCCCGCTCAGACTAAGGGGGTGTAATAGACTTTATATTATCCTCTTACCTTATTTACCTTTGGGAGATTATCTCCATTTACTTTGGTTGTAAACACAAGAGATATTATTATGATTTTAATACATATTCTATCATGGGAGAACACTTCTGCTCAAGGAAGTTATCATCAAGCCAAGAGTTTCCCAGGTTTGTAGATAGGATTTCAGCATATATGATGAAAATATAGGAGGAAAGTGGGTCTCCTTGTCTTCGAGTATAACTGTTGTGACGCATAGTATAATATAGTTTATAAATGCCTGTGGAAATCCAAGTTTTGTGAATGAGGTTTTGATGAATTCCCTATCTAAGTTATCATAGGCTTTCTGGATGTCTAGTTTGAGAGTTATTTTTGGATCTTTAGTTAGGTTTAATGTTTTGATGTGGTGGAAGAGTTCTCCAGCTATTGCTATATTGTCATGTATTGATTTTTGCGGTACGAAAGCACTTTGGTAAGGGCTTATTATAAAGGGTAAAATGGGTCCAATTCGGTTGACTAATATTTTTGATATGATTTTATATGTGACTTACAGAGTCCTATGGGTCTGAAGTATGAAGGTTTTGAAGGATGGTCGATTCTAGGTATTAGTGTTATGTTCGTGTGATTCATGAGAGGGTGCATATTTAAGTTATCAAAAAAACTTCTAACCATTACTATCAGTTGGGTGTGAGTTGTTTCCGAGAAAACTTTGAAAAACTTACTTGTATATCTATCTGGACCCGGGGGACTTTCAGAGTTTATGGAGAAGAGGGCTTGTTTGATTTATGTTGTAGTTACTTCCTTTGTAAGTAGTTCCGATTGTCTGGGAGTTAATCTTGATCTGATATTTGTAAAGAGATCTTCATCTATTACTGTAGGTTGTTTTGTATATTGTTGAGATAAGTGATCTAGAATGAGATGAACAACGTCTTCTTTTTTGTCAATCCAATTGTTTTGTGAGTCTTGTAGTTGTTGTATGTTGTTACATGCTCTATGTATTGTAGCTTTCGTGTGAAAGAATGTATTGTTGAGATCTTCTGATTGTAGCCATTGAATTCTAGATCTTTGTTGCCAGTAAGTCGCACGACATTGCAGTAATTCTTGATGAGCTATTCTTAGCTGTTTTTCTTGATGTAGCCAATATTCCAGGCCGGGTCCCAATTGGGTTGCACATTGATGTTGAGCGTGTTTTATCTTGATTGTCGATTTTTTGATCATAGTTGGTAAGTGACCAAAACTTAATTTGTTCCATTCCATGAGAGTTTGAGTTGGACGTCGAGGGTAGGCTTAGTCAATCAAAAGTTACTCGAATGTTATACTGTATCATTTTGGTTTGGTTTTTCTTAAACATAGCCCACACTTTTATTATTGATAACCCATGAGACTTAGTCAATCAAAGAGGCCAATAAATCAAATTTGACTTTTCTGGTTATTAACTGTAGCCCGTGAAACTAAGTAGGAGGCGATCCAACTCGTTTTTTTTTACCATTTCTACCATTATTGTTATCATAATCGTGATTATATTTTGATTGACATCAATATATTACAACCACATGAATTTATAACTTTTTTTGTAGAAATAAATTTTGATATGTAAATTAGCAAATTAAAGAATTTTAATTGATCTACCAACATGTATTTTTAGTTCCATTTCTACAGAATTATACATAAGATAAACCCTAATTCTTCCATCTTCTACATAAGAAAAAGATTACCATGTTTTCATCATGAATATCAAAGTTTTGCACAACTTTCCTAATTCTACAATTCATGGTTCGTAGTCTGATTTTGCTTGATACGCCATGAACATTAACAAGTTATCAACATTCTTGATCATACATTAAGATCCTTCGTTCTAATATTTTTTTCTTGATGATTTAATATGTTTTTGGAAATTTTGATTATGTTACTAACAACAGTTCGTCATCAGCCTATGACTTTGTTTATTGATCATCCATGTTGTATGCATAAGTCTGTTTTGTGAAAAGTAATTAAGAACAAGTGGTGTAGGGGAACTATTCCTGATTATCAAGTTGTTGAAATAAAAGATCGAAATCAATAAAATATCTTTTATGGCTTTTACAGGAATCATTTGTAAAGAGAAAGAACAAACCGAGAAACATTGTTGGGTTTTCTTAAAGGGAAGAGAGTGTAATCATATAAGTAAGGGAAGATGGAATCTCGAAACAAAAATGAAAAAAACTGATGATGAAGAACGAGTTGTATCGACTTACAATCTGGACAATCTTAAATTTGTGGACTATGGATAATAACTATAAAATGTCAAATTTGATTTATTGGTCAATTTGATTAACTAAGTCCCATGGGTTATCAATAATAAAACTTTGGACTATGTTTAAGAAAAGCCTTTGGTTTAGCGATTCCTATACTTGGATCGTCGTTTTAAGCCACTCAAAAGTAATTTTCCAAGCTCATTTTATAGCCAATATTTAAACCACTTTCTTTCTTTTTTATTTGATAGGTAAAGAACTTGTTGCTAATAAGTTCAAAACAAATATTGTCGGTATTATCATCTAATGAGGTCATTGGTATCACTACCTATTGACTTGACCATTGTACTACACTGACATCAATAATTAGAACACCGCTGCCACGGTTGGAGGGCCGACCGAACAAAAATAAAACACCACTGATTGCATAATTCATTATGTATTATTTTTTTACTAAAATGTTATTTTTGAGATATATACATCTCTTTAGTGAATAACCCGTGTCATACTGGCACAAAGTTAATATGGTTTTGACGAAGATTAATTGCCACATGCCAAGTAATTATGTATATGGTCATTTTGTGTTGTTTCTTAATTGGGTTGCACGGGAACCGTACCGAAAACCGGATAATTTTAGTCTGAACCGAGTCGAACCGTTCATTCAACGGTCGGCCATAGTCTGAGATATCACGACCGTTAGATCCTCTGTTCCGTCAATGTTTTGAGGCCAAAGCGGATATGAAATAAACTGTTGATTAAAAGCCATTGGTTTATATCACGATCAGATCCTAGCCGTCTACTTTAAACATATATACAACTTATATCCTAACCCTAACCCTAAAACTAAAATTTATTTCATTTTTCATTCTTTGTGGCAACCGGCAGCTCTTATCCTCTCCGGCTCTCCCTTACCATCATCACCATCACGTCAATCATCTATATCTGGACCACCACGTTTTTCTTTTGCTTCTTCTTCTCCTTTTCACCCTACACGGCTACACCACCGTCACCTGAAACGCCACCATCATCAATAGCACCACCACCTGCTTCACCATCATCGACACCCACTACACCACCACCATCCGATTGGTGAAAAACTGAAGATTGATAACCAGAAATTTAGGGCTCTTAAAAGAATTGGGTTTTTACTTTTTTTAATTTTTAGTTTTATGGTTTGAGTTAACATGTATTCATCACGGGTTTCAATTTATTTCTGTAATTTGTGTGTTGATTAATGTTTATTTGAGTTGCTTAGTTTAATTGATTGTCGTATTGTGTGCAGGATGCAATTGGGCCGACTGAGAGAAGCGAGGGAGGACCTTTATATGACCACTTTTTTGTAAATCCTAAGTCATCAATTGACACAAAAAGATTGGATTTGGTGTCCATGGTTCACTTGACACAATTATCCCTCCCTTTTAGTCCAATTACTATAACTCCTTATTCTATCCTATTTTCTAAAGGGTATAATAGGAAAGCAAACTTTAATATAACATATCCAAAAATCCGTGCTTTAGAATTTTACAAATTTTATCTCGTTGGAAAGGTTATAAAAAATCGTTGGAAAGGTTACAAACAACAATATCAAATTTAGACTTTTTACAAAAAATTCGGAGATATTTATCATTTTAGGCACAATTATAGAAAATTAAATGTATACATAATACATTAATACTTATGCAAACCACCACAAAGGATACATAATATTTTACGTAGTCATATTTTGGTTTATGCATCAACTAATTTTCTGTTACAGTTAATAAAACGATGTACACCCTCCGTTTCAATAAAAGTGATATTTTCACTTTATGCACAATTCTCGAAAATTGAATACATAGCTATTATGGAAACCACCACAAAAGATGCCTAACACATCGTGCAACCATATTTAGTTTATGGATCGACTAATTTTCCGTTTCCATTTCAGGAAAAAGTGATATTTTCGCTTCGTTTCGGAAAAAGTGATACTTTTGCCGGAAAAAGTGATATTTTCACTCCGTTTCAGAAAAAGTGATACTTTTACTCCGTTTCAGGAAAAGTGATATTTCGCTCCGTTTAGGAAAAAGTGATACTTTCGCCCAGTTTCAGAAAAAATGATACTTTCGCTGAGTTTCAAAAAAAGTATCACTTTTTCTGAAACGGGGAGAAAGTATCACTTTCGGAGACGGGGCTAAAGTATAACTTTTTCAGAAACGGGAGGAAAGTATCACTTTTTATGAAACGGGGCCAAAGTGTCACTTTTTCGGAAACGGGGCGAAGGTATCACTTTTTCGGAAACGGGGCAAAAGTATCACTTTTTCTGAAACGGGGTGAAAGTATCACTTTTTCCGAAACGGGAAGAGAGTATCACTTTTTCTGAAACGGGGTGAAAGTATCACTTTTTCTGAAACGGGGTGAAAGTATCACTTTTTTTGAAACGGAACGAAATTATCCATTTTTCTGAAAAGGGGCGAAAGTAGTTGCAGACAAGCCCATCTTCAGATTCTTTTTCGGTCGGCTCTCCTACCGTGGCAACGGTTGTACTAGTCGTAGGAAATATGTTAGAACTCTAGGGATCTTTATTTATTTTATTTTATTTTTTCTGATTGAATTTGATGAATCCGTGTAATTGAGATGGAATTGTTGGGATGTTACAACTGAGATAAAATTGAGGAGATAAAAATATATGAAATCTGTGTAGTGTATTGGTGCTGATGGTGGGGGTGGATTGGGTGGAGGTGGTGCTGAAGGCGGTTCTGGTCCTGAATCCTGATAGTGGTGGAGGCAGCGGAGGTGCTCGTGACCCTGGTGATAGTGGTACTGGTAACAGTGACCGTGGTGATATTGTTATGGCAGCGATGGAATTAATATTGCGGTGGTGGTGGTGTTCTGCTGGTGTTGTGGCGATAGCGATGGCAGAGGTGTTCCGGTTATGATGGTGAGGGTGATGGCGGTGGTTGCGGCGCTGGCGAAGGTAGTGGTTGTGGAGGTGGAAATAGCGATGGTGGTGAAAAGTGAAGATGTAATGGAGGATAACGACGGCGGTGGTGATAAACAGATGGTGAAAATATAATGGAGGATAATGATGGCGGCGTTTGTACTGGTGGTTGTGTTGAAGGTGGCTGAGTTGGTGGAGCCGGCAGTGGAACTGGTTCGTGACGAAGGAAAAATAGAATACAAAGCAACAATTCGTGAGGAAGGAATTGGTAGGGAACTAATAGAAAGATGAGGATAATGGAGGAACTCCAATTTTAATTAAATGGGTGTTTTAGTCTTTTCAGCTCCCAAAGACTACCACCAAATCTTAAATCTTTTTCTCAAATTGTAAATTTTAATTAGGTTTCAATTGACAAAAGAAGTGGTCATAAGAACGATTTTCTCCCTACGGGTCCTCCGGTCGGTCGGTCCAATAATATTTGAATCAACATCAATAAAAAAAAGTGAAAGATGTTTGAATCCACGACCAAATATATAACATATTTCTTTTTTTGAAGCATGAAATTTATTAATCTACTAATAGGCTATTACACGAGGGTATACAATACCAAGGACTCGAATGCATTTGGATCTGTATGCCAATAGTTAACAGCAACGAGACACAGTGAAGCAAAGGGTGAGTAGCGAAGTCCGGATTAGAATTACATAGGTGGTAGATGTTGAAATTGGTGAAGTCGATCTGGACGAGGTTGTCAAGGGTCCGTTGGCCCTCGACGAATGCTTTCCACAAGAAAAGCTATATTTTTTATGGAGACGGATGTGTCCATAAAAACTTGGTTGTTGTTGGTGGATTCTGATGCAGCTGATCCGAGATGCTAGTCACGCCTTTGCATATGGAAGATGTGACGTTCTTCCCATGCGTTACTTGTCTATTTCCTTGAATTCCCGCTTGATCCACGGTGAGTGTTTTAACCAGAGTCTTTAGACGACAGCTTGAAATAGTAAAAATTACAGGAATGACAATACATAAAATAAATTACAGGACAAACTCTTACTTATATTGAACGACGCGCTCGTACAACTATTACACAATTTATCCACTGGAAGTTACACGATTTTTAAAAACATAATAGAAATTACACAATTTATACCGAACGACGCGCTAAACTAAAAACACTATTCATGAAAAGAAATTACACAAGGGTGGGTTATCTACCGGCGCATGGAGAATGTTGTAGAGAACTAATTTTATTGCACTAGACATATGGTATTGGGACTCTATTATGGTTCTAGATCCAAATACAATGGACAGACAATTAAGTAACTTGATATACCCTTTTGGTGAGGGTTAAACACACCAGAATTGGGTTAGAACAAGTTGAAGAAGAAGAGAACAGAGGAATAAGGAAGATAAGAAGAAGAGAAGTTGAATAAGAGTTGGTTTTTTAACTTATTAACCCCTTACAGAACTCGAGAGCCAAATATATATGGCCAGTAATACGTGCAAAACAAGCAAAGTAGTTCTAACTTAACAAGGAAAATGAACTATACCAAATAAAGAAAAACTAATTAAGGATTCTACCAGGAATAGGTGTTGGTACCGTAACATCCTACCCCCCTTGAAATGTGGCTTGTCCTCAAGCCTCAAACTCTGGAAAACGAACCAAGAGTTCATCTGCATCCTCCCAGGTTGCGTCTTCATGGGGTTGATTCTTCCACTTAATTAACCATCTTGTCCCTGCACTATCACCTTTCTGATAAATTCGACGCTCAAGTATCGAATCTGGTTCCCATTTCTCATAATCAACTATAGCAGGTAAGGATTGCTGCACTGAAGCATGGTTACCAAGCTTAAGTTTAAGTTGTGAAACATGAAACACCGGATGGATACGACTGGTGGCTGGTAATTCCAACTTATAAGCGACAGAACCAAGTTTAGAGATAGTTTAGAGAAGGATTGGTGAGCTACTGTCGTCTGTCGATAAGGCTGCAGGCGAAGATAAACCCAATCATCAACAGAAAATTGTCGTTCGGTTCGATGTTTATCAGCATAGTTCTTCATACGAGTTTGGGAAGCAAGAAAATTGGACTTCAGGAGTTTAAGTGTATGATCACGAGCCCTTGGAGTTAAGTCCACATTATGAACAGAAGAAGAGCCTGGCAAATAAGAGGAAATAGTTGGCGGAGGACGACTGTATAAAGCTTGATAGGGTGTCATCTGAATAGCGGAATGAAAACTGGTATTATACCACCATTCAGCCCATGGAAGCCATTTCGTCCAATCAGTTGGATTCATCTCAGCAAAATACCGTAAATAACACTCCAATGTACGGTTTGTGACTTCAGTTTTTCCATCAGATTGTGGATGATAAGCCGAGCTACGACACAATTGTGTCTTCTGAAGAGAAAAGTAAGCCTCCCAAAATTTGCTTAAGAAAATTGGATCACGGTCACTAACAATGCTTCTTGGCATGCCATGGAGACGAACTATTTCATTCACAAATATTTCTGCAATCGAGCTACCTAAGTATAGATGTCTTAGTGCTATAAAATGAGCGTATTTAGACAATCGATCAATCACAACCAAAATTGAATTTTTCCGGTTCGAAGAAGGAAAACCATCAATAAAATCCATCGATATGTCGAGCCACACATCATCGGGGATTGGTAAAGGATTCAACAGACCTGGTGGTGCTACAAATTCTGACTTGTTTCTTTGGCAGATATCGCATTGCGAAATAAAGTTCTTGACTGACTTTTTGAGTCCTCTCCAATAGAACTTCTGTTGTACCCTTTTGTAAGTGCGTAAATACCCAGAATGGCCACCAATTGGATTGGTATGAAATTCTTCTAAAAGTTTGAGGCACCACGCAGACGTAGGAACCACAACAATCCGATTTTTGTAGCGTAAAATGCCATTGAGATAAGCAAAATTAGGCTTAGAATCAGTGGATGTAATCAACTGTTGAATCAAACCACCCAATTCCATGTCAGTATGGCACTCCAGAACTATATCATCGATCCCTGAAAATATTGGTGTAGACAAACTGAAGTGTGTGCTGATTCTTCTAGATAATGCATCTGCAGCGGCATTGTCTTTGCCTGGAAGAAAAATGATTTCGTAATCATAACCCAAAAGTTTAGAAACCCATTTCTGTTGTTCCATAGAAGACAACTTTTGATCTAGAAAGTATTTGAGACTTCTATGATCAGTAAAAATTTTGAAGTGTCTACCCAATAAATATGCCCTCCACTTGTGCACAACTGACACAATTGCTAACATTTCCTTATCATAAACCGATAAATTAAGATTCTTAGGAGCTAATGACTTACTATGAAAGGTAATAGGCCTACCAGATTGGAGTAGTACTGCACCTATCCCCTCTCCTGAAGCATCACATTCTAGAGCGAATTCTTTAGAGAAATCCGGCAGTATCAACATTGTAGTGGAGGTTAAAGCCTGTTGAAGATTACGAAAGGCAGTAGTAGCATCTTCAGACCATACGAAAGCATCCTTCTTCAATAGTTGAGTAAGTGGAGCACTAATCTTGCCAAAATCCTTAACAAATTTACGATAGTATCCGGCTAATCCCAAAAACCCGCGTAGTTGCTTGACTGTTGTAGGAATAGGCCACGAAACAATACATTCGATCTTCTCTTGCTCGACTGATACCCCATTAGCAGAAATTACATGTCCCAAGTAACCTACTGTAGGTTGTGCAAATGTGCACTTAGACTCCTTCACAAAGAGTTTATGGGTAGGAAGAAGATCAAATACTAATTGTAAATGAAGTAGATGATTAGACAAGTTCTTACTGTAGATAAAAATGTCGTCAAAAAAGACCAACACGAACCTTCGTAAATAAACTCTGAAGATAAAATTCATGAGTCCTTGAAAGGTTGCTGGTGCATTGGACAGACCAAACGGCATAACGAGGAACTCGTAATGGCTATCATGAGTGCGGAAGGCTGTCTTAGAAATGTCATCAGGATGAACTCGAATCTGGTAGTACCCTGAACGCAAATCGAGCTTTGTAAATACTTCAGCACCATGCAATTCGTCTAATAACTCATTAACCATCGGAATCGGAAAACGGTCCTTCACAGTGAGTTTATTCAATGCCCGATAATCGACACACATGCGCCATGAATTATATTTCTTGCGTACCATTAATATTGGAGAAGAGTAGGGACTGTTGTTGTGTCGGATAAAGCCAGAGTCTCGTAGTTCAGTAACTATTTTCTCTATTTCAGCCTAATATGGATAACGGTACGGTCTTATGTTGACTGGAGTAGCACCTGACACCAAAGGAATGCGGTGATCCTGTATTCTTTCAGGAGGTAATGTAGTCGGTGTAGCAAAAATATCAGCATATTGAGAAAGAAGTTCTTGTAAAGCTGGTGAATTGGTACTAGTAGCTGAAACCGAATCATTAATTGAAGCATTTACTGCGGTCAGTTGGAACAGAACAGCATAACTTGCACGACAGAGTAATTGTTGCATGGGCACATAATCCATCAACATGAATGATGAGCAATTACTCCCTTGTAAATAGACGGCTGTATCATTTACTGTGAACTGCATTGTGAGGTTGGAGAAATCCCACACGATTGGGCCCAATGTTCGTAGCCACTGAACTCCTAACACGGCATCATAACCCCCGATCTCTAAAAGATGAAAATCTGTGGTGAAAGAGTGATTTTGAAGTGTAACTGGTACATTCAGACAACATCCTTTAGTTGGCATTTGAGTACCATTACCAACTGTGACCTGCAAAGCTGTAACATGTGAATGGATGGAATAGCCACAATGCTTAGCCCATCTTGGAAGCAAAAAATTATGCGTAGATCCAGAGTCGATCAGGACACAAAGAGGTTGAGATTTGGTGTAGCCTTCCAAGCGCATTGTCTTAGGAAACGAAGAACCAAGCAAAGAATGTAAAGAGATTGTAGGTTGAACCTGATCCTGAGAAGTGTCTGCAGTTGTAAAATCTTCCTCAGTGCTATCTTCATTTGATAAGACCTCCTTGTCATCAACTGCGGATGGATCCACCTCTAAAACCAATAACCGCGGCTGAACACAGACATACCCTCGCTTGTACTGTTCATCACAGTTGAAACATAAGCCTTTGGCTTGACGTTCCCTTTGCTCTTCCACTGTAAGCAGTTTCTTACCCATAGGTGGAGAAGGTTTTTGAAATTGAGAAGTAGTAGAAACAGTATTCTGTCTTGACCGCCATGATTGTCTGGTAGACAACAAAACTTCATCCTGATTGAGTGCTTTCTTAAAAGCAGAAGACAAAGTTGTAGGCTCAAACAACTTAACCACATTTCCAACCTATGGTTTTAAAGCGAGAATAAAAAGGTTAATTAAGTGACTTTCCTCAAAATACACAAAGTTGAGAAGATGTTCAAATTCAGGAAGAAAATCTTTAACTGAACCCTTTTGTTTGATTGTACTGATTGCGATTTTCGGATCCACAAACGTTTTCTGAAATCTCTCACGAAGAAGAGTACAAAACGTAACCCATGTGAGAATCTGTTGTTGAGTTTGTTTCCACCTGAACCAAGCATTAGCCTCACCTTTGAGATGAGCAGCAACTAAATTTTACTTTCAGATTATTAGCAATAGAATGCCAAAGAAAGTATTGATCTGCCTGGAAAATCCAACCATCTGGGTCGTCACCATCAAACACAGGAAACTTCAACTGCACTGGTGGAGGACGAGGGGTGTCAAGTATACCAGGACGAACAGGAGGTGTTTTGGGTGGAACACCAGAACCTTCACCTTCAGTGTTCTTTTTAGGTATAAACTCTTCAAGGACAGAGCGTATTGAATTTGTGAGAGCTGATTCAAAAGTCTTAGCTAGACCCTCTGTCAAACTCTTTGTTAAAGCATCGGCCTCTTCCTTACGAGCAAGTTTCTTCTCCTCTCTAGCTGTTTCTTTTGCTGCGAGATCCTCTTCTCTAGCAGTTTCTCTTGCTGCCAGATCGTCAGTGATTTTCTGAAGGAGGGAATTAATTTTAGCAGACATACTTGTAATGCTGTCATGAACGCCCTTCAAGTTATCCGTATAGTCATGACCGCCCATTGTAAGAAAAAATTTTTTTTGGTAAAAACGCAACCTCGCTCTGTACCATATATTAGGGTTCTAGACCCAAATACAATGGACAAACAATTAAGTAACTTGATATACCCTTTTGGTGAGGGTTAAACACACCAGAATTGGGTTAGAACAAGTTGAAGAAGAAGAAGAAAAGAACAGGGGAATAAGGAAGATAAGAAGAAGAGAAGTTGAATAAGAGTTGGTTTTTTAACTTGTTAACCACTTACAGAACTCGAGAGCCAAATATATATGGCAAGTAATACGTGCGAAACAAGCAAAGTAGTTCTAACTTAACAAGGAAACTAAACTATACCAAATAAAGAAAAACTAATTAAGGATTTTACCAGGAATAGGTATTGGTACCGAACAGACTCAAAAAAAATTCGGTGGAGTTCCTTCTTCTTGATCATGTTTCGGAAATGATGATGGGTAAGAAAGTTGTTGCAAAAGCTACTGATAATTAGGAAAGCTGGGTTGACTCAACAAAATCACAGAATCATATAAATCAAGAGATTTGTTAAGTTGTGAAAACCATTAAAACCTTGAAGATGCAGCTGATGTTGCTCGCAAAATTTGAAGTGTCCCAAATGGAGCCAAAGAGATCAAAGCTGCCAGGACCAATCCTGATTTATAAAAAGATAGAATCCTGGTAAAACTTATCTTGATTATAAGTTATGTGACTCTCCAAAATAGGAAATTGAAGTATAACAATTCCTGCGCTCTCCCCTATTGATTGAAAAGCATTAGGAACCCGGATAGATAGCTCCCCGTAGACGGACCAAAACAAAATCCCTTAAAATAGCTCTGGAATTATGCCTAAACTTCCATCAATTCAAAGAAACCCCCCAAACAAAAACACCAAGAACTATCGAAAACACTAAACAATGCACCCCAAACAAGAACAGAGCTAAGACGAGCTCTAAGGACGAAACAATCAAACAAACAGATACACCAGCAAAGAAATGCTGAAACAAGGTCACCTGGTGGGGTAGAGGAAATCATAGCTTGCCTTACATGAATCTATACCAGGGGGCGGTTGACGATAAAAAAACACCACAAATAAAAGGAAAACGAAAGACAGGTTTGCAAAAACACGGCACACAAGGATTTAAATCTAGGATTTAACAAGAAAGGCTTGAAACAGAGATCTAGAGATATGTATTGAATGGTTTGATAGGGACTTATATTGGGGTTTTGAAGCAATTTTAATTGAAATAAAACCATCAACGAGAACAATAGCAAAGACCTGAAATAAGCACGATTGAAAATTTTCTTTTCTTTAGAATAAGAAGGGGTCACAAACTAATTTTTTAGAGGGTAGCAGGATCCGTTTGAAAAATAAAGACAAGCAGGGGATTTGATAGATCTCCATTTTCTAATAAAGGATAATGATTCTTCAATATATAAAAAACTTGATTATGATTCTGAGCAGAGCAGTCAGGCAGAATATGATTTAGGGATTGAAAAGATATACCTTAGAAGGTGGACCGAAGGTTGATGGCTATGAAATAGCCCGATGAAAGTAGTATTCGATTATTGACAGAAAAATCCATTATCACCGAGAAAAACCCAAAAACGTAGCTAATGAACCCAATTCATCATTGAAATTAAAGAAGGAGACATGATCATACCGTAAATATGGACGCAATTGAAACCTACAACATCTCTAGGGACGGTGGTTTGAGATTTAGCCGAGGATGATGGGGGAAATTTTGCTAATTTTGAGATCTGAGAAGGGGAGAACCCCCAAAATCTAATTCTAAATGGGAAAGCGTTTTCCTTTTTATCTTTTTTTTTATTGAACGCTATTATAACATGTTTGAAACACTTCCAATTGGACAAAGACGAAATTTTAAATTTTCAAAGTTTTTTTTCCTCATATTATTCTCCTCTCTCTATAAACAATGACTCCTTCGTCACGACAACTAAATTTTTAGATTTTTGATGAATAAGAATACTGATTAAATATTTATCTTCTACTATCGAACATGTTATTAATAAAATTAGAATCGGTATTTTATCTCTCGTTATGTTCATACAACTTCCCATCACGAGCTTATTTTGGTAAAATTCTCATTAAGTAAGCAAAAGAAACTCAAATTTAACCTGGTAAGAGCAATGATCTTTTTGAATTAGGCTAACTTAAGCAATCTGGTGCAAGAGCCACATATATAACTTAACATATAACTAACTCAGGTTGTATCTATACAGATAGTCGTGTGGCATTAACAACATCTCATTTTTAGCAAATCGAAATTTTGGTCAAATTATTTAAGGTGGAATACTAAGTAATTGCAAAAAATGAGAAGGATTGTATTCACCATTTAGTTATAAACATAATATGTGAGGTTGTATTTAAATCAAATGGAAGTTGTATCTAGCTAGTCATTGCCTTCTTTAAGTTTGTAGAAATAATATTAGGTGCATTATCCAAGTGTTGCGAAAACTCTTATCATGAGAAAAATGCTTGTTTTGAACTCTTTCTAGCGTTGTCCCTGGTCGTTCTCTTTTGACTAAGGCGATTAGGGTTTGACCTTTTTTCTTCTTCGGTTTTCTTGATTCTGCCACGGCACCACCATCTGGTGGTGTCGTTTCTCCTCTTACTTCTTCTCATCCTCTACCATCTCCTCCCAAGGTAGTAGAGGGTTCATCCAAGGGAGGTGTTTCGAGTGATTCTGCTTAGAAGGATGATATCTTTGAGTTTTCTTTTCTGAATGGACATTCTTCTGCTGTTTTTTCATCTGGTTCTAAGGATTTCAGATAGACGCTGTCTTCTGCAAATTGGGTCTCTATGCTTACTAAGGAAAGGTGTTTTCACCATTTCCAAAAGGAAAGTGTTATGGATTATAGGGCACCTCAGATGTTTAATGGTAAGGAAGCTACTATCATTTCTTTTTCAGATTTTGAGAGAAGCGCTGTGAGGACCTTGTGATTGGAGGATTTGTTGGTCGCCGTTTATCTTCAATTTTGTTAAGAATACCTTGTTAAGAATCTGTCGTTTAAATGATAATGTTCATATGACTTTGCTTGGTGATTCCACTTTTGTGTTTGATTTTGCTCTTCCTGATGATAGACAATATGTTCTAGAAAACAGTCAAGTATATCTTGCTAATCGATTGTTTATGGTTAGGCCATGGTCTCCTGTGGCTGAGCAAGCTATGGAGGAGATCAAAATTATTCATATTTGGGTTTCTTTGAGGAAAATTCCCTTATTCATGTGGAACCCTAAGGGTATTGGAATAATTGCTAGTTTCCTGGGGAATCCCCGTCGTTATTGATAAGAAGACTGTTGAGAGATCAAGGATGAACTTTGCTAGGGTCTATGTGGAGATTGATATTGATTTTGATTATCTTACTAAGATCTCAGTGGTTATTAATGGAAAGGAAGCTCTAAAGGTTTCTGTAGAATACACTTGGAAACCACCTAAGTGCCAGACTTGTAAAATCTTTGGCTGCACAGAATCTAGATGTCCACATGTTGTTCATGTTCCAGTAGAGGTGAAGAAGAAGTCTCAAGAGGTAATGAACAAAAGACTGAATGGGTTGTTAAAGGTTCCATGAAAGAAAATAATAGAGGTAAGAGCAAGGATCAAGATGTTGTTAGCCATGAAGATGTCAAGGAAGAGGAGGTGGTTACTTTTGTGGCAATTGTTGATTTTGTTATGGGGTGTGACTCAGATAGTGGTGTGACTCAATCTAAGGAGCTAACTAATAATATTGAAAAAAGTTTTGTTATATTTTCTTCTAATAAGAGTAACGCAGTAAATGAGAATGTTTCTTCTGGTACTCTTGTCAAAAATGCTTTTGAAGTTCTACAAGAGGTCTATGGGGAAAATATGACGATGATCCTGGACCTGCAAAAAAAAAACTATGGGTAATTCTGGTAATCACTTAACTTTGGAAAATTATGATCCTAATACATCTTTTTTTTAATAAGAAAGAATAATTTGTATTAATAGGAATCATTGAATGGTTACATTCAGTTCTTCTCTGACCAGAGATTTTAACCAAAACGGATAATCAGAAAACCATTGTTGATTAATCCTATCAATTCTAGCCTTTTTAGCTAGGCTATTAGCAACTTCATTCAACTCTTTATGCACAAAAGTGCACTTCCAATCCCTAAAACTAACTAAAAGACTTCGACAGTCCTGAATAACATTATTATTCGTCTATATAATACTCCCTACATCACCATTGATAGCTTTTACTACATTATAGCAATCACCCTCCAAGTGTAGCTTTTCCACAACTTAATCTCTTTCCCACTTAATTGCTGCTAGAGCTTCAACTTGCTCTTCATCTTGAGTTATTCCCAAGAAGGATTGAGCTTCTCCAAATTACCATGCATCAGAAAACATCAACAGTCCTATATCCATATAATTATTTGCTTTCAAGTAAGATGCATCAAAATTAATCTTATAAAAGCCATTATCTGGCATTTTCCAAGGAATTAAATTCTTGGTTTGATTCACAACAGTTCTTGCAGTATTGCATTTTAAACAGTTCTCATTCCACTCAGCAATGTCTTTATTAACTTGTGCCATTAGTTGAGCTACTTAATTAAATTGTTCCATTGTCAAACACTACAGAGCATCTAAGCTTCCATATATGCCATATGGAAAAACTGGAAAATTGAACATATTTCTCCTTCTCATCCTTGGATACATTATTGTTATGAAACCAACTAGCTATCCAACTCTGCAAACTGACATTAGAAATACTCCCTGCAATGTTAACATCAAGACAAACCAAAGGCTTTTAGTAACATCACAACTAATAAAGATATGATTAGCAGTTTCAACTTCCTGGTTACCAAAAGGACATTCACTACTTATTGCTGCAACAAATCTAGAAATTTTACTTCTCACAGAAACACAATCATTCAGACATTTCCATAGATGATGTTTTATCTTTTGTGGGAGGTTAAGCTTCCAAAAAGATTTCCAGGGGAAAGGAGTATTACCAGTACCATGCATTTCCTGCATAATGCAATTATAAGCAGATTTCACACTAAATTTACCATTACGAGCTGGGGCCCATCTGAGAATGTCCTTCCCAGTAGAAGGAATTATGATTTTACTAATTTCATTAACAATATTACTGTCAAAAAGGCAGTTCAGAGTATCCGCATTCCACTCTTTTCTTTCCTGCACAATCAGATGATTAACTGTAGTCATATCATTAGAAGCAAAGTTACTATTAAGAAGGGTATCAATGGTGGACACCCATTTATCCTTCCACATTTCAATAGAAGTACCATCCCCAATTTCCCAACAATAATATTTCCTAATCAACTCCAGGCCTCTACATATGCCTTTCCACACCCAAGAGACATTTTCAGTACAAACAGCATGTAAAGGACTAAAATCAGGGAAGTATTTATGTTTGAGTATTTGAACCCACAAATCATCAGGGTCGGTTAGCATTCTCCATGTTAACTTTGCTAGTAAAACAGTGTTTAAATGTTCAGTTTTCCTAATGTTCAAACCGCCAAGATCAGTGGGTTTAGCTACATTATCCCAATTACAAAGATTACCCCCTCTAGCAGACCTTTTCTTATTCCAGAAGAACCTTCTTTGAACAACATCTAACTTATCTGTCATCTTCTTAGGCATAGGAAAAACAGCTAAGTGATGGGAAGCTAGAGTGCCTAAGGTAGATTTGATAAGGAAGGTTTTACCTGGTTGATTTACGTATTTTCCTTGCCAATTGTCTAACCTTTTATCACAATATTCCTCTAAGTGCTTAAAAAATTTCATTTTGTTTCTTTGAAGAAGTAATGGAACTCCTAAGTATTTATCAGCTAGGCCAAGATTTTTTATTTTCAAAATGACTAAGATTTGGGATTTAGTTATAGGTTCAATCTTGGGACTAAAACCTATCCCAGATTTCTCAAAGTTGATAGCCTGATAAGAGAACTTACTAAACCTATCTATCATGACCTTTAAATTCCTAGCACTTTTAATACTAGCCTTAGTAAAAACAAGGCAGTCATCAGCAAAAAATAAGTGACTTACTGATGGGCTGGTTGTAGTTACTTTGATACCCTGGATTTCATTTTTCCTCTCTGCATCAATAAGCATTTTAGATAAAACATCCATACAAATGATGAACAAATAAGGGGACAATGGGTCTCCCTGTCTAAGACCCCTTGTGGGATAGTAAACATCACCGGGACATCCATTAAGCAAGATAAAAGTATACATTATAGAGATACATTGCTCAATAAGTTTACACCAATGTTCATGGAAACCTAGTTTTTTCAAGATACTAATTAGAAATTTCTATTCAATCCTATAAAAAGCCTTGGGTATATCTAATTTCATAGCCATTAAACCAGATTTGGTTTTGTTTTTTCTCATTGTGTCAACTAATTCATGAGCTATAACTATATTGTCTGTTATTTTCCTAGAAGATAAGAAAGTTGCTTGGTAAGGACTAATGAATTTATCCATCACAGTTTTAAGTCTACTAGCTAAGAGTTTGGAGATAATCTTATAACTAGCATTACTTAAACTAATAGGCCTAAAGTCAGCATGAGTCTTAGGGGCATTACTTTTTAGGAATAAGAGACACAAAGTTGTGATTTATCTGCTTAAGCATATGACCAGAATGGAATTTTTTTTTTTAACATTGCTATAGTATCAGGACCTACAGTGTCCCACATTTGCTGATAAAAACCAGGAAGGTATCCATCAGGGCCAGGGTTGGTCCAAGGCTGCATTTTCCAGACAACAGACTTAATTTCCTCATCAGTAGGATGATGAATTAAAAAATTATTCTCCTCATCAGAAATACAAGGAGTCAAAACATCAAGAAAACTACTATCATTGGTCGGGTTTGTAGTTCTACTCATTTTATTAAAATGGTCTCTTAGTTCTGTTGCTATCATGCTTTTATCAGTTAGCCAAATTCCTATGTTGTTCTTCAAACACTCAATTTGAGTTCTTCTTTCCCTAAAGTTGACTTTATCATGAAAATACTTGGTGTTTTATCATCAAAAGACAACACATTTTTTTTTGATCTCTGCATATAATAATCTTGTCTAACAGCATACCAATGTTTCAAATCATCTTCTAGTTTCTTCTTATGTAAAGCACTAGTAGTACCATGCATATTAGTATTGATGTTATGAACTTGAGATTGAATGTCATTAATATGTGTTTGAAAGTTACCAAAAGAATTTATATTCCATTGCCTAAGAGCCACTTTAACATTATAAAGACATATCATGTGTTTATAGGCTTTTGACCCATTTTCACTAGTTGTCAAGTTTTCCTTAATTAGGTCTTTGCAACTATTGTCACTGAGCCAACACCTATTAAACCTTAAAGGTCTTCTAGTGTTGTTTTCTTCCCTAGAGGTAACAAGAAGAATAGGATAGTGGTCACTAGCTAGGCTTAGTAAGTGGTAAACTATGGCATTAGGAAAGTAATCTATCCAAGCATGATTAACAAGAGCTCTATCAAGTCTCTCAAGAAAAAGAGAGTCATTACTCCTATGATTACTCCGTGTAAAAGGTTACCTATGTAGCTCAGATCAAAAAGGTCTAAATTATCTAAGTGATTTTTGACTTCATCAAGTTGACTCTGAGGAATAGTGTTGCCACCAAACTTTTCCTCTTGTCTCGTGATGAATTTAAATCACCAAGAAAAATCCAAGGGAAAGAGCACCTACTAGCCAAGCTATCCAGGTAATTCCATTGCCTATCCCACCCAACATCTCTTAAAGTACCATACATACAATTCAATAATGTGTGACCACTTCTAGAATCCATATTAACAAGAACATTTATAAAATTGAAATTTATATCAACAAGGTCAATATGAATTCCATCTTTCCACAACAAAAACAATCCACCAGAGGCCCCTATAGGATTAACATATAGATAATTCATATAATTATAAGAATAAGTATATTTCTCCATTTTCTGATTGATTGTCTTAGTCTCACACAGAAAAATGATATCAGGATCATTGGCCCTAATCAACTCTCCTGGATGTTGTCTAGTATGTTTATTGCCAAAACCCTGGACATTCCAGGACAAAATTTTCATTTTTCTCAGTTCTAGTTCACAAACACTCCTAATTCCACCAACAAAATTCAGGGGCACATAATTATTGCAATCAACCCAGTGAAATTCTTGACAACAAAGATAATTAAAGCAATTTGTTGGAATAAAAACTAGATTAAAAAGATTAATGAGAAATTTGCAAACCTGATTTGCAGCTCTCAATCGCATTTCAGCAGTGTTCTGGTGGTAGGTTCCTTCAATTCTTCCTTCATATTCAACATCTGTCATATTCAAGTCCTCTCCATTATAAGTTACAACATAATTTTCCACATGATGAACTCCATCACCCTGAGTGGAAGTGTTCCCCTCTTGCTGCTTAAGATTATTATCCAACAGAACATAGTTATCTTCAATTGAATCATCTCTGGTTATTTTATTCTTTCGCGGGTCGGATCCGTCTTCATTTTCATAACCTGGTCCATTAGATGCTCCATTCAAACCATCAGCTTTGCCCGATTCTTTTTGCTTTTGGAGCATTTCTTCAACCATTTGAGCATGTTTTTCCTGCAAGTCTTCAAACTCCCTCTCTGTCAAGCCATAGATATATATACCCCAAGTTGTATCTTCACAGGTTTCATCATTGTGATCTAGTACATAACAGTGAGGACAAAATATCTTGGGTTGTTTCTCAAAGTGATACTTAACCCAGACTTTTTGTTTGGCAACATTGAAAGTCCACACACCCCTCTTAAGTGGCTTACTGAGATCTACCAATACCTTAATTGTAGCAACCCTTCCTCTGATAGTAACTGTTTTCATCCCCTCTACTTCAACCTTTTGGCCAATATCAAGGATCGGCTTCTCAATAATTCCTTGATCAATATGCTCAAGAGAAAGATTGCGCAAGATTAGTGAAAACATTTGATGAGTGAACTTGTAGTTTTCTGGGGGAATTGAGTTATCATACTCTTGAAGAACAATGAGCATAAAGTTGATGACCCAAGGAACCCTCTTATACACTTCTTTCATTTCCTCATTCGTCTTGAACTTGAAAAAAAAAAAGATTGCGACCCATCTTTCTAACTTCAACCTTCTTGTACCTTCTCCATATAATATTCACCTCCCTCAATACATCCTCATATTCAACTTCATCCTTGGGAATTATCTTGCCTATGAGACAATTATGCCATTTGGTAGCTGCTTCATCGATTTCTCCCGCCAAGATGATACTACTTCTTGCATTTATGAGTTGATCTAGGTTGAGGTTGGTTTCTTTCATCCTCTTGGAAATAGCAGTTAGATGCATATTGTTGGTGACGCCATTTTCCTGTTGAGTTTACTGCTTTGAGATTGTTTTTGAGAATGGTATGAGAAACCCTTCTTCTTGAACTTCTTATAGCCAAAATTAGGTTTAGGGTTTGACTTGATCCAAAGCCACTTACTAAACTTATTCCATTTTCTAGATTCTTCGCTCCAATTTTCACCAAGAAATTTCAGAGAAGATATTGAATCTAAGAAAGGTAACTGATAATTCAAATTTTTGAAATCCAAAATTTGCGCTTTCACCTTTGACGATTTACTAATTTTACCCCTTAATCTTCTGAGAATACAGAGATGATCTTGATTCCAGTTTGTGTGATTATGATCTTGTAAAAATCGAAATCTGTATGTGATAACAAATCCTACAGATTTGTGCATCATGTCTAAGGACAATAAAAAAGCAAAAACCACCACTGCGAGTTTGCTTGCACCATTATTTGAGAATCTGGATTTTTCCATGACAGATGAAGAATTACCACTATTTTTAGGGAAGATTGAAATTCCCCTATACCACTGTTTCGAAAAACCACCACTGAAACACTACTTGATAACTGCAAAGAAGGTAAAAAGAGATTAGTTATACACAGAGAGCTTAAAGATGAAACTTATTTTCAATGAGATTTTAAAAACAGAAAAGAAAAGATTAAAAGGATTTAAAAGTTATAATGCCATAAGGAAGAACAGAAAGCCTTTTTCAAAAATCAAACTGTATAAGATCAAATCAGTTCAAAAAAATAGAGAAATCATCAAATTTTGAAAGCCGATTTTTGGAACTGGGTTGACTCGATAATCGCCCGATCCTCAGAGCAAGTTTTTCCGTAAATATAACCTAATATATCCTGAGAGGGGTCTTCTTGATCTTTCTTGATTGGTGGGAATATTGCAAGAATTCATTTCCAGAAGAGGTCTCATAATGCTCCGATGGGTTTGCAGTAGAAGGGAACAAATTTAAATAAATCTGCAAGGGGTAAGAAACAAAGACTCCTTGTTGATAATGATGTTTAAAACAGGATGATGGAACATAAGAGGATTAAATGATCGTCCTAAGAAGTCTGAGGTAAAGAATTTAATTAGGACTAATAATTTATCTATTTTAGGTATTATAGAGACTCATATTCAGAGTCATACTAAAAATAAAATAAGAAGGTCTATTATACCTTCATGGAGTTTTGTTGATAATTATGATAAAGATGCTTTTGGTAGAATCTGGTTCGGATGTGACCCTGGAGAGGTTCTTTAAATGTGGTTTTTTCTTTGCTCAAGTGATCTTTGCTGAGGTTATTACTAGAAGATATTTGAAATTCTTTATTGGTGTGGTATATGGCAATAATGATAGTATCAACAATTGTGGGTTGATATTCAAAAATTTTCTTTTAGTAATGAAGGCCCTTTATAGCTCTTTTTGGTGACTTCAACTATATTTTATTTTCTAATGAAAACTTTAGTGGTATTATCTCTCCTCAACATTATTTGGATTTCTGGAACTGCTGTCAAGATATTCACTTGTTTGATCTTCCTTATTTTGGGTGTTTCTATACTTGGACAAATAGGCATGTGGATGAAAGTAGAATCCTGTCAAAAGCTTGATAAAACTTTAGTAAATCTTGAATGGGTGCAGTGCTTTCAGGATTCAAAGACAGATTTCGTAGAGGCTGCCATTTATGATCATTCTCCCATCTTGACTACTATTTTTGAGAATAGAATGCATGGTCCCCCTCCCTTCAAATTTTATAACTATATGACTGAAGAGGATGACTTTAAGGAGTTGGTAAGCAGAGCTTGGACCGTGGATATTATGGGAAATCCTATGTTCATATTTGTAACTAAACTTAAAATAGTTAAGGCAACTATCATTGCTTGAACTAGGGAAATATTTAGGAATGTTCATATTCAAGTTGTACAAGTTAAATATGAATTAAAGACTATTTAATATCAGGTGCAGCAAAATCTTTTATGTATTGAATATGCTCACAGAGAGAGGGTTGTTGTTCAAAAGTTTGTTAAGGTGGCTAGATATGAGGATTCCATTTTTAAACAAAAATCTAGGGTTCAATGGATGGATTTGGGTAATTCCAATACTCAATTTTTTTCACAAATCCATAAAAGAAAGATCCTCTAGGAATACTATTTTGACCTTGATGTCTAGAGATAATATCCTTCTTTAAGAGGATAAATATATTGCTTCTGACTGTGTGAATTTTTTCTCTTCTTTATTTGGTAATGCCTCTAGCCTCTACAGAGAAGATGCTCCTAGTTTAAATGATATTCAATTTGAGAGTATTTTGTCTAATGAGGATAGAGTTTTGCTTGAGAGACCTGTTATTAGGGATGAAGTGACTGCTGCTCTTTCTTCCATAGGATCCAATAAGGCCCCCGAGCCTGATAGGTTTTCAGGTTGTTTTTTCAAAGCTTTTTGGAGTGTTGCAGGTGATGATTTCACAGTTGTTGTCTTAAACTTCTTCAATAAAGGTAAAATCCTTAAGGAAATCAATAGCATTTTCCTTACTTTATTTGCTAAGAAAGTAAATCCTAACTCCATTTTGGATTTTAGACCCATTGCTTGTTGCAATGTTTTATACAAGTGTATGACCAAGATTATTGCCAGTAGAATGAAGCGTGTTTTATCCTTTATCGTTAGCATTAATTAATCTGCCTTCATATATGGGAGAGTTATTCGGTAAAATGTCTTGGTAACTCTTGAGATTCTTAGGAACTAGAATACTGCTGCAGCAGTGGAAGGCCGACAGAATTGCATTGTTAACATTTTGACATTGCCCGTGTCATTTTTATTTGTGCTTCCACAGTTTTGCGTCATGAAACATGTGTAAATAAGTTTTATAAAGATAATAATGCTATTATAATTCCGATCTTTTTTATATGAAAGTAAAAAAAAGAAAAACAAACCTGAACGTATACTTCCTTCTGCACTCTCTCTCTTCATTTTTATTTGTTTTTTTTTCTGCTTATCACCCTAGTTAGCTATTCGACATAGGTGAAAATTCGATCGGGACCAGTAAATATACGCATTCTAATCTTCTAAGTAAAATGTGAATTCAAACAACTCTACTGCGATCAAATATTCATGATGACGAGAAATTAAAAAATTCTTTAATTCAAATTAATGTGTCTTAGACAAATAAACATGATGTAAAAACTGCGAAAATATAATTATATGGCAATTCCAAATTAAAAAAATCTTCACGTCTACCGGTAATAAAATAGGCCAGTGTCATTCTAGTGTGAAATTCAAGTGTGTTTATCAATTGCATGGATGGTGTTTTGATATGGTTACAAGTGATAAAGATTCATTCCTAAAGCCCCAGCTAATGGAGTCTCTGCAAGTCAAATAAAGGCATGTGAAAATGAGTTTTTTTCAGCAGAGAAATGAGAAGTGACTCAGTCGACTCACTGAGCCGGTAGGTTGAAACACGGGGCGTGTGTAAGCGTTTAGTGAAAATAACTTCTTCTTCTGTTTTGGTTAGTTGGTTTATCGTCTTCTTCTCCTTCTCTGTACTTCTCTGTTTTGGTAGGGTGGCAAAACGGCTAAAGTTGAGGTCTTATGAAGGTTACATAAAGGGGGATTGCTACTTCCCTGCAGTGCGTATGCGGCATAATAAATACCAACCAATAAGTGGAGAAAATTAATAAAGATCATCCGACAGCGATGGATGTTACCTACTCGCAGATACGTGTCTGTATGTGAGAGTGTCATAATAACTATAACTTCTGAGATATTAAATGATAACTATTTTCGTGCAATGTGGGATGGTATATTAAGGGACAACTGAATCTTCCCAAAAATAAGGCACGACGCAAATGAGTAATTTAACATTGAGCCAAAGCGGAAAGAGAGTAAGCTAACATAGACAAGGAAAAGAAATCAAACAAGCAAGTAAAAGAAACAAAAAGATTACAATTTGAAACCTAAACATCAAATAAAAAATAACAAATACAAGATTGAATAAAGTGTTGGAAGAAGACTTATTTTATTTCAAATGCAACAACAAATAGTTAAGTTCTATTTACATAAGAATATATTAAGTAGAAAATTAAGTTAAAACTACAAGTTGCACACAAGCGAGCAACCGGTGAACATCGGTCAATCAAGGACTTCTCGTAGGGATAATCACGAAAAAAGTAAGTCACAGTGCATTGATTGGAGATCACACATGCAATTGAAACAATCGTGAGCCTCGAGGAACTTAGTATAATGTTTCTCAAATGACGTGTTTATATCTTTTATTTATAAACGAGTAGTTACAGCAGTGGTACCACAAGATACATGGTCTGACAACTGAAACACTTTGGAAAATGTCGTCTCACTAGCCCACTACTAGTCATGGGGAAATCTTGAAGAGCAAACACAATTTTCAACGTGAGCTCCAGAGCTATGAATTTCCTATCTACATCAACAAGCTTCTCAGGTAAACCCCAATGAGAGTCCAGATCAAGCAAGGCCTATAAAGAAGTATCATAAGACAACGTTAGTAGTAGCTGTGAATAAGGATGGGAAGCAACATAAAAAATATACCAAAACCTGTGAATCCTCTCTCTTCTCCGAACATCCTGGAGAATCAAAAAATGGCGATCTCCTCTGAAGAACTCAGCCTTCTACTCGGTTTGATCCATGTGATCAAATCATTGTAGAAGTGTGCTAATCTGAACTTCCACTGTTCAAGGACGGATCTTTGATCCTTCCCCTTAGGTCCGGAATTTATTGGATGGTAGAGTTCTGTGTAACCATTTTTTTGTTTAAGTTTTCCTGTTTTATTTTCAATTCATGTCTTCCTCAACAACGATTCTTTTTAAAATCTAAATCTTTTGATTTCTCTTAGGTTCATAAAGATAAAGATAGATTACTCAAGGTATTGGAGAGATTTAAAGGTGTTAGTAATTGAATTTTGATTCCAGAGAATGCGGTTTCATGGATTCATGAGAAAACTTTGGAAGCGATTAACTTTCTAAATGGGAAGCCTAACAAATGGACTAGAAGATTCAACCAAGTTGTATTTTTAATCGAGATGCAATCAAAAAATTTTGGGTCTTTTCTGAATATTTCAAGATTTAATCCAGATAAGGATTCTCGACAACGATTAATTTGTATCCCTTCGGGGTTTGAAGGTGCAACTTGGAAATCGTTTTGGGCTTCAGTTTTAACCTCTGTTGTTCATCGGAAGGAGTTCATCTTGGGGGCTACTGAGTATCCACCTCTGAAGGAGAATTTGCAGCATTGGCAGATGAAACCATTATGAGTGTTTGAAATTGCGGTAAAGATTCAAAATTTCCACTATGGATGGAATAACATATCTGCAGGTTTTATGAAGGCTTTTAATTGGTCGGGAAAGTTGAACCTCCGAGCTATCAATGGAAAATTAGCCTTTTTCGATGCTAGATCAATAGAGGTGTTCAATTATTTTAGAGATGAAAAGATTTTCACTATTGGTAAATCAAAAGTTTCTTTAAGTCAGTGGTCTTTTGATGATGCTCTAATCTCCAAAGCTAAAAACCGAGATACAACACACTGGTTAGGGATCCGTGGTTTACCATTAAATTTTTGGAATCCTGATTCTTTTCATTCAATAGTTTCTTCATGGGGTAAATTAGTAGATATTCATTCGTCTACTTTAAACCTGGACAAACTGAATTGCTGCAAAATAAAAGTCTCGACTGTGCTCTGTAAAATCCCTGTGGCCGTGAACTTTCAAGGTCATCGGTTGAGCATAAAGTGGCTGCAAGAACATCTGGATGAAAATCAGAAGAGTCATCATGATCCTCATAAGATCAAGTCAGTGGTGGTAAATGAGGAGGAAGTTCAGCACAGATCTGCAACTCAGTCAAGATCTACTTCCCATGATTCTAGCTCGACAAATTTGGCTACCTCTTATAAAGCTTCATTTTCGCCTGAAAATAAGTCTCTGTCAATTTCAAATTCAAATTCTTCCTCAACTACAAACTCGACGGTAAATAGGTTAAATTTGGTTTGGAGGAAAGTAGCAGATAAACAACTAAGGGGTAACCTGCCTGCATATAATATTTCAACACCTGACACAGAGGGTGATATATGTATTCTGTGGGTAACGGTTCGAAACAAAAAAGCGGGTTCGGGTTCGGGTCGTGATATGGGCTAGATGGGGAGAGCGTTACCTATGGGTTTCAGCTCTACCATTTTGATGGGAACTCCTGCCCATAACCCGAACCACTTTAGTGTATTGAATCAAGATATGGGCCAGATGGGGGGATGTCTTCTAATGATGAATTCGGTCCTACCATTTTGATGGGAACTCCTTCCCATGATCCAGTACAGCTAAAACCGATCCGTATTTTGACCGGTACAAGAAATGATGCTTCGAGTTCGATATCTCTACCTAACAACGTTTCATCTACTCAAGATAGATGTGCTAGGAATCCGTTGGATGTTCATCCAGTTTTGACGAGTTCGAAGCTAAATGATAATGATAGTCAAAATCTATGTTCTTCAAGATCATTTCACTCTATCTCAGAGAACAAACAGGATTGAACTACAAAATTGAATACCAAAATTGATGCTTAGCTAAGTTTCGATAAGAAATTGGGTATCTCGATTGATCATCCAAATATGAGATTAATAGTTCAATAACTCATTATCAGAGACTTAAGACCAGTAACGGATATGGAAATTCTCATGAAAGAAGACGTGGATGGGTTAGGATCTTTTGATCCAGAAGAAGCTACTGATAATAGTCGGTTACATAAGGATGATGAACAGATTGAAGCAGTACATGTTTCTTTTGAAACTGAGAATTTGGAATTGGATTCTGCGTTTAATCCAATTTCTTCTAGGGATTTTATTGATGCTGATGGATCATAAGATTTTGAGCTGGAACATAAGGGGTTTAGGTCATGATTCTAAACTAATTGCAATTCGAAATGTTATTTTGAAGCATAACCCAACTATTTGTACTATTCAGGAGTCCAAGACCGAGAAGGTTGATGATTGTCTCATTCGTTCTCTCTGGGGGAGCAATAGGTATAATTATATATACTTATCTTCAGAAGGTTCTTCAGGAGGGATAATAGTCATGTGGAAGGAAGGCATTGTTCATATGGAAGATCAATTGATAGGTGCTTTTTCAGTTTCCATTAAGTTTAGAAATGCTTCTGATAACTTTGTATGGTTGTTTACTTCAGTTTATGGTGCTTCTGATTCGGGATATTATAATCAATTCTGGCAAGAATTGAGAGACATTCGAATTCTTTTTGATGAACCATGGCTAATTGGAGGTGATTTTAATGCCATTCTATCTGAAGATGAGAGAAACATTCCTGGTGGTGCTATGAGGAATATAAGATCTTTTAGAGCCTTTGTTAACAAATATTCTCTAATAGATTTACCAATGGCAGGTGGAAGATTTACCTGGACTAATTTTCAACAACAACCTTTTCTTATCAGGTTAGATAGATTTCTCTTATCTCTTGATTTCAGTGAGCATTGTCCTGCACCAGTTCAGTTGAGATTTATAAGACCAGTCTCTGATCATACACCAATTTTATTGTGTTGTAACTCAGGTGATAAGTTTAAATCTCCTTTTAGGTTGGATAATTTCATATTATCTCACCCTGAATTTCTTATTAACCTAAAAATTTGGTGGAATTCTTTAATTTTCACTGGCAAACCTATTTTTATCTTTGCTAAGAAGCTCCAAGCTTTAAAAGTTTTCATTAAAAAATGGCAGAAAAGTACTTTTGGTAATTTGCATTCTCAGCTTGATAATTTAGAGTCTACCATTGATGTTCTGGATTCTTTAGAAGATGTTATGGGTCTTTCTGATGGATATAGTGGAGAGGGAGCAAGCCAAACAACATCATTCTTCAATTGCAATGAATATAGCTAGAAAAGCTAATCAGAGAGCAAAGGAGAAATGGTTTAAAGAAGGTGAATTGAATTCTGCTTACCTACATCAACTGGCTAATTTCAAATATAAGTGCAACACTATTTCTTGCCTGTCAGTTGATGGTGCTCTCACTTATGATAAGAAGCATATTGCTACTGAAGCAAAGAATTTATATTCTTCCTTATTTACTGAAAATCATAAAGTGAGACCAGGCTTTGTCAGCTTATAATGCCTACAATCTCAGTTGGAGACACTATAAAGTTGGAGAAACCTTTTACTGAAGAAGAAGTGTATTCTATGATTCAATATTTTGGAATTAACAAAAGTCCAGGGCCAGATGGTTTTACCATAGAATTTTATACGGTTGCTTGGAGTGTGATAAAACAAGATTTCATGTTGGTAGTGAAAGAATTTGAAGATACTTGTATGCTGGATTGGAGGATTAATTGCACTAATTTGACTCTCATTCCCAAATGCAATGGAGCTGTGTCTTTGCATAACTTTAGACCAATTAGTTTAATTGGGAGTGTTTATAAAGTTACATCTAAATTGCTTGCTGAGAGAATGAAACTGGTACTCCCTAATATAATTTCAGACTTTCAAGGGGCATTTATCCATGGAAGACAGATTCAAGATAATATTCTAATTTCTTCGGAACTTATTGATTCTAAAATAAGACAGCAAGATACTGGTTTAATATGCAAAGTTGATTTTGAGAAGTCTTTTGACAATTTTAACTGGAATTGTGTGGGTATCACTCTGGCAAGATTTGGCTTTGGGGTTAAGTGGAGGTCATGGATTAAATGGTGCATATCTACACCGATATTTGCAGTTCTTTTAAAAGGGGAAGCAACTGACATGTTTAAGAGTCAAAAAGGAATAAGAAAAGGTGATCCAATATCACCTTTCTTATTTATCTTAATAGCTGAGGTGCTTTCTTTATTGATAAAAAAAGCTGCAGATGAGGGTCTTATAGCTGGATTTTCTGTCTCCCAACAAGGTACTCTAATAACTCATCTTCAATTTGCTGATGACTTGATTGTTTGTCTTAAAGATGATGATACACAAATACAAAATTTGAGAAATGTTCTGATGGGTTTTGAGATTATTTCTGGTCTTAAAGTGAATTATAGAAAAATTACTATGGTGGGCTTAGGTCAATTACACAATGCTGGAGTTTGTGCTGACATTTTTGGATATTTTGTGTCTCAACTTCCACTGAACTACTTAGGTATTCCTCTTGGCAGTAAGTCCAAAAACAAAATTATTTGGAATGATATCATTAATAGACTGCAGCAAAAACTTTCAAGATGGAAAAGAAGATATTTATCAAACGGTCAAAGGCTAATAATGATTCAGAGTGTGCTCTCTAGCTTACCTATCTACTACCTCACAATGTTTCAAATTCTTGTGTTGGTTTCTAAAGAAATTGAGAAAATTATCAGAAATTTTCTTTGGGGATCAACCAATTCTACTAAAAAAAGAAACTGGGTATCTTGGGCAAGAACTTCCTTGCCTAAAAGTAGAGGTGGTATTGGTATTAAGAAGCTGCAGTTTATGAACTAGGCTTTGCACTCTAAATGGATTTGGAGATATGGTTAAGAGAAGTTTGCATTATGGAGAAGAATTATACATCAAAAATTTGGAGGTGTTGTGGAGGCTTTTTTTCCTTCTATGACAAGGAATTCAGTTTGTCACAATCTTTGGTCTGGAATTTTGAAAGCTAGAGACTTTGTGAAGGATGGAACAAAACTGAATATTGGTGCTGGTGTGTGTATGCGTTTATGGGAAGATGTGTGGATTTGGGAATTTCCATTGAAACAACTTTTTCCTTCACTCTTTCATATTACAAGACAGAAACATGCTATGGTAAATGATTTGATCCCTGTTGAAGGTGCCTGGATTCCAAACTTTTCTAGAACTTTAAATGAGCAGGAGGTGTTGGAGGTGGCAAATTTATTGCAGATTATTGGAGATCCTTCTAGGCCGGTGAATTAAGATTCAAGACAGTGGCGCTGTGGAGGAGAATTTTCAGCGGCTAATGCTTATGCTGCTCTTGAAACTGGTGGCTTGTTAACTTTCCCTGATAAATAGTTGTGGAATTCAAATGTGCCTTTAAAGGTATCTTTTCTTGTCTGGACTCTATGCTTCAATGGCGCATCAACATTTAATTATTTATACAATGCTGGATTAGTGCAAGATCCCACCTGTGTTCTGTGAAGCTTGTCTAGAAACAAATGAGCATCTGTTCTTGCACTGTAAGTTTGTCTTTGATATTTGGGTATATTTTCTTAAAAGCTTCAACATCAATTGGGTTTTAGCTAGAAATGTGAAGTCAAACCTTTGGGAATGGGGTGATAGATGCCAGACAAGATCTAGAAGCAGAAAAAAGAAAATCTGGAGTATCTTGCCATTTGCAATTTGGTGGTGTGTCTGGAATGAACGAAATGCAAGAATTCATAATAATGTGAAGAAAGATTTGGATTAGCTGATTAAGGAGATTAAATGTTTGATGTTCAATTGGGGTTTGAAGTCGCAATTTTTTTCAGGATTTTAATTATCCACTCTGCTATGTAATTGGAATGCAGTGATGCATTGACACTATTTGTAACTTTTTGTTTATCTTGTGTCACTGTTTTGGTGACATAAAGATCATTCTAATCTATTTTTCCCTTTAGTAAAAAAAAACCCTGTGAATCTAATATAAAACAAGAAGAAAAGTCATTAAATTCTTGAGGTTCGTCATTTATTGAAAATAGTAGCACCAGAAAGACTTTTAAAAACGTGGGGAATGAAGTATACTAAATGTATTCAGAACTGTATACAAAACAACAAAAACGACAAACCAAAGTGTAGGCCACAATCAACATCAAAAAGATCAGAATACATTTACAATGAAAAATAGCACGAGCACGGACAGTTATAATAATAAAAAAAAGAAAAACATGAATGGAGAAATAAAGAAAAAAATACAGAATTTGAATGAACAAATAACCGTTTATAAACATGTAAATAGATATCCAGAGTATTAATTTACCCTTCCATACAAAACCCAACTAATGCAAAGGGAAAGAATGAATGCAACATATATGAACAAATGCAAGAAAACAAACAAGCATGTACCAGACTTGAAGAACAAAACCGGGATCAGTTTTACCCCAATTTTTTATGTTTAGAGAAAAGTAAAAAAATAAATAAAAGAAAATATGGATACCATTATTCACATAAAGCATTAACGTGCCAAATCATCATAACTAACGCACACATAGTAAGAGTTGTAACATAGCGACCACGGTCTTTGAGATGTACTAGATCATGTAGGATTTGTCTTCATGATTACTATAAATATGAACCATTAGCCTCAAAGTTAGGTGGAGGTCAATCCTTGATTAGCACATGTTAGTTCTACTTTATAGTGTCTCTATTTAAGACTTTACTAGTTATAATCAGGTGTATGCTATCTAGATAATAACATCAACAAAGTCATTACGAATGAGAAAATCTTGTTATATGACGTTGACATCCTCACATCCTTGTTCAATTAATGATCTTCATAGTTGTTGACTTTGATCTTGGAATCACAACTTATGTTAGACGTCGTGAGTTGTACTTATGTGGTCATACTCCTGGAAGATATTCATATTCGACAATCATATTACGTTAGATAATACAAATTATCGTTACTTAAAAAACTACCTTCAAATTCATGTTGCATTCTCTGCAGTAAGGGCTGTCCCGTTGGTCTGCCTGTATTAACTAACTGGGTGTGTTTATCAATTTTGTTATTGGTTACTACTGTCTGTTTGATAGAGGACGCGTGCTCTTCATCCATTGTGTAAGAATTAGGTTTAATTATTGGTCATTTAAGTTGTAAGAGAACCCTGTGTTGAATCTATCTGAAAAGTTAATGAAACAAACCCGTTTGGCTGCTTTGCACAGAGTTTTGGCATGGATCTTCGATTCAGGAGGTGTTCAACACCATTTTATCCCATTTTTCTATCAATTTGTTGTCTAGTCGTTGTGTTATCACAACAATTGGCATCAAAGTTGTTCGAAATCCATTAAAGAAAAATTTCCAATGACTTTGAAGGCAGTTGAGGAAGACGTGGCTCAATTGAAAGCTTCTCAATCCAAACTACAATCAAATTTCGATACCTTCTCAACCGAGCTAGCAGCCAAGTTTAATTCTCTGGCAACCAATCTCAATAGCTCTTTACAGGAAAACAATCGCAATCTAGTGAGATTATTCAATAGACCTTACAACAACCAACATCAAGCTCATGCTAAAGATGCTAGTGGATATAATATACTTAATATTGATGATCAGGGTTTCGCTCATGATGAGCACGAAAGTGCGGCGCATTTTCACCCATAACTACATTAGCTGAGACTCATTTTATCACTAATAAACTTGTTTTAGTTGTTTTTGGAAGAATAAGCTCTTGTGGAGAATTGGCTCGAAAAATGTTATTTGCACCCGGAGAACACGTGTTATTCGGACTCTTAGTTTTGGATAAGGGCACCTCAATTACTAAGGGACACCTTTTTTTACTATTTTCACCCCAATGTGCCAACTGCTATTCGCACCCCTACTCTGGTTAGGAGGCCACCAATCTTCATCGTTCAAATTCCAAAATTGGCGGGAAATTGGTTGCAGTAAACTGCGTACTTTTTTCGAAGAATTTGGGAGAGTTTTAGTCAAACTCAATCACTGGAATTCATTGTGTTGACTCTATTCGGACAAACAGGGTTGGTAAGAGTGATAGAAACGGTTAAAATTGGCTGGATAGTCGGATAAATACAAACAGAGGAGTATGAGATATAATGGTTTAAATTTCCGTGATTTTCTGTGGATGATTTGTGGCTGATTCCGTGAGATTTTCTCGAGGATTTTAATTGGAGATATCCTGTTAAGATGAAAAAGGAACGGTAAGTCTGTTGGATTCAAGGAAAGAAGAATATTTTCACGGTTAGGAGAAAAACAGGACACGAGGATATCTCAAGTCTTTCATGAGTCAGTTGAGATATGTTTGGAGGATTTTGCGTGCTGAGGCGACTTATACTGGATAAACATACGTGCATAATCTTGTTGGGAGTGTGTTGAGCTGTAGAAGACGCGTGAAGATCAAATAAAAAGAAATTATTCCCATGCAGCAGCAGAAAGGAAAGAAGATCAGATAGAGTTATTATGTTTGATCTCTCAGCCCTCTTGAGTATAAATAAAGTGTTGAGGTCCATAGGAAAGATATCGAGAGTTGGGGAGAAGAACAAAGGGTTGCAAAGCAGATTTCTCTGCTGCTGCAGAGAAGAAGAAGAAGAAGAAGAACATTTGACGCCTACAGACTGTCGCAGAGAACTTTCGTTTATTAACAGTACTCGTAACAGTCAATTTGGCACGCTTGTTTTGAATTTGCAACAATTTCTTGTAACGGTGACGTCTGTAACGCCAATACAACGTTGCAGAGTCACTATATTATTACTCTTCTTCAATAAAAGCACCTTTTGATCTATGAATTATATTTTTGAGCGTGTTTCCAACCTAATGAGCTAAACCCCAACACTGGGACGACGGAGGAAGCCGAATTTCATACATGAATAAATTTATTTTATTTTCTATATGACTTTTGCACTAATTAAAATAGAATTATGATTTGAATTAATTAGTTATTATTTTATTTGATGGATCATGCTTGCTTAAATGTTTGATATTCCATGCTTACGATTTATAACTAATATTTTGAGAATCTACTTTGGCAAAATAAGAGTCTATGTTATTTTTATTGAGCGATAATTGTTGAGAATGAATAATTGAGCCTTATGATATGAATTCGGTGGAATCCTAGTCCCAGTAGCTATATTTTATTATTTTCATTAAACCTTTAAATTTAGTCTTCACAAATCTTAGAGTTTGAATCTTATATTACTACAACAACAATTAAAATCTGATCATCTCACCACCGTCAACCCATGTATTCACACCGTATTCCTAAGCTGGATTTCCCAAGATTTGATGGTGGCAATCCTCGGGGTTGGATTCAGAAAGCTGAGCGATATTTTCAACTCCATGGCATTGAAGAACACAAAAAGGTTGATATTGCTGCAATCTACCTTGAGGATAAGGCTGAAAAGTGGTTTTTAAACTTTCAAGTTAATAGACATAGAATAACTTGACATGATCTAGCTACACATCTATGTGCTCGTTTTGAAAATCCTGTGGATGAGAATTTTGTTGGTAGGTTTAACAAATTAGTACAACAATCATTTGTAGATGAATGTTATGAAGAGTTTGAATCACTCAAAGTATTGATGCTTAAAATGAATCCATCCCTTAATGAATCTTACTTCATTATGAGTTTATTAAGTGGCTTAAAGAATGAAATAGGTAAATATGTTTCTATGTTTCACCCTCAAACCCTATCAGATGCTTTTTCTCTAGCTATACTACAAGAACAAAAGCTATCTTTAACAGCTGCTGCCACCGAACCATTCACCAAGTCATTCAATAGACCATTTACTTCAAGTAGACAGTACCCTTCTACATATTTTGTACCCAAACCAATTCTTACTTCACCAAAATTTGCACCCACCACTCCCAAGTCAATTTTCACCCCTACACAAAAGTACAATCCACAAACCCCTATAGTTAAAAGACTTTCTTAAGAGGACATGGACAAAATAAGAGCTCATGGATTATGCTACAATCGTGATGATGTCTATAGACCTGGGCACTTTTGTAAGGGAAAGCAAAAGATTTACATGCTCAAATGGATACTTCTGAGTCTGTAGATACCGAGGAGGAAGAAAAAATATTTGAAGAAGCTAATGAATCTCTAGTTTAATCTGATGTAGAGATATCTCTTTATGCACTCACAGGAAATGCAACTAGGGAGACAATCAGAATCCTGGTGTTATCAACACACACAAAGTTTCCATTCTTATTGACACTGGTAGCACAACTAGTTTCATTTACAACAAGCTAGCAACTTCTCTCAAGTGCAACATTGAACCAACTGCTGCCATGATGGTCACAATTGCTAATGGTGACAAAACAGTGAGCACTGTAATTTGCTTAAATCTTCAATGGAGCATGCAGGGCCATAATTTTGTGGAAGATCTCAGAATCCTACCACTAGGAGGTTGTGACATAGTTCTTGGAGATGATTGGCTCAAGACTTTAGGTGACGTGCTCTTCAATTTTTCTAAATTAAGAATTTCTTTTAAATACAAAAATAAAAGGGTCACATTGTATGGGAGCTCCCCAAAACCTTTAGTGTTTATGACCAGTGGTGTTGCAATTAAGAGGTTCCTCTCTACAACCTCTCATGGCTTGGTGGGTCATTTTTTCTCAATCTCAACAACTACTGCACCACCCACTCCTGAAATAATACATCCCTTATTACAAGAATTCACAAACATATTTCAAGAACCTACTCAACTACCACCCAAAAGAAGCTTGGATCATAAAATCCCCTTACAACCCAACTCCGTTCCTATTAACCAAAGAGCTTACAAATGCCCATATGTTCAAAAGGAGTAGTCGAGAAGATTGTCTCATAAATGCTTCATTCTGGCATCATTCATCCAAGTCATAACCCTTTTGCTTCACCTATACTTTTAGTCAAGAAAAAAGATAATTCTCAGAGATTTTGTATGGATTATAGAAAACTCAATAACATCACCATCAAGGATAAATTTCCTATTCCCATTGTTGATGAACTATTAGATGAGATCAAAGGATTTAAATTCCTCTCCAGGATTGATCTTAGGGCTGGTTACCACCAGATCAGGGTCAGTGATTTGGATATCTTCAAGACAGCATTCACAACCCACCAAAGTCACTATGAGTTCAAGGTGATGCCATTTGGCCTCACAAAGGCCCCTGTTACATTCCAGGCTTTAATGAATGAGATATTTCAGCCATTTTTGAGGAAATTTGTATTAGTCTTCTTTGATGACATCCTCATTTACATATCTAGCATGGAGGAACACTTAGAGCATCTTAAAATTGTTTTCTCCCTGATCACAACATCAGCTTTTTGCAAAAATGTCAAAATACAGCTCTGGTCATTCCTCATTGGAGTATTTGGGTCACGTTATTACACATGAAGGAGTATGTGCTAATCCTAGTAAGATTTTTTGCATGCTCTCTTGGCCTTTACCTGAAACTATTAAAGAGTTAAGAGGTTTTTTGGGACTCACTGGCTACTACAGAAAATTTGTACAAGGATATGGCTCTATCAGCAAACCATTAACTGACCTACTTAAAAAGAATGCTTTTCTATGGAATTCAGCTGCTACAACTGCTTTTGAGCAACTCAAACAAGCCATGATCAACAATCGTATTTTGGCACTTCCTGATTTCACTAAGACATTTGTAGTGGAAAGTGATGCCAGTGATTCATGCATTGGTGCAGTATTACTTCAAGAAGACAAGCCTATTGCTTACTTCAGCGAGCCATTAGGCCCTAGAGAAATATATCTTTCTACTTATGAAAAAGAGTTTCTAGCCATTGTCCTAGTTGTTCTAAGGTGGAGGCATTATTTGCAGGGCAATAAGTTCATCATAAAGACTGACCACCAGAGTATTCAATATTTTCTTCAACAAAAAATCACTACTGCATTACAACAAAGGTGGCTGATCAAACTATGTGGTTTTGATTATGAGATACAATATAAAAAGGGAGCTGAAAATGTGGTTGTTGGTGCTATTTCTACAAGATCTCATGACTCAGTAACTTGCAATTATTTATATGTCTCTACTCCTTCTTGGGTGCAAGAGATTCTCCACAGCTATGCACAGAATCCAACATCAGACTCCCTCATATCTCAGTTACTTCTTAATGCTGCTAGTATGCCACATTTCACCTACAAGGAAGGCATTTTGAGATACAAAAATAGACTTTACATTGGCACTGGAGGTAATGTCAGGAAAACTCCTTTACAGTCATTCCATGCTTCATCTGTGGGAGGGAATTATGGCATGAATGCCACTTATGTTAGAGCCAAGAGCCATTTTTACTGGCCAGGAATGTTGATGGATATCTTACTCTTGTTGTCCCATTGTGACATTTTCCAAAGGAATAAAAGTAATCATACCAATGCTGCTGGCTTACTCCAACCACTGCCTATTCCTGACCAACCATGGAAACACATTACTATGGGTTTTATTAATGGCCTACCTGTCAGCAATAAAAAGAGTGTCATTTTGGTCATTGTTGATAGGATCAAAAAGTATGCTCATTTTGTTGCTCTGTAACACCCCTATACAACTGCTTCTGTGGATCAAGCATTTATCAATAATGTATTCAAGCTGCATGGGTTGCCCTCTTCTATTGTGTCTGACAGAGACAAGGTTTTTACAAGTCATTTTTGGAAGGATTTTTTCCAAGCCTTGGGCACTAACTTGAACTTGAGCACTGCCTATCACCCTCAAACAGATGGGAAAACTGAAAGGGTGAATGCATGCCTAGAGAATTACATGAGATGCCTCACTGGCTATAAACCAAGCAACTGGAGTCAATGGCCAGCACTAGATAAATGGTGGTATAACACAATATTTCACAAAGGGTTGCAACTTTCTCCATTTTAAGCTTTATATGGCTATGTTCCTCCACACATGGCTTTCCCTACTACTTCCACCACTTTTGTAGCCGCAGTGGAAACTTACTTAAGGGAAAGAGCCTCTATGCTAGACTTACTCAAAGAATCTCTTCAGAAGGCACAAGAAAGAATGAAGTTATATGCTGATGCTTCTAGAGTCGACAGAACATTTGAAGTGGGGGACTTGGTATACTCGAGGCTTCAACCTTACAGACAGGCCTCTGTTGCTTTAAGAAAGAACTTCAAGCTCCCAGCTAAGTTTGAAAGGTTGAATGCATGCCTAGAGAATTACCTGAGATGCCTCACTGGACATAAACCAAGCAACTGGAGTCAATGGCTAGCACTAGCTGAATGGTGGTATAACACAAGCTTTCACGGAGGGTTGCAAATGTCTCCATTTTAAGATTTATATGCCTATGTTCCTCCACACATGGCTTTCCCTACTACTGCCACCACTTCTGTAGCCGTAGTGGAAACTTACTTAAAGGAAAGAGCCTCTATGATAGACTTACTCAAAGAATCTCTTCAGAAGGAACAAGAAAGAATGAAGTTATATGCTGATGCTTCTAGAGTCGATATAACATTTGAAGTGGGGGACTTGGTATACTTGAGGCTTTAACCTTAGAGACAATCCTCTGTTGCTTTAAGAAAGAACTTCAAGCTCTGAGCTAAGTTCTATGGTCCATTTCCAATCTTGCAAAAGGTGGGTAAGGTAGCCTATAGATTGGAGTTTCCCTCTAACTCTCTCATTCACCTAGTGTTCCATGTTTCTTAGTTAAAGAAACACATTGGCCTCAGGTACACTCCTTCTCCTGCACTGTCTGTTGTTGATCTTACAAGAGATATAATCATGTTGCCAGAAAAGGTGTTGGGCCACAAAACTGTGCTCATAGGTAAAAAGCTCGTACCCCAAGTGTTCATCCAATGAACCAATTCTTCCCCAGAAGACGCTACTTGGAAGGCCACAACAAATATTAAAGCTCACTATCCACGGTTTATCCTTGAGGACAAGGATCTTCGGGGGTGGGGGGTGCGCAATGTTGCATTCTCTGCAGTAAGGGATGTCCTGTTGGTCTTCCTATAATAACTAACTGGGTGTGTTTATCAATTATGTTATTGGTTACTACTGTCCGTTTGATAGAGGGCGCGTGCCCTTTATCCATTGTGTAAGAATTAGGTCTAATTATTGGTCATTTAAGTTGTAAGAGAACCCCGTGTTAAATCTATCTGAAAAGTTAATGAAACAAACCCATTTAGCTGCACATATTTGCACAGAGTTTTGGCCTGGATCTTCGATTCAGGAGGTGTTCAACACCATTTTATCTCATTTTTCTATCAATATGTTGCCTAGTCGTTGTGTTATCACAACAATTCCACAATCACATTGGCCCTTTCAGTATGGAAAAACAAGCCTGAAGTATCCGAAATGCATGTTCCACATCTTCTCAATCAATGGTTTCAACTATAATTCACAAGTGGTAGATAAATTTCATTGGTTAAATAATAGGACTTTGCTAGAGACATGAATAAACCATTAAATAGTTGTATTTCATGAATCCAGATTCGGTACAGATTACATCATGTTTCCCTCGATTTATAAAAATGTACGTAGCTCATCGCTCTTACATCAATAAGATCTTGAAAATGTGCGATCTATTTAACACATTAATATCATTGTTGGATCCTGACATTACAAAGAAAGCATTCCACGTAATAAGAAATCACCTCTAATATTATAGTTGGGATTTTTCTTTGCCCATCATATACTTTTTCATATACCGATGGACAACTTTGTGATGCCCAATGCATATTATCATTGATGCTACCTAGTATGGCTAGATATCCTCATTGTTTATTCTCCTCGATTGTCAATGCAACATCTATTATAGTTGTTGGCCTTAGGTTTTCAATACCGAACATATTTCATTGTAATTTTATAAAACCTACGAGTTATTTGCAAGATTGTAGTTTCTCTTATATGTAAGTATTCATCCGATACCTTAGTAAGTTAATATTTAAATGGATACATTGTGTTTTTGATTGGGTTCAACGCAAGAACTCCAACTACATCTTTTTTTGAACCAAAATATGAATTATGCAATATTACGTCAATTAGAATTCGACTAAAGAGGTCTTGGAATCTCCTTGGAAACATTTTGGGGATAAAACTAAGATTCTTATCAAATTAGTATTTCCATAAATGTTCGCCATATCAATTTGATGGGTATTGCAATCCAACATATGATTTTGAAACTTTCTATAGTAGCGAGTATAATAGCAAGCTAGGTCTGTCCCGCAGTGATTGTGATCGAGTGATTATCGATTCTAATCGATATTTAACTGAAAGTTTAACAACCTATTAAGGAATCATTATCCATAAATAAAAACGAATAAAAACGCTGATCAAACGAAAATAGATTACTTATTTACCTGAAACCTTTTTCATAGAATGTAAAAGTAGTTAAATTAACATAATTTTATTGGATGTTCCATTCATCTAAGATTTGGATACTTTTCCCTAGGTTTTCAATCATACAATCCTTTATAATAATGATTTACGAATTATTTACCGATTAAGTTGTTGATTTCGGACGAATTAAACGATACGAGTTAAAAAATTAGTAAATTTAAACATAATTGAACAAAATTCTAACCTAGGTTAATAATATTTTAATGGGTTTTTAGTGAAAACGAAGAAGAAGACAAATTAGAGTGGTGACAATTATAGTCAGATTTAATTTGACTTTTGTAGGTGGTAATTAAGAAAAGTAGAATTGAAAGTAGATTTACTTTAGACATTCTGATGGAGTGGTAAATAGGAAAAGTGAGGGTGGCAAACAGGTGGAACCATTTTTTTCCATAAATTATTTAAACGAGTATAGTGAAGTAAGAGTCCGATCTCACATAGAGAGCAAGGAATTCTTGTTTGTTAATTGTTATATTTCACTTTCCAAAAAATATTTTTTGAGTTTTAAACCAACTTATTCCAATAAAAATAAAAATAAAATAAATAAATGGTTGTGACTGAAAAAATAAAATACTGGTTAAGGTTTTAATCTTCCATCACCAAACATGTTCATCAATTGATTTGAAGTAACATTTGATCTCTTCCACCAACAATCCTAGAGTATCTCATCACGAATTTCCTCCGAGCGATTCCCTACCTTATATTTCACAGTCTAAACAACATTGTTTATCTAAGTCTTCGTTGAGTAAACTCATACGGGAAGTAAAACTTCATTAACGACTAGACAAAAACGAAACTCACAAGAATTACGTGTCATGTTAAAAAAGTTGGAGCCTAAACTAAAAGGGGAAGAGCGAATAATGCTACAATGACCGGGAGAATCTACGGGGGATTCTCCAGTGTTTCACAAAAATAAGAGAGCCCCGGGGACCCACCACCAGGAATTATAGGGGGCCTAGTTTTTGTGGGAGACACGGGAGAATCCTCGGTAGATTCTTCCGGTCAACAAATCATTACTGTCCGTTAGGGGTGTGCAGAAAAACCGAAACCATGGTTTTCACCCGCAACCGTCCGCAAAATTGCGGATGAAAACCAATCCGCAAGAGTCTATGGATCGGACACGGTTGAGTTTTCAAATCCGCAAGGTTTAGCGGTTTGGTTGTGGTTGGACTTTGAAATCCGCGGATTCACCCGCACCCGAAAAAATTGAGTTTTAGATTTTAGATTAGATTAAATATCTCTAATTTAATTTACTAGGAATAAGAGGTTCGTCCTCTTCAGAGAACATTTCAAGATCTGCATAATCTTCTTGAAGAAACTAAAGGTTTTGAAGCTTCTCGATGCTTGCATGTGATCCACTCCGTGCATTGTGAGAACTACTGGAAAAAGAAGCTGTGCCCTCCTCTTGATACTGAATATAAACACAAAACAAGGTAGCAGTTAATTATCCGCCAAAGGTGGTCTACTGTGGACAAGGATCCTGCTAAAGTACTAATCCAGGAAATTTATCCTGTTGTTTGTCAATTCATAGAGGAAATTAAATTCGTTTTCAAAAACAAGGTGCTACATAAAATGATTAAAGATCACTACACTTATCAGTTGCAGTGTTAATTAAGATTACTACCTAGTAAGTATATATTGTACTCATAATGTTGTGCAACAAAACTTTGGCATTTGCTTTATTGTTAGTAATTTATTATCATGGGAGTGAGACAGTGAGTTAACATAAATAGAGATATCAATTACCCATACGAAGGGATTTTTTCAGATAGGCTGACTTTATTTTTTTTATTTTTATGTTAAATTCTAAATTCGCGGTTAATCCGCATCCGGTCCGCATCACCCGCTAATCCGTGGATGTCAAATCCGCGGGTGATTGAGCCGGTTACGGTTCAATTTTCCAAATCCGCAACTTTGACGGTTTGGTTGCGGGTGACCCCTAATCCACAACCGTCCGTCCGTTGCACACCCCTACTGGCGGTAGCCATACCAGACCCAGAGACCGTGTTACAAACCTGTTTCGATTGCCAATTGATGCATCCCATGGGCCCGTAGAGGGCACGGGCCGAGGTACTATCATACTAGTGCAATTCTAGTGCGGAAGAGTTTCCCACTGAAATTGTCTCCAGGACAGCAAATAATTCTCCCCGCTCCTCCTCTCTTCCCCTTCATAGATTGAACTGCAACTACTTCGATTTTCAGTTTCAGTACATTAATGAACTCTCTCAGTCCTCTTCCCAAACAGAAAAACCCCTAAAAATGTGTTTAAAATTCTAGATCTTTAGCACATGATCGATCATGGCGAATTACTTAGCTCAATTTCAAACAATCAAGAGTGTTTCTGATCACTTGGTTATTTCAGGTAATTCGTCATCTTCCGTTTCATAATTTTCGTTCAAATTTTTTGATTATTTATGTAATTTTTTAGCACCACATTTAGTATCTTCCGATCTTGACTCCATTATGAATTACTTGATGTTAAGGTCAAACCTAATTTTTAGATTGTGAACGAAAAGCTCATATTTTAATTGTAGAGACTTCAAATGCTACACTTCTATTAATAAGACGGTTAGATTCTTAATAGTGATAAAAAAAATGTAATTATGTACTCAAATGAGTGTTTGTGGATTCAAATTATGTAATTATAACTCTGTTTGGATAATGGACTACTGTACAGTTGAAGATGTGAGCGATTTGTGGAACGTGGTTAAAAAGGAATTTGAAGAGCGTTTGCCATTTAAAAGAGCTTGTTTAAACAACAAGGCTCGGAACCCCGTGTATGTGGAAAAATTACCTGCTGAGTTCATTTTAACAACTGATGCAAGACTCAGAAGCCGATTTCCTCAAGAGCAGTCAATATTTTGGTTTCGGGAGCCATATGCAACTGTGGTCCTAGTTAGTTGCGAGGTATGTTCTAACTACTTTGTTTTAGTTCTTGTAGCATTGCTCAGGGTTTTATCAATTATATGTAGCAATCTTCATGCCAAATGTTTACCCAATATCCTAATTTTTGATCATCTGACATTCTTGCCATATAACACATGCTCACCTGGATTACTGAATGTGTGCATCTTTATGCAAAATTTGTGTGAAAAATTTCACATAATTGAGCTACCAAACGTATATGTATGGAACTTCACATACATTTAAAGTTTGCTAGTGTTCCTTCTTTGTTCTATATATATGTATGGAACTTCACACACACACATATGTATTCTACTATCAACGCAATAAAGTAGATTATTTCTGTCTTGGCAGGATTTTGATGAATTCAAGAACATTCTAAAACCGCGTCTAAAGTTGATTGTGCAAAATGATGAAAGGGAGTGGTTTATTGTATTTGTGTCAAAAGCTCACCCCAGCAATGACTCGGCTACTAAGTTGGCAAAAAAGATATATTCGAAGCTTGAGGTGGATTTTAGCTCAAAAAAGAGAGAAAGGTAAATAACAAAATTTTAGCTTTTTGACATGTCGTGTTTTGAATAGCTGGTTTTGTTCTGTCACCAGATTCCATTAAAGTATTCATGCCAGTAATATTTTCCTTAAAATGCGTTCTTCTATTTATCTTAATCATTCTAAGTCATCACTGAAACTTTTAGTTCTTTGTGGTCATCTGATCCTAAATTACTCAGGTGCTGCAAACTAGATTTGCATGGGCCAGAAACAAATTTTTGGGAGGATTTGGACTCTAAGATCATGGAGTCTATAAGAAATACACTGGATAGACGTGTTCAGTTCTATGAAGAGGAAATTCGCAGGCAAAGTGAACAGCGCTTCATGCCAAGTTGGAATTTTTGTAACTTCTTCATTTTGAAGGTTTTTATTTTTGTCTCCCATAGCTTACTATTCTTGTCTCTATGCTGCTAAAGACATTTTAAACTAGGTGGTGTTTCAATTCAGGACACACAACTGAATCCTATAGAAGTGCAAGATATTTTCTCTTAACTTTAATGTTCCAGCGGGGGAGGGAGGAGGGGTGTGTTGGGTTGTAAGCATGGGCTTGGGACCGTTGGTGTTGTGAATTTCAGGAGCTATACCCCATTCTGTTATCCCTCCCCAAAAAGAGTCGCTTATCATATTTGCTTGCCGCTGACTCTAGCTTTTACTTAATTTGCTTTGCAGGAAAGCTTGGCTTTTATGTTTCAGATGGCTCATTTGCATGAGGATTCGTTACGCGAGTACGACGAATTGGAACTTTGCTATTTGGAAACAGGTTCGCACTTCCTAGAAATATTGCATTCATTAATTATGCATTCTTTTTATATACTTCCAGACTTCACTATCGCTGCAGTATCATATACAGGATCATGAACATCGAGTTTGACTTTTTCTTTCTTTTAAAATAATGGTAATTATGCATTGAGCACACTACCTGGATAACAGATACAGATACACGGATCAATGCATATATTAATATGTCTATTTTCAGTGCTCTGTAGAGTGATATATTTCTCATATTTGCAGTTAATACTTCAGCCTTGAGAAAGAGGGATTTGGGAGGAATGGACCAAGGAGATGATCAGGCAGCACTCCTAAAACCCGAATATAAACCACTATCGCAGATCGTCCAAGATGATTCATTTAGAGAATTTGAATTTCGGCAGTATCTGTTTGCCTGTCAATCCATGGTGTGTAAATGATCCATATAACTCCGATTTATCTTTTGCTGAAAAGAAACCAACCAACCAAAGTTAGGACTTTGTGTCTGACCATGATGTAACTCTTTCCTGTTTTACTGGTCATCTCTCAGTTACCAAGTTCCTGCTTGGATCATACCGCAGTTTCTAGTACTGTCGTAATTCATAATTCTGTTTGAAAGTTTTCTATCTTTTCTTTAACAGTGAGGGTTTTACTGATCTTACGTTGCCAAATAAACACACTTCGGTTAACAATAACACTCTTCTGGTATCATTAGATTTTTACATAAGTATCTATGTAGTGATTAGTGAGCATGTTGTTGGATACATAGCATGTTCTTGACATTGTAATTGAGATCCTTGTTCTGTAAGGTTTGATTCATCTAGCATGCAAAAATTCTTTTCCAAGTTGGCCTTTCCACCAAGTATCCTGCTCTTTTATGGTCAACCACGTGTATTTGCTAGAAGAGAAAACGTTTAACTGTTAATGGGGAAGTATCTCTACTTCACTGTTTAGACATTTATGTTATAGTTATCTAGGTGGCTCATTTGGTGCATTTTGCAGTTGTTGTTCAAGCTAAATCGTCCGGTTGAGGTTGCTTCAAGAGGTCATTCTTTTATAATCAGCTTCTCGAAGGCCTTGGCATCACGAGAAGTATGTATTTATTTATCTGCCAATTATTAGTTATCAATGTTTTCTTGTTGCAGTTCCTTACTCTTTTTTTGCTCGAGCTCCTTGCAGCATCTCTTACCCTTCTGTTTGCGTGAAGTATGGGTAATAACCGCATGCTTAGCTTTAATTGATGCAACCAGTTCCCATTATAAGGATAAGGATAGGCTTGTGGCGCCTGATGTTGAGAAGGAGTTCCACCGCCTTCAGGGTGATCTTTATTCACTAAGTAGGGTTAAGGTATGCTTCTATGTATTTAACTAGTAATTGTACAATTAAGTGTTTGATTTGATCTGGGCTAGGCTGGGATGGGTTAGGCTTGATGTTGTTGGATTGGTCAGCCACACAATGTCTACGAATGCAGTAATCCAAGTCGCTTCTAGGGTTCTTAAGTTCGGCACTTTAACAAAAGATACTACTAGGTCTAAGTTCTAAAGAACCACTTCCACTATTAAAAGATTTGTACCTAGGGTTGCAATAAAAAATTGCGAGTTAACATGTCTAAAAGTTAGTTTCACATACTAATGGCACTAGTTTTAGTTTGCCAATGGAATTTTTTTATGGTGGTCCCAATGGTTCGATAGTGGGTGTGACAGTGGGTTGAGGAGAGCAATCTGTTGTGATTTTGTAACCAATATTTGTGCACTTCAGAAGTCAAATTTGGACACTTTTTAGCCCTTGTGTAGTTCAGGATTAACTTCTGGGAAGTTAATTAGTTGACATTCTTTACTTCTTTTATATGTATGTAAGAGCATACTCTTTAGTATATCACCCTCAATGAATTATAGTTTGTCAGTTTCTCTAACTATTACTACATTGATGGCAGTTCATGAGGCTTGCATATTTAATTGGATATGGACCAGAAATCGAAAGGAGTCCTGTTAACAGGTAAGATCAGATCTATTTACCTCAATTCAGTGTAAAACATCTTGTTGGTCATCAGGGTTGGACTTTATTGCCATATATGTTTAGACTGTGAACATCTTTCTATTTTTAACCTCCCATTTGAGCAGTGCTGCATTAAGCATGCTACCTTGGCCCAAGCCAACAGTATGGCCTTCACTTCCGACTGACGCTTCAGCAGAAGTGCTTACAAAAGAAAAAGTAAGTACATCTGTATAATCTATGCTAAAATTACTGATGAGGTGACTGTGAGCAAAATTAGGGTTAAAAAAACGCTATGATGAATGCATTATTTCGTAGTTGATCTACTTGGCGCCGATGTCATGAACACGGAAAAGAAGGACCTTTATAAACAATCCAAACTTATTTAGGGTCTTTATTCAAGAATCATGAACAAAACCATTATTGTCAGTAAACTTCATGTTCGATTAAAATATCGTTTCTAAAAATAATGGATATTGGTGTTACATGCGATACATTATAGGCTTCTTTCTTCCATAAACGTTTGTATCATTGCAGATGATTCTTCAAACAAACCCCAGATCCAAGCACTTTGGTATACAGAGGAAACCATTGCCTCTGGAACCTTCTGTGCTTCTACGAGAGGCTAATAGGCGAAGGGCTTCTCTTTCTGGGGGAAATATGTTTGAAATGTTCGATAGTCACCCAAGTTTCATTGATGGGTAATTTCTTTCGTCTCTGCTTTAATTTTGGCCTTCGGGTAAATTCTAGTAATATCTGAATTCGATGCAGTACTACCTTTTCTTTTTCTTTTTAGTTAAAATGGCATCTGTTTATTTTCTTTATTTGGGTACTTGCATAATATGTTGACAGCTCAGGAGTGGATGCAGCTCTGGGGATGCCAGTATCAAATAAGGTTAATGCGGGTATGCCCAGAACCAACTCTATACCAGGAAATTTTGAGAGCTTAGTTGATCGGCCTATGCGAATATCAGAAATTCATGTCGCTGCAGAGCATGCCCTGCAGCGTACAATTTCTGATCCTGATTTGTGGAAGTTCTTATCATCTGTAAACGACTTTGAGGTAAGCATTCTACAGAATTATGGATTTTTTTATTTTCCATGCTTTGTCATTGCATTGTGTTAGCACATTTTCTCTAATCATTTTATACCAGACATCTAATGCTGTTCGTTGCAGCAAAAATATCTCGAGCTAACAAAAGGTGCAGCTGATAATTATCACCATTCTTGGTGGAAAAGACATGGTGTTGTCCTAGACGGCGAGATTGCTGCTGTTTACTATAAACATGGAAATTTTGACCTAGCAGCTAAGTCATATGAGAAGGTTTGTGCTCTTTATGCTGGTGAAGGATGGCAGGACTTGCTGGCTGAAGTTCTTCCCAATTTGGCCGAGTGTCAAAAGATACTGAATGATGAAGCTGGTTATCTATCTTCTTGTGTAAGGCTGCTGTCACTGGATAGTGGCTTATTTTTAACTAAAGAACGCCAATCATTTCAGTCAGAGGTTGTTCAGATTGCCCATAGTGAAATGAAGCATCCCGTTCCTTTGGATGTGTCATCATTAGTAACATTTTCTGGGAATCCTGGCCCACCACTCGAGTTGTGTGATGGGGATCCTGGTACCCTAACTGTAACAGTCTGGAGTGGATTTCCTGATGATATAACACTTGATGCACTCAGTCTGTCTCTGATGGCTACATATAATGCTGATGAAGGTGCAAAGGTATTCATGTTGTCAATGTTATTTACTCTCGATTATATCATTGTAGTAGAAAGCATATGATATTTGCTAAGGTATTTATCAACAGTTTCTTGTTTTTCTTTTAATTTTCAGCCCATAATAAGTTCCAAACCGACCATATTGAAGCCCGGCAGGAACTCCATTACTCTTGCCATACCCCCACAAAAACCGGGATCATACATCTTGGGGGTTCTCACTGGGCAGATTGGGCACCTAAGGTTTCGATCGCACAGCTTCTCTAAAGGCGGACCTGCAGACAGTGATGATTTTATGAGCTACGAGAAGCCAGCACGGCCAATCTTAAAGGTAGTATTCCTTAACCAAAAAAGAGATGTTCAGGTGTAGACTCTGTCTCTTTGGAACTAGTGACAAAGCAAACTTGTAAGCTACAATGAATCTCGTTTCTGTCAAATAGATGATTTCTCCTTGGCCCTCAAATATGTACTTATGATTTTCTTGACCCTAGTAAGAAAGGGGCTCGATATTTTGCTGCCATGTATGTTTAAATGACTTCTCACTTGACATGGCTCCCTTTTTGCTCACTTACTAGACGATTCAAGGTTGTTTTGATAAAGATTTAACATGGACTGATTTTTGACAATACAATGCATTTTGTTTTATTGACACTCTATTGTGGATCTAGGCATGCAAGCAGGGTAGAGGAGTCAGTTATATCTAGATTGTGTAGCTCTTGAATTGTTATAAAGTTTGACACTCTTGAGGCTTGGTTGTATTTTGGGTGTTTCTTTTGCTGCAGAGCACCATCCTGGTGTTTTGTATGGTTGATGAAGTCTCAGTGTTTTGTATGGTTGATGAATTTGCTTCTGTAATTTTTAAAGAAATGTTGCTAAACGATATGAATATGGATATCTTCTGTTGTGTATGTTTGTTTGCTTTTTGTTTCTATTTATTATTCATTTACAAGCCTGTTTAAGTATCTGTTGCAGTTTGTGACTAACTTAACTATCTTTTCAGTTTCGCATCTAATAAACTTTCTCCTTGGTAGGTCTTCAAGCCAAGACCTCTAGTTGATCTTACTGCTGCCATATCGTCTGCTTTGCTGATGAATGAACCACAATGGATTGGATTAATAGTAACGCCTATTAACTACTCCCTTCGAGGTGCTTCCTTGCATATTGATACTGGTCCTGGCCTGAAAATTGAGGATTCACATGCTATTGAGATGGAGAATCACAGTAAGGTACTACAGAACACTGCTCGGACAGGGAACTCTGACGATTCTAAAAATGAAAGTTCTTCTGTTTCTGAAGAATTTGCGCAGCTGATGCTTAAAGATGGTAAAATAGAGTTGCCAGATTGGTCTAGCAATTCCGCCTCTGTTTTGTGGTTTCCTGTACATGCGACTGACAGTAGGTCGGCAGATGGAATTTCATCAGGTTAGAGAGTTTCCGATTGTTTATTAGTTAGAAGTATAATATAAGTGCATCTTGTTGATGCATCTTTGGGTGTTTAACTATTGTGGTGTTTTCTGCTTATGGACAGTTGCTGCTCAGAGACAAAGTATAGTTGATGGCATGAGAACAATAGCGTTGAAACTTGAATTTGGAATTTCTCGGAACCAGACATTTGAAAGGCAACATCTCTTTCATTTTAGTCATACCTTTTTATGAAGCAATCATATTACCAAAATTTAGGCCTCAAACACCTGTCTCCATGTGCAGGACTCTTGCTCTGCATTTCACTGATCCTTTCCATGTGAGTACACGTGTAGCAGACAAGTGCAATAGTGGTACTTTACTTTTGCAGGTAATTTAACAATTCAAATTATTCATTTTTCTTCAGTAACTCCTATATCAACAAATCGGACAAAGCATGCCAAGTGTAAAATGTCAAGCAAAGGATATTAATGTTTATTTTCTTTTAAATTCCTGTTCCTATACAACTTTAGGATTGGCATATACATATATAGGTTGTGAGCTATTTGTCAAGAATCCGTTGTGCCCGGTTGAGTTTAAAGAATACATCCAGTAAACTATGCAGTATTGGTTTCACATTCGTTGGTATATTTTAAGTTTGTGAATGTGGTTTGACTGGTTTCTTTTCTGGTGTATCAAGATAATCTGCAAAACTAGCAAATCAAATAGGAAATGTAATGAGACTTCCTGTTTTCTTGTCAAAATGTTGAGATGTTAAATATTTGCTGGTCTTGAAATTGCACAATTTTCTGAACTTCATTTTTTTAATTGGAAAAGTGTTTATATTGATGATCAAGAGAAAAGGTGTACAATAATAACTTGACTCAGCGAACTGAAAAAGGATTTGAAACCAACCAACGCAACATAGGACAGACAAAAACGAAATGAAGAACTTAAGGAGGCATAAAAGGCAACCTTCCCACACAGCCACAACCCAATCAGCAGATAAGCCATTCATTTTTACTCTTGGTTCTGCCCAGAAAAAAAACTTGTTAATCGATCTTGTTGATGATATCGGTAACTAATCTCTCTCCCCCCTGCATGGTTTTTCAAACTACTATGAACCCTTATAAGGGAAAGGGGTGCTTAGGAACATGGGGCAGCTGGAAGAACAAAGTCTATTGAGTGACCTAGATATTTGGGGTCCATGAGTTTGTTGATTTGTTTGCCCTACCGGTTTACTGAGATTGATTTCAAAATCTTCCTTCCTATGCTGCTACTTTTGTTTTTCTAGGTCACTCTGCATTCCCAAGTGAAGGCCACATTGACCATATTTGATGTGTGGCTTGATCTGCAAGATGGATTTGCTCATACAGGGGAGGGTGATGGCAGGCCAACTTCAAGCTTCTTCCCACTTGTCATTTCCCCATCATCTAGAGCTGGAATCCTGTTTGGGATCTGCTTAGGGAATGCAACAAATGGAGGTAAGCCAGATTTGGTGCTATTTTCAGCTTTTTAACATGAAATGAACAAATGCTCTTAAGGAGATGGAGCACATAGAAAAAATGAAGCAAAAGAAGGCTGGGGGTTTTGTTTATTTGCTGCTTTTATAAATTCAATATTCTCTATCTCCATGGGTGATTTTTTCTCAATGATTGATCAGTTTGAATTTGGAACTTCTGATTCAGTTCTTCCGTATGGTTATGGATTCATTTATTGTGGTGGCTAGGCAGGTTCACTGTATTCTTTGTCCTCTACAGGGTAGTAAGGTGTGATTTTTCCATGACAAACATTCTTAATCCTCTTAATTTTGCAGATGAAACTGCAAGGATAAATTCTGATAGTATATTAAATATCAGATATGGAATCTTAGGTGATAGAACAGTTGGAGCACATAATCCTGTAGCCACTGAATCTGAAGGTGATAAAAAAGATTTGCTCTTCAGGAGTGCACTCGTTCTGCAAAGGCCTGTGCTTGATCCATGCCTGGCGGTTGGATTTCTTCCCCTCCCCTCAGGTAGTCTGAGAGTTGGTCAGCTTGTTAGCATGAGATGGAGAATTGAAAGGTTAAAGGAATTTGACGAAAACACAATTTCCCCTGACAATGTGAGTCTTGTTTTATCAAAGAATTTTTAGAATCTGAAATGCCAACTAAGCTGTTCGATCATCTTATTAACATTCGAAATACACATGCAGCAAGATGAAGTATTATATGAAGTGAACACAAATCCCACAAACTGGATGATAGCTGGAAGGAAGCGCGGCCATGTTTCACTATCTACGAAGCAAGGTTTGCGATAAGAGAACATGTCTGTTTAGTAAAACTGTGAAATGTCAGTGCCTGCTATTTACATATGCAACATTTTCAGGTTCGAGGATCGTTATATCAATTACATGTGTACCTTTGGTGTCTGGATATATTCGTCCTCCTCAACTGAGTCTACCAAATCTGGATGATGCTAATATAAGCTGCAATCCTGCTGGCCCACACCTGGTCTGCATTTTACCTCCAGCTCTCAGTTCCTCATTTTGTATCCCAGCATAAATTAAGTGAGCTTTATCCTTGTCGGCTTCAGTAGTTATTCTTTCCTCCTACCACAAATATCCACCTTAGAAACCTGTAAAGTTACAATTTTGGTAATTCTCTGGTAATCACATACTTTTTTATATATTTTTTTTCTTCTGAGGAGAGTCTATTCTTTCATATGTAGTCCTTGTAGTTCCACCTCGCTTTTCCTTGTTTTCGTCTTTCTTTACTTCTTTTGTAATTCAAACATTAGATTTTGCGTGATGTGTAACTGAATATTTGATTTGTTAAGAAAACATCAATTCTGGCGATTCTTATGATCTTTCAAAATGAACAAACTGTGGATTGTTCATTAGAAATAAGCCCTTATACTGGTAGTTGGTGAATTTATTTCCAGAGACCAATTGTTCAAGTTAAAATGTTAGTATAGTTTTGAGCTACTGACTCTACCAGAATAAAAAGTTCGAATATAATTTCGTATAACTTAAATGGCAAGGGAAAAAAAATAAAATAAAATACTAGGCTCTACCGAGACTACAATTCTTTGAATCCAAAATGGGTTATGCTTATTCGAGAACTGTTTGCATTACCATGAAATTTAAGAAATTGAAGGTAGAAAAGAAAAATAAGTTCTAGTTTCTACAGTTTCCTAAATTCCAAACGCTTTCAAGCTTCAAGCAGCGAAGAGGTTCCAGTCATGGACTTTGAATTTAGCAACAACAAGTCTAAAAACCTCAGACATCGGTGTACATCCAGACTGCGCCGCAGGGGCAGTCAATCCAGCTCCAACAGAATTTGCAGTTTCACTCAGGAGATTCATCACAAACGGTTCATAGGCAGTAATTAGAACATCAGTTCCAACTTCTTTAAGCCGTAAATTCGCAATATAAACCTTAACATGATTCTGCGCTTCCGGTCCTTGCCGTCCCTAAGAAATCTTCATCTCCCCAATTGCTGTTGTCACTAGCGCTGCCTTCGGGTACCGAATTCCATCTGCCGTGAAAACTCCTGATTGCTCAATCACCGTGGTTCCTTCAGCGTTTTGTTCACCAGCAAGGTCTTGTAGAAACCAAACAGCACTACCATTATCTCCTACATCATGTTTTAAATCTAATAACTCAATTATGATGCTTTCATCTCTTGCAGGATCCGCATAGGCTTCTTGATGATCAGGAACTTGGCGGACATCACTAACATCCCGAAATCTATAAGGGAAACAAGTAGAAATTGCACCACCAAACAATTGATGCTCAACACAATTATCTCCTGGCATCTTCTTATTGCAGTCTGTACTAGCAGTTACCTACTTATCTGACGGTTTGCGTTTTTAACGCAGGAAATCTGAAATGGCGAGGCAAAAAAAGAAAGGAAAATAGATAAAAATACTAGGTTCTACCGAGACTTGAACTCGGGTTACTGGATTCAGAGTCCAATGTCCTGACCACTAGACCATAGAACCGGTGATTGATTCATTTGCAAAGGATCCTATTGATATTGAAAATATAATTTCTGAAGTTAAAACCCTCTCTTGACCCTAAACCATAACGTGAATCTGATGAGAAAATTGCACAAATTTATCTCTGCAACTCAACTGACACCCCGTCGATTCTCCGTTTCATCTCACCACAATCTTCCCGGTAGGAATGATCAAGGGACGAATCAAATCTCCGACTCTATCTGGAGCAAAACATTCCCTCCTATTTCAAGGTTCGTTTCGACTTCCTTTCCTCCTCCCGAATGGATAGAACCTTTTAGAATACTCAATCTTTTAGATGATTCTCCAACAATGGAATCCAATTTAGATGATTACTGTCAAAATTTTCTCATCAAATTATCACCTCATTTTGTCACTCAACTACTTATGTCCTCTCAGCTTAAACAAAACCCAAAATTAGCTCTTAAATTCTTTTATTGGGCTGGCAAACAAAGGAATAACTATTCTCACAGTTTAGATTCTTATGTTACATTAATTGGTATACTAGCATCGGTTAGAGACATAGAGGGAGTTAAAAATTTAGTCGGAGAAGTTAGAGATAGAGGTTTTTTTATGACTATTTCAACTTCAAATGCTTTGATTAAGAGTTTTGGGGTTTTAGGAATGGTTGAGGAATTATTATGGATTTGGCGAAGAATGATAGAAAACGGAATTGAGCCAAATTTGTTTACTTACAATATTATGATGGATGTATTGGTAAATTCAATGTGTATAGAATCTGCTGAGAAGGTTTTTGATGTTATGGAAAAGGGAAGAGTTCGTCCTGATGTTGTTACTTACAATATTATGATCAAAGGGTATTGTAAGTCGGGGAAAACAAGGGATGCAAAAGGTAAATTAAGAGAGATGGAAATGAAAAGGGTCGGTCCTGATAAAATTACATATCTTACTTTGATACAAGCTTGTTATTCGGAAGAGGATATTGCTTCTTGTGTGAGTCTTTTCAATGAACTGGTGGAGAAGAGACTGGAAATTCCTTCACATGCTTACAGTTTAGTGATTAGTGGACTTGTTAAAGAAGGGAAATGCTATGAAGGATTTGCTGTTTTTGATTGTATGGTTAAGAATGGTTGTAAAGCTAATGTGGCAATTTATACGGCTTTGATTGATGCTTTGGCGAAAAGTGGGAATGGAGAGGAAGCTATGAAGTTTTTCGAGAGAATGAAGGATGAAGGGTGTGAACCTGATGAGGTTACTTATGGGGTTATTGTAAATTGTTTATGTAAAACGGGGAAGTTGGACTTGGCCTTGGAGTATTTGAAGTTTGGTCATGAGAAAAACATTAGGGTTAATGCAGTAGTATATTCAAGTATAATTGATGGTCTTGGAAAAGGTGGTAGGGTTGATGAAGCAGAGAAGCTTTATGAAGAAATGCTCGATAAGGGATGTACACCAGATTCCTATTGCTATAACACACTCATTGATGCATTTACAAAGTGTGGAAAAATTGATGAAGCAGTAACCTTGTTTAAACGGATGGAGGATGTAGGTTGTGATCAGACAGTTTATACATACACTATTCTCATTAGTGGGTTGTTCAAAGAACATAAAACTGACAAAGCGTTGGAGATGTGGGATATGATGATCGACAAGGGTATAACACCCACTCCAGCATCTTTTAGAGCTCTTTCAACAGGGCTTTGTTTGTCAGGAAAGGTTGCTAGGGCTTGTAAGATTTTGGATGAGTTGGCTTCAATGGGAGTTATTCCAGAGACTGCATTTGAAGACATGATCCACGTTTTATGTAAAGCAGGTCATATAAAGGAGGCTTGCGAATTGGCAGATGGCATTGTTGATAGGGATCATGAGACACCTGGGCGTGTACGCACAGTCCTAATAAACGCATTAAGAAAAGCAGGTAACGTTGATCTGGCCCTGAAACTAATGCAAAGTCTGATTGGTATGCAGTATGACAGATGGGGTAGTATTAAAACACGGGATAAGTTTCGAAATCTCTTTGAGAGCTGAATCTTAGGGGTTACTTGAAATTAGATGTATTTGTTCAATATTTCATTTCATAAAGATGAGTTACCATCTTCATTGAAAATGTGAACAGTTTGAAGATTCATCGAATTTGTAAGATGGTACATTGCCTTTTTCTTGCACGAAATTTCTGGAGGGTGCAATCTTAATTTTGGATTGGATGCGTTAGACACTCGCACCCATTAGGTTAAGAAATTTTGTTTTGGAAGGTGCGGAGTCGACTACAATGTGATTTTAGTTTAGACTGTAAGAGCAATTCCTATGGGATGCCCATTTTGATCTCACTATGGGATTGACCAAAAGAGAAAAACCGATGGGAAAATTAGTTAGTTTATTGGTTTTGCCCATTGCGGTCCAACAAGAGCCGCGTGCTTTTTCCTAATCCGCGCGGTTCAACACCAACCGTCAATTGATTCGCCTCGGCCGCGTCTCCCCACATAATCTGCTGGTGGTTTAACAATCTGTGCGGCTTTAGTTTGGACGACAACGAATATATCTGAACGGCTACAAAATTTAATCATCCAACGGCTCTTTTTGAATTTCCCATAAATACTCATTTCTCGCACCATATCAAATTATACTTTCTCCAAACCTCACATGTCACATAGAATCTTTTCATTCAGTATTATGCGCTCAAGCATGTCTCGACCATTGTTAGTTCGTCGACCTCACTATGCTCGAGAAGAAGATTAAGCTATTTACATAAACTATATGTTGTTACAAACTCAACTTTCTGAAACACACTATCCGGGTATGCATTTCTGGAGGGTTATTTACGAGAAGTTCTACAATGACACCCATAACCCCCTAGTGATGTTGCTATAAATGACCCACAATCTTGTTTTGAGGCATTTAAGAAAGATGTAAGTGAATTTGTAGCTTTGATCATGCAAGTCAATCGATTTAAACTGAGAGGTGAAACTGATGTCGATCTGGTAATCAAGAAGATCTTTAGATGAATGACGAAGATGGAAAAATATGATTTTTCGTTTCGAAGATCGTTTCGAAATGCTTAAGGTGTTGAAGAACTTCAACCTCTTCTTGTTAGTTGTTGTTCCACCGAGTACATCTCAGTGAAGATGGTCAATTACAAGTATTTCGATTGGTTAACTGAGTTAACAAATTGAATGGTTGTTTTTACTTTAAAACATATGTGATTTGATTTCAATACAAAGCCGTACTTTTCATTAATTAAAATTTGAAATACAAACGTAGCAGAAATAAAAGTTACAAGTTTCCTAATGTCGTTTGTCATTGGCTTCTTCCCCTTGATTCCATTCTCCAAGTTTCGGAATAGTCCCACCTGCCAACAAACTTGAGAATTGACCTATATCTCCATACTGCTAAAAACCAGAAGCGGGTGCTTGTAAACCAGGAGTGTTGCTATAAATGTAGAAGAGGTTGCTTGTGGTGGTGCAACAGTACAATAACCTTCATTCTGGTTCCAGGGCGAGAATAATATGAAATGCGTCTCGGATCTAGTTGAATTACTTGATGTTGGGAAATAGGGACAGATTGTGGTTCAGTTTCTGGAAATTGTATATCTCTCACTTGTGTAACTCCCACATTCTCGTGCCATGATGAATTGATCCTAGAAGTACTGCCAGAATTATCACGACCATCGGGATTTACAAATCGACTAAATCCAAACATGGTATCCGTCTGCCATTTCTGAAGAATATTCAAGTGCCTAGCCCTCATTTCTTGATTTAGCCAATACATATCGTTAATTCCGGTCTTCAATTGATCTTTACTGATATCCACATTGTAATATGGATAGGTACGTTTAGTAGCTGTCGAAACTATTGGGTTCGTGACTGGATCTCCTTGTAAAGGTATATTTGGAAACTCCCAACATATTTAAGGAAAATTTGATGAAGATGATGAAGAACTTCCATCTACGATGGGGTAAGTCATAAGGTGTGGGTTTTCTGAAGGTGTCTGGTTAAGAATGATTAACTTATCACGAAACGTACGACCTAACGTTGGAAAATCAAATCCATATATGTGCATGTGGTGAACACTAATTGTCGTACTCGTAATTGTCTGGTAACATTTGAGATGTTGTGCTTCAGTAATATGTATATCAGCATTTAATTCAAACCTCTCCCGTGGCGTCTGTCGCAACCTATCAAAGTGATGCAGAGATTTGAATCTGTTTTGACGGATTAATCGCATTTGCAGAAGTATTCTATAACTGGAAAAATAGTCTTTCTCCCCAATACTAAACACCTCTGCTCATCTCGGGTGTGGAAAAGAAAACTCTTCGGTATGGATAATCAAAAATAGCTTGTACGTCGGGTTCTCCGAACTCATAAAATCAATATAAGAATGAACAATAACATTTTGGTGACTAAGTGTCATTTGTTGATATCTTTGAACAAAACCGAAAAGCGCACCATTGTCACCACTGTCCCTAGCCCAGTTACTCTTGATGTACATGTTTATTATTGGAACTCTAGGGGTGTTAGTTTAAGAGCTGGTTTACTGACACATAAGTAGGTATACCACCAATACTGGAAATAAATTCATAATTTAGTATTTTGATCGTGTTTTTTTTCCAGAAAAATACTTAATTTAAAAAGAAGAAATTATATATTTACCTCTACGATGCCCCAGAAATAAGTGAAGTTGATTACACCTACGGATGCTGCATTGAGGCACCAATACACTTTTGCTAAAATTGCAGACCCCCAATTATAATATGGTGCACTATGAAGATCTTGTAAAGCTTCAATCCAACTAACATGAGCAACAATGGTTGAGTTAAGAAAGAACATCTTACCCAATAACCATAACACAAACACTCTTTCGAGTTCCTCATATTCAGCTATATTTATTGAGCATGCTTTGAGCATTACAAAAATCTTCAACGTTAAACAATATACTCCACATCCTCCTTTCAACTCTTTATGATCTTCTCGTACACGTGATCCTAAAAACAAGGGAAGAAACGTCATCCATCTATTATTTGACATCCATTCGTCTTAGTTGAATGGTGCAGGGGATCCCATCCCACTTGAAATTCCACAAATGAAATACAAATCAAGGGGGTAATTCCTATGACAAGAATGATATCATCTAATTAATTGTTTTGTATTAATCAACAATTGCTTAAAAGTAAGTTCTAATTTTAGTTTAACAAGTTTACCAATTAGAAAGTCCAAGAAATGGAACGTGTGCGTCGTAGATCACCACCTTTCTATCACTATTCTCGTAATAACGTTGTTGTGTTTCACCTTTTGATCAATATTATCGTAATGACGCCAGGGATATCTATCAACTCTCTTGAACTGGAGATGGTAGACCTAGATAAACATGATTTAAGCATATGTTCCCCTCATTTTATAATATCTGGACCGTTCTTGATGCCCCAACACATGACCTATGATCAAGTTTGGATCAACAACTATATTTGGCGAAGAAAACTCTGCATCACGATTTTGAGTATAATCGACATTTGCAGTATGCATTGGTATTCTTTCATCTTTTTTATATATTTTTATCCTTATACTATTGTGACATCCTTCATTTTGCGTACTTTATACTAAAATTGTAAATAACAAGTAAAAGATTCTGTTTAGAAAAATTATGAAGAAGAGAGTGGAGTGGTGTGAGTGAAAATAGAGGTATTTATATGGTTTGAGAGTTATAGCCATTGAGAATAGAGTCGTTGGGTTTACCGCTGTAGGATCTTTTCAACTGGCCCGATGTTGGCCACCCTATGCCCGCAGATCTTGTCTGCCTGCAGGAGGATCTTGTCTACCTGCGCGCTTCTTCATCTTTCGCTTATTACATTTCCCATAGTGGAAATCCATCTTTGCACATCCACATGTCTTTGCAAAATTTATTTTCTGTTCGCTTCCATAGAAACCGCCCTAGGTACATGTATATGGATGTTGAAATGACGAGGGTATCAAGTACACCACAATCTTTTCGATATCAACCTGTATGATAGATACCTTGTATGATCTAATATAGACAAAACATTGTCAAGAAGATAGCAACCATAATGTATACACTTGGTATATTTTACAAGTCCGGGACCGAACCTAACTATAGGGATCAACCCAAGTGTTTTGATTAACGTACAAGTGCAATTACTTTATTATAACTGTTGATACATGAAAAATAACACCCCTTAGCGGGATGGGGATGCCCCAAAGAGTAGGGATAAAACTTGGGTCAAGACGTAGGAGCTTGGGGATTAAACCCAAGCCCACATAAAAGATACCCATAAAGGGTGGAAGGACAAATGAGGAATTAACAAAGAAGGAAGAGGTTATGTTAAGGAATGACATTAGTGGTAATTAAGAAGGTTTAGGACATGTGGAATGATGTCATAAAAAGAGGGGTTTTTAGAAATTCCTATATAAGGAAGGACAAGGTACAATGGAAAGGCAACTCTCTCTCTTACTATTATTGGTATTGTGAGGTCATGTGCAATAGCTAGGACGGGTAGGACCTAAACCGAAATCTGGGTATTAACATTTGGCGACCAAACCCGGAGGCTCGTGCCTAGTTCACAATGACCCATACAGAAGGCGCTAACTCAGGCGCAGCCGGAAACCCAAGCAAACCCATGCTTAACCCAGAAGGAGAGAGAGTTGGTATAGTGACAGACCCGATTACGCAAGCGAAGAAATCAAGTGCTCCGCGTGAAGGAGATAAACAACACGAGAGCGAAGAAGTATCACCCACTCAGACCTCCCTCGAGAAGATGCAAAAAGAGTTGGAAGAGCATGTACGAAGGGAGCGAGAGCTGAAAAAACTCATGAAGATGGCCAACGCGGGAAAAAACGTCAAATAAACAACACAAGACGCGAAAGAAGAAGTAGAAGGCGAACCAATGGCTATGACTCAAGAGGCGATTGCAAGATACCTAGAATCGAATTAAAGAATTGTGAAGCAAGACAATTACAACTTCATGGAGAGCCCTTACTCCTCGGAAATCATAGAATACCAGTACCCGGAGGATTATACTTCATCGAAATTAAAAGTCTACAATGGCTAAGGTAATGCGAGAGAACACCTAAGTCGATTCCTGTTTACAATGAACGATCGCGCGGCAGATGGAAAGCTATGTTTGAGAGAGTTCCCGAAGTCATTGACTGATACGACATTCACCTGGTACGACAACCTCAAGCCAGGAAGTGTACATTCATGGTCCGCCATGTCGACACTTTTCCTCAGAAAGTTCTATTCAGCAAAAAGGAAGGTCACAACTATAGACTTGAGCAAGTGCAATCAACGCCTAGGTGAAGAGATAGGAAAATACATCGCCTGGTTCCGCCTTCTCACTCTCGATTTCCATGAAGATGTTAAAGAGGAAGCGCTAGTCTAAATTTGCGTTCGAGGAATGACCCTATCCTTCAAAAAGAATCTGGTGAACTTCCACTTCCCCACGTTCGTATGTTTAGAGGAGGCAGTGTCAAGGATCGCTGATTGTGTTGAAAAACCAAGCTCGGACTATGTTTGGCGGAACTCAGTTAATATTGCATCAACCGCGCCAAGAAACACTCGTCCAAACAATAGTCGCGACGGCTGGGGAGCACAAGCACTTCCACCACCTCTGCCTTGCAACAAGGAGCAGATTGTTGGACTGCTAGAACAATGGATAAAAAACAAGGAAACACAATTTCCTCCAACAAAGGTGGATGCTAGCACCCTCGATAAAAGTGATGTGCGCTATTGTCACTTCCATCGAAGGATACAACACCCTACAGTTGGCTGCTTTAACCTGCGAAGGATGTTTTAGAAGAAGCTGGAAATAGGGGAAATCGAAATGAACAAGGCGGAGGACAGCAAAGCAACCCAACATAATGTGATGATGGTGTATCATGACCCAAGCGGGGATGTCTGGAGACCCTAGATTGAAGACGAGAAAGCATGTGAATTGGATGTGGAAAACCCCACTTTCGCTAACACAGATAGCGTGGCTCATCAATTCGCTAAGATGGTACTGGCCAAATAATTTTTCGACTCACTCGGTTTTAGTGAGGATCAAATCAAGGAAGCGTCTAAAGCCATAGAAGCCATAGCAGCAGGAAGTCCCTGCGGTATCCTCCCCAAGGAAGCAATCGTATTCACCAATGAAGACACCTGCTAACCGGGAGAGCACCTCCGGCCACTATATCTCAATGTTTACATCAACAGACAGACGTTAAAGAGGGATTTTATTGACGGGGGTGCGTCCTTAAATTTAATTTCAACGCACACGCTCGATATTTTAGGCATACTACGTTCCATGATAAGAATGCGAGTCACCACGGTGAAGGGATTTGGAGGACATGCCCAAACAACTATTGAAATCGTTAACCTAGCAATGAAAATCGGTCATATCCTAGGGACCACGCCTTTTTATGTTCTAGAAGATGATACCACCTTCCACGTACTACTCGGGCGAGGCTGGCTACTCAATCACAAGGTGGTTGCGTCAACATACCATCAATGCGTAAAAACCAACATAGGAGGCAAGCAGTATCAAATCCCCGCCACGAGCAACCCTTTCGACCCGGAAGAAGCATATATGGCGGATGCAGTTTTCTATAATGAGCCGAGAAAGGAGGATGAAGTGCCTGAGGTCAAAATCACCCCACTGCCAAAGTGGGAAGAAGTTTAGAAAGCGGAACCAACCAAATTTGTGTTAAGCCCGTCAAGGATGGTGTTCCCAACAGAAAGGATGAGAAATCAGGGTGAAGAACCTAGTTTCTAACGCTTCTCCAAGCCTGATGGAGGATATGTGTATCGGTTATAGCAATTAATCGAGGGAATACCCGCGAGTGATCAAAACCATGCTGACGAGTTAATGAGTGAAGCGGAGATTCCCGATGAAGACGCAAACCAAAACCTGGACGAACTTCCCTACAACACGATTGATGACCAAGAATTATGCAATCAGTTAGCAAGAGTCACTATAAAGGCTGACGAAGAGCGAACACCAGAGAACTTCACTGTGGATGAGATGGAAGAAATTAACATAGGAACACAAGAAGACAAGCGTCCCATCATGTTAAGCAAAAGTCTGGATCAAAAGGAGAGAGAATCATTGATCACGTTACTCAAAGAATACAAGGATGTCTTCGCCTACGACTATGATGAAATGCCGGGTTTAGATAGCAACCTCGTGATGCATAGTCTGGGGGTATCGCCTGAGTTCAAGCCTGTGAAGCAAAGAAGTCGCGAGTTTCCTAGAGAAACCTCCCTCGCAATAAAGGAGGAAGTAGAACGGCTGCTCAAAGCCAAGTTCATAAAGCCGATACAACACCCCACTTGGTTGGATAACATCGTACCGGTAACCAAGAAAAATGGAAAAGTCAGGTGCTGTGTGGATTATAGAGATTTAAACTGTGCTCGCCCGAAAGATGACTTCCCATTGCCAAACATTGAAATGACGTTAGACGCAACTGGGAAAAAGAAGAGGTACTCTTTCATGGATGGCTTCAGCGGATATAACCAAGTGAAGATGGACCCAGTGGGTGCAAAGAATATCGCTTCCAAACCCCATATGGCAACTTCTATTACGTAGTAATGCCGTTTGGATTGAAGAACACCGACGCCACATACCAGCGCACCATGACTTCAATATTTCACTTCTGTTGCATCAAACAATAGAAGTATATGTTGATGACATCGTAGTGAAGAAACAGGAGGCATAGGACCACATCTCTCACCTAATGACGGCCTTCGAAAGGTGCTTAAAGTTCAAACTCAGAATGAACCCTCTCAAGTGCGCCTTTGGGGTCACATCTGCGAAATTCTTGGGCTTTTTAGTGAACAACGAAGGAATTCAAGTGGATCCAAGCAAGTTTGAAGCAATCGCAACAATGACTCCACCATCAAACACCAGAGAGTTGCAAGCTTTTATAGGACGAATATCGTACATACGCTGCTTCGTACCTGGTTTAGCATAACTGATGACTGCATTCCTTCCGTTGCTGAAAAAAGGTGCACCCTTCGAGTGGGGAGAAACGCAATGCGCCGCATTCGAAAAGCTGAAGCAATATCTTGTTAGCCCCAAGATCCTTAGACCTCCTATACGCGGGGTCCCTCTTTACCTCTACACAACGTTTACCAGCTCGGCGATCGGTGCAGTTATCGGCAAGACATGGGGGGGGGGACTGAACTATCATCCATCTATTACGTGAGTTGGGTCTTACGTGATGCGGAATTGAGATATCTGCGTGTAGATCAGGCCTGTTTAGCCTTCATATACGCGACCCAAAAACTGCGCCCCTATCTCTTAACACACGAAACCATTGTGGTGGCAGCAGCGAACCCGATAGCGTAGTTAGCTTCAAAGCCGGTCCTTACAGGGAGAACCACCCGATGTATGCTTCAATTGTCGGAATTCGAGATCAAATACCAGCGGCCAAACGCCGTAAGAGGACAAGCAATAACTGACCTTATGGCTATGTTCCCGGGAGCGGGAGACGATGAAGTACACGAGTATATACCCGGAAAAGTCGTGGCTGCCGACGCTGACAAACCTTGGGTCATGTTCTTTGATGGATATTCCCACAGATCTGTCAGAGGAGCGGGAGTGGTCTTCGAAACCCCACAGGGAGAACTATTCTTATATTCATTCAAGTTGGACTTCCCATGCAGTAATAATGTAGCAGAGTACGAAGCCGTAATTCTAGGACTCCAAATGGCAAAAGAGCTCAATCTCAGAAGTGTTGAAGTCAAAGGAGATTCTCGGCTTGCTACGAATCAAGTGAATGACGACTTTTGCGTCAAAGAACCACACCTGGCACCCTACCGAGCGGAAGCCCAAAGACTAATGAGTCAAACGGGATCAACTTTAGACCATACCGACAGGGCGGAAACAAACACGCGGATACCCTGGAAACAATGGCGAGCAAAGTACATTTAAAAGATGGATAAGAGAGGACGGTCATAATACGAAGAAGAGGGTTACCTAGAACGTGGAAGGAAGACTTGTCCTTCGAGGAGGAAGACGATTGGATAAAAGTATACATCGATGATTTGATGCAGATAAATGAAGAGCGGGTGATCCCCACCCAAGCTCTAAAACAATTTGTGATGATTCAAGGCGCGTTGTACTACCGGGCGGCCGGAGGATCCCTTGCAAGATGCGTAAATAAAAGGGAAGCAGAGAAGCTGCTGCAATGATTACACGCGAAGACATGTGGACAGACCGGTGCTGTCCACTTATACAGAAAGCTTCAGAGGATGGGCGTATATTGGCCAAGCTTGTCAGCTCAAGCAGCATCACCCCAGGATAGTTGTGCCGATTGTCAAGCTCCGCCACAACCTGCAAAAGTCTTAACGATCGAGGAAATAGACTGGAGACAGCGTTACATTGACTTCATCCAGCACAGGAAACTGCCTAGCGACAGACAAACGGCTCTAAAAATACAGAGGAAGGCGCCGCGTTTCTTCATCCATGAAGGCGTGCTCTACCGGAAAAGCTATGGTAACGTCGCGTTGCGATGCCTGTCGAATCAAGAAGCAATGGAAGTCATGACCCGATCTCATGATGCAGAACACCAAGGGATGCGAAAGTTGTTCCTACAACTGTATGAAGGAAGGTTTTACTAGCCTACCATGTAAAGTGACACCGCGGAACACGCTCGAAGATGCCTGCGGTGCAAGAAACATGAGAATTTAATCCAGGCGCCTCACGCACTATTGCATAGCATAGTAACGTCGTGGCCATTTCATAGTTGGGGGATCGATCTCATAGGTCCGATCAACCCAACATCCTCGAGACGACACAAGTACATAATCACCGCCACCAAATACGCGTCAAAATGGGTTGAAGCTATACCCCTCAAAGACTACGCTGGAGATACAATAGCCGCGTTCATCAAAGAGCACATCATTTGCAGATTCGGTGCACCTATGATAATCAAGGCATATAATGCAAAATCATTTGTGAATAAGGATGTGATCGATCTACTCCGCCAATACAATGTAAGACTTCACACGTCTACCCTTATTACCCAGAGGAAATGGGCAGGCAGAGGCAACGAACAATACGCTCATCCGCATCCTTAGTAGGCTAGTGCATGACCACCATAGGGAATGGCACGAACAGCTGTCGTTGGCACTTTGGGTATATAGAATCTCTAAACGAAGTTCCACCGGCGCATCCCCTTATTCACTGGTCTACGGAGAAGACACAATTCTACCTGCATAGATAGCAATCCCATCCGCGAGAGTAGCAATGGCTAGCCATACCACGCCATATGAAGTGAGCCGCTTTGCACATTTAGATACAATATAGGAAAGAAGAACGCGGGCATAAAGGTTCGCGGAAGCTTACAGAAAGCGCGCAACCAACTACTACAACCAGAACGTAAAAGAGAGGACATTCAAGGTCGGTGAGCTAGTCTTGAAAATCGCCCCGCACGTACAAAGGAATGCCAGTGCTAGAAAATTCGCGGCAAATTGGGAAGACCCTTTTACAATAAGAAAGGCGGCGGAAAGAGGATAGTACAAGCTTCGACGCATGAACGAAACTAAATTTAAGACGCCCATCAATGGCAAATGGTTGAATAAATTTTACGCACGAGTCATGCCATGTAAACACCATCCTCGATAAATAAAGTAAGTTGCAAAAAAAAAAATGCTTTCGCTTGACTAAAATTCTACAAAAGGTCTCAGGGCAGCCAAAGGCGCCTGATTGACTGAAAAATTCTACAAAAGGTCTCAGGACAGCCAAGGGCGCCTGATTGACTGACAAACTTTACAAAAAGTCTCAAGACAGCCAAAGGCCCCTGATTGACTGACAAATTCTACAAAAGGTCTCAGGGCAGCCAAGGGCGCCTGATTGACTGACAAACTTTACAAAAGGTCTCAGGGCAGCCAAGGGCGCCTGATCGACTGACAAAATCTACAAAAGGTCTCAGCGAAGCCAAAGACGCCTGATTGACTGATAAATTCTACAAAAGGTCTCAGGGCAGCCAAGGGTGCCTGATCGACTGACAAATTCTACAAAAGGTCTCAGGGCAGCCAAAGGCGCCTGATCGACTGACAAGATCTACAAAAGGTCTCAGGGCAGCCAAAGGCGCCTGATCGACTGACAAATTCTACAAAAAAGTCTCAGAACAGCCAAAGGCGCCTGATCGACTAACACATTATACAAATTCGCGGGACAGCCAAAGGCGCCCGATTGACTGTAAGTCTTCAAAAGAGTCTCAGGGCAGCCAAGGGCACCTGATCGACTGACAAATTCTACAAAAAGGTCTCAGGGCAGCCAAAGGCGCCTGATCGACTGAAAAAATCTACAAAAGGTCTCAGAGCAGCCAAAGGCGCCTGATCGACTAACACATTATACAAAGCCGCGGGACAGCCAAAAGCGCCCGATTGGATGTAAGTCTTCAAAAGAGTCCCAGGGAAGCCAAGGGCGCCTGATTGACTGGCAAACCCTGCAAAAGTCTCAAATTCTTCAAAAGAGTCTCAGGGAAGCCGAAGGCGCTTGGTTAACCGATAAATTTCGAGGAAAGAAAAGGAGGGGGGAGTAGGCGCGTTTAACCAACGCCTGCCCCACCCAGTATCCTTGAAACAAAGGAACAAGGGGGGGGGGGGGGGGGGGGGGGGGGAGGGTCGCCCCACCCAAAACCCTTGAGATAAAAGGACAAAAAGGGGGGGGGAGTAGGCGCGTTTAACCAACGCCCGCCCCACTCAAAACCCTTGAAACAAAAGAACAAAAACAAGGAGGGGGGGGGGGCCCACCCAAAACCCTTGAAACAAAAGAACAAAAACAAAAAGGGGGGGGGGGGGGAGTAGGCGCGTTTAACCAACGCCCGCCCCACCCAAAACCCTTGAAACAAAAAGACAAAATGGGGGGGGGGGAATAGGTGCGTTTAACCAACGTCCACCCCACCCAGTATCTTTGTAACAAAAGGACAAAAAAGGGGGGGGGGGAGTAGGCGCATTTAACCAATGCCCGCCCCACCCAGTATCCTTGAAATAAAGGAATCTCTGCATAAAAAGGAGGGGAAACAGTTGCGTTTAGAAAACTCCCATCTCACCATCCTCATAAAAAAAGAGAGGGGGAGAGGGGGAAGGAGTAAGCACATTCAACAAACATCCACTCCACCCAGTAACCCCTTGCTATACAAACATACAACAATATTTTCAAATTAAAAAGCGAAGATCACTTGCACCATTTCAAAAAAAAAACACAAACAACACACAAAAGAACTAGATAACTAAATACATCCCACAAAGGGACACACAACCTAACCAACTATCAACGTCCGACAACGAGCAATGTCCGCGTCCAAAGAATCCACCATCAAGCGGCCATTGTCGCATTGCGCAGTAGCCAAACGGAGATCCTAATCAGCTTAATTCACCAATTTAAGGATGTCCTTAATAACATTACTATCAGCCCCGGCCCCACATGCGACTTAAAGAGTATCTTCATGATCGTCGTATTCCTTGCGCACCTTATCCTGATGAATCAACCCGAGCGTCCGCAGTGGACCCGCTTCCTCCTTCAGAATCAATAAACGAGCCAACTCGTCCTCGAATGATCTTCCCCTTGGCCTTCGTCCCGCGATCCAATGCAAGAGTTCCCTCATGCTCATCACGATCCTGACGAGCCAAAGCAAGAGTGACCTCTTCCTCCTTAATGCCGACCTTCTGAAGCGCAGCAACATGATCAGGGTTAGAACGAATACGAGCTGCCCAATGTGTCCATACTGGATGAGTCTTGGACTTGAAACGAATATCAATAGAGGGAAGGTTGCAATCTCCACGATGAATGACCATTCGAGGAGCAGTTTTGAATATAAAGGAATACATGCTCTCCGATTCAGGTTGCATAAGACATCCAGGAGCAGCAGGGTAAGGCAGCACAGAAGGATTTAGGAGACGAGAAATTAAAACATCTTCTAGAGGGAAAGCGCATTTACCTCCGCGGAATTCCCTTAACCTTAGGGCGTGTTTAGAGCATGGGAAGAAAGAATAATGTTGAAAAAGGAAGAAGTTGACAGTCATATATAAGAAGGTCTCAAGGCCGAACGTGGCTGTTATGAGTAAGAATGACAACCGTCAGAAACTGAAAGGATTAAGGGTTTTGCACGATGAGGAGTCAAAACGTCGCCCACGATCACGGGTCCGACGAGATAACAAAGATCGTTGTGGACACAAGGAGACGTCCCAAAAAATCTTTTGACTATTGGATTAATCATCCAATGATTAATCCAATAGTCAGGGGACTAATGTTGATACATGAAAAATAACACCCCTTAGCGGAATGGGGATGCCCCAAAGAGTAGGGATAAAACTTGGGTCAAGGCGTAGAAGCTTGGGAGTAAACCCAAGACCACATAAAAGATACCCATAAAGGGTGGAAGGACAAAGGAGGAATTAACAAAGAAGGAAGATGTTATGTTAAGAAATGACATTAGTGGTAATTAAGAAGGTTTAAGACATGTGGAATGATGTCATAAAAAGCGGGGTTTTTAGAAAAGCCTATATAAGGAAGGACAAGGTACAATGGAAAGACAACTCTCTCTCTTACTATTATTGGTATTGTGAGGTCATGTGCAATAGCTAAGACGGGTAGGACCTAAACCGAAATTTGGGTATTAACAATAACTAAAACAATAATTATAATGCAAAAGGTTAAGTAAAAGCATACAACAAGATTTTTTCCACGAGGAAACCGCAAATGCAGAAATACCCTAGGACCTAGTCAAGTTTTGAATACTCTCAGAATTAAGCCACTATACAAAGACCACTACCAACTTCGTATAGTTGAGACCAAGTAAAATACCTCCAGTTACCTAGTTTCCTCAGTATCCTATGCCTACAACTAATCTGGCCAACATACATGAATCCTAAGATAGAGTCCACTATTGTAAGTTGCTTCACTAGCCGTGAAGACTTCTTGCACCAACTCCTTTGGATCTTATTCCGAAACAGTTAATGACTAAATTGTATTTGGTAACTGCTCTCTCAATCTCAAAGGCTCTCCCATTTAATCTATTAAACTCCTTCGTTTGGTAAAATCTACCAAGATCTAGATTATCGAGATATCCAGATCTAGGTATACAAACTACCAGATTTGGATACTGAAGCATACCACCAAATGATAGTTTGACGATTTCATACGACTAACAGTAAGATGTCTATCACAAGGTAAACAACGCTAAGCTGGATCCCAGCCGATCAAGTATGTGCACAGAATAAATCACAAAGATATGAAACTAATAAGAAATCTTATTGTCTTCAAATATCCGATGTCTTTAATGTGCCTGCACAAATAAACTTAATTCCACTTATGATCGACCACACACAAAATGGATTATGTTAACAATGGATGATCACAAGTCAACGTCGGATTTAAAGACAAATCTGAACCACCGTTAATATCTTGATATAGTTTGACTGGTCTTATGTCAGAAGAGAATGATCTCAAGAATAATCAAACCAGGTGCAATCAAGGTTTAACAACCGTTAAAAATCAAATCAATAATCGAAAACTAAAATAACAATGCAAATTATTCGTTTCCCACCAACGGTACTATCTAGACGCTTCTTGATCCAATATAAGTCTTTAAACTAGTGAATGTAAGAGATTTCGTCGAATTAGGTTACTCTCCTCCCCAATAAAGTCAAAAAAATAAAGTGCCCGCCTCAGGATAAGTTTGTAAGAAGAAAAAGCTTCATTATTTATAGACCAAGGTAGTTTGGACATCAAGGAATTTCCATAACCGAAAATATTCCCAAGATATGCAATAAGCACCAATATTTAGTTTTTCCTAATTTCAACAAATATCCAACTGTAATACCGAAATCCCCCATGGATGACAACTCAATATTAGTTGGTATACAAGTATACTTTATTAATATATCTTCTAGAGCTGTGTTTTACTGCTGGAAAAATAAAACATATATACTCGAAAATCTCAATAGAAGATTCTCAAACATTTAGGTTTGGGATCTCACCTTGAGTATTAAGGAATATCTTTGAACACTAAGATATAAAATTTTACACATTTTTAAATTACTCACTATATCAACATCTTGAACTTTCCTATTTAACAAACCAACTCCGAAAATCACACAAACCTTAAAGAATACGTGAAGCCGTAAATACGAGTTTGCTATGAGGATCAGTTCTGCTAGAGATCCCCAATAGGGATCGGTCCTGCAAGAGATCCCCAGTCGGAATCAGACCACCAATCCCATTGATTCCTTTCAACTGCTAAACAAGTTTTGCAAGTCTGCTTCTTTAAACTCATGTAATCAAACATAGTTTTCTAGGTATAAAATCAACCTTAAGTTCAATACATAATCTAGTAACAAGTTACAAAGATAGTGTCTATGTCGCAATTATGAAGTTCAAAAGATAAACATTATACTTCGTAATCCAATATACTAAAGTTGTGATACAACTTATATATTCTTCCTTGACACTTTGATCACAGTAGTATGACCAAGTCTCTAATACTAGAGGTTCATATATATAACTTTGCATGTTACGTAAATCTAGATGACTTGAAAGAAACAAGTCAAGTCTTGTATTAATAATCTCGAGCAGAAGGATAATGTGTTTGTTATTGTCGATATGTCTTCGGATTCTCCAAGTCTCCGGTGTAATACTTGTACGTCTCAACAATTCTAGACTTCCTAGTCTAACCAAACAAAGTTGACTCTAGTAATATAATCAGGCGATCTTGAGTTTTGGGATTAAAATATAACAATCAATCTCGGCATACCAAGGTAAAAAGACGAGGGTACCCAAATACACCAGAATATTAAACTTTTGATCACAACCTATACAAGGCCCACTGTGTTTAAACCTCTTGGAGCAGCAATCACTCAAAGAATATTTCAACACAGTGTCCACTTGAAATAGGGTTAATCCGGATTGGCCTAACACGTGAATAATTATATCAGACAAGTGGACAAATCCAATACACTTTGTGTGATCGTCTATGGATGTGAATCGAGACAATACAACAACAAAGTGTTCACTTGATAAAGGTATGGTAATAACCGAAACCAATAGGATTGATATCAAGTGCCCTGTTAACGTACAAGGTGCAAGTTACTTTAATTATAATAAAACAATTATAATGCGGAAATCTAAAGTAAATGGCACAACAACATTTTGTTAACGAGGAAACCGCAAATGCAAAAAAATCTCGGGACCTTGTCCAAAATTGAATGCTCTCAGGATTAAGCCGCTATACAAAATCTAAACCAACTTCGTATAGTTGAGACCAAGCAACTAAACCTATAGTTCACCTAGTTCCGTCTGTATCCCTGCGCCTCCAACTTGCAATAAGTCACACACTTGGAACAATTCCTTTGGTCCGTATCCCAAACAGTAAAGGAACAACAAATATGTTCGGTAACAACTCTTTTCAATCAAGTAATATAAGTATGACAAAAGGCTCTTCCGTTTATCCCAATAAACTCCTTTGTCAGGTCCTTAGATCTATCCAATAACAATTACCAAAGCAATTGTCAAGGTTTTGCAATCAATACTTTAAATCATAATGAATTGTATTGATGACGATCTACACAACTAATCAATCAAATCTATCACAAAGATAAACCGATTATAGTTGGATCCCCAGCCGAAACAAGTATTGTGCACGCCAAAGATTATGAACCCAAATCAGAAATCTTCTTTGTCTTCTTTGTCTTCAAATCTTCTTAGATCTTCAATAAACACCTTCACACAATCAACTTGAATCTCTTGTGATAAATCACACGCAGAACGGAGTCTGTTAATGTTGGATTATCACAAGACGTATTTAGATCTACAAACAGTCAAAAGATCCCCGTCGAAACTTCGATCTAGTTTAAGTGAATCTTATATCAGAAGAGAAGATTCTCAAGCATAAACAAACTAGGTGCAATCAAAGTTCAACCACCGTTAGTCAATCAAATCAATCGAAAACTAATAATAAAATGCAATTATCTAGTTTCCCACCAACGATACTAATAGAGCTTGTGTATGTTTTATTTTGTGTGGCATACTGGCATGGATTTAGAACTGGCTGTCTATGAGATGAAATTATGTTGGATTTCAGGTTTTTATGTGTTTTGTGAGATATCAGAACTTATCGAAAAAGTATCCGATATCTGATAAGTCCAACGTAACGGAACCGGAATTGAATTTCAGATTTTCGTCAGATATATCGAATATCAGATATCCGATAATTTCTTAACCTAACGGAAGCGGCTGGGACACTATCCGTTTCGTTAAGTGTCGTTGACATCCCTACAGATGGCACTACACTACATAGACCGTTAAGCGCTAAGATAGAGTGATGCGTACAGATGACGCTACACTATAGTCATTGACTAAGTGATGAAGCTTGTTGACTGACAAAATAAAGCTTCATTGAGGGAAGTCAAGACAGAGCCAAAGTGACAAATGCAACATGTGATATCGGCATTGAGGCATATCCATGGAATTGAGTATGATGCGAGAATATAAAATAGGGAAACAATTGGCTTATGCATTAAGTCAAGGTTGGCCAAAGCTTGGACAATGCAAGCAAGTTAGTAATGCAAGAGTAAGCATTGCTAATGCCGAGCAAATTGGCTAAGTGAAGCATATGACGCATGCATAACCAGAATGAGCTAAGAAAATGGCCAAGAGAATTGAAGCGCAATGTTGGACGTATGTTGCATTAGGCCAAGAAGTTTACAGGGCCATGTTGTCTGAGCATTGAAGGAATACCAAGTTCAGTAATGCGCAAAGTTGGTGCATTATGGCTCATGTGACGTTATAAGTTGGTTATTAGATTTACAAGCGTGCCAAAGGCGAGAGACAAGGGAGAACGGCTATAGAAGAAGTTTATAGCCTAAAAGGTGTGTCCATAACTATCTTGGTGTAGAAGGTTGGCTCGAGTTAGAGAAAAAACTGTCCAGTAGGCAATAATTATTGGCCGTTATAGAACTGCCTTATGGGACAGATGGCTGTCCCATGCGTGTAAAAGAGTTGTGCACGGTTTTTGGCCATTTTAATCACTGTATAAATAGTGCAAAGGTATTAGAAAATCGGTAGGCTTACATAGTAGATTGTAATACTCAAATTGAGAGAGTTTTGGTAAGGTTAAGGCTTGGTTCAAGAGGAACAAGTCTGTGTAAGTCCCTGAGTGGGCAAGTTTTGTATATCTTCCCTTTGATGCAATAAAATAAGTTAATTTTGTCATGTTCTTAGTGACCTTGGTTGACTGATTGTGTTAATGAATGTATGGCAATGTTTGAATGCTTTATTGTAAGCATTTGAGAAGAAAAAAGAAGTGAAAGAAGACTAAAGACTTCCGTTGTAGAACTGTGTAGTGTTGTTGTTTGTGTTGGTGCAAACTTGTAAAGCTAAAGTAATTGTAGGTAAAACTAAATTCGCTGAACTACGTTGTTGTGGGGCACATCTATCCCAGAAATTTACAGGGTGCATTTCCGGGTGTGAGAGTTCCCATGATGAGAAAAACGCCCCACAGGTATTTGATAATCCTTACGATGTGGAAGTTTTAACATCCATGCCATAAAACTTACCCTAAATGTAATGGAAAGAAGTGCAGCTCCCGCTTTGGCTCCAAAGGGACATTGCTTATAAAAGGTAATGGGATGGTACAATGGAATCCAATAACAAGTCGACCCAAACTTTTTGTCAGGGTTTTAATGCAACCAAACAGCTACATGACATGACAGTTGCCAACGTTTCCGGTGCAAATGGGGGTATTCAAGAATTAATTGATATGCCTACCACCGTGTGCTCCATCAAAATCTATTTGAGTAATATTTGCTGACAGTAAGTAAGAGAAAATAACAGGAAGTTATTGGGAACCAATAACTTTCGGCCACTTGGTGTAATTATGATAAAAGGTATAAATGGCACCAATTGCCTGAATGTGATTGAAATATAACTAGCCAACCGTAGAAATGGTTGGTGCCATTGCGAGAAATTCGAAATATGTCCAGCCAGCCTACAAATTAGAAAGAGACGGACTTTCCCGGAAGATGTGGCCATCAAATTTACCTTACATTCACCGTCTCTTCTTCCAAAGATTCTTCTCTCCTCTTTCTTTTTATCTGTAAGTATGATAACACTGTCGTGTGGTCTACATTCCATCGTCCCGAGTCTCTTAAGATAAAGATTAATGTTTCTGGAGATCAGGCCACCGGAGAGAGATGCATGTGTCTATGACAGAGAAATGTAGGAGTATATCTTAGTAGTTAATACTAAATTTACGATATATATATATAGAAAGAATAAAAATATATATATATATATATATTCTTTCTATATATATATATATATTCATCAAGAACGGATAGAGTTCTAGCTACCAGCAGGTCTAGCACCATATCAATATTACTATAATATGGAAGCAATAGTAAATAACAAAATTACATCAAATGATGATTATGAAATTATCAAATGGTTTGAAGATATATCAGAGAACGCTGGATTAGTTCAGACAGAATCTCTTCGACGTATTATCGAGATGAATATTGAAACGGAATATCTCAAGAAATGGCTTGGGAATGATTTGAATATTCAAGAAATGGATTCCAGTTCGCTTGAATCACTCTATACTTCTTTAGTTCCTCTTGTTTCTCATGCAGATTTAGAACCATATATTCTAAGGATTGCAGATGGAGATTTAACACCTGTTCTCACTCAAGAAGCTATTACTACCCTTTCTTTAAGGTGAGGACAACTACTAACCAGTATGCTCCTAGCGTCTCATGTAGATGAGGTTGAATTCTGGAACTTCATGATGATGAGCATTTACTCTTTTTCTTATTATTTTATCTTATAACGAGATTGAGTGAAAACCTATTTTGTTCCGAAGAAAAATGAACAAGATAGAGTGATTTGACGTGATAGGAAAAACAGTGAATTTTCCTGTGATCTTTTTGAATTTGAATTTGTTTGTCACTTGATTTACTTTTTTTTTACTGTTTTGTGATTTTCAGTTCAGGAACAACAGAAGGAAGACAAAAGTACGTTCCTTTCACTCGTCATAGTTCACAAACAACACTTCAGATGTTTAGATTGGCTGCTGCTTACAGATCAAGGTCCCAACTTTATATCATCAAAACTAGCTTCTTTTGTTCTCTTTTTTTTTTTTTTTTTTTTTTTTTTTTTTGATAGGATGTTCCCTCTTTTTTCTACTACTTCCCAATCTTTTTTCATTCATATAATTCACATTTCTCCCGAAAGCAAAAGGGGTACGTTCAAATTTTTACAATGTGCACGGGTTGTTTCAAGAACCCATGCAACAAGAATCCAAAATGTGCCTATTAATTTGCTCAGTGACCTCTGACTCTTGTTTATCTCATATTATAGGGTTTTTCCAATAAGGGAAGGAGGAAGGATACTTGAGTTCATTTACAGTAGTGCACAGTCAAAAACAAAAGGAGGAATAGCAGTAGGAACAGCAACAAGTCATTATTACGCGAGTGAAGAATTCAAAATCAAACAAACGAAAACGAAATCATTTACGTGTAGTCCACAAGAAGTAATTTCAGGTGGAGATTATAAAGAATCGACATATTGTCATCTTCTACTTGGTCTTATTTTCAGCCATCAAGTTGAATTCATCACTTCCACATTTGCTTATAGTATAGTACAAGCTTTCACAACATTTGAGGAAGTTTGGGAATGTATCGTCCAAGATATAAGAGAAAGGGACTTTGAATTCGGTAAAAGTCACTTCAAATAAGATGAGAAAAGCTGTTTTGGAAATCATATCTCCAAACCCATGTTTGGCTTCAAGGATTGAAGAGAAATGCAAGGAATTAGATGTGACGGATTGGTTTTCGGTAATATCGAAACTATGGCCTAACGCCAAGTACGTCTACTCAATAATGACAGGATCAATGCAACCTTATTTGAAAAAGCTGAGACATTATTCAGGAAGTTTGCCAATTGTTTGTGCCGATTATGGATCGACAGAAAGTTGGATTGGTGTCAATATTGAACCCTTTTGTCCACCTGACGATGTCAGTTTTACTATTGTACCCACATTTTCTTACTTTGAGTTTATACCTCTTCATAGAGATAAAAAAGGTTACATCAGTACCTCCTCAGCAGCTATTGATGACTTTATAGAAGATGAACCCGTACCACTTTCTAAAGTTAAGATTGGTCAAGAATACGAGCTGGTTCTTACAACTTTCACAGGTTGGTCTCTCCATCCCATCGCTATATCCTCCGTCTCTCTCGGCATTAATTTTGTTTATACGTAATTTACAACTATTGGTTCATTATTTCCATTAATAACATTAACAACAAAAGTACTCTTAACTAATTAACAAGTAACTGTGACTTAGATTTTAGGGAATAGTTATGTGATGTCTGGCCTTTTTGGACTCTTATTATTTTGATGGTGAGAGTTCTCCCAACTAAACAAAATAATTAGCAAAAATATAGTCAGGAGGAGGCAATATGAAATAGCAATCTACAAGTTTAATAACCTTAAATTTTCTACAAGCTATTGAAAAGGCCTTCAGGATTTGTAAGTCATAAACTGAACTCCACATTAAAACCAACATTCTGATAATACCATCATAGGTCAGATGAAGTACTTTGTGCTTCACTTTAGAATCCGAAGGAGACACTGTTTCAAATAACACTTTATTATCAGTGAACTAGATTTATGTCATCGTGTTGAAGCTGCTACTCTCCAAATATTCTAAAAAATAGGATTTTTATGCTTATTGAAGAGAAGTATGTCAGAAAAAGAAGTAGGATTCAAGAAGCTGAAAATCCCACATAACAACCCCAAGGTAACTAGCTGAAATTTCAGTACCACTATAAATGATCTAAAGTATCTTGATCAATCCCACATATATAACATTTCGAATATAACTGGACATCTTCCTTTTCTGCGTTTTTATTAGTTGCAGAATCCCATCTCTCCAGCTTCCAAATATTGCTTGATGCAGAAGGATGAATCCATGATCTCCGAATTTTTTTAAAGAAGTTACTGACGTGGCATTTAATTCTTACCTTATTATATGCATCAAGAACGGTTAAAATTCCTCTATGATAACTAGTCCATACTCTTTTATCCGTTCCTTTTTGTAAGACAGAAAAATCATTTACATATATAAAATCTAAAATTTCTCCAGGTATACACCATTGTCTATTATGAATAAGCTAACTCACCTTCAACTTTAGATTCTTATTAACGTATTTATTTTCAGTCCCCACCAAATCAATAAGAGAAGTGTCATTAAGCCATTTCTCATACCAAATAGGTACGTTATTCCATTTGCTAAAAATCTATTAATATCTTCATCAAGTTCTTTCAAAATCTGCTTGAGTCCCGGCCGTGTAGAGGATTATTTGTACTAACTAATCCGCCTTCCTTTAGTATCTTTATATTTTGCATCAAAATATCTAGCCCATTCACAATTTTCATTTTGAATCTTCCATAACATCTTCATCATTAATGTTTGTTAATGTCTTCACGTTTTTTAATACCCAAACCTCCTTCAACTGTTGGAATACGTACATCATTCCAATTCAATATAATGATTTTTCTCTCTTCAAAATTCCATACCATTAAAAAAATTCTGATAACTTTTGCACATTCTACAATGATGCTTTTAGGCCACTTATATAAACACATATTAAAATACGAATACTCGGTACATGTCTAATCAACACCACTCTTGAATGAAAATACATCAAGTTCCCTTTCTAAATAGCTAACTTATTCATACGCATCTCAACAAAAGCTTGAACGTGGAAATATTTTACTCTATCTGGTATAAGAACAACACCAAGATACTTATTTGTGAAGTTAGCTAATTCATTCGTACACTACTAGCAGTAGCTCCTCTTCTACAGTTAGGAACACTACCAACAAAACACTTGTTTTTGTTTTTCTTACCATTTGTCCAGAGGATTCTTGATGATATACCATCAACTTCATCAACTTATCTAGTCCTTTTTTATTTCCATTACAAAAGATAAAGATATCATTTGCAGATAGGAGATGTGTTGGTTGAATCCCTTTTTCATCTACTATGGCTTGAACCATTCTAAAATTAACAGCTTGAGTCAGTTTCCTACTTAAAACATCTTATGCAGTAACAAAGAGAACATGCGATATAAAAATTAAGCACAAGTTCATTTAGGAACTCTCCCCCATTTGAAGTCATTCCCAAGAGAACAAGATGAATGACCTTGCTTTATAAAAAGAAGAATTTTGTTGGACATTAACAAATCACATGGATTTGTATCCGAAAATCGAATTAAAATAATCTCCACGCCAGTTACGGACAAAAAGATAATTTTTAATCGCTATGACTCAACATAAGAAAACCTTACGGAGTGTGTCAATCTGTAATAAACACAGAAGTGTGATCACAAAAAGATCAATACTGCGAGAAAATTCTCAAAGAGTTTTTCTTATTCCCCGTTTATAAAAAACATAATAGATTTAACTTCTGAGCATATATGAAATATTATCTAATTCACGAAAACATAAAAGCACAAATAATTCATAAGACTCTTGCAATAATTAAACCAATAATGATTACATACTGCAAGTTCAACTCTAGAATTTAAATAAATAAATCTAAAAACATGTAAGATGAAAAATGTTGGAAATATCTTTGTGTAATCACAATTTTTTGTTATAACGAACCTTAGTTATCCTTCCAAAAAATAAGAATAAATTCTTACAAGAAGTTTCCTAGTATTTAAAATCTTTGAAAAATTCTTTGTCATCTCCAAACTCCTTATCAACTACTGGCATAGAAACATACGGTTCGTGAATGAAAGAGTTAGTTCCTGCAAACTTGTTGGGTTGTTGATTGACAAGTGATTCTTTTAGTTTGAGAGATTTCAGTCGTATCTTGTTTAGTCCTTGCACCTCCTTCTTGGTTTTCGTAAGTTCTACAAGAATATTTTCAAACCTTTTATGATTGGAGTAATCCGCTCTAGGTTTCTTCTGATTCTTCCTTTTCCTCTGAAGAGATGAGACAAAAGGAAAGGACACCTCTTCTTCCTTTTTGGTTGGAAAAGTATCAAAAATAATTGGATCATAGGTTTCACGAGAAGATGTTGTGCTTGGAGCCTCCAGGATTCGTAAGAATAAAATGGATTTGTGACACACAAATATATGGCTCAACAAGAGAAGATTCTTGTGAAAGAGATATGAATCTTGAAGAAAATGATATTTACCATGAAGGATTTCAGAACCATAAAAGTTCACGCACTAGAATACATAAAACCTACAATGGAATGAAATGTCATTTTTATCCCCCTATAGGTTTTGTGGATCAATATTTTCAATACCAGTACTTGAGACATAGATCCAGGTAATAATATTCAAATTTTGATCCAAAGCCACGTGTGCTCACTTCTTATCTCTTCTAAGGGCACATGAGATAAGATACACATTTCAACACAGTTAAATTGTGTTGAGGTGAGCGATATGTTGCTCACCACTAGATTTCTGCACGGCATTAATATCCTTCAATATGGAACGTTTAGTCCGTACTCTTCTCTTTAACTGACATTTTACCTTTTCCTTAGAATCAATCAATATTTTAGAAGAAGAAGAGTTAATTTGAGTACCTCAGGATTGGACTTTTGAACAAGTTTAAGCATATTTTCCAAATGACTAGCCCTCCGTTGCAGTTTATTGACATATCTTAGTTTATGTTTATACTAAACATTGTGTGAGTCTGTGACCCCCACTAGAGCAATAAGGACATGTCGATTTAGATATTGATTTAGGAATAACATTAGCAGCTAGACACAAGGTACTACATTGACAAAATTTTCATTAGTATATGAAAAATCCATTACATCCTTCATTGATTTTGATGAAGAGTCATAAATTAAATTATCAAGATTGATATGAGTATTGCTACAATTATCAAAATTGACAATTTCTTCCAAGAGTGCTACACTTGAATCATCTTCCTCTCCGAAATCACAATGATCAGATGTTTCATTAAGTGTTGCAGCAAGACTCTTGTTTCCAGTGTATTTCTTACGATTTGGACACTCATTAGCAAAGTGACCGAACCTTTTACACTTAAAGCATTGTGACGTATCTTCATCGTCAGTATCATTAGAATCTTTGCTTTTGACAGAAATATGATTATGTGGCTTAGATGACGTTGGAGGTTTATCTCTGGAGAATCGTTTACTTCTCTTCCTAATAAGTTCTCTAAGATGTCTTGTGATCAATGATACTGGGTTATCAATATCTTCATCTGAAAGATCAGGATCAACAAGATCATCTCCAGAGTTGTCAACATTTTCACTTTGAAGAGTTTTAGCGTTTTTCAGGGCCTTGAACGCAATATTCTTTCCATCTTTGGATTGCAGTTCATGATCAAAGATCTTCAACTTTCCAATAAGAGTATATTTCTGGAAAGAATTTCATGGTTATTCCCTTCCATGATGGCATGTTTCTTAGACTCGTATGGTAGAGATCGGAGAATTTTCATCAAAATTCCCTCTTGGGGAATAGTCTTCCCTAACGCATAACATGCATTAAAAATTCCAGACACCTTTTGATTAAAATCATCAAACGAATCTTCATCAGCTATATGAAGATTTTTCCAGTCAGAATTTAGGTTTTGAAGCCTAGCTTCTTTCTCTGAGGTATCTCCTTCGAATACGATTTTTAAGATATCTCAAGCATCTTTAGACTTAGTGTACGATGTCACACGGTGTTAAAGATCTGGTATTATGGCGTGGATTATAGCGTTTAACCCGTCAGAATTATGCTTTGCAGCACTTATCCCGGTTTTATTATATTTTCCTAATGGCTTCGCAACAGTATTTTCGTCTCTGATAACTGTCGGCGCATCGTATCCAATAATTACAAGTTTCCATGTCTCAAAGTCACGGGCTTGTAAAAAAGAACACATAACAATTTTCCACCATAAATAATTTGAGCCACCAAATGCCGGCGGTACATTTATCGAAATTACACTCCTGTCCATATAGTCAAACTGCTTCAAACATAGACTTGTTAGATCTTAGCGTGTTTGCCTGCTCTGATACCAATTGAAACCGCGGGGGTACCAGAATACACCACCACTTTTTTCTTAGGCAATATGCATGGAAAAACTCAATATAACTCCGAGAGATAAACTCAATCAAGGAATAATATCTAGAGTTATATCTCTTTCTCTTGTGATTAGAACGTTTACAGAAACAATTCCGTGAACCTAATCAAAAAGAGAATACTTGGACGGTACCAAAGACAAATTGTCCAAGAATCAATCTAGTCGTATCCAACAAACTAGGTCGGATGTATATACTAAGATTGATAATTGTACAACTTGTGATAGTTTAATTATAAAGATAAACAATACAATGCGGTAAAATAAATAACACAATCACCAGAAGTTTTGTTAACGAGGAAACCGCAAATGCAGAATATCCCCGGGACCTAGTCTAAATAGAACACCAAATTGTATTAAGACGCTACAGACACTAGCCTACTACCAATTAATTTCGGACTGGAATGTAGTTGAGCCCTAAAAGGTATCCCATCGATTAAGGTACATTTGCTTTTTTTACACCTCTTGAATCCCAGCAGGACTCCGCGCAATTGATTCCCTTAGATTATGTCACACCAACTAAGAGTTGCTTCAACTCAATTGAAGACTTTAAACCAAATCTGCCTCCCACAGATTAAACCTATAATTGATTTCCTGATTACTATTGAAACATTTGATCAAAATCAAACCTATGATCAAGGTGATGGAAATCGGTAGCAATTTGATAAAAGTCTAGATATCCTTAAAATCCAGACTTATGTAACCCGAAATGTGAAAAAACGGGGGTCGAACAACACCACCCAATATTTCGCTTAGCAATCTGTATGGACTAACTCCGAAATACTTTCCAGAGAATCAACTAGACAGTCAGACTCAATCTAGGTAAAAGTATCTCAAGGAGTTAATATCTCTCTCTTGTTTTGATTTACTCAAGCTAATAGAAATCAGCGAGTCTTTAATCAAACACAAGAAATAACTTGGATGGTACCAAAGACCAATATCCAAGGATCAATCAATGACAATCAACAACCAAAGGATTATTCTAATTGATGATCTAAACACACAACCTGTATTATTTCAATTATAAAGATAAAACAATATAATACGGAAATTGAAATAACACAGACACCAGAAATTTTGTTAACGAGGAAACCGCAAATGCAGAAAAACCCAGGGACCTAGTCCATATTCAACACACACTGTATTAAGCCGCTACAGACACTAGCCTACTCCAAGCTAACTTCGGACTTGATTATAGTTGAATCCCAATCATTCTCCCACTGATCCAAGGTACATTTGTACTCCCTACGCCTCTGATCCTAGCAGGATACTGCGCACTTGATTCCCTTAGCTGATCTCACCCACAACTAAGAGTTGCTACGACCCAAAATCGTAGGCTTTGACAATAAACAAATCTGTCTCACACAGACAAGTCTATCAAAGGATCAATCTGTCTCCCACAGATAAAACCTAAAGGTTTTGTTCCGTCTTTTGATAATAATCAAGGTGAACAGGAACCAATTGATAATCCGGTCTTATATTCCCGAAGAACAGCCTAGAGTTATCAATCACCTCACAACAATCTTAATCTTATGGTAGCGAAACAAGATGTTGCGGAATCACAAACAGTGAGACGAAGATGTTTGTGATTACTTTTTATATCTTGCCTATCGGAGATATCAATCTCAAGCCAATCAATCTGATTGTACTCGTACGATAGAAGATGCAAGATCAGATCACACAACTACGATAATAGTAGTATCAGTCTGGCTTCACAATCCCAATGAAGTCTTTAAGTCGTTAACCTAGTTTTAGAAGAAAAAAACCAAAGGTTAAAGGAGAATCGACTCTAGCACGCAAACTAGTATCATACATAAGGTGTGGGGATTAGTTTTGCACAATACTAGATGTCTCTTTTATATAGTCTTTCAAATCAGGGTTCGCAATCAATGTTAGCTTAGTAACAAAGCATTCAATATTCACCGTTAGATGAAAACCTGATTTAGATTCAAGTTAATATTTCTCAACCGTTATATCGAAAACTTAGCTTGTTATTCACACTTGACAATGCACGCTTCTAGGTTGTTAACTGTACCCAAACGTATGCACTTGTTGGTTAAATAATAGTTAACCAAATGGTTAGCCATATGAGCATTTCATATCAACCATGTTCTTCTTCACCATAACTAGTTCAAATGACTTCAAATGAACTAGTTAGAGAGTTGCTCAATTACAAGGAAATCTTATGTACTACACAAAACACAATTAAAGCAAAGATGATTTGATTCACTTGAATCGGTTCATGAACTTTTATAACCACGGTTTGCAAACTGCATTCCTTAGTCTTTTTAAGTTTAAGTTCAAAAATCATCTTCAGATATATAACCTTCTCAAGTTCGCAGACTAGGTTCGCGGACAAAAGTTACCGGGCAGAGTTTACAAACTCCAGCAGAAATTCTCGGGTATGAGAACTTCGTCGGTTCTCGGACTGGGTTCGCGGACTTAGCTTCACGCAAGTAGTTTGTCAACTCCAGAAGAAATTCTCGGGTTTGAGAACTTCGGCAGTTCACGGACTGAGTTCGCGGACTTGGCTCACGCCATTCTTCCGGTTCTCTTGATCAACAAAGTTCGTAAACTTTGGTTCAAGGAATGTGACTTATACATAAATGTGTTTCCGCAGCAATGCTTATGTCCACCATTGGTTATGTAATCTAAACTCTCATTTCAATTATTAAAACATTCTTAGAGGATGTTATATAATTGTTACACCATTTCTCGTCAAAGAAATTTTCAAGATGATTGAAATATATCATGACTTTCGTCACATGGTAAAGGTAAACTTGATCGAAGCGAAAAGCTTACCAACACATATTTAGAGATATAGATAGGAGAGGTATACTCGGCTCGAAATACCAAATGTGTATAATCCAAGTCTATATATATAGCATACGACTTCTTGTCTCAAAGATTAGGAGATAGAGTAGATAGACTTTTGAGTGATAGATAAGTTCAAGTCTTCACATACCTTTTTGTCGAGAAGTTCCACCGGTTCCTTGAGTAGTTCTTCTACTTGTATGATGAATCGCCATGAAGTCCTTGAGCTCAACTACGCTTTCTATCCTAGTCCGAGACTTAGCATAATAGACTAGAAATCAAGACTTATAGTTTTGATTACTAACATTGACAAACATGCTTGAGATAGCAACGCATGCGAGTTCGATCGAGCAATGCTCTAACAATCTCCTCCTTTGTCAATTTTAGTGACAAAACTATCAATATATGTGGAATACAAAAAAGATAAAGAAACTTTAATATCTCCTATTCCACATGTCTAATCTTCAATATTCCTCGAAATCTTCGTCACTTCCAAGTACTCCAATGATCCCAAAGGTTGTAAGTTTAGCATCACCGCTGTTGAAGATCCGTAGCTATAACAATGAGAAAACATAGTTCTCGATCATTTTTATACAATGTCATAGTATTACTACACAATGTCAATGTTCAATTGTATCACAACTTCAACAATAATACTATGGTGATATGTATCACTCCCCCTTAGTCAATACTCCATCTCACATGAAAACCACTCTCCCTTACACAATGATCCGAAAACTATATGTATTTGTAGTGTGAACTACATATTAATTCTCCCCCTTTTTTTGTCAATAAAATTGGCAAAGGTACAAGAACGGGATCATAATGAAATTTCCGAGAGAGACATTTCATGATACAAGGAAAAAATACATACCAACTAATTTAGATGTAATCTTAAAGCCGAAGCCAAATGTATTCATCAAGGAGTTTAAAGATACAAGATAACCCCTCTAAAATTCCACAGCCGCACACCCCTCAAGATATGACCATTAAGCTCAAGTTCAAAAGAACTCTCCCCCATTTGATGTCATTCCCGAAAGAACAACAAGAGCGACCTTAATTTCAAAAGAAAAGAAGGATTTTTATTGGACACCAAAAACCATAAGAATGATTTTTTACATCCAAAAACTCAATCAAATTAATCACAAGTAAACCCATGATTAATTTAATCAGAATTCGCAATCAAATTAAACACAAGAAGCGATCAATTCAATTGATTGTGCTCAACACAAGAGAACTTATGGAGACACGAAAATACTCAATTAGATTAATTACAAGAGAATCCATAATTAATCTAATTGGAATACACAACCAAACTAATCACAAAAGTAATCAATTTAATTATCATTTGTTTTGCTCGACATAAGAAAATTATAACTAAATAACCAAACAAGATGATTAAGTTAGTTCAATATGCTCGAAATAACATATCTCACGGAACACCAACTAAGCTAATAAATCAACTTGGTTGTATAGTGCTCAACATAAGGTGCATTACGGAGCCTCACAGTAATACATAAAAATATGGATCAGGGATGATCAATATTGCGGAATACACAAGGATTCATTCTATTTTCCATCACTATTTTCATAACGATATTAATAAACATAATCCTTGAAAACAAAAGATTTTAACCTATATTCCATCAAAATATTAGACAATATAGACTTAACTTTTGTATTTGTCAAAAGTCCATTCATTCTTTTACCAGTACGTGAATACCGAACATGAACGACTTTAGTTTTGACAAAGTATGCGACAAACGTAGGTCACGGACGTAAACACCAATATCCCATAAAAAATTGTAATATATCAAAATCATAAAGATTAATATTGCAAAAATATCATCCCCAAATATTTTTATTATTTAAACAAATAAATCTAAAAGAGAACAAGAAGATGAAAAATAATAGCTATGTGTAGTCACAATCATTGCTATTCCAAGCACTAGTTATTCTTCCAACTAAATCAAAAAGAAGACATACTAGTCAACATAAATAACACAAGCTAAAGGAAAACAGACTCCAGTACTATTCCGAACACGAACTAAGATCATATGGACGGTTCAGAATCCTCATGAGACAACGGGTCTTTGAGCTTGTGAACAACCGCATTCATTGCAACATTAGAGAGATGATTCTCTTTGCGAAGATCATTGATGTAAGACTTTATGAGACCGAGGTTAGCAGTAACCTTTTGCAACTCAGTTTTCAATGCATCAAGATTTTTCAGCGTAACAATGAGCTCTTGTTTTGCTTCCCCAAAGTACTTAAGAAAGTCATTAACAACTTCAGCAGAAATCATATCATCCTTTTCAGCATCCTCATGAATATAGGAAAAATAACATGAAGCATTAGGATGATCTTCATCTACAAGGGTTCTTTTCTTCTTGGACTCAACAACACCTTTGTCAAGGAATCCTCTTTCAAAACCACCATAGCAAGATGAAGAAGAAGACATTCTTGACAACCCAGAAACCAACCTAGAGTATGCGTACGTGACTTTTGCAACTCAATAGGTAAGTATATAAGGGTTTCCTAAGGAAGGGATTTTAGGGTTTAAACAGTTGACTCGTGCCAGAACATAAATACCCGTTCGAGTGCAACATTACCAAGAAAAGGAAGGCCCATAAACAAAACTTTTTTGCTACAAAAACAAGGTTTGAAAAACTCCATAGCACAGAAAAGCACTTTTGAGCATAGTTGTAGCAAGAAACAAGATTCAAAAGAAGACTTCCTAAAGATAATGAGAAGACACCTTAGACACAAACAATACTTTAAGCACAGTAAGTCTGCAATCAAGAAGCTTACTTATGGACGATAAGAAGATAGCTCAACTCAACAGACGCAGATGCCAAAAGTATACCTGATTATTAACACATCTTACTCAACATGATTTTTATGAGTAAGCTCTTCAATCCTTGTGATTAATTGCCACGAGTATGAGCTACATGCTCATCAAGAGATTTGTGTTTATGGTCAAGTATCTTTTTCCTCCTGAATCTAGAGAGGGATCTCTTTTTTTGTGAGAAATTATCATAAAACTTACTTTCATCAAAATACGAGACATAGTTGAGTTCTTACCAGAATAATTTTGGTTTGAGGAGGAAGACAACCTGTTTACGAATTCTTTATACCCTTCAATTATCTCTCATTTTATCAATTTTTCTTCTTTCTTCTGAACTTCCTTTCTCATCAGGGGCAGCGTTATTTCCAGATACCATGACTTGATATTCCTTTAGACGATGTTTATTAAGACGTATGTTTTGTTCTTGAGTGTTCGAGGAACTCAATGAACTGATTTCCTAGTAGTATACACAGGGTAGGTACGAAAACCAATTGGTTTAGTCATACGAATGTCAGTTACACCTTTAAGAATTAAATCTAGGGTGTGTTGAAGATGAACCATAGAGTTTTTCTTTAACCTAGAGGTTTCATTTCGCTTAACAGAACTCTTTGTCTCACAGACAAGACATACTTTCTGATCATCAGAATGATTAGATAGTACAGTCTTAATATCATCGTTAGAAGATATCTTCCATCCATTTGATGTGCAACATCCTTGAGTGATAGAGACTTCAGGCACATCCGTTTTACCAGAAGGGGCTTCCATTTTTACTTATGAGCATAAAGCCACTTTAGTTGTGTCAGAAGTACTTGGCGTATTGGATTGCTTTGAGCATCCTTGAATAGAGAGCTTACTCAAGTGATGTTCAATTTCCAAGGCATCCTTTTTGAGACTAGTCTCAAGAGTCGTGCACGAAGACTGATCTTCAGCATTACCTTTGGATTTGCACTCTCTTATTACACCAAGTAGGACATTTTGACATGGTGCTTTAACCGATTAAATTTATCAGCTTGGACTCTAACAAGATTTAGAATCAATTCACTCTCTTCGGATGAATCCCGTTCATTAATGGAGAAGCTCTCTTTTGAAGGGTAATCGGGATCACACATTTCGATGTTAGTCTGTCTCGTCAGAACACAAGGTTCGTCTATATTCGAGATTGAAGAAACTTTCTCTTTAATAAATTTGACGAGATAGATATTTTATTTCTGGCGATGCATTTATCAGAGATAGTACTCTTGTCCATAGAGTCAGATCGCTACAAATACAGACTTGTAAGGTATTAAATGTATTTGCCTGTTCTGATACCAATTGAAAAAGCGGGGGTCTAACAACACCACCCAATATTTCGCTTAGCAATTTGTATGGACTAACTCCAAAATAATTTATAGAGAATCAACTAGACAGTCAGACTCAATCTAGGTAAAAGTATCTCAAGAAGTTAATATCTCTCTCTTGTTTTGATTTACTCAAGCTAATGGAAATCAGCGAGTCTTTAATCAAACACAAGGAATAACTTGGATGGTACCAAAGACCAATATCTAAGGATCAATCAATGACAATCAACAACCAAAGGTTGGATTATTCTAATTAATGATTTAAACGGACAACCTGTATTATTTCAATCATAAAGATAAAACAATATAATGCGGAAATTGAAATAACACAGGCACCAGAAATTTTGTTAACGAGGAAACCGCAAATGCATAAAAAACCCGGGACCTAGTCCAGATTGAACACAGACTGTATTAAGCCGCTACAAACACTAGCCTACTCCAAGCTAACTTCGTACTGGACTGTAGTTGAATCCCAATCAGTCTCTCACTGATCCAAGGTACAGTTGTACTCCCTACGCCTCTGATCCCAGCAGGATACTGTGCATTTGATTCCCTTAGCTGATCTCACCCACAACTAAGAGTTGCTACGACCCAAAATCGCAGGCTTTGACAGTAAACAAATCTGTTATCAAAGGATCAATCTGTCTCCCACAAATAAACCCTAAAGGTTTTGTTTCGTCTTTTGATAATAATCAAGGTGATAAGGAACCAATTGATAAACCGGTCTTATATTCCCGAAGAACAGCCTAGAGTTATCAATCACCTCACAACAATCTTAATCGTATGGTAGCGAAACAAGACGTCGCGGAATCACAAACAATGAGACGAAGATGTTTCTAATTACTTTTTATATCTTGCCTATCGGAGATATCAATCTCAAGCCAATCAATCTGATTGTACTCGTACGATAGAAGATGCAAGATCAGATCACACAACTACGATAATAGTAGTATCAGTCTGGCTTCACAATCCCAATGAAGTCTTTAAGTCGTTAACCTGGTTTTAGAATAAGTAAACCAAAGGTTAAAGGAGAATCGACTCTAGCACGCAAACTAGTATCACACGTAAGGTGTGGGGATTAGTTTTGCACAATACTAGATGTCTCCTTTATATAATCTTTCAAATCAGGGTTTGCAATCAATGTTAGCTTAGTAACAAAGCATTCAATATTCACCGTTGGTTGAAAACCTGCTTTAGATTCAAGCTAATATTTCTCAACCGTTAGATCGAAAACTTATCTTGTTATACACACTTGACAATGCACGCTTCTAGGTTTGTTAACCGTACCCAAACGTATGCACTTGTTGGTTCAACAATAGTTAACCAAATGGTTAGCCATATGAGAATTTCATATCAACCATGTTCCTCTTCACCATAACTAGTTCAAATGACTTCAAATGAACTAGTTAGAGAGTTGTTCAATTGCAAGAAAATCTTATGTACTACAGAAGACACAATTGAAGCAAAGATGATTTGATTCACTTGAATCGGTTCATGAAATTTTATAGCCACGGTTTGCAAACTGCATTCCTTAGTCTTTTTAAGTTTAAGTTCAAAAATCATCTTCAGATATATAACCTTCTCAAGTTCGCAGACTAGGTTCGCGGACTTAAGTTACCGGTCAGAGTTTACAAACTCCAGCAAAAATTCTCGGGTATGAGAACTTCACCGGTTCGCGGACTTAGCTTCACGCAAGTAGTTTGTCAACTCCAGCGGAAATTCTCGAGTTTGAGAACTTCGGCAGTTCGCGGACTTGGCTCACGCCATTCTTCCGGTTCTCTTGATCAATAAAGTTCACAAACTTTGGTTCAAGCAATAGGACTTATGCATAAATGTGTTTCCACAACAATGCTTATGTCCACCATTGGTTATGTAATCTAAACTCTCATTTCAATTATTGAAACACTATTAGAGGACGCTATACAGTTGTTACACCATTTCTCGTCAAAGAAATTTTCAAGATGATTGAAACATATCATGACTTTCGTCACATGGTAAAGATAAGCTTGATCGAAGAGACAAGCTTACCAACACATATTTCGAGATATAAATAGGCGATACTCAGATCGAAATACCAAATGTGTATAATCCAAGTCTATATATATAGCATACGAATTCTTGTCTCAAAGAGTAGGAGATAGAGTAGATAGACTTTTGAGTGATAGATAAGTTCAAGTCTTCACATACCTTTTTGTCGAGAAGTTCCACCGGTTCCTTGAGTAGTTCTTCTACTTGTATGATGAATCACTATGAAGTCCTTGAGCTCAACTAAACTTTCTATCCTAGTCCGACACTTAGCTATAATAGACTAGAAATCAATACTTATAGTTTTGATCACTAACATTGACAAACATGCTTGCGATAGCAACGCATGCGAGCTCGACCGAGCAATGCTCTAACAAAATGCATCCTAGATTATTATTCACCTCACAAGTATAACTTCTGGAATCAATAAAGTTTGAGACGAAGAGAACTTTGATGATTTCTATCTATCTTGATCGATGGAGCAAGCTCTACTAACAATCAAGATCTGGATACTCAAGTTATCAACAAAAGATAAGTGGACTTGGCTTCACGAATCCCTATGAAGTCTTTATAGTCGCTAAACCCTAAAAGGGTTAGAAAGATAACAACTCTAGATACAACTAGGACACACAAAAAGTAGTGTTGGGATTCAAAGATCCCAATTTCTTGAAGTTCTCCTTTTATAGACATTCAAAGCATAGGTTCCTTTAGGTTTAAGCTAAGATAACTTTGGAACCAAGCAAACAATATCCACCGTTAGATGATCTATGAATATGATTTACATAAGCAATACATATACTCTGGTTAGGTGAAACCATAACCGAACCGTGAACAAAGACTATGTTCAACATGGTTAGTCGAAACTAGCCGGTTTGAACTTAAAAGATTAATCTTCATTATAATGAACACATAAGACATTAAATCTGAGTCACAGACATGCATGTGATCAATTAAGTATAGTGTTTATAGAGATTTAATCAAATGTTAATTATCTGTAAGTCGATATGTATAGCTACTCCGCTACGTGTACAAGTACATATAATACGGGTTCAGACGTATAAAAGTTTTCCCAGTTTGTAAGAATGATACCACTGTCTTGTATACGAATCTATATTAGTTCTATACTTTTCTCTAAATCGATTCGAAATATTCTTGAATAACGCAATGACACGTATCACTGTTCCGGGATATTTTCGACTGATGAAACTTGAATCATGATTTTGATTCCGAACAATGAATTGTCCTTAATAAAAATTCATCAAGCATGAACAAATGTTCATTAAGCTTAATCATTTAATTTTGAGAAATTATCAAGATAAACTTGACTCGAAATTCTTGTTTATGCATAGTAGTCTAATTAGTTATGTGACATCGTCTTAGATGATAGAAAAGTGAATACAACTTGAGATATAGGTGGTGCAGTCTTCACTTACCTTTTATTGATGAATTTCTCCAAAAGCTTCGGTTGATCTTCGCCTTCAAACGGTAGAATGCAATGAGGACTGTTGTAATCCTCTGTTTCTCAACTACATTTATATCCCAGTCCGAGACTTAACTAGACTAGAAATCAAAATATATTTTTGGCAACTAAATTTGAAAACAAGCTTGAGATAGCAACACTTGTGAGTTCGACCGAGTAATGCTCTAACAGTATACGAATCTATAGTAGTTTTATATTTCTCTCTAAATTGATTTGAAACATTCCCGAATAACATCAATGACACATATCACTGTTCCAGGTTATTTTCGAACGATGAAACTTGAATCATGGTTTTGATTCCGAACAATAAATTTTCCTTAACCGAAATTCATCAAGTATGGACAAATGTTCATTAAGCTTAGTCATTATATTTGGAGAACTAATTATCAAGATAAACTTGACTCGAAATTCTTGTTTATGCATAATAGTCTAACTAGTTATGCAACATCGTCTTAGATGATAGAAAAGTGAATATAACTTGAGAAATAGGTGGTTCAGTCTTCACTTACCTTTTGTTGATGAAGTTATCCAAAATATTCGATTGATCTTCGCCTTCAAACGGTAGAAGGCAATGATGACTGTCGTGATCCTCTGTTTCTCAACTACATTTATATCCTAGTCCGAGAATTAACTAATTGTAGACTAGAAATCAAGATATAGTTATGACAACTAAATTTGACAACAATCTTGAGATAGAAACACTTGTGAGTTCGATCGAGCAACGCTCTAACAGTATCTTCAACAACAAAGTGTTGAATGAACACATGCCTAACATTAGAAGAACTAGAAGTACAAAGAATTCAAGACGTGTGTTGAAGAACCAAGGAAATCAAGCATAGTGGATTGATCTGAAAAGTTTATTTATTGTATCCATATGTCTTGAATATTTTTATCACTAAAATTGACAAAGGGGAGATTGTTAGAGCATTTCTCGGTTGAACCCACAAGTTTTTTTTATCTCAAGCTTGTTGTCAATGTAAGGTGATCAAAACTATGTCTTGATTTTTAGTCTACTAAGTCAAGTTTCAGATAAGATAGAATTGTAGTTGAATCAATGTAATTAATATCGGATATCGGTTTGTCTCGGCTGGGGACCGATACACTGATCCAACTTTGTATCAGGGAGATCCCGGTTCCAAATATCGGTGCAATATCGGTCCAAATTTTATACAATTTAATGCTTAATACTCCCTCCGTCCTAGTTTACTTTCCTAATTTGAGTTTTTTTTAGTAAAAGTGTACCAATTTTTTTTAATGTTTCCCACTAAAATTTTGTAATTATCAAGAAAGAAATAAAAACTAGGATGTGAAAATTGGTATATATTAAACAAGCAATTTGGAAAATTGATGGTGTATGTGGAAGTAATTTGATTTTTTCTTTCAAGTTTTGCAAAATCTAATTTAGGCAAGTAAACTAGGACAGAGGGAGTAATATATACGTATAATATTTTGTCCATATGACACTTATTGAAGGTTGGAAGTGATAACATCCATCGACGTGCAGTAACAAAAAACTTTATGTTTTTCACAGCCTTGTAACATCCATCCACGTGCAGTAAAGAAAGAACTTCTTGGTTTTCCTTCTCATCAATACTGCTTCATATCCCCAGCATCTCTTCTCCCTATATTTCTATTTCTCATGCTCCAACGTGCTCCACAATCACCCAAAACTATCCAGAGAACTCTAGAGTTTTAATAAAGATCCATATTCCATTCAGCAGAATGAAAAGAAACATCAAATAATGACCAATTTAATCAACCATTAAGATATGAAGCAATTTTCGGTCGTTTCAATCATAATATGGGTTTATGCAGAATCACTTAATGGTGATCTTTTTATCTCATCAGAGATTGTTTTGATGATGTTTATTCTTCCTCACGTTGGAGTTGTTATCTCATAAAACGAAATTTCGGGCGATTTTTGACCGAATTAGACCGGTTTTGGCCGAGGCAGGCGATTTTTTTGGGCAGCATATCGTTTCGTGATAAGTTAGTTCTCGTCTCACTCCACTAGCGAGACCGAAATAATCAGCGATATCTCGACCGAGATGGACGAGATTAACTACGCTGATCAGAGATCACCCCTGAAGACTTAAGATCGACAAAAAAATTTGGAGAACTTCTGTATCAAGTATGTGAAGTCTGAACCATTCTATACTACTCATTATACCATCATTCTATCTATTCAGACTATGTTGTATGACTTATAGTAGAATTACAAAGAAAATGTTTCAAGTCAAGCTTGTCTTGTGAAAAATCTCGAAATATGATTTAGCAATTAGATGTTCAAGGTCCTTAACAATATTAGTTCTATGAATTAATTTGTGGATCAATTGAAAATCGTCCATGCAAATGATTATATCACTTGGGAATGTTTCAAACATCATAAGACAAAAACATGAACTTACTGGTATTTCTACTCAGGGTAGGTTGACGAACCAGTACACAAACCATAGATATATGAGGTACATAAATATAGGAAGGTTGGTAAACCAGTTCGCAAACCCCAAGTTCAGTTGGGAGCAGTTCACGAACCCGGTTGGCAAACCGTGGTGAACTAAATTGTAAAATTTAGATAAATAGGCTAGCAGTTGGCCTGGTCAACTGAGTTCGGTAGTATAGTAAGGTTTGCGAACCCGTTCACGAACCGTAGAACACTAACTCATAAACAAGCCCTACGGTTGGAAAATTGTTGTACCAACTGTCCCGACAATGTTTAGCATATGCTTAAAGATTTAATATTTTAATATGTTTAGCATTTCTAGAACTCTTTTAAACACTTCTAACACTTCATTGATTACTTAAACACTTATTTTTGTATCATGATTAATTTCTTAGGTGTTTAAATGAACATCAAATATATTTTAATTCTTTGGCTAACTTGCCAAACCGAACAGTCATTATACACGGTTCCGTAACCAAACCTATGTGTATAGTCTTATATTGTATTTTGAAGACCTAAATTGTTTGCTTGATTTTCAAGTTATCTTAGATTGAATTCTATTTAACCCTGGTCTTTGGAAACTATAAATAGAGTATCTCTGTCAACCTGGAAAATCAATCGCTAACATTTTATGTCCTAATTGATTCTAGAGTCGTCCTCAATTGACCTAGGTTTTCTCAGTGAAATGTTATTAGGTCTACGATTAAAAGGCTTCATTTTGGGGATTTGTGAATCCATGTCCGGCTATCTTTACCTTGATAGTTCGTGTATCCTGATCTTTCTCTTTTGTTATCGAGGTTCTCGTAATATTTTTCAGGCAAGATACATAGTAATTGCGAAGTTATCTTCGTATCAGACTTTGTGATTCCTCAAGATAGATATCTAAAGAATGATGTTATTTGATCTTTCGAAGATTGTTCTTGAGAGGTGGTTAAGAATCCAGGCTGCTCTTCGGCAGTCGTAAGTTCTTGATTTGTGAGGTTTGTTAGCTTTGTCTATTGCAAACAGATTTTCACTCCTTGATTGTTGATCTAAACGGAAATCAACTAGGCTTATATATTAGAGGAAGAAGAGTATCGGCTGAAGCAATTATTAGGCTGTAAAGGACGTCCGCTAAGGGAATCAAGTGCGTAGAACCTGGCAAGGTTCAGAAATAAGGAACGCGACTGTAACTTAATCACTTGGAGGGTGGATTCGGTCTCAATACATTCCAGTCCAAAGTCTGATAGTAGGCTAGTGTCTGTAGCGGCTTAATACAATATGATATTCAATCTGGACGAGGTCCCGGGGTTTTTCTGCTACTGCGGCTTCCTCGTTAAAAAAAATTAGGTGTCTTGTGTTTTTCCTTTTATGCGTTATATTGTTTATCTTTATAATTGGATTTACACAGGTTTGTACGTATTTAATCTAAGTAGAAAAGTCCACTTAATTATGATCTATTACGAGACTAGTTTCTTGTAGAATTTGTATCTTGAAAGATATATTACAAGTTTAATCACTTGGCAGAATTCCGATTAAATTATTTGGATACAACGATAAATTGATTTTGGATATTGATTTTTGAGATCGTCCAAGTACTCTGCTTAACAATCAGGTTCACAGACTTTGTGTCTATATCTAAGATACAAAACAAAGCTTGGATAAGTTTTTCAATGTAAGTGGTGGTCCAGATTTGTCTTGCGAGAAGATAAATCTATGGTCATGGTTTGTTCAACTTAAATATTAATTAATATAAGTGTTTGGTGTCTCATTAACTTCTCATAATAAATGATTTATTAATTTTACATCATAAATGTCCCTTAATTAATATTAATACATATCTCCATCAATAAATAATTTTGACAAAAATTATTTCAATAGATATTAGTGGTGGCGGTGGTATTAGAAGAAGTAGTAGGTGGTGGAAGCGGTGGAGGCGGTAACATTAGTTTTGGTGGAAGAAATAGTCCCTTGTATGGTTTTAATGGTGGTGGTATCAGTTTTTTCTTTTTGAATCAAAAATAATAGTAATTGTTTTTTACATGGCGGCCGGGTAACATTGTATTGTGAAAAATATAGTTGGTTGTTTTACACACGATCAATAAAGGCGGGTAATAAATATTTTTGGTATGATATCAAATCTTATAAGACAAAATGGATGTTTTTGGTACCACTGTTATCTTTGGTAACCGTTCGTACGCATGATTTTCAGTATTAAAAAAGAATATATAGTTGAATAAATTAATTGACGACCTAAATTTGTTAAACATAAACTTTATACATGACGTCTGGGATTAAAAGGTATAAGTGTTCCCAATATTCTACGAGGGATGTGCAATGGTGGTGGTGGATAAAGAAGTGACATCTAGTGGTTTTGTGGTGCTTGAGGCTATTGATGAGTAGTAATTGACAATGTTAATTATATATGTGCCGCTACAAAAAGGTAACGTTATAAAGTAGAAATGTGGGTGATCGTCCTAATGCTAATATAAACTCGGTAAAAATACATGCAAATTAAGAAGAAGAAAAAAACATTTGGATGTCACGTTATATAATAAATAATATTAAAAACTAAATATTTAGTATCAAGGTTTCTCCCTCCAATAGATAAATCTAAGGTTGTATTGAGATCCCGTAAGCAGAGTGCGAGTTGGTTTTGGATTTCTGAATGATAATGAATATAATGAAACGCTCCCTCTCGGTTGCTCCAATGAAAACCGAAACCTTCTAAAAAAATGATCAATCGAACAAAACTTAGATGGAGCGCATCACCACCAGGGTAAACTTCTCTGAATTGCTACATATCGAGTGAAATTTCCACATATTGATCTGGTGATTTCGTCCTACAATAATTTTTAACGAGGCATGCAATTAAATCTCTAATAATGATTTTAAAGGTATTTAATAATTACGAAATTCTCTTATAAGTTTTGTTTATGCAAGTATTGATTTAACTTGAGTTCTTTTATATTTTGTGTTAAGTTGATGACTTTTTAAATTGAATACATGTTTGGTTAACAAAATTTGATACATATAAGGTATTTTCTTTGTAGCACTGATGTTAGTCTCTCATTTTTCCCGTTAGCACTTTGTTTCGATCTCGTATTTGTGTACATTATTGGATAATATTAGAGTATTTGTTTAATCTCAAGGCCGATTAAACCCAGTGTGTTCTACACATTGAAGGCGACAGAAGTTTGTGTCGGTTCTACCTTGAAACTAATAATTTTTTTCAAAAGGTTAGTTGAATTTATGTAGATACAAATATCAATATGACTATGCTCTTCATTGCTCCAAATTACTTGAGTAACATTAGATGTGAGAATGCCATTCATGCATTATTTAGCATAGGTTGTGTGAAATCGTTCCACAATTTTCTTCAATTTTATGTTATCAATATGATTGAGAAAGAATCTTACACGTGTTTTGATTTACTTTTATAAGTTTATTTTTTCAGCTCACATGTGTATATTTTAGCCCTCCAATAGCCAAGGGTTCTTCATTTTTATAACTCTCACATTTGCAAAAAATAAATGAATAATTTTTATCTATATTAGGGAAAATATTATGGGTTTTTGCTTCACTTCTTAGAGCCTTGGTTATCAATAATTTCGGAACCAATTATAGTCATAAAAATCATGGAGTTGGATTGCCAGTTTAAGTATATGTACTGTTCGATAAAATATTCTTTTTGAAATTTAAAATTATGGTGTAATGGAACAATAAATGGGGAAAATATCTATTTACTGTATTTTTTATTTTTTTCATGTTGGCACAACATTATTACTCCGTCCAGATAATACATTGAAATAACATGCTTAAGTAAAAAAACAAAAATATCAGGTAACCCATTATTTTTCTGCCCAAAACCTATTTGAATATCTGTAGATGGTGGATTTTCGACAAGGGTTAAAATCGTAAAACCATAATTATACATGCTCCTGATCCAGCAATCAAATGAGTATTGAGGCTCATATCTCTCATTGAAGCATGAAAGCTCATGCCATAAAATCTTTGACTGAGAATATTGTCTCTCAGAGTATATGTAGATGTGTAGTCTCTCAGCTGAGGCAACGACACATTTCATGAATACTGAGCAATTTCGGTAATTACTTCTATATAGAATCGAAAGATTGGACGGCTCCTAAAAAGCTTGTCTATTAGTATAGAGCAATAACGCATTTAGGATGCAACAAGGTTTTTCCTGACTATATAAAGAAAATATGACGCTTCAACAAGCTCATGTTACTCAACTCTCAGATAATTAATGCTCATAGACAGCATGCCTGCTAGTATAGAGTCATCAATTAATTATCTCTAATTCTTAAATTCATTAACTGAATATTCAGAAATATTTTACGTTCTTCATAATATTTCATTACTTCAATTCGTGGTTCTTCCCAGCAGAATTCCATGGGTTAGTAATAAATATTTAACATACGGGCATCTGAGCAGCCATCGAGTAAGCCCCGACCAAAATGGTGCAAGTGTACTCGACAATAATGCACAAGCGAGCACCTGAATGCACGAACGAGCATTCCAAAACACGAAGGAACGATGAACCTATGCAAAATGGGATGAAAAATAATAATAATAAAATATTGGTAAAGGTGTTGGGGGACTGGGCTCACCGGCGGGCCGGTCACGCCGTGGCCAGTCACGCCCCCAATTTTATATTTTATCATGTTTTATTATTTTTTCCCTGATCTCATGAAAATCCTTTCATTTGAGAAAATCTCCTTCGTCTCAAGGAAACTCCCTAGTCTCATAGTGTTTCCTCATGTCAAAGAAATAATAAAATTAGGAAAGGTGTCGTGGGACCGAGTTCACTAGCCGGCCGGCCATGCCCTAGCCTGGCCGGTCCCACACCTCATGGTTCCTTAATTATTTTATTATTTCCCTCATCCCATGAAAATTCCCTAATTTCATGATATTTCCCTCAACTCATGAAAATTATGTAAAATTAGGGAGAAAACTCACCGGACCGGGCTCATTGGCCGGCCGGCCATGCCTAGCCGTGGCCGGTCCCACACGCCCTTGTGTCATTATTTTAATATCATTTGTTTTCCTCATCTCATGGAAACTCCTTCACTTCAAGGAAATTCCCTAGTTTCAATAAACTCCTTGATTTCATGATATTTCCCTAAAATCATGAAAATATTATAAAATTAGGGAAAGTGACATGGGACCGTGCCCATTGGCCGGCCGGACATGCCTTGGCCATAGCCGGTCCCACACTTCATGACTCCCTACTTTATCATTATTATTTACATAATCTCATGGAAATTCCTTAACTTCATGAAATTTCTCAGTTTCATGGTATTTCCTTCACATCAGGGAAAATACATAAAATTGGAAAAGGTGCTGCGGGACCGAGCTTGCTAGCTGGTTGGCCATGCCCTATCCATGGCCGGTCCCACACCTTATAAATTCATATTTTATTAATTATTTTTCATCATCTCATGGAGATTCCCCAGTTTCAGCAAAACCCTGAATCCTTCATATTTTCTCAAAATGTTGCTCAAACGCGCATCAGAAATTATCGGAACTCTCAGGACTGAGACATGGACATTATGGCGACACCGGCATGTCTCCTTGGCCGACCAAGGTCGGCTCTAAGGATTGCAAATATCCGTTCCCGCATGTTTTAATAATTTTGACCTAATTTGCTCAATTGCTCATATTGGGTCCAAACTCTTCTCAAACAACTTAGAATTTTCTCAAACGACCATCAGCTGGTCCCATTACCACCAAGAGCTGGGCACATGACCCCTTGGTCGGTCCCTCATCTCTCCATAATCAGGTTTTACTATCTAACGCTCACACGAGCATTATTTCAATAAATGGTTAAACCAGCATTTAATCATCCTTTCACCAACTGGTCTTCAGGAGACTTTGGTATTTTGCTCATTTGAGCATCTGGGCGTTACCTGGTCGACTCGTCATCCAATGTAGTCGGTCCCTCCTTCACTCTGTGGTTGATTTTCAATAAATCATCGATTGATCAAAAATTAGGGTTTCGAATCTAGAGCTCTGCAAAACATAATTCTGAGCAGATTCAAATACTAATAATTTTATGATGATCCCGTGATCAACACTTTTATTATTATGCTCGGCCTAACTTCCAGTATCTTAAATTAATATTTTATTTTATCTCGTCCTAACACCAACAATTCATCAGACGAGCAACACTTGCTCATACAAGCAATATTTGCTCAGACTAAGGAATATTGGTTCAACTATCAATATTCAACAATTCAGCAACATTTGCTCACCTTAAGTTATCAACATTTATTCGACAATATACTTTTGTCTCAACAGACATGTTGAACATTTGCAAATCACGTTTGACTCAACAACACAAGGACTCATTGTCCTATAAAGTCAGGAATTGACCCCACAATCATGAGATGTCTATCGTGTCACATGGGCGATATTAACTAGGGTTTTTGTATGGCGGTCCATGGCACGTATGTTCATACACACGATGAGAATGTGAGCAAGTCGTGCAATCAGTTAGAGGAGTTAGCAAAGTAGTGTGTGGAAAATTAACGAAGTCTCCGCACGATGAGCAACTGGTTTTGACACGATTTCCCACTTCCCCTCTTTAACTCCAGCAACTGTCACACTTCATGGGATCAAGGTGTTTACAAATATAAATAAGTCTCTGAATCATGATTGAAAGGACAAGACAATCTATCATCAAGCAGACGAACAAGAGATTAAGAACCCATCGTTCAATCAATCAGAACTTAACTTATTTTCTCCACGCAGAATACACAACACACCTACAACCTTCGATCACCATTGATCTCATACATTTCTCAGCTTCCCTCCTACAGATCGACCCATCCTCTCTTGTGACCGAATTGACTCTAGAACGACCATTGTCTTGGTTTAGGCTGGAGTCCTACAGATTGATCTCTCGAACTTAAAGCACTCCCTTCTTGTAGTGCATTTGTGTGAGTTTAAACATTTCACTCGGTTCAAGGAGTCTCCTCCGCATGGTCGTCTCCTCAATTCCGTAAAAACCATCAAATCGTTTTTTCCCATCTACAATATCAAAATAATTACTCACAAACAAAATGAAGAAATAGGAATGTGAACAATATCGTATTAGAGAGAGAACATCCCGTGCCGTTACGACACAGGTTAATATCTAGTCTCCCTTATAAAGCATAGTTTGGACAACTCAGGCAAGTTAAAGGGTGGTCCAGATTTCTCATAGAAAAAGCTAAATCTACGTCTGTGAAATGATTAGTTTAATTAAATTTCAATAATAAATGTTCTATTAATATTTCATAATCAATGTTTGTTTAATTAATCAAATAAATATTCTTTCATTAATACAATACATAATAAATTTATCTTATATTAAATCGGTAGACATTAATGGTGGTTGTGATGGTGGGTGGGGGTGGTGGATCAACGGTGGGGATAATGGTGGTGGGTGGGTGTTAGTGAAAATGGTGGAGTGATGACGTTAATGGTGGTGATGGAAGAAGTAGTGGCAGTGGGATGAGAAAGATGTCCTAAGGTAGATAAATTACTTAGTTACCTTTGGTTCATTTTTTTATTTGATATTACTTTTTTTAATTTAAAATAATACTTTCTTCAATACATTACATAATAAATTTATATTATATTGAATCAGTGGACATTAATATTGGTTGTGATGGTGGGCGGGGGTGGTGGATCATCGGTAGGAATAATGACGGTGGGTTTTGGATGTGAGAATGGTGGAGTGATAACGTTAATGGTGGTAGTGATGGAAGCAGTGGCGGACCTAGAAATTTTTTGGTGAGGGGTCAAACCCTAATATTTAAACTTGAGAGGAGTCAAACACTAAAATATCTAATTAATTAGTACATGGAAAACCAAATTGAGTGGGGTCTGCTGACCCCACTTGACCCCAGTGTGCTTCTGCCACTGGCTGGAAGAAGTAGTGGTAGAGAAAGCTAAATCTGCAGTTGTAAAATGATCAGTTTAATTAAATTCCAATAATAAATGATCTATTAGTATTTCATAATAAATGTTTGTTTGATTAATCAAATAAATATTGCTTTCATTAATACAATATGTAATAAATTTATTTTATATTAAATCAGTAGACATTAATGGAGGTTGTGATGGTGGGTGGGGATGGTGGATCAACGGTGGGGATAATGGTGGTGGGTGTTAGTGAGAATGATGGAGTGATGACGTTAATGGTGGTGGTGGTGGTAGAAGAAGTAGTGGTAGTGGGCTTAGAAAGGTGTCCTAAGGAAGATAAATTACTTAGTTACCCTTGGTTTGTTTTTTTATTTGACATTACTTTTTTTAAAAAAATTTAAAATAATACTTTCGTTAATATAATACATACTAAATTTATATCATATTGAATCAGTGGACATTAATATTGGTTGTGATGGTGGGCGGAGGTGGTGGATCAACGATGGGGATAATGGCGGTGGGAGTTGGATGTGAGAATGGTGGAGTGATGACGCTAATGGTGGTGGTGCTAGAAGAAGTAGTGGTAGTGGGATGAGAAATGTGTCCTATGGTAGATAAATTACCAAGTTACCTTGGTTTATTTTTTTATTTGATATTTGTTTTTAAATTTGTTTTTCTTTTATTTTTTTAAATTTAAAATAATGCTTTCATTAATATGGTACATGATAAATTTATATTATATTGAATCAGTGGACATTAATATTGGTTCTGATGGCGGGCGAGGGTGGTGGATCAACGGTGAGGATAATGGTGGTGGGTGTTGGACGTGAGAATGGTGGAGGGATAACGTTAATGGTGGTGGTGCTGGAAGAATAGTGGTAGTGGGATGAGAAATGTGTCATAAGGTAGATAAGTTACTTAGTTACCCTTGGTTATTTATTTATTTTTATGTTAGTTTTTAATTTATTTTTCTTTTCTTTTCTTTTTTTACTTTTTTAAATTAAAATAAATATTATGGGTCAGATATTTGTTGGGTCGAGACAAGAAAGAAAATGAACGGTTGAGGACTATAAGGAAGTTAGCTACCAAACCAATATAAAGCGCGGTTATAATTGAAAAAATTATTTTGCATAAAAAGATGCATCAAAAGGCTTTATTAAAAAACAAAAGAACAAACGTTTATACTGAATTGATCGGTAACCGAGCGACAAGCTGGGCCCCAATCCTTTTTGACATCTAAAAAATTATTTACATGTAAACTATAATAAATGTTTTATTTTGCATCCATTCCAAAAAAAATTGTAGAATTATCTTTTTACGTATTAATCTAAATTTTGCATTTGGACAAGTCAGGCAAGATAAAGAGCGGCTGAGATTTGGTTAGGGAAAAGATATATCAATGGTTGTGGTTGTTTATATAATTATTGTGTCATTAACTTCACATAATAGATATTTTACTAATCTCTCGTTATAAATGAAATACATTTTCATTAAATAAATAATAAATTTGTTAATAATCATTACAGATGATCGGGTGGTCTTTGTGAGTGGTGGTGGATGGAGCCAATGACGATATTGTTGGTGGTGGAAAAGGTAGTGGTGATGAGTCGACTGGTGATGGTAGTGCAGGTGCTCAGTGTATTAGTGGCAATGTTTATTCTATGTAGTTAAGATATATGTAACATTTATTATGGAAGTTGTGGTTGATTTTCTTTACGTGAAAATAAGATGGTTATTAATATAAAAGAAACAACTGTACGGGCTGACCACAATTTTTTTCCGAAAAACAACCCCTAAAAAACTCAGCGACGATAAGGATAGTAAAGGTTTTAGTTGGTCTCACTACATGTTTCGCCCGATGATTTTTCCGAGAAAAATATTTAGGTCAACCTAGCAATTTTCAGAAAGAAAACATAACAATTAAAAAACATGAAAAACAATTGTCATTTTATATAAAGCCAAAAAAAAAAGACAAAGATTAAAATTCACATAATTTTTTTACTTAATATGGAGTTCGTGCCGTTACGGCACGGGTGAAGTTCTAGTACATACTAAATTAACTTTATATACGTATTTTCAAGGATCATTAAGCTGTCTTTTACTATTGTATTAAGTTTTGTCTATACAAGGTGTCAAACGAAAAAGTTAGGTGTATTTGGTGTTCCCTGCGTTTTCAGAAAATTAGTTTAGAAGATATCCCATGCCGTAATATGAAATCCATGATGAAATTATCAGGACCAGAGGATTTGTCGTTCTCGAAACCCTTAATGACCTTCAAAATTTCGTCTTCGTGGAAATAAGATATAACAACCAACCAGCTTCAACTCCAATTTGAGAAAAATTCAAGCAATCAAAAGCAGCATCACAAATGTTACCCTCATAGAACAAATTAGTTTAAGAATATTGTATCTCTTTATTAATCCTAAGTTGATCAAAATCATCATCATCGTCAATAAAAATTTGTGATAGTACCCCCCCCCCCCCCTTTATTCTTCTTTTAAGGTTTGATACTTTATATAAATAAAATGTTGAAGGGGAGAGGGTACTAAGTACAGTACCAATTTTTTTGTTCGACAACCTATACGGGAAGAACCTAATATAATGACAAGTAGGTCAAAGCAAAGACCCTTGAATAAGATTGTATATAAAATTTCTCTCTTTCTATTCCTCAATAAATATATATAGACCAAAGGTACGCGAACTTGATTGTGCAGAAAAGTTCTTGGAAGATCCCAAAATCCAATATCCAAGATCAACCTAGTCGTATCCGAACTAAGAGGATCTGAATTCTAACAAGTATGAAACTTGCATTCTATCTTTCAAGATATCAAATCAACAACAACAAGTCTTGTTTTGGATCTTTAAACAATAAGGACTTAAACTATCTGGATTGATTAGGTACTACTAGTGTTGTTCCTATTATAAAGATAAACAATACAATGCAGAAAAGGAAAAAATACAAGACAATAAAAATTTTGTTAAAAAGGAAAACTGCACTGAAGAAAAACTCTGGGACCTCGTCCAGCTTTGAACACCATACTTTATTAAACCGCTACAGATACTAGCCTACTATCAGACCTCGTACTAGAATATAATTAAGACCGAATTAACCCTTCAAGGGATTCAGTTGCAATCGTGTTCCTTACGCCTTTTGAACCTCGTGAGATTTTGCGTACTTGATTCCCTTCATTAACGTCATTTACAGCCAAAGAGTTGCTTCAACCTAGGTAAAGACTTTTAATACCAATATGCCTCTAATAGATAAGCCTATTTGATTTCTCTTTTGATCTAGGTTTGGAAATATGTTTGCAATAGACAAAGTCCAGCAAACCTCACGAATCCGAAACACTTAAACTCAAATAGCTGAGAAACATGTATTATTAACCACCTCTCAAGAACAATCCTAGAAAATCAAAGAAGAGTTTATATATCTATCTTGAGGAATCCAAAAGTTTAAGATGGAGAGAACTTTGTAAAATCTATCTATCTCATTCCTGATTCAAGATCACGAAAACCTCAAAGATCAATAAAAACAAGATCCGTATACACAAACTATCAAGTAAAAGATCGTTTGACCGGGCTTCACGAGTCCCTAAGTGAAGTCTTCAAAGTCTGAACCTAATTATGTTTCTCAAAGGAAATCTAGGTTATAGAGGACGACTCTAGATTAGTGATAAACATTTTTATGTCTGATTTATCTCGATTCTATATACTTATAGTGCTTATTTTTGTACTTGTTATGGTGTCTTATGTGTGTATAAGTGTTTTTGGGTAATAAATTTTTTTTAAAAAATTGGCTCGAAAAGTGATAACCACCCGAAAAATACTAATAGCGCGCGTTTGGATACAATTCTGCTTCTTCAAACGTGTATCCAAAAAAATCTCTCTTGTGTATCCAAACGTGTTATGAAGGCATCCCAGGACATGTGTTAAAAGGACCCCAGAAGCGGATATGGGGAGACCATCTTTCTTCTTAAATTCAAATTCTGTTTTTGGCGGGAAAAATGGCAACAACATAATAGATTTAGGGTTGGACGAGTTTTAGAGAGCCTAAATCGTTGATTTCTTTTGGCTTGACTTCTTAGGCTTAAACATACTTGGTACGGGTGCTGGATTGGATTAAAAGTGGCTGGATCATCAGATTTGGAGAAAACGGAGGAGAAAACTTTTCACGAGTTCTGTTTGGTTTATTTTTGGAGTTTTAGTGAGACTTAAGGGAAGATAAGCTTTCCTAAGATTCTTATCAATATAATAGAGGGTTTGGAATGATTTGTACAACTTAGAAACGTGTAGAAAAGAAATAAGAAAGTGGAAAAGTACGAAACTTTCTGCCGAAGAAAAAGAGAGATTTAATCAAGTTCTAGGGTAGATGTGGTGTATAAAAAGGGTTGTTCGAGTCCCATAAGTCATCACGCAAAGTTTGGGGAAGATCAGGAGAGCACAGGTAAGAAATTAATAGTTGCAGGAATTGTTTCTGCTGCTGCGAGGAGGAAGAACACGAAGAACATAACCTTCTCAAGACTGTCATTAATTCCGTGGTCTACTCTTCCATATTCACTATAACAGTGTTTGCAACATTTGTCTTTCCGTTTGCAAGACTTATTTAGGGTTTCCTCTGTAACACTCAATCTTTAACGTTTATACAACGTTGTAGATTCCCTGAGTTAAATATTTTTACCTCTTTTTATACACTTTTGAGATATAAACCATTTTTCTTTTTGAGCAAGTGATTAATATGAGGAGCTAAACCCCTTTGCTGAGGCGACGGAGGAAGCCACTGTTCCAATAAAAGTGGTATATTTCTATTTTAATTGAATTTTGCAATTTCTTTTGTGATTATTTGTTTTGATTAAAAAATTGATTTAAGGATTTTTACTAAGCAATTGTGATTTCCTTTGATAGAGCATGCTTAGCCTAGGGATTTTGACGTTCTATGCTTTCGATTTACAATTATTACTTTGAAATCTAGTTTTGAAACATATTAGAATCACTTTAAACATAAAGGATTGCATGAATATTGATTAGATTGAATCACTTTACAGCATAACCCCTACAAAATAATATCATCGAGATCGGTAAAATTTATTAATTTATTGCGATATTAAATTATTGATAAAATAATAATTATCAAATTATCAAAAAATTGTGTAATTCTGGATACCAAACGCTACAACAAAAATTCAACCTTTGTGACGCAAAGATTATATATGATCTTTCAAGATGCATTATCGTCGTCGATTCTATCACGGTCTTTTGGAGGGTTGTGAAGCAGTAGAACTAAATTCCGAGAAGACTAATATTTTAGACACGATGAACCTTGTCGTTTCTGAAATGCGAAGGTACCCAAATATACCTCAAGCTAAAAAATTTCTTACCTATAAGTCCTTTCTCCGAAAGTGATTGCCTATGGACTGAGTCGAGACAATACAACTAATCGGTTCACACTTCGTGTGATCGTCTATGGATACGGGATCGAGACAATACAACAACGAAGTATGTTACTTGATAAAAAGGTTCAGACTTAACCAAACACAATAGGATTCACTTATCAAGTAAATAGGAACTAACGTTTTTGTGATTTACTTTAATTCTAATAAAACAATTATAATGCGAAAATATAAAGTAAATAACACAACAAGATTTTGTTAACGAGGAAACCGCAAATGCAGAAAAACCCCGGGACCTTGTCAAGAATTGAGTACTCTCAGGATTAAGACGCTACAAAAAATTACACCTAACTTCGTATAGTTGAGACCAAGCACCTAAACCTATAGTTCACCTAGTTCCGTCTGTATTCCCATGCCTCCAACTTATAAATAAGTCACGTACTTGGAACAATTCCTTTGGTTCGCATTCCAAACAGTAAAGTAACAACAAATCTGTTTGGTATCAACTCTCTTCAACCAAGTGATATGAGTCGGACAAAGGCTCTTCTATTTTTCTTAATATAAACTCATTCTTCAGGTCCTTAGATCTATCTTTTGTTCAATTACTGAAGTAATCGTTTAGGATTAAGCCAATCAACATTATTAATCAAAAGAATTGTGTTGATGCCGATCTACTCAATTAATCAATCCAATCTATCACAAGGATAAACCGATTATTAATTGGATCCTCTTTTACCGAAACAAGTATTGTGCACACCAAAGATTATGAACCCACAAATCAGAAATCTTCAATATCTTCTTGGTCTTCAAATCTTCTTAGATATTCAATAATAACCTGCACACAATCACTTGAATCTCTTGTGATCAATCACGTACAGGACGGAGTCTATTAACAATGGATTATCACAAGATCGTCTTTAGAACTAACAACAGTCTAAAGATCCTTGTCGAAACTCTGAACTAGTTTGAGTGAATCTTATATCAGAAGAGAAGATTCTAAAGCATAAACAAACTAGGTGCAATCAAAGTTCAATCACCGTTAGTCAATCAAATCAATGAAAACAAAAGATAAACCGCAATTATCTAGTTTCCCACCAATGGTACGCGCTAGAGATTCTCAATACCAAAGAAGACTTTAAACTGAGAGGTCGTAAGAGATTTCGCCTAATTAGGTTACTCTCCTCTTAGAATAGGCGTCTACACCAGTAACAACACAACAAAGAGGTAACTTGTTATTACGAAGGATTAGTTTGCTAGGAATGCAAACTTTAGTATTTATAGACAAGGAAGTTTGGACACCAAGGAATCTCCAAAACCGAAAATATTCTCAAGATATTCATTAAAGCACAAATTCGGTTTCCATAATTCCTGGAAATGCTCTGTCCAATAAAAATGATCGAAATCTCTCGCAAAATCTCTAATTAGTAAATGCACATAACTAATTCTTATTTCCCTACAAAATAAAATTAATAACCTTAATTAAAAGATTCTTAACTTATTTATTTTTCGATCCTGGGATTCTCTTCCCTTAGCTATTAAGGAATAACTTTGAAAATTTAAAGAAATAAACATTCACAGCACGCGTTCAAAGTATGTCGACATCCTTACTTTGTAAGTTCCCTTTCACACTTACAACCTTGAAACCGATTTGCCACACTTCCAAACAAGTTAAGAATTGGTTCATCCGACTTTCAAGAACTATGTGATTGATCAAATAATATTCAATCACAATCATGGGTTTAACGGTTCTACCAAAACAAGTTTCGGTTCTACCTTCCATGTGAGTACTGTGCATAATCACACTAGATTTCCAAAATTCGGTTGACTAGGTACTCGGATCGGTTCCCCACATATATATGGTATCTAACTTATATGTGTTGCACATGTCCATAGGATCGGTTCCCCTTTGCCTAAAAACGTGTTTCACATGTTCATATGATCAATTCCCCTTTCTGCTATAAACCTTGCTGCACCTCATACAAGGATCGGTTCCCCTTTGTGATGTACTGCACCTCTTACTAGGATCGGTTCCCCTTTCCCATATTTGGTCAGACATAAAATCACAAACCCGATCATACCATTTCAGGTGATTACTTAAGATCTGTTTCACTAATAAAAGTCATACCAATACATAAGTCATGCCTTTGTGAATAGTTCTGCCAAGAACACAACAAGTCGTGAACGGTTATACTCAATCACACATATTGGTTGTTCATAAGATATGCAATGAATAACAAAACCAATAACGCCTAGCGATTTCCTTTTCGATTCACAAACAAGTTTATGGACGTACTTCCTTAGAACACATGTAAAACATTGTTCCCTAGGACGAAATCCTCACCTCATACCCATACATAATCACAATAGCAATCAAATGATTATGGCGATGTCTTATCTACAAAGTTTAATGGTTAAGCAATAAACTTCGTATTATATTCCTTAATACTATGTCTATCTATAGTTCAAATATGCTTCGCAATTTTGTTTTCAATATGCACGACTTGAAAGATACGTTAGGTAATGAAACAGTTCAAGTCAAATATCACTAACCTCAAGTGGAAGGATTATTGTTGTCGTTGTAGCTCCTTGATTCTTCACATCTTCAAGTCTTCGCAGTACTTGTAATGTCTCATATCCTAATACTTTCAAGCTAACCTATACGAAGTTGAATCTAGTACATAATCAAGCGACTCTTAACACGAGTTTTGATTCACTAAAATATGACAACCAAACTTGACATACCAACGCTTTGTGGGTGCAACCGAGCTATGCTCTAACAGTTTCAGCTTGGGAAATAGATGTTCTTTCAATGGATGATACTGCGTCATAGAATTCAATTGAAATGTTAGATATTGAAGCCACTACTGTAAAATTCAACCAAAGGATTGAATTATCGCAATGGAATGGAAGGTTGAACACCTTTGAACTACCCTCAAGAGAATGCTATTTTTGATTTTGAATGACTAGGAAATAATTGAGAGTATCATGAGAAACGTGAAAAGTGATGAAGTGGAAGCCGAAAACGAAATTTTACTTATAGAGCCACCTTCAAGTAAAGAAGCTATCGAGGTTGTGAATATATTTAATAGTTTTTTATTACATCATCAAATGACAACATCAAAAACTTTCCAATATTGAGAAAAATATATGATATTCAATGAGACATCAATTTCAAAAAAAATAACAGGTCATAATTGAACCAATCTTTACCAAATTAACATAAATGTAAAACTAAATTTATGTAAATCATAAAGTTATTAATTTATATATCGGGAGGGATCTATAGAAAGTTTATTTTTTTTTATTAATTTATAAATTTAGCGAATTATTAACTTAGCACGTTGTCCCCGGCTTGGGGGACCGGCAAAATTTATTAATTTATCGCGGATTAGTTTATGGGAGTTCTGTTGGTTAATGGTGGAATCATGAGTCTTAGTTCTTTTTATAAACTTGATACCAACTTTATTTTGAGTTTTCTAGTTTAATTATTATAATTTGAGTGTAAATCATCCTTCATAAGTATGAGAAAAGAATCACTTATTTACCACTTTCAAAACTACGTCACTTAGAAACTAAACACAAGATTGCGAGGGATTGAGAAATCCAGTTGCAAGAGTCTCTTAATTTATATATTTTCAACGCTCTAGGTAGCTAAGATAGCTTGAGATCCAAGCAAACACTTTCTCAGTTTAAATAAAATTCTTATTAGGAATTCATGTAAGTATTGGAGAAGTGTGCCTTGAAATTACATAGAAGAATATACACTATGATCCAGGGTTATGAAACTGTGCACAATGATGGTTCATAGTGGCTCAGTAGCATTTGAACTTATAAGCTTATAATGGTGTTCAATAACACTCAAGACCTAAAGTTTATTCACAAACACAAGTTGATTAATTTAGTGACTAAAGTTGTCTTTGAAGTGTATATGAGAATCATAGCAAAGTCGAACATAAATACAGAAAATAGTTTATGACTTCCGCTAATAATGGAACTGGAGAGTTTTGTAAACCTCTGACAGTTCGTGAAGTCAGGCCACAACAAACCTCGGTAGTTCGTGAAATTCAGATGTTAGGAGTTTGCAAATTAGGTTTGTGAACCTACCAAATACCCTAACTAAGATGTAAAGGGTTTGCCAACCTCTACAATCTACGAAATTCACATCGACTTTGGTAAAACATACAAGTATATATACTTATCGCCAAGTAGTTCTTTTTATCACATAATTAATTTGAAATATACCTAATAGACATATATCGTATGCACTGTTGCTCGGGAAATTTCCAAATAACCAACTTGGAAAAAAAAGTTTGTGAACAATATATTGTTCTAACTAAGATTGATAAGGATCTAGAACGTCTATTTCCTGAATCATATTTCGAGAGTTTAACCAAGACAAGCTTGAACTCAAAAATATTTCTTTGAGCTATTATATCTACTAAAATCATACGACATAATCTCATAAGATAGAATGGTAACTACTGTGAGTAAATAGAATAGGCCAGTCTTCACATACCTCTTTGCTGGTGAAGTTATCGCAAATGTCTTCATTTGTTCTTCAGTTTTGAATCTTCGAGGTTATTCGGTGAGGTCTAATACTCAACTACTATACTCTAATCCTAATTCGAGACTTGACTTTAGTAGACCAAAAATCAAGATATAGTTTTTATACATCTAACATTGACAACAAGCTTGAGATAACAAAATTTGCGAGTTCTACCGAGATATGCTCTAAAACATGTGCTCTTATGTCCCTCTTTAAACTCCCTAATCTTTGCCGCTTGCATAGTGATCCTGGATTCAGCTAGCTTCCATTGTTGGCGTTGTAATGCATTTGTTCATTGTATAAGTAGAGCTTGGGGTACACTGTTGTGATTCCTCTGATAAATTCAACTCGCCTACAGTTGTTTCCAAATCTTTAAATTGATTGTTTGTACCTCCAAAAGTAGTAACTATTCCAATACTTCAAGAAGAACTCAAGTATTGACGTTTTTTTACAAAAATATTACTTGGACTGTGGTAAACTCTTAACAAATTCCACCATGTCACTCTACTGAAGTATCATAGAGTACAAGAGTCTTTCGTAATAAAATGCACAGACGTTAACTGTAGTCAGGAAATATAGATATTTTATAAAACTATGCTATAAAAATCTTTACTGCATAATACTGAATAGTCAAGTACAAAATAGCCATTTCTTAAGAAATAGTATTAGTTAAATTCTAAATTGATGGATGACATAAGTAAACTAATTAGCGGATACAACTGTAAGTACCTCTCTACATTTGATAAACATCCTAATTCATCTCCAAACCTAGCGGGTGCAGTTATTCGATGGCACCCGCACCCGTTCCGCTAATTATGGAATATTTAAAACTTGCTCATGTGTCGGATTGGGGGTCCACCATCCTTACATGCGAGTTCCATCGAGCTATACAGATGCTTCCTTTACAAAACCGATGGCTCATTCGTGGCCCAATACTCAAAAAGGTACTGCTATTCTCTTTTTTTCTTTTTGCTTTCTGAAAGTGCTGACGAAAAGTTTGGCTGGTAATTGAACACGAAAATGAAGAACACTAACTTCGCCCCATGTTTTGCTCGAATCATCCGAATTTAAATTCTGCAGTTAGCCGAACCTAACTATGTTTTTAGAATACAGCCGAACTACTCATTGTTCTTCACATATGAAGAATACCCTGAAGTTCGGCTAATACAAGAAAAATGACTGAAGGAAAGAAAAATGATTTTTCTTTTCAGAAAAGAGTAAGAACAAAGACATTTTCGTCATTAAGCAAAATATACAGATAAGGGGACTTAAGGATTACTATCTAATGACCATTTTTTTTTATCATTATTTAATATGCCCAAAAATTTTTATTCCATGCTCTAAAACACAGTTCTTACAAGAGCAGTGATAGGTTGACCGCAAGTTTACACCGCGGAATGTACCGAGAGGAAGTGAAGGTAGAGATGTAAGCGCTCTAAACATGGGGACGGTGAATTGGCAAAATTTTAAAAAGTGGATCCCACCTTCTCCTCACACAGTGTAAACTGCGGTATTTCCACACGGTGTGTTTATCATTTTCGTTCTTAGGCCGGTTCCTACGAAGACTAGCTAATCAAGAGAAATACCATGCCAGGTGGAGTGGCAAATGGTTTCCGCCACTACGATAAAACCCGTGCACCGATCGAGTTTAGATCGAGTGGTTGAAAGTCGACCGCTGAGTACTACTTTTTAGTAAATAGAACATTAAAGTAACTACAGTTTATCTGATATAACATTATATATTATAAAATATATTAATAAAATAATAAAAGTTACAAATATTTTGTTTTTGTTGTCCCTAGGGCTGCACAACGGGTAGAGTGGGTAGGATATGGCGTATACCCGCCACCCTACCCGTTTACTGGCGGTTAAGAAAATCTTTACCCACCACCCTACCCGCCAAATAATGGATAGGGTAGGATACGGTTAAAAAATTGGCGGGTAGGGTAGGATTGGCGGGTATGAGTAGGGTATGTGCACCTCTAGGTAGGGTGGGTAGGATATGGCCTACACCCGCCACCCTACCCGTTTACTGGCGGTTAAGAAAATCTTTACCCGCCACCCTACCCGCCAAATAGTGGATAGGGTAGGATACGGTTAAAAAACTGGTGGGTAGGGTAGGGTTGGCGGGTATGGGTAGGGTATGTGCACCCCTAGTTGTCCCCACCAAATAAAATATTTTTATAAAATAATACAGAAAACGGTTGATTATTTATAGGAGTGAGATTTTATTAATTAAATAACCAAAAATGTTACTGAGCGACACACACTCAGACCGCTAGCGATGTACATTAGGTCGCCCGGTCAACCCTAGATCGCGCGGTTGAAACTCCACCGCTCGGTGGAGATTAAATCTGGAATGGCTAAGTAACAAATTTGTCATTTAACCAGACCAATTTACCACTTTGCCACATCCGTAATGGATGCTTAAATGGCAAATATAGGACTTTGCCATGCCCATAGCAAGGGGTCTTACGAATGCTACAAAAGCTTCTTTGTAAAACCGATGGGCCATTCGAGGCACAATACTCAAAAGGTATCTGCCACGTTCACGTTTTACAGTTGGAAAAGCCGTTAACAGATCAGATAGCCAAGAAAGAATGAAGATTTCTACCAGACATCCACCGTAGGATAGAGTATAAAATACTATCCACGTGCTTGATTAAGAGGCGTTGATCTTTCTACTTTTAAATACTATCAAAGTTCGTCAACTGCGAATAGAACCAGCGAGAGACACCAGAGGGAGAGGGAGAGGGAGAGAGAGAGAGATTAGAGACGAACTCCGACCACTGTTGATCAGAAACCAGCATAAACTGTCGGGATATCAAAAAACGGTATGACCCCGGGTATATCCATTCTGAACATTATCAGCTCTTATCGACCTTCTACAGGATTTTTTTCTTTTCTCTTTTTCGCAAGTTTCTTTTTACATGTCAGTCTCGAAATGTATTGAATCCAGTTCTAGGGTTTCGGTTTAAAAGTTTAATTTTCTCTTGTTTTTATTCATCTGTATAGTCAACATAGTTTGATATCATAGTAATTTAAGGATTATTTTAATTGCGAGTTGGATATTGGTTTCGTTTTCAGTGGGAATCTGAAGACTGTGGGTTTGGATTTTGATGGGTTTGAATGAGGTGAGCTGAATGTCATCATTCGCCTGGACTCAAATACGTACTCGAGCATTGATTGAAAGAATGGTGATTGTTATAATCTTTGTTTTCTTTTTAATTTGGTCGATTTAATTCTAGTGATGATTCTGAAAACTGAAAATAAAATAAAACCTGATAGGAATTCTTGTTTGTTTTACTCCGTAGTTCTTTTGGTAATAGTACCGTATTGAGTTGTTTAATTGCAAGTAGTGAATGTTGTGTTAAGAAACGATGTTTTATGCAGTCGACATCAAAGAAAGTGATAACAAGGGTGGACTGGGAGAAAAAGCTCAATGATGTAAAGATTAGGAAAGAAGATATGAATAAGCTGGTTATGAATTTTCTTGTAACTGAAGGTTTTGTTGAAGCTGCAGAAAAATTTAAAATGGAGTCAGGAACTGAACGTATCCTTTCGAATGGGTCTTTTACTCTTTCTTTATTTTGTTTCCTTTTCGCTGATCAGAAAACGGGTTTTATTGTGGTTTGCTGTTAATCTGTGGTTTTCCTCTTTTACAATTGCTGTTCGTCTATGTTATTCTTATCCGGAAATAGCAGACATAGATCTTGCAACAATAACAGATCGTGAAGGCGGTGCAATGTGGAAATGTTGATGATGCAATTGAGAAAGTTAATGATTTGAATCCCGAGGTATGATCATCTTGTGCATACATTTATCGGTTGTTCATATGGTGTTATTAACATTCTTATGTCTTTACTGTTTGTTATATATTATATAACATAAATGGATTACAACAGGCTCTTAGCTTATGGAGCTGCTGGTAATAGTGTATACAGCAACAAAACTACTGTTGGTACTTTGAGGATGCTCCTCGCTTTGTGCAAAGCTTCTCTTTACCTTTGTTGCTAGTTGATTTCTATTCTTATAACATTATGGGTTCTTCTTTTTTTATTCGTTATGCTCTCTACTATATAGACCTTATTTTTGTAAAGTAACCTCATAGAATATAGGAAGCTTGATGATATATCAAAAAGCATTGTGGTTATGTTTGAATTTGGAGTTTAGCTATTCTCTGTGAACTCCATGTCAAGTTGATTCTATTTGTAAAAGAGCTAGTAAGTAGCTGTACTACACATTGATGAGGCTGTTTTTGTAAGTTTCTTAAAGTTGGTTCATAGTCATGTGTGAACATGGGCACCATTGGCCATTTTATGTGCTATTATGATTGCTTGATTTGTAGAAGCAGCATTCAGAAAACTGCAAAACCGACGATTCCCCGTACACAGAAAATTTTGCTATCATTTTTTTACGGACATGATGGATCTCTTTGCAGATACTAGATACAAATCCACAACTATTTTTTCATCTTCAACAACAAAGGCTGATAAAACTGATTCGCAATGGAAAAGTTGAAGAAGCTCTTGAATTTGCTCAAGAAGAGCTTGCACCAAGAGGAGAAGAAAATGTAATTCCTTAGCCACCTACTTTTGCAGCATGACTGCATCAGCGTTCCTGTTTATTGAATTGGTTAAGCCTTTTCTCATGTCATTTATATCCTTGTCTGTGTTCCTGCTATCTATAGCAAACCTTTTTGGAAGAGCTGGAGAGGACAGTAGCACTATTGGCGTTCGAAGACTTCTCAAATTGTCCTGTTGGAGAGCTTCTGGACATATCCCAACGTCTGAAAACAGCAAGTGAGGTGAATGCTGCCATCCTCACCAGCCAGAGTCATGAAAAGGGTTAGTAGATTCCAACTGCATTGTGTCTGTACATATATTAGGACAGATTTATTAAGGATAATCATAAGTCATAAGTCTAGACCGCGGAATTTTGAAAATTCAGCCATTACCATGATTTGTGCTGTTACTGATGAAATACCATGTCCAAGGAAGCGTGTCTTATCCTGGTGCTAGACGTACACATTTTCAGTATAAACACCATATGAAATTAAATGACAGAATGGAAAAGTAAAACTGAAAGTACTCAGCATTTTTGGAACAATAAACTGGTTGAAGGTAGTGATTGGAGGTTATACAAATTTCAATCTACATAGTGCTCAAGCCGGGAGGATCATACCAATATAAACTGTTCAAGCCGGGAGGATCATACCAATATATTTCCTGTCCAACGTATAATCTTTAAAACATGCCTGTTTTGTGACACTGGATTAATCTTATTTTTGTGATGACTATAAGAAATATCTACCGAACTGCCCTTTTATCTAAGTCTAGTATCAACCATTTCTCTTATGCTAAACATTACAAGAAATCGCAAAATGACAGATCCCAAGCTACCAAGCCTGTTAAAGATGCTTATTTGGGCTCAGAACCAACTCGATGAGAAATCTACATATCCACGAATCAACAACTTGGTTACAGCCGTTCTAGAAGACCCTGCCGTTCTAGAAATATTGAACCACGCAACTCGTTAGACAGCATTGAAATACTTCGGTGAAAAGCACTTCTGAATGGCTGACTCTGGCAAAAAGATTCTTTCTCCGATCTTTTTGGGCCTTTTCATATTGTCCACATGTTTATTCATGATCTCGTTGGCATAGTGCAAAACCTTGTTTTGTCCATATTCTTGCATCAGATATACTTGGCATAGTGCAAAATATAACGACAAGGTTGTATCTTCGTGCAGAGTGCTTTGGGGTGATGGTCTCACATGCCTTATGCAAGGAGTGGTTGTAGCCGGTGTTGACAATTTGAGATTTACCAGCCAGCGGATTAACAGGGTAGCGTTAACAATGTTGCCTGCCATGAAAAGTATAGTGAAAAAGAATTTATAGAATGCAAAACTTTAGCTTGTTTACCCAAGTAGTAAGTGAAGAGACGAGCATCAGATACATATTTGTCTAGTGAAATGAAAGGTACCAAGGAAAACAAGTTAGTTGGTGGTGTTGCAACAATAGATTCTCATACATTGTTTTTCTCCACTTATTTTATTTTTTCCCTTAAAGTTACCATGAGACATCCTTTTGCTAACACCAGAAATAAAAAATAGTACAAGAGACAAAAATCCAAAGATTTCCGAATCGAGAAGGTGGAAAAAACTATAGGTTCCATTTTGAAAATCCTTGGTAGTATCTTACGTTGAGATCCTCAGTCCTTGGATATGCTGAAAAACAAATTCTCTGCATTGTTTTCTCCGTTACTCATGTCTTATATAAATGATTGAAGTTAAGTTTTACAATTCCGTTTGCTGGTACTCATGCATAATACCACTACCTCTCACACCGAAACAAAACACTCTTCTCCATTGATGGGGTCGCTTCCTTCACCACCGTCACCACGAGCACCAGCCTCTGAGAATTCAGGTAACAATTACAAATTGTGGGGGTCATTTTACTCACCAAATACAAGCATGCCTAATTGGATTGCATATTACGAGCCATCAACCAACACATGGTCCCAGGTCAGATTAATCCCAGGTCTTGAAGAGAACCAGGTTCTCAAAGGATTTGCTATGGTCTCGATTGGTTATTATATTTTCATTATTGGTGGCCGGCTCTGTAAGTATGGTGCTCTTCATGATTCTGAAGATGTTGAGGAAATCAATATCAAAGTTCTCTCGACTATACACCGTTACGATACGCTCAATCACATATGGTCAACATGCGCACCTCTTGGCACTCCACGGTTTGACTTTGCTTGCACTGTTTGTGACAACAAGATATACGTAGCAGGCGGACAAAGTACTTCGGGTTGTGCCAGAGGAATTCCGTCTGCAGAAATGTACGACCCTGATGTTGATCTCTGGACTCTTTTGCCTAAAATGAGTACCTTAAGATACAAATCAGCGGGTGTCACTTGGCAACGGAAGATCCATGTAGTTGGAGGGTTTGCTGAGAAGGAAGACTGTTGTCAGCCAGTATTATACACCATGCTGCGCAGCTCTGCAGAAGTATTTGATCCATGTCGAGGTGAATGGGACCTTGCCGAGGGAATGTGGAAACTTGACATCCCACCTAACCAAATTGTAGCCGTGGATGGCAAACTATTTAGCTCGGGGGACTGCTTAAACACATGGAAGGGTCATATAGAAATCTACGACGGGGATCTTAAAATCTGGAACATAATGAATGGATCTAAGGTGCAGAATCTCTCCTCCTTAATCTCCACGTGGGTTGAAAATAAGTATCCGATTGAGTTACGTTACCTTAGAATGGCTACAGTTGGCACACATCTATACTTTGTAGCCGGATATTGCAATACCGGGGAGGTCTGTGGGTTATTCTCAGTTGTCCATTCATTTGACACTTCACTTGGGGCCGATCCATCGTGGAACAGCTCGGAACCAATCAAAGAAGAGGCAGAAAACCTAATGTGTTGCCATACTTGTGTTGTTCAGGTCCCGAAAATCTAAACCTACGAACCAATAAGTCTGAAGTCTGATATTATAAGAAAAATCAAAAGAGAAGCAATAGCGCAATAACCACTAGTATACATGTTCTATAGACTTTTGTGAAAAAGATGGTGATGGAGTTTGTTTTCTTGGTTGGAGAAAATCGTAAGGAAATAGAAATTTTCATCTATGTTATTAAACCAGATTTATTACTTTTCTAAATCCCAATATAAATGAACTAAAGACATTGTATTATTAGTAAAATTCATTTTTATTACGGAGAACAGAAGCGGGGCTTTATTAACAAAATAAGTTTGCTTATTACAGATATTTAAAGAACTCAGTAATCAACATTAACTGACGCTAATTATATACACTATAAAGCAAGGTTCGAAAAACGGGTCACGGCCCAGGTCACAGGTACTAGGCGTGACCGTTATAACGTGTTTTGACGGGTGTGAGCACGTTTTGGGTCAAAAACGCGTTATATAGGAATAAAACGCGTTTTTTTGACGTTTTTTTTAAAATAACGGGTGTGATAACGGTTAAATAAGAAAAATAAATAATTTGTGATCTGAATTTCCTATGTAACGGTAATTACAGCTGTGAAAACGGTTACAACGGGTCTAAATAATGTTGTTACTACGTTTTTTCATTTTTTTTGGTTTAATTTATTTATTTGATTTTTTATTTATTTGTTTATGGGTTTTTAACATACAAATTTATGGATATCTAGTAAAATTCACAACCCTAAGTCTATGACTTATAACAATGCATTGTAGTTATCGTCTACCGACAATATTTATACACGCATACTATCACTATCCACTTGATATGTTCAAGTTGTCACTCGAATAGTTCAATGCATTCCCCAATATTTCAATATGCATATTCGGATTCAAAAGCAGTCAAAACTTTGTTGTCAAATAATACTCCTAGGTTCTTAGCTACTTGCTACAAGACTAACCAACAAGGAATGCAACAGGAAGAGAGTCAGAGACTAGCTAGAGAAAAAGAGAGTGAGAGAGTGAAGTCAGGGAGTCGATTTATCTTTTTCTTTTGCATTTGGAGGTGTGTACAGTATATGCTACATGTGGTCTGTACTTTAGAGTTCAGACTCAAAAGTTAAAGAAATAAAACAAAAACAAAAAAAAGTAAAAAGAGTAGTTGGTTTCATGATCAAAGACATAGCTAGCCTGTGCTTATATACGCATGCAACGAGATTCCAAATGTTTCAAGAATATTTCGATTTGCTAGCTATTATGTCTTCTTGCGCAAAGGAATGCTTTAAAAGGACAAGAAGAGAATTGAAATGAAATGAAATCAATACCTCTGGTTCTCTGGTTCTTGCTCAAAGGAATGCTTTACATTTTGAATTTCTCAAATACAAGTTTAAGAGGTAATATTAATTATTTTTTGTAGATTTTTCATTCAATTAGAGATATAATTTATTAATACGTTATTAATTTATTTATTATCATTTTTTTTTTCATGATGTTAGAGTAGTGAATATAGATGTTTGAGAAATATCGATATTTTTTTCTTTCATGATGTTTGAGAAATATTTAAGAAATGTTAAGTGAAGAAATGTTTCATTCTATTAACGTATATTTACTTAATAAATGTTTCATTTTTATCTAAGAAATGTTTTAAGAAATATAGATTTTTTGTTCATTTTATTATCATTTATTTAAGAAATGTTTTAATAAATGTTAATATTCATAATTAAATAGTCCATCAACTTGAATCAGTTGGCACGTAAAAAATCATTGTTTTTTTATAAAAAAATGGCATGATGAATTGATGTATGGTATGTTTGTATTCCTGTTCTCAATCATGAAAAAATGAGAGGCTACACGATCCTTAATTTCAACTTTTAATATTCAAGTTGAGTAAATGACTAATGCAACTTGTGATTTCTAATTATAATGCTACTCTAACCATTTTTATATTGATGGAATATGTCCACTTAACTTGTATTTATATATGTCACTTATTGCTATGTGAAATTTCCTACTTACAGAATATAATGGAAGGATCAACATCTGCAAAACGAGATGTTTTCATGCATATTGTACTGTAATGAGTGATGGTAAAAAGTTGAAGTGTAATTTTTGTGAAAAAGAAGTGTCTGCGGGAATTTCGCGTTTCAAAATGCATTTGGCACAACAAAGAGGTACAATTACTCCCTGCATGCATGTGCCACCTGAGATTAAAAATTTAGCAAAAGTATGGGTGCAAGACAGAAACAAAGCAAAACGGCAACGAGTACCAGAAACTGAATATGAAGATACAGAAATTCAAGATATGTATGAAAATGAACCGTGGAACCCTGTGCATGATATAGATGAAGAAGAACAGCGCCGGTAACACAAAAGAAAATGGGCGGGTTATCGAAGTTGAAGAACCTTTTTGGACGAAAAAGTAAGAATACTAATGCCGGAGAAGGTACATCACAGCGTCCACAGGCCTCTATGGACATACCTAGTTCTTCAATGCGTACACCACACCAAGCACCTAGGATGTCTGTAGATATGGGAGGACAATATAATACTAATAGGGATTCTCAACCTAGCATGGCGAATTTTGGGAGAAGTAAAACATGCCGGGAAAAAGTTGATTCTTCTGTTGGACGTTTTTTCTATGCTAATGATATTCCCTTCAATGTGGCCAACTCAACTCAGTACCACGAGGCATTCAATGCAGTTGCAAATTTCGGAAAATCATACAGAGCTCCGTCTTCCTATAAGTTGTCGAACCCATTATTAAGGCAGGAAAAACAAAGGATTCAGAAGGATGTGGTGTCGGTCCAACGAAATTATTGGAGAGAGTATGGGTGTACACTCATGTCAGATGGTTGGAAAAACAAAAATAACCATACGATTGTAAACTTCTTAGTTTACAGTGGCCATGGGACACATTTTTGAAAAGCGTTGACATCGAGCATAATCGGTTGACAGCAGAGTATTTGATGAGTTTGTTCAGACCGGTTATAGAAGATATTGGTCCGACAAATATTGTTCAAATAGTAACTGATCAAGGATCCCAATTCAAAGCCGCAGGTAACTATTACAACTTAATTTAATTACAGTTGTTTATTTTTATATTATTAATTCATTTCTCATTTTGTTTTAATAGGTATGAGATTGGCCATAGAGTATGGTACATTTTTTTGGGTACCTTGTGCAGCTCATGTGTTGGATTTAATGTTGGAAGATACTGAAAAGTTCCCCTTTGTTAAAGGTGTGATTTCAGAAGCTAGAAAAATCAGTAAATTTATTTATAATCATGGTTGGGTTCTTGCTAGATTCAGACAACATTCTGGGGGACGCAATCTATTGCGCCCTGGCTTAACAAGGTTTGCGACAAATTTTATCGCAATCAAAAGTATCATTGATCAACGTAATGCAATCGAGAGTCTTTTTGTAGACCAAGAATTTGTGAACTCGCCAGAAGGAAAAACTCGTACGGCTAAAGATGTGAAAAACATTATTTTGAATGAGATGTTTTGGCACACATGCCAAAATGCATGCATGATGGTTGGTCCTTTATTGAAAATGATCCGTTTCTTGGATTCAGATAAACCTACCATGGGTTATTTGTTTCATGCACTTGCTACATGTGTGGAAACTATAGAAAGGGGTTTGGGTAAAACTCGAAATAATTATATTGTAGGTGTGATTAACCGACGATGGAAAGATCAGTTGAGTTCTCCTCTTCATGCTGCAGCGCATTTTCTGAATCCATATTATATCTACAACCCAGCAGCCAATCTCATCAACAATGAAATTTCTCAGGCCCAAATTTGTCTCAGTGAAGTTATATCAAAAATGATTAGTAGCCCTCAAGAACAAGCGACATGCATGCTAGAGGTGTGAATTATTATTAACAATTAATTTCGTAATTATATGAATTTCTATTCACAGTTTTTGATATTTTTAGGCGGGAAGAATGCAAATGATGCAAGGCCAATTTGCATCACCATCAGCAAGATTGGCTGCTCTGCGAGGTGATCCTGTAAGCTGGTGATTGTCATACGGTGCTCAGTTTCCATCACTCCAGAGGATCGCGGTAAAGATACTAAGCCAGACAAACACATCGTCTGGATCCGAGAGGAATTGGAGTGTGTTTGAAAGAATTCACACCAAACTACGCAACCGTTTAGTTTCGTCAAGAATAAACGATTTGGTATATGTTCAGTACAATTTAAGATTGGAGCAGCAAAGAGTTCAAGGTAAAGCAAAGCGACATAACATCGATGTCCACGATGTTCATAGCCTGCTGACAGATGAAAATATGCTTGATTGGATAGCAGGGGATGATGAAACACCAGTTTTACCTCAGGAAGAACATTGGTTAAATGAATTGGAAGAGGAAGCAGCTAATAATCCAGAGCCTCCCCCTCCACCATACGAATGGCATGATCCAGAAGTTGAAATATCATATCAAAGGTTGCCAGTGAGTAACTTTGTTTATGACTTTGGTAACCTAACATTTGGAGGCAATACACAAGGTCATGAAAATGAAAATCCCATATACAATTCTCATTACACTGAAGATCGTCCAGAAGAAGATACCCGAGGAATTAATGAAGAGTATAATTCCAATATTAATATCAATAATGAAGTAGATAATCGTAATGATAATGAGGAAGAAGACTATGGTTATGAAGATGACGATACTGTTAACTACGACAGCCAAATGCATTACGCGAACCAATATGAGGCGGAGGAAGAGGAGGAGGAATCAACTGAGAATCGTCGAGAAAACAAAAAATACTTGAATAAGTCGAAAAAAAATGCCGGTACAAGTTGGTTTGTCTAAGTTTAAAATTTCAAGCACTACTGTCACTAGGTTACTTATTGTAAGTTTATAAAATTTGAAGTGTTTAATTATTATTTATGAAATTTTCGTTGTAAGTTTGAAATTAAAAATTGTATAAGAATTTCTCCAACTCAAATTTTTTTTTCCTTAAAAACGGGTTTAACCGGTATGAAAACGGAAAATACGGTGTAAAAAACGTGTGTTAAAATGTTATTTAGAAGAAGAAAACTGAAATATTAATTTTAGAAAAACGGTAATCACAGGTGTGAAAACGGTTATAACGGGTCTAAATAACGCCATTTTTTCCTATTTATCGGTGTTATTTAGGTAAGCGTGTTGGTGAGCCTCACGGGCACGGTATATGGGCGTGAGCGTTATAACGGACGTTTTTTCGGAAAAAACGGCCGTTTTTCAAACCTTGCTATAAAGAGCTCGTTTGTATTATTAAAGCTAGAGAAGAGCACATGATGAACACGTGAAATTTGTAACAGGGGAAATCTCATTTGAAACTGTTATCCCCTACTACAGATGAGCTTATCCTGCACTACTGTATTTACTGGTGCTAATATCCCCCCTTAAATGCACGGGTGAAGCAATCACACTGAGCTTGTCATGAAGCATCTTGAATCTTGGATCATGAAGAGCTTTGGCAAAAATATCTTCCAATGATCAAGAGTGTGAACATAGAAGACGTCCAAAACTTTAGGTTGAACCAGCTCTGTGACAAAATGAAAGTCAAACTGAACATGCTTCATTATGGAATGCATGACAGGATTAGACGCACGACTGATAGAGCTGATATTGTCACACCCTAATTTGGGAATGCTTGAGAAAGGAAAATGTAAATCCTTAAGAAGATAACAAATCCAGACAATTTCGGTTGCACTATTAGCAAGAGTTTTGTACTCTGCTTCATTACTAGACCTGGCTATAGTGGACTGCTTCTTGGAAGACCAGGAGATGATATTAAATCCCAAAAATACACAATAACCCCCAGTAAAACGTCAATCATCTGTACAACCTGCCCAATCTGCATCCGAGAAGCCTAGCAAGAAACTATCTCCTTCAATGAGATGTAGACCATAACTGATGGTGCCTTTAATATACTTGAGTATTCTCTTAGCAGCAAGAAGATGAAGAGTTCTGGGATGTTGCATACGTTGGCAAACCAAATTAACTGTATATGAAATTTCAGGTCTTGTCCATGATAAATAATGAAGAGCACCTATTAAAGACCTATACCCTTTATGATTGTCAAGCAAATTACCAACATCCTTGCTAAGTTTCTATGAAGCAGAAAGTGGAGTTTGACAAGGCTTGGCACCCTCCACATGATACTTGATGAGTAAATCAACTGCATATTTAGTTTGAGAACGAAAAAGAGAGATATCATCTCTCTTCACCTCAAGACTCAAGAAAAAATGTATATCTCCAAAATCCTTGATAGGAAATTGCAGTTGCAGTTGAGGAATGATTCTAAAAATGCAGGAGAGCTTCCAGTGAGTAAGCTACCATCAAATAAACCAAATCCACTGAAATTTGAAAGCCAACTTGATGAACAAAAAGAGAGAAATCATACACAGAGTTCAAAAAGTTTAGAGAAAGTATAGCTGCACTCAATTCTCATACCATGCCCTTGAAGCCTGTTTAAGGCCACATACAAGATCAGGCTTGGACTCCTCAACAAAGCTAGGAGGCTGAGTCATGTAAACAACTTCCTTCAAATCTCCATGAAAAAAACATTGCCGACATCTAACTGATGTATCTTCCAATCGAACTGAACAGTCACTGATAGAATTACCCTTGAAAACGCATGGGATACCAAATACACCCAAACTTTTCGTTCGACAACCTGCATAGACAAAAATACTATAGCAAGCAAACCAACTTAATGATCCTTGACAATAAGTATATAGAGTTAATATCTCAACCTCCACTCAATCAGTATGTATATAGTCACAAGGTCTATGAACCTGATTGTTAAGCATAGTACTTGGACGATCTCAAAAATCAATATCCAAGATCAATTTATTCGTATCCAAATAATTCAATTGGAATTATGCCAAGTGATTAAAATTGTTATCTATCTTTCAAGATACAAATTTCAAAAGAAACTAGTTTCATAATCGATTACAATTAAGCATATGTATCTACTTAGATTGAATATGTATAAACCTGTGTAAATCCAATTATAAAGATAAACAATATAATGCGGAAAGTAAAAACACTAGATACCAGAAAAAAATTTAACGAGGAAACCGTAGTAGCAGAAAAATCCTGGGACCTCGTCCAGATTGGACACCATAATGTATTAAGCCTCTACACACACTAGCTTACTACTAGATTTCGGACCGGAAAGTAGTTGAGACCGAATCCACCCTCCAAGCGATTCTGTTACAGTCGTGCGCTCCTTATGTCTCTTGAACATCGCAAGGTATGCCTCAAACAAATAAGCCTATTTGATTTCCTTTTAGATCAAATATCAAGGTGTGTAAATCTGTTTGCAATAGAAAAATCTAGCAAGCCTCACAAATCCGGAACTTACGACTCTCGAAGAGCAACCTAGATTCTTAACCACCTCTCAAAAACAATCTTCAAAAAATAAACTAAGACCAGTATTTAGATATCTATATTGAGGAATCACAAACTCTGGGACGAAATAAACTATGCGACTACTATTTATTTTGCCTAAAAGAGATTACGAAAACCTCGACAACAGAAAAGAAAAATCAGTATTCACGAACTATCAAGGTAAAAATAGTCGGATCTGGCTACATGAATTCCCAAAGCGAAGTATTTTATTTATAAACCTAAGAACGTTTCACGGAGAAAACCTAAGTCAAAAGAGGACGACTCTAGAATCAACTAGGACACAAAGTGTCAGGGATTGATTTTTCCAGTTGACAGAGATGCTCTATTTATAGTTTTCAAAGACCATGGTTATCTTAGAATTCAAGCTAAGATAACTTGAGAATCAACCAAAACACTTTAGGTCTTCAAATACAAAAGAAGACTATACACATAAGTTTGGGTACAAAACCGTGTATAATGGCTCTTTGGTTTGGAAAGTTTTCCAAAGAACGTAAAGCTATTTGTTGTTCATTTAAACACCTATATATTAATCATGATACATACACATAAGTGCTTAAGTGACCAATGAAGTCTTAGAAGTATAAATACGAAACATATTAAAATAATAAGTCTTTAAACATCTGCTAAACATTATCGGGACAGTTGGTACAATGATTTGCCAATCGTAGGGCTTGTTCACGAGTCAGGGTGCTACGGTTCGTGAACCGGGTTCGCAACCGGGTTCGCAAACCTACTAGACTGCCTAACTTAGTTGACCGCGTTTCATGAACCGGGTGCGCCAACTGCTATCTAATTATCCAACTTATAAACTTCATTTCACCACGGTTCACCAACCGGGTTCGTGAATTATTCCCAACTGAACTTGCGGTCTGCGAATTGGTTCGTCGACCTTCCTGTATTTTTGTATCTGAGATATCTATGGTTTGCAAACTGGTTCGCCAACCTACTATGAGTAGACAATAAGTTCATATTTCTCTCTTATGATGTTCGAAACATTCCCAAGTGATATAATCATTTGTATGGGAAATTTTCAATTGATCCACAAATTAATTCATTGAACTAATATTGTTAAGGACCTTTGAACATCTAATTGCTAAATCATATTTCGAGATTTTTCACAAGACAAGCCTAACTCGAAATATCTTCTTTGTAATTCTACTATAAGTCATACGACTTAGTCTCAATCAACAGAACGATGGTATACTGAGTAAAATAAAACGGTACAATATTCACATACCTGATACAGAAATTCTCCAAATGTCTTCGCCGATCCTCAGTCTTCAAGGGTGATCTCTAATACTCGACTACAATTCTAACCTATCCGAAAATTGACTTAGTGCACTAGAAATCAAGATATAGTTTTGATCACCTAACATTGACAACAAGCTTGAGATAGAAAAACTTGTGGGTTTAACCGAGCAGTGCTTTAACAATATCTCCCTTTGTAAATTTTAGTGATAAAACTATTCAATACATATAGATACAATAAATAAAATTTTCAGCTCAATCCACTATGCTTGATTTCCTTGTTTTTCAACACACGTCTTAAATTATTCGTACTTCAAGTTCTTCTAATGTTCTGCATGTGTTTGTTCAGCACTTTGTTTTTGAACATCCATAGCGATAACAACTTATGAGAATATTAGTAAGAGATTTTATAGAATAAGGTAAATACACTCTGCTCAGTAGTCGTTAAACAGAAACATAGTATTGTTACCGTCCTCAAAATTCAATTGCACCACAATTTTGAAGCAATACTATGGTGATATGTTCTCCCCCTTAGTCAAACCATACTACTTTTGCATAATAGGTAAAACCTATAGATAATAATTCACTCCCCCTTACATGATGATCCGTAAAGCTATATGTAATGTAGTAAGTGTTTGTGGGTAAAAACTGTTTCTGCTAATTTGGTAAATGTGGATGTGTGGATGAGAAAGAAATCTAAACCTTAAACAAATGATCTTCACGAGAGTACTTTAGAATCGAGAGATCAATCTGTACAATCCTGGCCTAAACCAAGAAATGGCAGTTCCAGTCATGCTTCGGTCACAAAGTGAATGAGACGGGTTGGTCTCGGGGAGGGAAGCAAATAAGGTGTTGAGATCAGAATGGTTAACTCTGAAGGTATGGCCATTTTATGACTTGTATCATAATTTGGAACTGGCTTGCAGAATGTAAGCTATCAGTTCTTTGGTGTTTTCTGGATACTGTGTTGTTGTTAACCAAAACTCTGTTGTTTTTGGTTGAAATAGGTAGAACCTATTTATACAAGCCATATTGAACGCTCCCTGATCTCGTAGAAAGTGGGAATGATTGAGTGATGGAGAAGTGGGGTCGTGTGTAAATGCCAGAAAACCACGTTCCCACTATGAAGGAGACGGGTTAATGTGCACCCACTACTTCTTGCCGCCACTAACTACCCTGCTTTCTGACACTTTCTTATAATGGGCGTGTTGCACGCCGCACGCTGTAAACCGCAAGAGCAATACCCTGATGAGTATCCCCCAGTTTGTGACATGTTTGATATCTCGAGTTTTTTCGTGGAAAACGTATAGCAGATTGCTATGTGTGGAAAGTCAAATTCAAGAGACTTGCCGCAGGAGAATAACATGTGGCGCTATCAGGCTTGTCTTGGCTGGTCACCTAAGACTTTCCACAGGCCTGTCAATTTTGTGGCGAATTTGGACGGCTGAGATTGTAACTCATGAGAAAGGGTGGCCATTGATTATGGCCACATTCTGTTGGCGCCCAATAATAGCACAATGGCGTCATTGGTACATGCCAATGGCGTAGTGACATACTTAGCGCATGCCAGTGGCACAATGGCGTGGTTGGCATAATTAGCGCATGCCAATGGAACGGTGGTGCAAGTAGCGCCTGACGTAGCCATGACCGCTAGATTTTGGCATATTGGCGTTAGACCCAAATATGGCTTGGGAACATTAACTATAGTTGCCACATCAATCCCAATGCTCTGGGTAGCATGATTAGGCTTGGTTGGCGTAGCAACTTCGCCTAAGTTAGGGTTTGTCATGCCGAAACCCTAATTAGTGCGTGTGGCATGCGGCCGCGGCATGGTGACGCTTTTCGTGCAAACGACGCCATAGTCACGCCAAAGGAACTATAGTAAGGCCATAATGTGGAAACAGCCACAGGAGCAAGGGTTATTGTCAGTGGCTATGATGTGGCACCATTCCTAGGGTTTCCTAAGTCCCGCATGGCTCGTGGCATGTTGTGGGGACCAAAGTGGCGTAATTTGAACCACAACTGGAAATTGGGGTTTTGGTTAATACGCCTAAAGAAGAGTCGTGCTTTTGTATAGAAAACCCTAATTTAAGCACATCATGGTGTTGGCCACGAACAGGAGGTATATTAGCACGTAGTCGCGCTATTTACGGCATGTTGGCATGTTTTGGCATGCTGCCACAAAGTAGTACGTTTTGCGCGGCGGAGTAGCATGTCGGCATGTCGTTCAGCTCATTGGCGCAACATGGCACGTTTGGCATGTTGGCGCGGTTTTTGGAAATCCAATGGCTTTGTGACCGTTTGGCGCGGTTTGCCTCGTTTAACACTGTGACAAGTTTGGAGCAATCTGATTGGTTAATATAAGAGAGGCCGGACAAGCATGGGCGTGGCCACACTTCTAGTGTGTGTGTGGCGGATTTAAAGCGACATGATTGGTCGATGGGAAACAGGGCCGGAAAGTATGGGCTCAGCCAACGTGTGGCGGGTTTAAGGCGACCTGATTGGTCGACGGGGAAATAAGGCCGGTCGGGCAACATGGGACGTGGCCAATTGCAAATGGCGTCGGCTGGCCTAAGGCATGGCCACACCTCCCTTTGCTGCTGCTCCTATTCTGCGGCTCTTTTTTATTCCTTGTTTTCTGATTTTGGGTAGGATTTTGCACCTACTAATCCATGGAGGATTAATTGCTTAGTTTGCCTAAGCTTAATTTTGATAAACGGGGTCTAATATATTGCGCAACGAGCAAAAACCTTAATTTTTACAAACTAATCAGGGTAATATTTGAATCTTGTGAATTATCACAAAATTGATTGAATTCTATGTGTTGACATAGAGTTCTTTAAGTTTATTTCCAGAGAGCAGTATGCTTTCTGATTGAGTACTTTTATGCAAGGACCTTAACCTCGATACTTGGAAATCCGTGCTACTCTGCTGCAAGTGAACACAAATTGTCATGCCATATCAATATTAAGGGTTCACCGGGGAACATAGCACAAAACGTATTCAAAGAAACTTATATTAATTGAATAACATGGGCATTGTGCTGAAATTTACAGAATATTTGGGATTGTTGCTACATGCACCATTCTGGATAAATTTCATGTGAGTATATCAAATTGATCAATAAATGCGCCAGTGAAGAGGTTGAATGCTCATCACTCTACCTGGCTCTGTTTCTTTGCAGAAGGACGGCACACTAAACACAAGGTTTACAATTTTAACCCTGAACTAAAAACTACCATCAACATTAAGTCCCCTGCTTAGCTCGTAATAGTGGCATTGTTGCTGGGTAAGCATGAGATGGTGACAGACAATGATGAAACCAAAAAGGCAAAGCATGCGGAGATTTCCAGGGAAAATTTGACTGACCTTGGCAAGAGGCACGAGTGGTATATGGTCCTTGCACCAGTGGCTTGGAACGTTGGTGTATTCCCGACTCCTCTACGGTGCTGGTGGCATGGAGCGTGGTGCTGGTTTGGCCACGTAATTCTGCATCACGGAGTATTAACGTTGGCTCGGTCGTAGAGCTTTGCGTCCTGGATCATTGGCACTTATTTGGGCATGCCAAAGCGGATTCCTTTTCCTACCCAAACTCCCAAGGCGTTGTGCATATATAAAGGGCGTCGCACATCCTTTTATCCTTGCTTCGTTGGCTTTGCTTTTGCGGCGGCGAGCTTCTTTCCGTCGGCAACCCAGGTGAGTCAATCATCATAAGTATCTAATCAGCTGATATCCCATATCTAGAGCCTTCATGTACGGAAGGTAGAGAGTTTTATTTTTTAGGTTTCATCAATTTGTGTGATATAAAAGAGCACTTCGAGCTTTTCTTTTCATATCAATCACCACAGGATTGTGCTCATCCCATTTTAGGTATTGCTTCATATATTCTTGCAGTTTTCCTTTTGTCTCCTTTCATCATGTAGGTCATTGATGTAGACATAATGTTTTCCTGCAGTATATGATGGGAACTTCTGATGGTTATTCTTCCAATTCTTCGGAGAAAAGTTTTGAAGTTGACAAACCCAGGGTTTCTACGTCTGAAGAGGTATTAAACAAAATAGATCCTTTGTTCCGTGAGGCCGGTCGGATTATACAAGGTATACCTCTCGCTCATCTACTTGTTCGAGGGCGTGCTCAAGCTTTCATGGCTTCGGTTGACATGAAGGAAACGTGGAGACGTGATGAAGCGTCCCAGCGTGTTGAGACGTCTCAGTGTGATGAAGCATCTCAGCGTCTTAGTTCCAGGGATGAAAGGTTCGTTGCCCGACTGAAACAGCAAAGGGTCGAGCCTAAGAAACCTCCAGGCGGAAACAAGTTTAATCATCCTGTTCATAACGGTATCGTGATCCTTGATTTTGATGTTGACGAGCCGGAGTATCCTCAAGAGGATGTTGAACCATTTTCTGAGAAAGATGCCGGCGCGGCCCACGAGAAAGAGACTGAAATGGCTTCTGGAGAGGATGCCAAAACTACTACTGAAGAGGATGCTGAGGCAGCCGCTGGAAAGGATGCTGAGGAAGTCGTTGGAGAGGATGCTGGGGCAGCCGTGGAGGGGGATTTGGAGAGGGCGCCGAAACTGATGCTGAAATGGCTCCTGGAGGGGATGCCTGCTGCCGGAGAGGGTGCTGGAGGAGGCACTTGAGAGAACTCTAGTGGAGGCGCTGCGGACCTTGGCGTTGATATTTGACAACTAGTTTTCCCATTTCATTATTTCCTTTCGTAGAAAAGAAATTTTTCGTAGCTTGTAGATGTTTTTGATACTTCAGTTTTTTTTTGTTCATATGACTGGAGCCATGCTTCACCGAGTAATATTATTTCATTCATGTTGCTTCGATAATTTCATATCTTTAATTGGATGAATGAATACGAAAGAATTCCAAAACCCCTTTTTGCGAAAAACAAGTTCTTCCTAGGGCTGCACATGGGCGGGTATGGGCGGTATAAGATAAAACCAACCTCGCACCCACAGACTGCGGGTTTTTTTATTCATAACCAACCCCGCACCCACAAACAGCGGGCGGGTTTTGTTACCCGCCCGCTACGGGTTGGGCGGGTATGGGTTTAAACGGGTTTAAACCCGCTTTATATTCAAGTATTTAGAGTAACTTCTATTCTCCTTGATTAAGTGAGAAAAAAAAACCAAAACCCCCAAAATATTCATATCTAGGAAGTTCACATATGAAGATTAAGTGTTGAATCTGTTGATTTTTCGATTGTTGTCGATTCTGGTGAAGATTCGAAGTTGTTGTTGTCGATTTCTGGTGAAGATTTCTGGTAATTGTCGTTCGTAGGTGAAGAAGGAGAACTGAGGAGGAAGAAGAGGAGAGGCCGAACAGAAAGAAGAGTGTAAAAAGTGAATGAGGGTTATCAGTTATCCTATCTACTAGTATTAGGGTTTCATAATGGACGACTAGGATTAGTTTTATCTAATGGTATATAATCTGCGGGTTTTTTGGGCGGGTATGGACGGGTATTAGCTTAAACCAACCTCGCACCCACAGACAGCGGTTTCTTTTTTTCATAACCAACCCCGCACCCACAACGGGCGGGTATGGATTAAAAACCCACGGATTTAGCGGGTACGGGTGGGTTTGGGTATCGTGGGCGGGTCTTGTGCATCCCTAGTTCTTCCATTCTTCCAGCGCGGTTCAGCGGATGGAAAGTTAAAACGCATAAATAACAATAATGCTAGTTGGCGTGTCACGTCCTGTTCGGCTACTTCCACAATAACGCCTCCGCATTTCGTTGGCAACCGTAACTCAAAACAGGGGAAACAGTAACAATAGTTAAGGATTTGACCAACCTTTTATCGTATTTTCCCTTGAAAATTACGTAAGATGTTTGTGGCATGCCGCCTGGGTATGTAGAAGTGTGAGGTGCCACAAGTTGGGAAACATGTCGTGATAAGTAGAGAAACCTCGTCAGGTGAAAGTTGAATCCAGATGTTCTTAAAGGAAGGTGTTAATGCCGCCATTTGCTGATATTCTTCCTTGCATATTTGTAAAGACCCTAAGCTTGTCAATGTTATTTGACTGGTCTAGCGATGATCAAGAGAAGATTTAGCCGATATTAACTCGATTAGTTTTATACAGACGTTAATTAATAGAAACTAATCTAACAACGATCTAGATAAGAAAATAATACCGTTGAATATGTATCAAAAAGTTATGCGCAATGGGCTGTTCGTACGTGTCAATCGGATATCGGACGAAGATGATATTATCAGTTTTGTACGAAGGACAAATAAGTCATTTTCCTTTAAACCGCCTGGATCCCCTTATCATTTGGGAAGGTGCCTTTATCATTGGTCACTGGACTTACCACCAGAAACGTGTCGAGAAGAACTCGACTCATTATCGTATTCTTTCTCTCGTATTCTTTCTCTTTCTTCTCCTCGTTCTACTTTTCTGTTCTTCTTCTCTTCTCTCTTCTGTTTCTTCTTCTGCGATATAATTCGAGAGGAATTGTTTACCAAGTTGTTTAGATTAGATGAAGATACATATGGTGTTGTCGGGAATTATGAAGTAGAATAGTTAGGGATATCCAGTGTGTTGAAATGGATCGGTTAGATGCTGATTAGGGTTTGAATCCGTTTTGAGTTATGATTGGAGTCGGATAAGATATCTAAGTTGATGATTAATGAGGAACAACAGGGGTTGTTGAAGTTATTTTGATGAAAAATTGAAGAATTAGAAGTTAGGGTTTCAGGAAGATAAGATTGATTGAAGGTTTTTGTAGAATTGAATATTAAATCGATCAATTGGAGATGGGTTTTCATTGCTGTTAGTAAAGAAGGGAAATTAGTGTTCGATTCTCAAACTTCAGAGAAGAATTGAAGAATTTAGGGTTCTTGAGTTAACTGGATCTTTGAAGATGAAATTGAGGTTTGAAAGCAAGGATTAGAGATGGGTATGGATTGATTGAGTGAAGTTACAGTTAAAATTTAGTTGTAACCGGTGAATTGGTGGATCAATGAATTAGGATTTCGGTATTGAGAATTGGGAATTGAATTACGGTTTAGATGAGAACTGTTGGTGATGGAGTTGGAAGGTTGCTGTCAGTTTCGAGATGGGTCGATGAATCAGATCGAAGTGAGAAGCGGAATCTGTCTCGGTTCTTGAATGAAGTTAAATTGAGTTAATTGTTCTTCTTAAGTGAACTCATAGAGCTATATGTTTTATAATTGCTGAGTTTTCCTAATTGTTGATGAATTTGAGAATTGAAATGATTATGAGTTAGATATGTGGTTGAGAATTATGGTCTGTGCTAGAATGATGCAGGGAATGGTTGAAGACCTTTAGATGAATGTTCTTTAGGTTGCAGTTAAAGTTATTTGAGTTGAAGTGATGAGTAGGGGAGATTGTTGAATCTAATTGTTATTGCAGGAGAGGGTGGCAGTATAGGTTTGATCTGTAGTTGGGGATATTGAACTAAACTGAATTAAAGTGTTGCAGTGGGAAATGATGTTGTTGTGGCGGTCATGAAGCTACATATGAGAAGCTGGTGGTTCTAGATTTTCAGTTGCAGGCCAATGATAGCTAAAGATTGTAGTGTTGATTATGTGGTTGAGGTTGCAGGTGTTGTGTTGGTGGTGAACTGTAGATGTTTGGTGAGGATGCCGATTGAAGTTGATTTAGCAGTGGAAATGTGTTGCAATCCTTGGAGTTGGCATTTGTCACTGGAATGGATTTGATTCTTAAGTGAAGCTTTGTGGTGGTGTTGAACTGAGATTGAGCCAGGTGGTCTTGAATGTGGTTGTGAATGTATCTGGTGATGTAGGTGGTGCAGGTTTGGTTAAGTTATGAGTTTAAAGATGGTGTAGTCTGTATAGTTGGAATTGCAGGTGAAGAATGTGAATGAATTGCTGGTGTTTGTTTTACAGGAATGGAACTAGTGTTGTATTGCAGATGTAGATGATTGAGGCAAGTGGTATGTTTGCTAAATAGTAATGCTGTTTTGAGATGTAGTTGATGTCCAAGAGATGGGGTTAAGTTTGTATTGTTATGGTTGAGTCATAGTGGTGTTACCAGAGAGAAGTTAAAGTGTTGATTGTGTTGAATGAGAGTTAGATGAATGTGGTGAAGTTGAGTTAGTAGTCTGGTAGAAAGAGTGAAAGCTTGGAACTGCAATTGCAAGTAATTTATAGTTGTAACTTGTATTTGTAATTGATTTTGAAGTTCATTTAGAAAGAATGAATAGATTGTTATTGAAATGAAATCTGTAATAGAAGTTTAGCTTAGGCTTGTGGCCTATTAGTCATCCTAGTCAGTTGTGTGACTGAGTTAGTTTAGCTGCCTCGTTTTATGACTGATTTGAATCAGTATTGACTCACCGAGTTACTTTGTTTAGACCCAAATTGACTCAGTTGACCGATTTAGACTTTAGACTTTAGGCTATTTGACCCTGGACTTTGACCCGACCTTGGACGCTGACTGTTAGTTGACCCTTGACCGTTAGTTCAACCGTTAGTGACGGTTAGTTGACTCATATGGACTAGACCTTAGTTAATGGGCTTGTTTAGTTAACTTGGGCGTATAACTAGTTTTCCTAATGAATATGAATTGGACCCTTAAGTTCCGATTTAGCCTTTGGTTCCTTATACATTGATGTATATCTTCCTGAGATTATTCAAGTGGACCGTAGAACCAACCCAATTGAATTAGTAAACCTTAGCTATGCTAAAGACAAAGAATGAAAAGGTGTAAAGTCCTAAATGGGCTTAGAACCATTAGTTAGACTTGCATAATACTTGTCTGAGCCATTTTGGCTAGAATCTTAGAATTCTTGTGTGATTAACAGTTAGTTATTAACAACGATCGATTCAAAGGATGAACCAATGGATCATGGATCTCGAGGTAGGCGTGGCTTGTCATCAAAAGAGGTAGGAATACATTTGACTCTTTTGTAATCATTGTTGTTTCTTTTACAAAAGTTTATATTTAACAAATCATGCATTGTCTGTCTATGCATTCCATGCTTTATTTAAATTGCATTATGATAATTCTGTTGATTCTGTTAATCTTTCCATGGTTTGGAAAGGACTTGAATTGTTTGTTTGTTATATGAATTGTTATAGGAAATGGGAATTTCCACGTGTGGTATATAGGATATGCTCCTTCATATTTATATCTACATGAATTCAACTTTATGCATAGAGTGGGTCATCATGGTCTTGGTGATATCAATAGCTAATGAGTGTGGTTAGCACGAATATTATACATTGTTTGAAGAAGGAGTTTGTCCATATACATGTTTGTTTACTTCTGTGAGGATATGCTCTTTCATATTTATACCTACATGAATTCAGCTTTTATGCTTATTATGGGTCATCATGGTCTTGGTGATATCAATAGCTAACGAGTGTGGTTAACACGAATAGTATACATTGTTTGAAGAAAGAGCTTGTCTATATTCGTGTTTGTGTATCTCAGTGACTTGGTCCTTATTTAATGTCTGGGAAAACATTATTGTTTTTCTTAATCTTGCTTATGATTACTTAGAAGTTAAATGTTAATTATTCCCACTTTCAGTTTTCAGAAACAGATCAGAGTTGTGCAGCGAAAGCCACAAGTTTTGACTCCGTTAATTAGTTAACTTCTTCTATGTTTATTATGTTGTTTATTGTATCTGTAAACCAATTTACTATTGTATATGTATCATTTGAGATAAGTTCATGGATATATATTCTGAGCGGGGTTAGTTTTGGGATAAGTTTTGTCGCAGATTTCTTAATTGAATGTTTAAGTATTTGAATTAGATTCATAGTGCCTATTTATTTAGTTAATCTCTTGGATTAGTCAGCTGCTAGCTTAGGAGCGCTACAATATTCCCCTCTTCAGTACTTTTTGAATAAGATATTTCTTGTAGGGTTTGGTTTTTCTGGTTTCGATTTGATGGGTAATGGCTTTGTGAGGGTTTGGATTTACTTGGTGCTTTCCCCTTTGAGATTCAAGAAAAGTTATTTTTGAAAGAAAGATACTTTTAATTAAAATCGAAACCTTAATTATGAATGCAAGCAGTGCAATCATTTTGGAGGAGTTACAAATATTGAACGAAAAGGAAAATTGTTGAAGGAAATACTAAGAAGAATTTTGAGGCAAGAGATGGCGTGACTTTTTAGAATTTGAAGGGTTTGAGCCACCGTGAATGTATTATTATGCCTTATAACTTGTCCATGTTGATGAGCTTGCAGTATCCTCCCAAAATAACTTCTGCTACTAGGTATGGTTCGTCTGTGGAGTCGGACGAAGGAGGCTGAGCGGAAACTTTCACTACCATGTCTCCAACTTGGAATGGGTTTTGATGTTGCGCCGCTATTTGATTCTTGATATTGTTGACTGAGACAGCTTCCAAACTTTTTTATGAAACACTTGAATCGGTCGGCATCCCATTCACACCTTCCAATGATGCCCGTGTTGATAATTGGATCTAGTCCCAAGTCTTGGGCGGGAAGAGAAGTGACTGGTTGCAGAAAGAGTTGTTCAATGAGACTTACTTGTATCCGAAATCTGCGTATGTACGTCGATGGTCTTTTTCCAGGCAGCTGGGTTACATTGGCAAGTTGGGGATACAGAAGCATATAGTCCTTTGGGTCGGACGACTTGTTGGAAATTCTTTCAGGTATGGACACCGGCAGAGGACATACTCCTAATTTTTCTTTATTGTTATGCACCCACGAGCGCCCCAGAATCATATCATAATTTGGGTATTCTTTGACAATGTGTAATTTGTCGTTTGTTAAAGCATATCCCACCTTGATTTCGAGATTGATGTAGCCGTAAGCGTTCATTGCTTCTCCATCTGGGTTTTTGACCACAATTGGGGAGTGAGTAGCCTCTTGCTTTGAAACCCCCGCAGATCTCAAAGTTTTGACAGTAACAATGTTGAAGACGGAGGCCGCGTCGATTAGTGTGCTATCGAACTCGACATCCTTCAGGTGAGCAGTGGTCAAAAGTCCCCAATTGCACTTTCCCACAGTGTTTCCTGAGAGAGATCGTGATTTAGGAATGGATTCTTCGACGGAGAAAATCCGTTTGGAGAAATAGAGGATGTCGCATATACGCTGCATCATGGTCTGCACAGTTTTGTGAAAGAAGTCCCCAGAAAGCATACAACTCCTGATTGGAAGAAGATCTCTGTGAACTCCCTCATTTCCCAGTTGAAGTTCTCTCGCTTCTACTTTTTCCTTGAAGATGCGTTTCAATCTATTGCATTCGTTGGTCGGGTGATGGACGAACCTGTGGTAACGGAAATACTTGGGATTTGCCATTTCCTTTTCAGTTGGCGGGCACCTTATAGGAGGCATCTTGATGGCATCATCTTGAATCCACGCTTCTAAGAGCTCAATTACCTCCTCGATTGGGAATGGGAAATCCAGGGAAGCTTCTACGGCTTCTTGGTGTTGCACATGAGCTTTAATCGCGGCCTTTCGAGGTGAGCCGCCTGATGTGATGGTGTTGCACGTTTGGGTGGTTGTTCTGCTGCTGGAGCTTTCCTTTTCCCTCCTTCACCCACCACGCTTACAGAGGTACCAGTGTTATATTGCTTGTTGATGAGGCGTTTGTTTCCTCTGGTTTCGCGTGCGTCTTCACTCTTGGCCATCCTGGTTCTTTCTAACAATCCTGGTGTTATTGTGGCCGACCACTTAGCGGATTCATGGAGCTCAGAGAATGTCTGGAAGCGTAGATTCTCCCATAAGGCGCGGTAAATGGGAACCATGCCATTGATGCAAGATTCCACAAATTGTTGCTCAGTCATGTTTGGGTCGTGACAATCCAGTGCCTGAATTCTGAATTTCTTAACGTAATCATTTGGATGTTCATTGTTTCGTTGGAACATCCTTCCTAAGTCTGAAAAGGTGATTCGTTCAGACACAAAGAAATACTTCTTGTAGAAAGCTGCAACCATCTCACACCAGTTGGATATACTGTTTAGTGCAATGTTATTGTACCAGGTGTACGCTCTTCCAGTAAGTGACTTTGAAAATTCTTTCAAGCGGAGGACATGGTTGTATTCGTTCTCACCCAAGGATTCCAAAAATCAAGAGATATGTTCACGCGCATTACCAGTATCGTCATAAATGGAGAATTGAGGAGAAGAATATCCCATCGGAAGAGGAACTATTTGCACATCAGGAGGATACGGAGGTTAATGCTGGTGCATGTCCACCGGGTTTTCTCTGTCCCGATTTCAGATAAGTCGTTCCAAATCTTCACGTGTGATGAAATTGGATGGCTGATTCCTATCCAATGGGCGAGCCTCTTCATCTACAAGGGTGCGCCCGACTGAGGTACTGGCGCCAGGGGTATTAAAATTTCTCCTCATTGGCTCTAGTCGGCGTGATTCCTGCGGTAACCGCTCCGTTAGTGTCTTGAGGAAAGTAAGCACCTCCTTCTGAGTTGAAGCCATGTCTGTTTGAGCCTTAGCAAGAACTTCCTGTCTTTCCATCAAATCGGCAATGGTAATAGGGGGTTGGCCTCCTATGGTTCCTCCAGTCTCTCGTGCCGATGGTGGAGTGGCGGCTTCTCTGGTGACAACTGGGGGCGTCACGCTTGAATAAATATTGGGGGAGGCGGCAACGGCTCTGGCGATCGGAGGTGTAACGCCTGAGGGATCGTTTCCTGCTACGCTGGTGTTGATCATGCTGACAGGTGGTGCATTGATGTCACTGGAAGGAATGTTGATACCAAGGACGTTTTCAGCGCCGGTGGCCTCAGGGTTTGTTGCTGATCCGGAACCGAGATCTACCATCTTGAAATTGGAATTGAAAGAATAAATTTTAAAATCGGAAATTGATATTACAATCGAGAGATTAATCTCCCACTGTGGTCGCCAATTGTTTGTGGGTAAAAACTGTTTCTGCTAGTTTTGGTAAATGTGGGTGTGTGGATGAAAACAAATCTAAACCTTAAACAAATGCACTGCACGGGAGTACTTTAGATTCGAGAGATCAATCTGTACAATCCTAGCCTAAACCAAGAAATGGTCGTTCCAGTCTTGCTTCGGTCACAAAGTGAAGGAGAATAGTTGGTCTCGGGGAGGGAAGCAAAGAAGGTGTTGAGATCAGAATGGTTAACTCTGAAGGTGTGGCTATTTTATGACTTGTATCAGAATTTGGAACTGGCTTGCAGAATGTAAGCTATCAGTTCTTTGGTATTTTCTGGATACTGTATTGTTGTTAACCAAAACTCTGTAATTTTTGGTTGAAATAGGTAGAACCTATTTATACAAGTCATATTGAACATACCATGATCTCGTAGACAGTGGGAATGATTGAGTGATGGAGAAGTGGGATCGTGTGTAAATGCCAGAAAACCATGTTCCCACTATGAAGGTGACAGGTTAGTTTACACCCACTACTTCTTGCCGCCACTAACTGCCCTGCTTTCTGACACTTTCTTATAATGGGCGTATTGCACGCCACACGCTGTAAACCGCCAGACCAATACCCTGATGAGTGTCCGCCAGTTTGTGACATGTTTGATGTCTAGAGTGTTTTCGTGGAAAACGTGTGTCAGATTGCTATGTGTGGCAAGTCAAAGTCAAGACACTTATCGCAGGAGAATAACATGTGGCGCTATTAGGCTTGTCTTGGCTGGTCACCTAAGACTTTCCACAGGCCTGTCGATTCTGTGGCGAATTTGGGCGGTGAGATTGTAACTCATGAGAAAGGGTGGCCATTGATTACGGCCAAATTTTGTTGGCTCCCAATAATAGCACAAGGGCGTCATTGGTACATTCCAATGGCGTAGTGACATACTTAGCGCATGTCAGTGGCATAATGGCATGGTTGGCATAATTAGAGCATGCCAGTGGCATAGTGGTGCAAGTAGCGCCTGGCGTATCCATGGCCGCTAGATTTTGGCATATTGGCGTTAGACCCAAATATGGCTTGGAAACATTAACTCTAGTTTCCACATCAATCTTAATGCTCTGGGTAGCATTATTAGGCTTGGTTGGCGTAGCAACTTCGCCTAAATTAGGGTTTGTCATGCTGAAACCCTAATTAGCGTGTGTGGCATGCGGTCGCGGCATGGTGACGCTTTTCGTGCAAACGGTGTCATAGTCACGCCAAAGGAACAATAGTAAGGCCATAATGTAGAGAAGGCCACAGGAGCAAGGGTTGCTATGATATGGCGCCATTCCTAGGGTTTCCTCGGTCCTGCATGGCTCGTGGCATGTTGTGGGGCCCAAAGTGGCGTAATTTGAGCCGCAACTGGAAATTAGGGTTTTGGTTAATGAGCCTAAAGCAGAGTCGTGCTTCTGATTAAAAAACCCTAATTTAAGCACATCATGGCGTTGGCCACGAACATGAGGTATGTTAGCACGTAGGCGCGCTATTTACGGCTCGTTGGCAGGTTTTGGCATGCTTCCACAAACGTTTGGCGCGGCGGAGTAGCATGTTGGCATGTCGTTCAGCTCATTGGCGCAACATGGCACGTTTGGCATGTTGGCGCGGTTTTTGGAAATCCACTGGATTCCTTTTCCCACCCAAACTCCCAAGGCGTCATGCATATATAAAGGGCGTCGCACATCCTTTTATCCTTGCTTCGTTGGATTTGATTTTAAGGTGGCGAGCTTCTTTTCGTCAGCAGCCCAGGTGAGTCAATCATCCGTGATAGATACGTATCTAATCAGCTGATATCCCGTATCTAGAGCCTTCATGTACGGCAGGGAGAGAGTTTTATTTTTCAGGTTTCATCAGTTTGTGTGATATAAAAGAGCACTTCGATCTTTTCTTTTCATATCAATCACCACAAGATTGCGCTCATCCCTTTTAGGTATTGCTTCATATCTTCTTGCAGTTTTCCTTTTGTCTCCTTTCATCACAAAGGTCATTGATGTAGACATAATGTTTTCCTGTAGTATTTGATGGGAACTTCTGATGGTTATTCTTTCAATTCTTCGGAGAAATTTTTTGAAGTTGACAAACCCAGGGTTTCTGCGTTTCAAGAGGTATTAAACAAAATAGATCCTTTATTCCGTGAGGCCGGTCGGATTATACAATGTATGCCTCTATCTCATCTACGCATTGTTCGAGGGCGTGCTCAAGCGTTCATGGCTTCGGTTGACATGCAGGAACGTGGAGACGTGATAAAGTGTCCCAGCATGTTGAGATGTCTCAGTGTGATGAAGCATCTCAGCGTCTCACTGCCAGGGCTGAAAGGTTCGCCGCCCGACTGAAACGGCGAAGGGTCGAGCCTAAGAAACCTCCAGGCGGAAACAAGTTTAATTAACCTGTTCATAACGGTATTGTAATCCTTGATTTTGATGTTGACGAGCCGGAGTATCCTCAGAGGATGTTGGAGCAGTTTCTGAGAAGGATGCCGGCGCGACCCACGAGAAAGAGATTGAAATTGCTTCTGGAGAGGATGCCGAAACTACTGCTGAAGAGGATGTTGAGGAATCCACTGTAAAGGATGTTGAGGCAGTAGCTGGAGAGGATGATTGGGAAGCCGTTGGAAAGGGATTTGGAAAGGGCACTGAAACTGATGCTGAAACGGCTCCTGGAGGGGATGCTTGCTGCCGGAGGGGGTGCTGGAGCAGGCACTTGAGAGAACTCTGGTGGAGGCACCGTTGACCTTGGCGTTGATATTTGACAATTAGTTTTACCATTTCATTATTTCCTTTCATAAAAAAACAATCTTTCATAGATTCTAGATGTTTTTGATACTTCAGTTTTTTTTTGTTCATGTGACTGGAGCCATGCTTCACTGAGTAATATTCTTTCATTCATGCTGCTTCGATAATTTCATATCTTTAATTGGATGAATGAATAAAATCTCCGAAAGAATTCCAAAACCCTTTTTCCGAAAAACAAGTTCTTCCATTCTTCCAGAGAGATTCAGCGGATGGAAAGTCAAAACGCATAAATAGCAATAATGCTAGCTGACGTGTCACGTCCCGTTTAGCTACTTCCACAATAACGCCTCCGCATGTTGTTCAACCGTAACTCAAAATAGGGTTTACAGTAGCAATAGTTAAGGATTTGACCAACCTTTTATCAGATTTTCCCTTGCAAATTTACTGATCATCCTTAATCAAGGCAGTAAAGCTTTAAGAATGACCTGATAAAAGATATTTACTCGAGTCATTGTGAATCTCATTGGAAATTACATCTTCTAACTCCTTTATTTATAAAGTGGCCATTGATAAGGATAATTTCTCAGATTCACACATACTACATGGAGTTGGAGGGGTCTCCAGAAGACGTTGAAGATCCAAGGAGTTTTTCTCAAGTTGAGCCTCAAGTAAAATAATATGATTATTTACTTCAGCCTTTTCTTCAAGAAGAATCCTCATTTTTGAATCATTTTCATTAACCTTACCAATAAGATTGCTGACTTTGGTTTTCATCCTATTAAACTTTGAAGCCTGAATTCCTACACGACTAAGAATATCGTCACTTTCTTTGGAGGCTTCCCTTTCTACTTTTGAATCAGATTCATCAGTAAGATAATAGGAATAACAATTATCCACAATAGATACTTTATGAGAACCGAAGGTTCATCTATTCTTGAGACGGAGGAAGACCCTGTCTCATTAACAGAGTCTGTAAAGACAGGTTTTTCAAAAACTGGTGATACGTCAACATAAATTACACTCTTTTACATAATACAGATCGCTTCAAACACAGAATTATTAGGTTAACAATTTTTGCCTGCTCTGTTACCAATTGAAAACGCAAGGAATACCAAATACACCCAACTTTTTCATTCGACAACATGTATAGACAAACTTAATACTATAGCGAGCAGACCAACTTAAGGATCCTTGACGATAAGTATATAAAGTTAATATCTCAACATCTACTCAATCAGTATGTGTATATATATATATAGACACAAGGTCCGTGAACCTGATTTTTAAGTAGAGTACTTGGATGATCTCAAAAATTAATATGTAATATCAACCTAGTCGTATCCAAATAATTCAATCGAAATTCTTCCAAGTGATTAAACTTGTTATCTATCTTTCAAGATACGAATTATATAAGAAACTAGTCTCGTAATCGATTACAATTAAGCAGACGTATCTACTTAGATTGAATATGTGCAAACTTGTGTCAATCCATCTATAAAGATAAAAAATATAATGCGGAAAAGGAAAAACACAAGACACCAGAAATTTTGTTGACGAGGAATCCGCAATAGCATAAAAACCCCGGGATCTCGTCCAGATTGAACACCACATTGTATTAAGCCGTTACATACACTATCCTACTATCATACTTCAGACGGGAATGTAGTTGAGACCGAATCCACCTACCAAGCGATTCAGTTACAATCGCTATCCTTACGTCTCTTGAACCTCGTAAGGTTCCACGCACTTTATTACCTTAGTTGACGTCCTTTACATCATAAGAGTTGCTTCAGACGAAGTAAAGACTTTTAATAACAATCTGCCTCTAACAGATAAACCTATTTGATTTCCATTTAAATCAAAGATCAAGGTGTGGAAATCTGTTTGCAGTAGACAAAGCTATCAAACCTCACAAATCCGGAATTACGACTCATGAAGAGCGGCCTAGATTCTTAACCACCTCTCAAGAACAATCTTCAAAAGATCAACTAAGATCAGCCTTTAGATATCTATCTTGAGGAATCACCAAGTTTGAGATGAAGAGAACTTTGCAATTACTATCTATCTTGCCTGAAAGAGATTACGAAAAGCTAGATCAGGATTCAAGAAATATCTAGGTAAAGATAGTCGGACCTGGCTTCACGAATCCCAAAAGTGAAGTATTTTAGTCGTAGACCTAATAACGTTTCATAGGGGAAACGTAGGTCAATAGAGGACGACTCTAGGATCAACTAGGACACAAAGTGTCAGGGATTGATTTTCCCAGTTGACAGAGATGCTCTATTTATAGTTTTCAAACCAGTCTTAGCTTAGGATTCAAGCTAAGAAAACTTGAGAATCAAGCAAAATACTTTAGGTCTTCAAAATACAAAAGAATACTATACTCATAGGTTCGGTCACAAAACCGTGTATAATGAATGTTCGGTTTGGAAGGTTTGCCAAAGAACTGAAAGCTATTTGATGTTTATTTAAACACCTAAGAAACTAATCATGATACACATACATAAATGTTTAAGTGATCAATGAAGTCTTAGAAGTGTTTAAGAGAGTACTAGCAATGCTAAACATATTAAAATAATAAGTCTTTAAGCATCTGCTAAATATTATTGGGATAGTTGGTACAACGGTTTTCAAACCATAGGTCTTGATCTCGATTCAGGTGCTACGGTTCGTGAACTCGATTTTCCAACCCTACTAAACCATCGAACTCAGTTGACCACGTTTCGTTAACCGTGTTCCCCAACTGCTAGCCAATTTATCCAACTTATAAAATTCAGTTCACCACGGTTCGCCAACCGAGTTCGTGAACTTTTCCCAACTGAATTTGCGGTTTGCGAACTGGTTCGCCAACCTACCCTGAGTAGAAATATCAGTAAGTTCATATTTATTTTTATGATGTTTGAAATATCCCCAAGTGACATAATCATTTGTATGGGAAATTTTCAATTGATCCACAAATTAATTCATAGAACTAATATTGTTAAGGATCTTTGAACATCTAATCGCTAAATCATATTTCGAGATTTTCCACAAGACAAGTTTGACTCGAAGCATCTTCTTTGTAATTCTATTATAAGTCATACGACATAGTCTCAATAGATAGAACGATGGCATAATGAGTAAAATAGAATAGTCCAGTCTTCACATACCTGATACAGAAGTTCTCCAAATATCTTCGTCGATCTTAAGTCTTCGAGAATGATCTATGATACTCAACTACAATTCTAACCTATCAGAAACTTGACTTAATAGACTAGAAATCAAGATATAGTTTTGAGCACCTAATATTGACAACAAGCTTGAAATAGAAAAACTCATGGCTTCAACCGAGCAATGCTCTAACAACCCTTATTGTAGTTGGCTTAACAACATGACTAAAAGTCTCTTCAAAATCAAGACTTGGTTGCTGATGATACCCTTTAGCAACCAGTCTTTCCTTATATTTGTCAAAACTTCCATTTGCTTTATGCTTGACCCTAAAGACCCATTTGTAACCAACTATATTATAAATTCCATGAAGATCAACAAGAGACCAAGTACCTGCATCATCCAATGCCTTGATTTTTGCAGCAGAAGCAACTCTCCACAATTCTTCTTTATTAGGAACACCAATACTAAGAACACTAGTGGCCTTGCTAATAACAGCAACATCCAAAGGATGATAAGTTGCATAATAAGATTTAGGAACTTTAATTCTATTTTTACCTCTAGTAGTCATTGAATGATCATTCACAGTAACTGGAGATGGAGATAGAGATGAAGATGGAATTAAAAAGAACAGGGGGTACAAGTACACCACCGACTTTTTCGTTCGGCAACCTGAATGGACTAAACTCTTGTTAATACCAAAAACTTACTCCTAGGAAAAACAATGTACTGTCGAAGTACTTTCTTTAGGTTCGAAAATCAAAATCGTACAAAACGAGTTTAAACCAAGAAATTGGTCGTTCACGTTTTGCTTCGGTTATAAAAGAGAAGATGGGTTGATCTTAGGGGAAGGAAAGCAAGAAAGTTGAGGAAATTAGTGGTGATTGAATTGTTGTGTGTGAGGTTGGACAACTATGTAAAAAGTGGAACTTGAGAATGATAAGATTGTTCTGTCTTCTGAATAGACAAAATAGTCTATTTTTAGTTGTAAGGGACATACACCGTTTCCTCATAAGTAGTGGAAGTCGTGACAACATGGAGAGATGGAGATAGTGTAAGTAATGATAAAGTCACGCCCATTATGCTAGGGAAGTTTTTGGAAACCCGTAAGCCATTAATCCATCACTCTTTTAACCGCTATTAACTGTCACCATTATTTGTTACTTCCTTATCATGCGGTGTTTCCACGCCGCGCGTTGCTGTAAATCACCAGACCAATACCCATGAATAATTTCTCCATTTAACATGTTTTTATTTTTCGCATGAATTAGTAGAATCATGGATTTTCTCGTCTTTTCCAGGTTGTCACGATGCACTTAACTCGGTAATAGCCTAAGCTAGCCAGACTTCGGAAGTGACATAGCTTGAAGAGACAACTCAGCTCGAAGGTTATGTGTGACCAAGAAGAAGTTTGTAGTAAGATGGCATTGTAAACAGGCCCATAGCCACTTAATATTCTCATGGCATATTTGTGGCCTATTTATGGCATGTTAGTAGCATAACTTAATATTCTCATAGCATATTTGTGGCCTATTTATGGCATGTTAGTAGCATATTTGCATATGGCGTATTTGATTATGCTGGCCATAATAATACGCAACGGTGTCATAGCAATAGCCATAGCCTGGGAGGTACGCCCAAGGTGACTTAGAATGTTGGCCAAGGTGGATTGGGAGATTCGGTGACGCTGGCCACCATCCAACGTAGGTTTGGGACGTTGACCAATGACTAGGAAGGCTGGCCAAGTTTCCTTGGAACATTAGTCAATGGCTTAGGAGGATGGCCAAGTTTCCTTAGAAAATTGGCCAATGTCCCGAGAGGTTGCCTCAGTTAAAACAAGCCACGAACTTTTGTAGGATGAACAAGTTGGTGGCCACGACCACGAACTTTAGTGAAATGAAAAGATTGTTGTCCATGGCCGCAAACTTTAGTGGAACGGAAAAATTGGTGGCCATGGCCACGAACTTTGATGGGACCGGCAAGTTGGTGGCCATGACTACAAACTTTGGGTGTGATGTGCGTCCAAGTTGGCCTGGCCGTGGGACCTCGGCTATGTTGGTCTGGCCATGGGACCTCGGCCATGTTGGTCTGGATATGAGGCGCGGTCATGGTACGTCGGCCATGTTATCCCAGTACGTTGGTCATATTAATTTGGCAACTTATCTGGGCTATTTGGCATGGAAGCTTGGCCATAGCCAAGCATAGTTAGCATTGGCACTTTGTTTGTATCATATTGAACATATTCAAAGAATTCAGTCATGGAAGTTATGCGATTTAAAGTGATGTTCAATGTAACTTTGTACTAAATAGTGTGTTTCTAATAGTACTTTTATCCGAAATGGCATGGTAACTCATTCTAAATATTTATAGTTTTTACCATCAATATTCAATGATTAATACATGACAATATGTATGGATGTGCATAAAATAATGAGAGTTCAGCCGGGTGAAGCTCTAAAATCTTGCAGGGCATACTCAAGGCCAGTGTGGTCGTTAGCTGGATACGTATTCTCAATTCTCTTGTGGAATATGATGTAAAAGTAGGAATCTATAATTCTGATGCCGAGTCAGAAATTCACACATATTTATAAACATATATAATAGAATACTGATAGTTCAGCTAGGTGAAGTCCTAGTACATATATAATTATAGGTATGTCTTTGATACAGGTTTACATGTGATTTTATAAATTTTGCCCTTGCGAAAAAATCACCATTAATATTAAATCCCGTGATTAGTATGGAAGAGTAATATTTCGTGGTAAGTAATAGATGGCTAAAGAATTTTTAAAATTTAAGATTCAGTTAAAGAGTAGTTACTTAGTTTTATCTTCTCCATGGCGCAAACTTGGGATTTAGGATTAGACTCTTTTATGAGCAGGTAATAGAATCTGGTGCTCAGGATTTGATCATATAATGACAGGCACTAGTGACAACGTCAGCGAGGTAGCAATTAACATGTGATGGACATCTATAGATGAAGCCTGAAGTCATAGCCCATTGTAGCAAGACTGGAAATAGCGGAAGCAATCATGAGGAGTTGATGACAGACTGGACTCTAGATGAGGCTGGCAGAGTGGCAGTGGACTCCAATATTTTCTTTTGAGGTAGATTTGAGTACCTCAACTCTTGAAGTATAAAAGATCCATCGTTTTTGTCTCATATCAACCACGAATACTAAATAGTAGGGCTCACAGCAACAACATCAGAAGTTGAGATAGCAATAGTCACAAAGGTGAATCATTGATGACACAGGATACTTGATGTCTTATGATATTGTGAGATATTTTAATAGATGACATATCACCTATGATGATGGTCTCTTTGGGTAGGTGAGGACCTATAGGTGGATGAGGTCTATCTGAAGCCGAGTTTATCAAATCCAGTATGGAATCCCTTATTTACACGTCATTTGCTCAAGGAGCCTTAGAATCTTCATTCATTATCGGGGTCTGATGTTGGAGCCAAGATTTTGAAGCTAAGAGATCAAGCTATCATATGCAAAAAGAATCACCTTATTCGGAGCTTGTATGGTTAATCAACCATGTGTGCACATTTGTAATTTGTAAGTATGTGTAAAAAAAAATTAGTCTATGCTGATTTTAGCAGAGAAGCCATATCTCTCAGCACGTGTATCTGTTTTATGCGCCATTTCGGTATGTTGTAGCAGAGATATAGTCGAATAATTTTCTTTAAGCATGCATGGACTTGTTCCTCATTGATTGTTATCAATTTCCTGGTTTTTGGATTGCGGATATGATAATAGGGGTAGCAACAACGAATATGAGAGATTGTGATGATAGGTCCTGATGCAGTGTGAATGTTGGATTCTCGATGATGCTAACTTTATGAATAATATCTCAGCTTCATGGGAAACTCTAGTTCCGTGGAACATCCCTAGCTAATTCTGTGACTTATCCTTTGCTATGTGGAGATATATAGCGCTAGAGATGTTGAGAAGTGAAGAACTCATAAGATACGGAGACCCGTGATAATCGGTGAAAGGACGAAGGTTTGATGAAGGTGAATGCTTCTTGGAGCTAAAGAATTCAAGGCTTCATGGATATTCAAAAGGATGTGACGCTCCGAGAAATACGTGAGGACCCAAGTGAAGGTTAGGAATTCACGGTTAGCGATCCCTTAGATGACTTCATGTATGGTGAGCTCGTGACAGGCTTATGGCTGACCACCTCTTAACAAACGGTGAAGGCCTCACGGTTTGGATTTTTTTTATAAATCTTAGAAAACTTCTGACTCGGGCATGATGTTGACTTATCATAGCCATGTTTCTGTGAAGACTGTGAATGCTTGACAGCAGCTTATAAGCCCATATTCAAGATGTTGAGAAGGTAAGCCCGAATCTGAAATGGTCAAGCATGTTGAATGTTCATTGTATGCTGATGATGTTTGTGGCTGCCTCATTAACAGTGATAGCTGAGATGAACATCACGACCACAGGTACCGTCTACCAGAGCTTGTATGAAGAATGAGAGGACTTGATGGTGTCACCTCGAGAATTCCAAATTCAACATGTAAGATGTATCAGGGTTCTGATGTAGAAAGGATTTGTTGATGATGCTTCGCTCTCTTCAACACTAACATCGGGTTTCACTTTCTTGGCTTTAAGAATCACGTTGGTTGAAATATTTTTGAATTGGGCTTCTTAACAAGATCAAATCCCCAAGTGTAAAACAACCAAGAGTTATTTATTTACTAGGCAAGGGGATACATGTTGAAGGGGTCCGTGACACCCCAATAATTTTGTATCTATCTTAGGAGTTTACTTCAAGAGCATTACGATTTTATATTCCTCAAAAAGTTGTGATGTGGTAGCCTAACATTTATCCTCCTACGAGAGATAAATCTATATTATGAAAAATGTGAAGGTGAACCCGATAAGATGTTACCTCGTTAGGTTGGTGTGAGTGGACAGTCTTGTTGCTAATACCGATGTTGATCAGATCTTTTGGTTGAAGGCGGTGACTGCGCTTAAACTTTTAAAACTAAAAGAGCCTTCAGTTCTCAAGTTAGCGTACTTTGATTGTATAACCATGAATGCATGCCTCTAGGATTTGATCTGGAAAGGAAAGTCAGGAAGGTTTAAATCTCTCTTTGCCATTGTTGTTTTTGTCGCGTTAAGGCTGGGACAAGAACTTGAATAGATTTTGAAGCCTTTGTTGGCGTATGGGATGTTGAGTCGCAACTTGGATGCTTTCCAAACCCAATATTGATTGAATGAAGTCATATCTTTTCCTGACTCTTACACACACAAGCTTATTGTATTCTTCTGGATGTGATGATGGGATGCTTGGAACATCATATGAACGAAATTCTTTGGAGAACGTATAGAATGAAGAGGTATAAGTGAGAGAGGTCATGTATCTAGCGTGGATCTCAAGTGTCTTCAAATATGTTTCCAGTAGAGTCTCTTAAGTTATCTCCTGAATCTTTGATTGTTGTCGGGGATGAGCTGCGGTAAGCAGTCCCCAGTCACACTTCTCTTTAGTTACTGAAGTTGTGTTCTCTGGGATGGCTTGGGATGCGTCTCGGCCTCGTATTGTGTTGCAGGCACCTACCAGATAGAGAGGTGATGATATCCTTACGCTACACCTTTGAAGAGTGTATGACCTTGTCAAGGTTATGACTTTTGGTTGACCGTCTATTCTGAGATGGAGAGGTTCTTGATAGTAAAGGGATTTCGGATAGATCCTTAGTCCCCAGTGTGGTTTACGTGGTTCTATCCTGTATAGTCGTTGGGCGTTGACCATGATAAAGATATCACCATCTTGCATCCGTACTTCCGGTGACTCTATTACTTCTTCCATGGGAAACTAAAATATAGAGAACTATGGATCACCTTTTATGTAGTAGTTGTTGCTATGGTGAAGCTTTGGATGGTATCAATAAACGAGTAGCAACGGTTCTTAGCAGCAACTGTGATCAGAAGAGGCTGCATAATTGGGGGAACAAAACAGGTTGGATGGAGATGGATGGACGTCTGTGGAAGCAAAGAGGTTGGTTGGACGTGTACACGAGTAAAAGTGTTCACGACCATGAGCTTTGGCGGGATGGGACGAGAACTGGCCACAACCGTGAACCTTGGCTGGCTACGGCCATGAAACTTGGCAGAAAGGAGTAGCGGTGGCTACAGAGCGTAGTAGATAGGTCACATACCTTGGCAGGGAGAGGCGGCCACGGACCTTGGCAGGTAGAGGCATGGTGGATACGGGCACGAACCTTGGCAGGGATAGGCATGGTGGCTACGGCCACGAACCTTGGTAGGAAAGAGAAGTGGTGGCAATGGCCACGGACCTTGTAAGGGAAGAGGCATGGTGGATACGGCCGCTCACCTTGGTAGTAAAGATAGGCGGTGGCCACGACCATGGACCTTGGAAAGGAGGAGGAGTGGCGACTACGGGCACGAACCTTGGCATGGAGAGGCATGGTGGCTACGGCCACGGACCTTGGCAGGAAAGAGAAGCGGTGACCACGGCCACAGACTTGTAAAGGAGGATGCATGGTGGCTACGGCCACGAACCTTAGTCTTGCGGGGTCTGCTCGGACATCGTGGCCCAAAAGGGGCTTCTCCCCTTTATAACTCACGTATACGTGAGTTTATGTTAGAGCACTACTCGGTCAAACTTGCAAGCGTTGATATCTCAAGATTGTTTGTCAAGTTTAGTTGTCAAAACTATAAGTCTTGCTTTCTAGTCTACTTATAACTATTTTTCGGATTAGGATAGAATGTGTAATTGAGCTTTAGACTTCACGGCGTTCATCGATTGAAGATGAAGAACTACTAAGGGGAGCTTGTGGAACTTCATCAACAAAAGGTATGTGGATACTTGAACTCATCTATCACTCAAAAGTCTATTCTATCCTATCTCCTATTGAGACAAAGTTGTATAGCTATATAGACTTTACATTATACACATTTAATATTTCGAGTTGAGTTTAACTCGCTTATATCTTTCTCGAAATATGTTTTGGAATTTTTTTTGCTTTAACCACGTTCCTCATTATTCTTGACGAAAGTCAAAGATGATAATGTGAAAATCACCTAGTAACACCTTACATGATTTGTGTGAGACAGTCATTTGATGTAGGCTCGTAATATTTCGTATTGATTATTCGATCACTTTAAAATTGCTTATAAGCTAATAGTTTGTGTGAGACAGCTATTGTCGTCTTTTAAGAATGTTTCAATGATTGAAATGGGAGTTAAGAGCTAAAACCCATGTCTGGGTACATTACAGTTTGTGTACTTAGTGTACGAACTGTTTTGACGGAATTCAGGACCAGAGGTTTGCATACCCGTTCGTAAACTTATTCAACTGTTTAAGTCAGGGTACTTAAGTTTGTATACCCGTTCACAAACTGATTTAATTGTTGAAATCCGGGAACCAAGTTTGCGTACATGTTCGCAAACGGCTTCAACTGAGTTCGGTCCGGAACTAAAGTTTGTGTATCCGTTTTCAAACTATCGGCTTGTTACCAATGTCCGGAACTTAAGTTTGTGTACTCGTTTGCAATCCGTAAATTCGTAGGGGTTACTTGTATCTTAATACATTTATGGATTGAACGTATACAGGTTATTGTCGCTGTTGACATTATAATAACAAAGCTAATTCTCTCCCTAAAGGTAAGATATGTAGATTTTCAATCCGCACGTCTTTGTTATTCCCTTTATAGTTAATATAACCAAAAGTATCAATATGATATATTAATCCCCCTTAGTCTATGCTTTACTCTTTCGTTAGATATAATGTTTAAGCATCATTGTCCTTTCCTTGGTGATACCAAATCACTTGTTTACTCTATATATCTCTCCCTCTTTTTTCACAAAATGACAAAGGTACGAGCAAATAAAAGACAAACCGTAAGGATCTTACAAATCTTAAAAGACTTGCAACCTATAAGAGTTAAGCACGAGGGTTCCACACACCATGTTCGATAACCAATATCAAAACCAAAACTACAAAGTAATTTTGTTTTGATATGTTACCACAGAAACAATTGCCCGAAGCAATTTTCCCTAATAGTTTAGCAAATCATAAATTGACTAAGAACCTTAGTTCTTTTTCTAAACCGATTGTACAAATACAATCGCTTGTTCTATAAGACCAAAATAAAGATCAGAATTATCTCTATTTTTCTTATCAGGTTCTAGTTATTCAAATAATAACTTAGGCCTTTCACTTTTAAACAAGACAGGTACTAGGTTAGTTAACTAGCATTTCTTGTTAAGGCATTCAATTAGACTTGAATAACCGAAACCTCCACTTTGATAAGTCTAACTAAGATCAGAATTAACTTAGTTTCTCTTATCCGGAATCGAACTGGACTAAACAATTCATCCCGAAAACCTTTTTTTTAAGCCATAAACAATCCATACAAACCAAATAAATCAACTTGCATAATTATTTACCCCAACCAGAAGTAATTGAAACAACATAGACATTAAAGTACCGCAATTGCACCGTAATTTCGTAAGCTTAAACAATTGATACCAAACCATAAAGCAAGATAACAATAGTTTTTCTTAACCGGAAACAATTGAGTCACACACACATCCATACACAAATAATACCGAAATTTTGTTTAACAAAATCAATAAATATATGCAATAAAATCAATCTTTTCTTAAACAGAAAAATGATTAACTAACAAATTCGTTACCTCAAGTTATGCATCCTCTTCTCCCCAGAAAGATATGATATATCATTAAGCGCAAGTTCACATAGAACTCTCCCCCATTGTGTTGTCATCCTCTTACAAGACAAAAGAACAACAACAAGGACCAACCTTTACTAGATAAAGGTTGAAAACCGGTTTTAACTAATGCTATGCAAAAGTTGAAACCCCGGAACTCATATGCTTTTATGCTAAACCAAATGATTCAATGTATTGTGACTTTTTCACATATTAGTTTCAATCGGAACCCATTATGATCCTTTTATAAATCCTAAAAACATGGTCTAGAACTTAATCCTCTTGTAGAAAATTGAATTACGAAGCCAACGCAAAAAGAATAAGGTCATTCCGAGTTCGGACGAAGAAGTTATGGGAAAAAAAGTTTTACACTCCTTCGTATGGACCAGTCACACCTCTCACTAGGTTCGGTTACACCAATCACTAGGATCTCTTACACCTCTCACTAGGATCGGTTACAGTAGTTACTTGTGATGGATCACAACATTAAACTGTTTTTGACATAACGTTTGCATAAAATGTCCGAATTTAGTGATTTTTGGCTCGTTTTAACCGTAAATACAAGAGCTATACATATATGATCAGTAGACATCAACATCATAAACTCAAAATTAATATTTCTATAAAAAGCTCAAATATAAATAGAGAAGGTATGAGTATAGAAGAAAAGAAATCTCCCTAAAGATGTTAATTAGTCATATAATAACCGAGAGATCATGTGCTCAGTTTTTCATGTGATTCCTCACATTTCAAAAGATTGAGCACCAAGGTGACCATGCACATTCTAACAAAACTAGGTTGTGTTGAGTTGAGCCTTGTCTTGTTCGTCACGAGTGACTAAGACAGAATCATCATTCTCGACCTCTTGCTTGGTTTGTTTTCTCTTGTTCCATCCCTTATTTTTCTTCTTTGACTTGTGATGAAGAGTGTGATTATCACAACGTTTACTAGTACAAGAGACTTCAGACATGATGTATTTCTTTAGTCTTTCAGGAAAACTCTTATAATTATTGTCACCAACAATTAACATCTGAGAGTCATTCTTGTGACTAAATTTTGGTCCCTTTTTGGCTATAGATGATTTTGGGACCCATTTAGAGGAGGGTTTCGCAGGAGCAGCTTTCTCCTTCATACAATTATGATCATTTCCCTTTTATTTTGCGAAACATTCTTTCTCCAATTTGGAACATCGGATCTTGTCTTCGTATTTGCAAAGTCATCTCTTTTGCAATAGTAGGGTCTTTTATGAGATGTCCTTGATGGATGGGAAAAACTTGAACTATCATTATAATAATTCTTTTGCCTAGACTTTGGACAATAGCGATCCGAGTTCCTTTGGGTATAAATCTTAGCCGATTCGTTTGATACAAAAGAAAGTGCATCTTGCATCTTACGAACTTTGCATCCCCATTGCAAATTCCATTTATTACCACAATAATAATAATGCTTAGTAACATACGAAGACTGAGTTTTAATGGTACCTTTTTGTGGATCCTTTTACATTGGAGCTCGACGAGTTTTCTTCTCCTTCTTCATATCTTTGTTCAACGTTGTTGCTTCCTTGACATTAACAGAAATGCCTTCTTTGATTACTGCTGGTTGAACACTATTCTTAGGCTTGACATACTTTTCTTCTTTACAAGAAATATGAGCATCTTTGTCATAAGTGGAAGCCTCTGGTTGAGAAGGATCTGTAGCTTTAACAAATTTTATCACATTGTTATCGTTGGAAGCATCTGATTCCTTATATCCTAATCCCCGTGTATCACCATGATATCTTCCTGCTTCTAACAATGAGGATAAATTGTTTATGTTATCATTGGATTTTTTCAAGTACAAATTTTCTTCTTCCAACATCTTGATTTTTATCAAGAGCACCAGTAAAACCGCCTCAAGGTGTTTTTCTCGTGTGAGATATACACCTTCTTTCTCTTGAAAACTCTTTTGTTGAGAGTTAATCCTTGCATCAAATTCAACAATTTTCTCTTCCAACAAGTGAATTTTTCAAGAGAAACATCACGCTCTTTCTATTTTGTTTGAGAGAGACTAGCACTGGCTTTTTCTTCAAGACCCTGTATTTATCGAGAATTAAACATTCCTTCCTATTCAGCGCGTTTCTTTTCCAAAAAAAAACATTTAGATCGTTTGTACGATCTTTAAGAAAATATTCAGCAGTGCGAGAACCACAATATTGTCCTTGAAAAACTTTTCTCAACTTCTTGTTCTGTCGACATAGAGGAGTTAAGAGATCAATGACATTAGAAGTTTTAAGTTTACTCTTTCCCAAAGGCTTTAGTATCTTAGAGTATCTTGAGATTTCATCATCCACATCTCGATCAATATCTGAGTCACCATCATCGGATATTTCATTCAACTGATTTTCTAGGCATGATTCCTAGTTATCACAAGTTTCTACATCATTAACAAGATGAACTTGTCTAGTAAATTCCCTTTCATGAAGGTCTTCAGATATTGAATCGTAGATTTCATCATCAATTTTTAATTCAAAACCCTTGATTTCTTGCTTTACGTTAACTGAATCATTATCAGGTTCTATAAAAACCATTTTTAGATTCCATTCTTATAGGTTGGATCGCACCAAACACAGATTGTTATATATTTTCGTGTTTGCCTGCTCTGATACCAATTGAAAAGACGAGGGTACCCAAATATACCTCAAACTAAAACTTTTCCACCTATAAGTCATTTCTCCGAAAGTGATTGTCTAGTGACAGAGTCGAGACAATAAAACTAATCGGTTCACACTTCGTGTGATTGATAGACACATTTTTGTGTCTACGTTGTCCTTAATTTTCTGTATTGTTGGTACTCGATTTTGTACTTATTATGGTGTTTTGTGTGTTTGTAGGTATTTTTTGGCAATAAATATTTGTGGAAATTTCAGCTCGAAAAGTTGCTAAAGGCACCCGGAGGGCACATGTTATTCGGACTCGCTGTTTTGGATATGGGGTAACCTATTACTATGGGGCAATCCACTGACTAAGGGGCACACTAGCTGATATTTGCACCCCAAGAATCCACCTGTTATTCGCACACCTATACATGATAGGGGGAGGTCATCTTCTCCATTTGAATTATATTTTGGCGGGAATTGGTTCTTGAAAACCCGAGAGCTTACAGTGAAGATTTCGACGAGTTTGAAGGAGATTAAGTAGCTGGAATTGGCATCAAATATCCTGCTTTGACTAAACATGGTAGGTAATGTCGTCAGAATCGATTAACTTTGGCTACAATCACGCGTGGGAGAAAACAGGGAGTACGTGTATGGGAGGATTTTCTTCATTAAAGTCGATAAGATTTGGGGAGATTTTCTCGTTCCAATTAGTTGAGACCAGCCTGTTTAATCGAAACAGAGATGGTAAGAGCTTTAATTTCGAGAAATTAGGAGTGTGGCGTGATGTGGAAGAAAACAGGGCACATTTGTTCTTCGAGATATTCTCGAGATTTTTACTTCATTTGTTGAAGGTTTGCATGAGTTTGAAGCATGATAAACTTATTATGGAGCGTGTTTGAGGATGATGAGAGTGCACAGAGTACATGCAGGCGTGTGGAAGAGATAAAAAGGAGAGAAAATCGAAATTATTCTCGTGCTGCTACAAGTAAGGAAAGAGAATTGATGAGAGTTATTACGCGTGATTCTTTGTCCTGTTGGGTATAAAAAAGAAGTATGGTAGGCGTACAAGGGAATGGAGAGTTGGGGGGAGCAGTTTAGAGCTTCAACAGAAGTGAAAATAAAGTTGCAGGAAAACTGTTTTTTGCTGGTGCACTGAAGAACACAAAGAACTTTAGACGCACAGAGACAGTCGTTTATCAACAGTGACGACGACAGAGGGGTGAGGGTCATATGTTACAGCATCAGTGACAGTTCACATATATCGTTCTCTGTAACATCTGGTTTGTAACACTTATAACTGTTACAAACCCGGTTTTTAATTATTTTCTCCCATATTATCATCCTTGTAAGCACCTTTTGAGCAATGAATTATCTTTTTGAGTGTGTTTGCATCATGAGAATCTAAACCCATCACTGGGATGATGGAGGAAGCTGTTTTTCACATATCTGGTAATTACTTTAATTCTTTTATAACTATGTGCATAGAATTTAATTGTTTTATGATTTCAATTAATTATTTGTTATTTTGTCTGATGTCGCATGCTTAGTTTTGATTACTTTTGATGCGTCATGCTCACAACTTACAACTAATGTTTTATGAAATCTACTTTGACAAAGAATACAGTTAATATTTCTTTTATTTTGAGCTATAATTGCCTAGGATTAATTTCTGAACCACTTGAATATGAAAAACAATGAAATCCTGAGTCCCAGTAAATTCTTCATCCTGTGACATATTTTGTATATATTTTCTTATTTTTAGTATTTAATCCTAGAATCAATCTCAACAAAGTCAGAGTGAACGACAACCTTCTTACCACTATAAAAAATACGATCAATTTTTGGCGCCGCTGACGCGGATTTGTTTATAGGTTTTATTTTATTTGTTCTTTTTTACGCGTTTTGGTATTTTTGTTTGCTTTCAGATTTGGAGCCTAGCTAAAGGAAAAGAGAAAGTGCTGAAAGGAAAGGAAAAGCCCAAAAAGGAAAGAAAAGAGAAATCCAAAAGGAGTGTTGAAGAAGATTTTGTAAATATTTTTATTTTTATTTTTTTAGAAACTGTACTTAAGGTTTTTTGGACATTTTTTTTCTTCATTTCTTTTGGACATTGAACATTGGACTTTATTTTTAAAACCCTACGGAAAGGTAGTTTTGAATAAACTGTTTGCAGAGAAGGTCGGCGATTACGATATCGCCTCGGCCCCTCGGGTTCGTACATGACATAGGAGTCGTGGCCCGAGTCGATTTCAACGGTTCATCCCTTGTCTGGAACGGGAGGGAAGAATTCTAAACACCCACGAATCCCCTGTCAACGGGTTTACTGGATGATTTCGTATGCATATATGTTGAGGACCTGAAACCGGATTTAATTTTCTAGTAAAGGGAAAAGCCTGGCCAAATCAAGATAAGGACTTGGATTTCATCACCGTTTCCTTCTTGCCCGCTTTAGGAACACGTAACCTATGCGAACCTAAGCCTTAAAATTTGGACTAGAACGAGACCGATAGGGTAACGAGCTTATTAGGAAAGTCGTTCGGAAAATATTGGTTACTCTTTTGAGCATACTTTAAAGTTCATGATGGTTTCTGTGAGTTGAATACGCCGCCTTGTAACGCCGGTGATGCCTTGGGTATCAAAGCTCCATTGAGCTTCCCTCGTCTCTATTCAACTTACTTTAACTCGGATTGATTCCAGAGAGGTTTGCTCAGATTGTAACGAATTCTTTTTCGAAAGAATAAAAGATGGTCTAGAAACAATCTAAGGGAGCCATCATGCTTTTTATTTGCTATATAAAATAGGATTGTTGTGGTCGAGTCAGCCTTCTTTGTGTTTGCTTAGAATTCCCTTGCAGTTAGGATGTCGAACTGGTATAGCCAATACAATGATTATTCGACTGAGCAACATGAACATTATTCTTTTTATGACCATAGTGTGAATAGTGGTTGGGAACACCAAACTTTTGAAGGCTATGGGTCATACCATGGTGAGCCCAATTACTATCCACATGCCCACCGGTCATACGAGCAAGATTCTTATAATTCCTCTCCTCTAGATGAAGCACGTAAGATACTTGAGTCAACGCGTAAGTTACTTGAGTCGACACATAAGTTAGCGGACACAAATGACTTAGTTATGGACGAAAGAACGGTAAAAATGAGTGAAACTTCTTAGAAGATACCCTCAGGAAGTTAGCTGAGTCAACATGTAAGTTAACTAAGTCAACACGTGAGTTTGTTGAGTCAACACGTAGGCTTGGATTATAGACGGAAGAAAGAGAAGCTCGAATTACTCGTGATTGCCAATACATTCTTTCCTAATCACCCGTGAAAATGAGGATAATTTTGTAATAGTCAAGATGAAGAGGTTGGAATTGGTAACAATACTTGTTTAGATGAGGTTCGATCATTTTCATGTTATTATAATGATGATTATGATGAGGATAGTATTGATGAAGAACATGTAATATGTAGGCATAGTGATCAGGAATTTGTTACTCTGATTGAGCTTTATAATGATAGTTTTGTTTCTAGTACAAATCCAAATAATTTTAATAATTATTCACCTATTCAAAAGGATGAGGATTTGACTAGGGATACCACCATTTTAGACGATGTAGTTCATGATCCTTTAGCCTGCAGTGTGTTGGATAATCCATTATTAGATGTGCCTATCAGTGAATCGGAGGAAGTAACTTTGATTAACACCTTAGTTAATGAGCCTTTACTAGAAACTTTCTCTGATAATCCTTTAAATGATTGTGATGATGGTTTAGAGGAACGAGTTTATTTTGAGTCTAGCGATTTAGAAACAACAGTCTTAGACAAAGAAAATGAACTCATAAAAATGAGTGAGGATGCACCTGATTACAACTTAGAAGAATAAATTGACCATTTCCAGGAATCTAATGATTTAGAAATTAGGGAAATTGTGACTAGTCTACCTAGAGACACTGAAAACTCTACGTTTGAGGGTGATTATCACTTTCCTGGTGCCTTACCTTTACCTCTTAGAAAGTTCCCTCGTGTAAGACTTGATATTTGTGCCTCAACCATCTTACAAGATTATCTTCATACACTTTTTCCTGAACCTAGTTGTGTCCATAAGAGAGCTCAGTTGTTAGAAACCCATCCTCTGGTTGATGTGGTTAACCCAGGCTATGATACCAAGATTGACTTTGTTTTCCCACCAAAAACTTTTCTTCCAATTGTGGGAACATATGATTTTCAGATGTGTCGGTTATTAAGTTTTGAGACTAAACCTAATTACTTTAGGAAAATAGGCTCGACACATTTTCTTAAGGAAGACCACCTCTTTCATTGCGGTCAGCTGTGTGAGTCAAATCTGATTGACTTAGAGGATCCCCTATTATTCAGGCTTTTTTTATGCGCTTCTATGTTCTTAGTTGAGTATTTTCAGACTCTTCAGCCTGATCTTCAGAATACCTTTGAGGAAATCCAACCATGAAATCTTTTTATTTAGACCCTTTTATAGAGCCTGAACATGAACCACAACTAGATGTAGTTGTCTTAAACAAGGGTATGTTCGATGTCTTCTTGGATTGTTGTAGTTTCCTCTTCTTGTGGTTAACACTTTTTGATCCAGATGACCCACATTTATTCCGGCTACTGCTTTATGATTATATGAGGTGATTAATTCCTTCCGATGTCTGGCTGAAGACTTTAAACTTAGCACTTCTTGGGAGGTAACCCAATCTCTTGCAACACGGTAATATCTTTCCTTAACTCTTTTGCTTCGAGTGGTAACAATTTCTCCTTGTTCATGCTTTTAATTTTATCTTTAGAACATTGAGGAAAATGTTAGATTTAAGTTTGAGGGTATGGGAGAAACTTTTTAGTTGCAATAAATAAACTCCAAAGCCTAGAAATTTATGTTTATTAAGGATGGCACTAACCAATCTAAGTGGATGGGAACATCTTGGTTATAGGAGTTGAGGAACCAATCTGATTAGATGGAAACATCTAAAGAGTCTATTCATAAAAGCACAGAGCTCAGGTGTTAGAATTAAAAAAAAAAACATGGTAGTTTCGCCATAACTCGTTGAATCCTAATCCCATTTTATTTCTTAAGTGATTTGGTGGGGCGCATGACTCAAATTGTTACCATTGCTAGGGTGAAATAGGGTGATTGAGATACCAAAAAAAAAAAAAAAAGACTAGACCATCAGACAAACCGGAATAAATTCAATAAAGTCGACCACTGGTGCCCTTGTATATGCCAGTTGTGTTGACCTAGAGTTAGGTTTATCGACCATTGGTCCCCTTGTATATGCCAGTTGTGTTGATATTAGCCAGACTGGTATCTCAGTCCATTAGGTTAGATTCATCTTGGCAGAGGCCTTCAGACATATATGGGAAACACCGTTCACTTTGAACCATCTATTTTTCTCTTTGTCCATCTTCTTAATTTTTCCATGTGATTGGTTGACTCCGGTTATGATGTCTAGAAACTATCTGAGTAGAGCTCTGTCACTTATATATGAATTTTAGTATGATGAGTGCAAACTCGTGTACAACAATTGGAATTTCGCATCAGGGTACTTCCTCCTGTAGTCAATGAGAATATGCCAACCACAGAGATTCTTTAGTGCCTTCCTAGGTTCTGCGTAGATAGCTAGGGTTTGGAGTAATGGTTTTGTGGGTACACCTCAGGTAAACCCTCCCGAGACTATATCTCGGTCACTAGGGCCACCTAGTTTTCTAGATTAGATTTGCTCGAGGACTAGCAAATAATAATTTTGGGGGTATTTCATAGACACATTTTTGTGTCTACGTTGTCCTTAATTTTCTGTATTGTTGGTACTCGATTTTGTACTTATTATGGTGTTTTGTGTGTTTGTAGGTATTTTTTGGCAATAAAAATTTTTGGAAAATTCGGCTCGAAAAGTTGCTACAGGCACCCGGAGGGAACATGTTATTCGGACTCGCTGTTTTGGATATGGGGTAACCTATTACTATGGGGCACTCCACTGACTAAGGGTCACACTAGCTGATATTTGCACCTCAAGAATCCACCTGCTATTCGCACACCTGTACATGATAGGGGGAGGTCATCTTCTCCATTTGAATTATATTTGGGCGGGAATTGGTTCTTGAAAACCCGAAAGCTTACAGTGAAGATTTCGACGAGTTTGAAGGAGATTAAATAGCTGGAATTGGCATCAAATATCCTGCTTTGGCCAAACAGGGTAGGTAATGTCGTCAGAATCGATTAACTTTGGCTACAAACACGCGTGGGAGAAAACAGGGAGTACGTGTATGGGAGGATTTTCTTCATTAAAGTCGAGAAGATTTGGGGAGATTTTCTCGTTCCAATTAGTTGAGACCAGCCTGTTTAATCGAAACAGAGATGGTAAGAGCTTTAATTTCGAGAAATTAGGAGTGTGGTGTGATGTGGAAGAAAACAGTGCACATTTGTTCTTCGAGATATTCTCGAGATTTTTACTTCATCTGTGGAAGGTTTGCATGAGTTTGAAGCATGCTAAACTTATTATGGAGCGTGTTTGAGGATGATGAGAGTGCACAGAGTACATGCAGGCGTGTGGAAGAGATAAATAAGAGAGAAAATCGAAATTATTCTCGTGCTGCTACAAGTAAGGAAAGAGAATTAATGAGAGTTATTACGCGTGATTTCTTTGTCATGTTGGGTATAAAAGAGAAGTATGGGAGGCGTACAAGGGAATGGAGAGTTTGGGGGGGAGAAGTTTAGAGCTTCAACAGAGCTGAAAATCAAGTTGCAGGAAAACTGTTTTCTGGTGGTGCACTGAAGAACACGAAGAACTTTAGACGCACAGAGACAGTCGTTTACCAACAGTGACGACGACAGAGGGATGAGCGTCGTATGTTACAACATCAGTGACAGTTCACATATATCGTTCTCTGTAACAGCTGGTTTGTAACACTTATAACTGTTCCAAACCCGGTTTTTAATTATTTTCTCCCATATTATCATCCTTGTAAGAACCTTTTGAGCAATGAATTATCTTTTTGAGTGTGTTTGCATCATGAGAAGCTAAACCCATCACTGGGATGATGGAGGAAGCTGTTTTTCACCCATCTGGTAATTAAATTAATTCTTTTATAACTATGTGCATAGAATTTAATTGTTTTATGATTTCAATTAATTATTTGTTATTTTATCTGATGTCACATGCTTAGTTTTGATTACTTTTGATGCGTCATGCTCACAACTTACAATTAATGTTTTATGAAATATACTTTGGCAAAGAATAAAGTTAATATTTCTTTTATTTTGAGATATAATTGCCTAGGATTAATTTCTGAACCACTTGAATATGAAAAACAGTGAAATCCTGAGTCCCAGTAAATTCTTCATCCTGTGACATATTTTGTATATATTTTCTTATTTTTAGTATGTAAGCCTAGAATCAATCTCAACAAAGTCCGAGTGAACGAAAACCTTCTTACCACTTACAAAAATACGATCAGTGATCGTCTATGGATATAGAATCGAGACAATACAACAACGAAGTGTGCTTACTTGATAAAAGGTTCGGACTTAACCAAAAACAATAAGATTACTTATAAATTAAATAGGAATTAACGTTCGTGCAATTTACTTTAAATTATAATAACAACAATTATAATTGCGAAAAATAAAAGTAAATGACACAACAAGATTTTGTTAACGATGAAACCGCAAATGCAGAAAAGCCCCGGAACCTTGTCCAGAATTGAATACTCTCAGGATTAAGACGCTATACAAAATCAAACCAACTTCGTATAGTCGAAACCAAGCAACTAAACCTATAGTTCACCTAGTTCCGTATGTATTCCCACGCCACTGACCTGTAATAAGTCACGTACTTGGAACAATTCATTTGGTTTGTATTCCAAACATTAAAGGAACAACAAATTTATTTGGTATCAACTCTTTTCAACCAAGTGATGTGAGGTCGACAAAGGCTCTTCTTTTTATCTCAATAAACTCCTTTGTCAGGTTCTTAGATCTATCTTATTATCAACTACCAAAGTAACTGTTAAGATTTTTCAATCAACACTTTTAATCACAAAGAATTGTATTGATGCCGATCTACACAACTAATCAATCTAATCTACCACAAGGATAAACCGATTATAGTTGGATCCTCTTATACCGAAACAAGTATTATGCGCACCAAAGATTATGAACCCAAATCAGAAATCTTCAAAGTCTTTTTTGTCTTCAAATTTTCTTAGATCTTCAATAAACACCTGCACACAATCAACTTGAATCTCTTGTGATCAATCATGCACAGAACGGAGTCTGTTAACAATGGATTATCACAAGACGTCTTTAGATCTACAAACAGTCTAAAGAACCCCGTCGAAACTTCGATCTAGTTTGAGTGAATCTTATATCAGAAGAGAAGATTCTCAAGCATAAACAAACTAGGTGCAATAAAAGTTCAACCACCGTTAGTCAATCAAATCAATCGGAAACAAAAGATAAACCACAATTATCTAGTATCCCACTAACGGTACTAATAGATCTTCTCAATCCAAAAGAAGTCTTTAAACTGAGCGGTCGTAAGAGATTTCGCCTAATTAGGCTACTCCCCTCTCCGAATAGGCGGATTCACCGGTAGCAGCACAACTGAGATAGTTTTTGCTATACGAGGATTAGTTTGCTCGAAATGCAAACTTTCATATTTGTAGACCAAGGAAGTTTGGACACCAGGGAATTTCCAAAACCGAAAATATTCTCAAGATATGCAATATATTCCAGATTCGGTTTCCATAATTCCTGGAAATGCTTTGTCCAAATATTGACCGAAAATCTCTTGGAAAATCTCCAAATAGTAAATGTAGATTACTAATTTTAATTTTCCTAAAATAAAATTAAAAACCTTAGATAAAATATTCTCAATTTATTTTATTCGATCCGGGATTTTCTTCCTTTAGCTATTAAAGAATAACTTTGAACAATTAAAGATTAGCGTTACTGCACATGTTCAAAGTATGTCGACATCTTTACTTTGTAAGTCCTCTTTCATACTTACAATCTTGAAACCTATTTTCCATACTTCCAAACAAGTTTAGAATTGGTTCATCTGACTTTCAAGAACTATGTGATTGATCAAAAACACTCAATCACCAAAAATGGGTTTCACGGTTCTACCAAAAAAAGTTTCGGTTCTACCTCCATGTGAGTACTGTGCATAGTCACGCTAGTTACCAAAATTCGGTTGACTAGGTACTAGGATCGATTCCCCACATATATATGGTATCTAAATACTACACCAAATTCAAGGATTAGTAACTAGATTTCGCAACAGCTTATCTACTGTTGCGAATTTCAGTTGCAAGTTTCAGTTGCGAAAATTTGCAACAATTCAGCCCGTTACAAAAGTCGCAACTGTTTATTTCTGTTACGATTCGCAACAGATTGGAGTTGTACGCGTGCCACTCGTGAGTGTGGATACGCACACTTTTAACATGACTCGTTTTCAGCCCATTCAGTGTTCAGTCAGCTTCAAAACTGAGTCGGGTTTAGACTTATCTCGAACAGAAGTCTCATTCTTCATTCTATTCTCTCGCTATTTCTCTTCTCTTAGTATTAGGGTTGAACTTCTTCTTCTTGTTTGGAGGTGAAATAATCATCTATCGTTATACACACACACTGATGATGATGGTGATGATGATTATCAAATCCCTTTATCCTCGTTTATCCCAAATCAAGTTTGAATTTGCTGATTTCAGAGATCTCAAATCCCAAAACGCGCCAACCAATTTATTAGGGTAATTTTTTTTATTCTGAGAAAAACTTATTAGGGTTTAGACTAACAATTGTCAAATCTCCTTCATGTTCTAAAGTTAGGGTTATGTCATCTCGTACTAGATTTGTAGAGTTTAATGGGTTTTGGGTATAGTTCATTATTGTTGTTTTTTGTTTGTTTTTTTGTTTGTAATTTTTTTTTTCCGATTGATGAACTTAGGGTTCTTCATCTCATCTTCGATTGATGGTTGTTCAGCTGCAAGAACACCCACCTTCTCTTGATTCAACTTTAGAATTGCATCCAGGATTAAAGGTAACAAGATAGACGACAACAAGTCTTTTTACTGTAAATATTTGTGAAAAGATTGTTGTTGATTAGTATGGTTTTTCCATATTTCTTATAATTTCTTAATTAGATTGGATTCAGATACAAACATTTGTGAAAATTGTTACATGTATGTAAGTTTTCTGATCATCATGATGAGTTGATGTTGTTTCAGTTAGGCAAGTGGTGAAAAATGCTGTATTTGGATTTCAAGCTTATCTATGCTCGTAATTGAGCAGGTACTCATTTTTTTATATGCCATTTTCGTTGAACTTCAATTTTGGGTCAATATTTATATGTTTAGCTGTAGTTGGTACTGGTGTTGATATTGTTTCACTGATTTGATATAAATTATAGTGCTCTTATTCAGTTTGTAATGTAATGTATTTCATTCAATGACTGGTTCATATCATGTGTTGTATAGAGGTACCAATGGGTAAATTTGGTAGTTTCTTTGTGAATAGGTAATAGTAAGAGGAAGGGTGCCAGAGAATCTAGGTTTCCTACCAAGGTTATCTGAATTAGGAGGATGTGTATACTCAGGAGGTTTCTCTGCAAGTACATGGAGGCAAAGAAGATTGACAAGCACGTGTACCATGATATGTACTTGAGGCATGTGTTCAAGAACAAGCGTGTATTGATGGAAAGTATTCACAAATCTAAGGCAGAGAAGGCCATAAAGAAGACTTTGTCTGACCATTATAAGAACAAGGCTAGCAGAGGAAGGAAGCATGCTAGGTGGGAGGAGCGTTTGAATGCGGTAAGATACTGATAACCTTGTTTATTTTCTGTTTAAATTTTTTATTATCAATTTGGAATGATGCTAGGTGAAAGGAGTGTTTGTATTTCATTATTTCAGCTGGTTTAGTAAGTATTAAGGCTTTCTCTGTTTGAAAAGGTCCATCTGGTTTCGGATACTCAAACGCAACTGAAGATATAACTCATTGAATTGTTGGAACTGGACTTACTGCAATTGTTACTGGTAACTAGTACTGAATTCCTTGTATGGGTTTTCTTATTTCATGTTTTTCTTTACTGGGTTCATTTTTTATTTTTCATAAGGACATTAAAGATTTTGTTAGTTCTGGTAATGGTGTTTGATGAAATGGGCGAGAGAAATAAGTATATGGGTTGTTTCAGGCAGATCTTGGGTGAGTTATATTGATTCATACCTGAAGAAAATCATTTTAAATAGGTATTGGTTGATGTAGGATTTGATGCATTTGTACTTGTATAGGTGTTTCAAGTGGTATTGGTTCTGAGACTGCGCGTGTTCTTGCTATGCTTGGAGTTCGTGTAGTCATGGGAGTGTGGAATATAGCTGCAGGTAAAGATGTTAAGGAAACAATACCAAAGGAAAACTCTTCGGCTAAAGTTGATGTTATGGAGCTATATCTTAGCTCCATGGTGTCGGTGAGACAATTTGCTTCCAAATTCGAGTCTGTAGATCTCCCCCTAAACTTTCTTATGTGAGTAAAACTGAAAAATTTGAGCAATTTATGTATCATCTCGATGTTAAATGTTTATACATATATGGGATATGGTTTTTTTGTTCGTCTCACTTGGTTGTCCATTACCAACTTGATTATGAAGCTGATTTTTTATCTTCTTTGTTGCAGTAATAATGTAGGAGTCATGGCATGTCCCTTCATGCTTTCCCATGACAATATAGAGATGCAGTATGCGAAAAACCATCTAGGTTTGCAACATGATTCTTTTCAGGAAGTAATAATGAGGGAGTCAAGGGTGGCGTAGAGACATTGGCAATCATGATAATACTTTTTGGCTTTAATATGTATGTCTATAATGCTTTCATTTGTCAAGGTAAACATTCTTATTTAAGTCTTATTTACTCTGTGCTTTTCCTCTCTCTCTCTAGAAAGCATCAAACAGCAGCACGACATTGGTATCCCATAACGTGGGCTATCTTGAAAAGGGTCAAATTCCAACCAAGGTATGATTTTATACTATAACTTGGTTTAGTACGTCGCTTGTGCATTGAGATGTTTCCAGTTGCTTATTTCTATAATAGTTCATTATACCAGTAAGGGATTATTCCTTATTCCTATATGTCGAATGCCAATTTCTTATTGTCGTCAGGTTTACATTTTCGCAGATTGGGTTGTTTGGCAAGATCCAAAGATACTAACCTTTTAGATGATACTCCGTACTACAGGATACTTCAATTGAACTAGGAAGTTTAGTTGTTTGTCAGTCTCATGTTTTTGTTTGTAAAGTTTTGAAACAATGTCTCCATGTTGATTTAGGTAAGCAATAAAGTCACCCTATAATTTTTGTTGTTATTGTTATCTCAATATGATGGGGTATGCATTTGCCTGACTAATATATCATTTTTTGTAGCCTTGTAGCCATGGAGTTTGAGTCTAATTTGAAGGAAGCGACGAGTGACGATACCAATCACTTATTCACTGGTAAGTCATACTCATCATCACAACTACATGCCACTACTGGGTGATAAGATTAGTGATGCGCTTAAGTGCACGATAGATGCAGCTAAGATGCTCCCATCTACAATCTTATTCTAATTCAGTGTTGAGTGCTTTGGTATTCTGACTTCATAGTTGCTATGGTATTATGTAATTGTTTTCACATTTGGAAATTCAGTCATAGTAGTTTGTTGAATTTGTAAAATGAAGACAGTTCATAATGTGCACTCAATTTAAGTTTTTTTGATAGTTCTATTGGATTAATATGATTTCCAAATGAACAGGGTAACTTGATTTTGTTGCGGGGAATTATAATTTTGATCTGGTTTTGACCGGTCAAAACCAGTGTTTTTTTATGTTGCAAAACTTTTGCAACTGAGTCTAGCTGTTGCGAAAATTCAATTTCGAAACTGCTTTAAACTGTTGCGACCATCTACTTTCGCAACTGTTTCAAACTGTTGCGATTTTTTACGTTGCTACCAGATATTTGCAACAATTCATGAGACAATCATAACATTATCTAGTTCAATCTCAACACAAACTCATGAGACAATCCAACAATTCATACTCAATTTCATACAATTTAAATAAATATCATTTAAGAAACAGTGTTTTACCTCTTTTGAAAATCTCTGAGTTCGATTCAACCTCTACAGCAACACCAACAATATCTTCATCACTTTCTTAAACCGAGAATCAAACTCTAATCCAATTCATAACTTCCGGAACCCTAATTGTCAATCTCAAACAATTCTTCGGACTAAACCTAATTCCTAACAAACCCATCACTGGTTCTCAATTGAACTCCAATTAAAATCCCAAACCTTTATTAAAACAGAACCAAACCCCAATTCAATTACAACATATGATTCAGCACTTCAAACCCTAGCTTATTGATTCTTATCCGAGAACTGAAAATCATTTATCAATCTTCTTTCTTGATCTCAACTCATAATACCCATATTTTATCTCATCTGATTTCTCTACTACTTCAACAAACAAGATTTACGAAAGAACAGAACACAACCTCAATTCACCGATTCATCACTGAATCCACTTCAAAACCTTAATTAAACATTTACCCATTGTTCTTCATCCAACTGTAGTTCCATATTTCATCTTCTAAATCTTCAGATTAAAAATGAATCTAATTACCCTAATTCCGACTCTCTGATTCACTTTCCCATCAACTCTGAATCGTATATTATAACCAACTCCACCAGTAATAGTCGTTACTCGATTTGTATCATCTTCACCAATTAAACCTTTCAAATCGATTCTCACACTTCTCTCAGAATCAGTAGACGTGAAGAACAGGGGAAAGAAGGAAAGAACGAGAAGAAGAAGAAAGAGAAGAAAAAAACAAGAAGAAGAGGATAAGAAAGAAGAAGAATCTTCTCGGTTAGGTGTAGATAAGTCCGACCAAGGTTTTTAAAGGAACCCAAGAATCTAATAAGGGGAAACCACAACGTGTCCTTGTTGCATCAAAAGCGTTTTTCCAGAAATGCTGATTTTACCCTTCATATTGTCTTGATGTTTTCTTCTTCGTCTGATATCCGATTCACACGTTTGAGTAGTCCATTTCGCATAACTTTTCGAGATCTATTCAACGTTACTATTTTCGTACCTAAATAGTTGTTAGATTAATTTATATTGATTAACGTTCGTGTCAAACTAATCGAATTATTATCGGCTAATTCGTCTCTTGACTAGTCTAATAGGGTTGACGAGCTTGACGGTCCTCACATTCTCCCCACCTTATTCATTTTCGTCCTCGAAAATCAAACCATCCTTCTGTCTTCATCAGAAACTCCCCACCTTATAAATTAATCACATCACTTATCTAAGCGCAAACCAACATGAAACAAAGCACAAACCTATATGGCTGTTTACAACTAAAATTTGTGGCTCTAGGTTCAACAATACTAATTTTAGTAACTATCAAATGAGGAAGTCTAATTTTTCTTAAACTAATTTCTATTTTATAAGATATCTGTCTCTAACTTCAAGGAAGAATCCTACGAATCTTTTTACAGTATTTTCTATGATCGATCATCTCTGAATGCAGTTGCCCTGTCAAGGTTGTCCAAGCCCGACAATGCTTTCCTACGAACAGAGAAAACACAACCTTCACGATTTCCCAGTGCTAGATTAACCAAGTATTAATTTATTAATATTAATTAATCTCTAAACTTTTATCGTAACTGGTGTAAGTATGATAAATTTACTTCGTAGAATATAAACAGTTCACATCATTTTAAGCAATTTAATCATCAAAATTTATTTTATTTATTTCTTTTGTCAATATAGGTAATCCCAATTCGATTTTTATGTCAATTTATAATATTTCATGATTTAAACTTTACTATAATAACATATTCAAATTTTCCCAATATTATCTATTATAAATTTACTACCAGCCTAATTATTTGAATATTATTATCAACTGTATTATTATTCTCATCATTCTTAAGTTGGTAGTCCGGTTGATACACTAAGCCTTAATCTTGTAAATATAATTCTACTTTCACGTAAAGATTAATATAAAAAAAATTATTTATTCAGATTGAATACGTATACTATATCTTGTTAAATATTGGCGTTGTTAATATAATATGATTTAAATTTGAGTCTGCATGAAATTTTTAATATGTCTTAATAGTCTTTAGATTTTGGGTATTAGGAATAAGTATCTAATTCACAGGCAAATTTATTCTCCTTTAAGTTTAATTTTGTTCTAAGCATTCAAGTATTATAAATATCACTTCATGTGTATAATTTACTGATTTAGTGAATCACTTATTGGACTAAAGATAATATGGGTATAATATCGTTAACAAGTTTAGTCTATATTTTACGCATTATATGACCTCACGTTCTTAATCTTCACTAATAAGTCTTATATTGACTATCTGGTTTAAACAGTTTATATGTAAAACATACAATTCTAATTTGTTATTAGCTAACTTTGCAAAACTTAACTATAGATAAGAACTAATAATTTTCCATACCTATTTAATCTTAATCATTAAGTTATCGCTATATATTTGTTAATCAGATTTTAATGTAAGTTATGCTCAATATAATACTAATTTAAATTCTAACAGTTTAAGTTCGTCATACTAAAATTCCATTTTCAAAAGATGATTGTATCTATTTACGAAGAAGGACCCTGTCAAGAGACGAGTTTATTTTCTTTTAATTCTAATGTTACATTAAGCATTCGAATATTATCATTATTATTTCATGTATGTTTGTTTCAACTTAAAGACTCAACTTGTTAATAACCATGTCAAGAGACGAGTTTATTTTCTTTTAATTCTAATGTTACATTAAGCATTCGAATATTATCATTATTATTTCATGTATGTTTGTTTCATTTTAAAGATTTACTAGATCATTTATTATGCTAAAGGAAATTTCATTACATGATTATTAACAAGTTGAGTCTTTTAATTATATACATTATATCTTCACCTTTTACGTCTAACGCCTAATAAGTATTATTTGTCTGATCTAATCACAAAACGTACATTTCTAATTTGTTATTAGTTTAATTTACAAAATTTAATCGTAGAATAGCGTTATTAATTCTATAACTATTTAATCACAATTTATTATTTTTATCACTATATACCTTATTGAATTTAAGTTAAATTAAGTTCAATTTAATACTAATTGATAAATGCTAACGTTACTTTATTAAAATTATTATCATCATAATGGATATTATAATATTTTTATTATTAACATTGATGGTCGAACTATTATTCTAACTATTCTTACAAATATTATTAAGTCTCAAAATATTATCAACATTTATGTAATAATTATTTGTTTACTCTTCATAAAGTCAATGTGTTTAGTAAGTTTTTATGTGATTTATAAAATCTATCAATAATGCTAATCTCACTTTTTTTTTATAGTATTGGATCGTCAACATGTTCATACTTTTAGTTTAGTTATTCTCAAATCCTTATTACCTAAAGTTATGGGTGTACCCTACAAAAGATGATTGTATCTATTAATACTAATAGATATGGGTGTACCTTACAAAAGATGATTGTATCTATTAAAGTTATGGGTGTACCCTACAAAAGTTAAGTTCAATTTAATACTAATTGATAAATGCTAACGTTACTTTATTAAAATTATTATCATCATAATGGATATTATAATATTTTTATTATTAACATTGATGGTCGAACTATTATTCTAACTATTCTTACAAATATTATTAGGGATATTTTGATTTTGGGTCCCATAAAATGGTATACCTTTGCATTTGGAGCCTAACTTTGTCCAGCTTTGAGTTTGGGTCCCGGTCAAAGGTTGACTATTCTTGACCATCCAACAATCAGTTAAATATGGGTTATTTTAACGAAAATATTACTTTTTATTTATTTACTAACTCTACCAAGTTATCCAAGACAGTGAAATGACTAACGAAAACGTTTTATTTTTGTTAAAATATCTCATATTTAACTGATTGTTGGATGGTTAAGAATAGTCAATCTTTGACCGGGACCCAAACTCAAAGCTGGACAAAGTTAGGCTCCAAATGTAAAGGTATACCATTTTACGGGACCCGGAGTCAAAATGTCCCATATTATTAAGTCTCAAAAATATTATCAACATTTATGTAATAATTATTTGTTTACTCTTCATATAAGTCAATATGTTTAGTAAGTTTTTATGTGATTTATAAAATCTATCAATAATGCTAATCTCACTTTTTTTTATAGTATTGGATCGTCAACATGTTCATACTTTTTAGTTTAGTTATTCTCAAATCCTTATTACCCTAAAGTTATGGGTGTACCCTAACAGTTTAAGTTCGTCATACTAAAATTCCATTTTCAAAAGATGATTGTATCTATTTACGAAGAAGGACTTGATATAATTAAAAGACTCAACTTGTTAATAACCATGTCAAGAGACGAGTTTATTTTATTTTAATTCTAATGTTACATTAAGCATTCGAATATTATCATTATTATTTCATGTATGTTTGTTTCATTTTAAAGATTTACTAGATCATTTATTATGCTAAAGGAAATTTCATTACATGATTATTAACAAGTTGAGTCTTTTAATTATATACATTATATCTTCACCTTTTACGTCTAACGCCTAATAAGTATTATTTGTCTGATCTAATCACAAAACGTACATTTCTAATTTGTTATTAGTTTAATTTACAAAATTTAATCGTAGAATAGCGTTATTAATTTTCTATAACTATTTAATCACAATTTTATTTTTATCACTATATCCTTATTGAAATTTAAGTTAATTTAAGTTCAATTTAATACTAATTGATAAATGCTAACGTTACTTTATTAAAATTATTATCATCATAATGGATATTATAATATTTTTTTATTAACATTGATGGTCGAACTATTATTCTAACTATTCTTACAAATATTATTAAGTCTCAAAATATTATCAACATTTATGTAATAATTATTTGTTTACTCTTCATATAAGTCAATGTGTTTAGTAAGTTTTTATGTGATTTATAAAATCTATCAATAATGCTAATCTCACTTTTTTTTTTAGTATTGGATCGTCAACATGTTCATACTTTTTAGTTTAGTTATTCTCAAATCCTTATTACCTAAAGTTATGGGTGTACCCTACAAAAGATGATTGTATCTATTAATACTAATAGATATGGGTGTACCTTACAAAAGATGATTGTATCTATTAAAGTTATGGGTGTACCCTACAAAAGTTAAGTTCAATTTAATACTAATTGATAAATGCTAACGTTACTTTATTAAAATTATTATCATCATAATGGATATTATAATATTTTTATTATTAACATTGATGGTCGAACTATTATTCTAACTATTCTTACAAATATTATTAGGGATATTTTGATTTTGGGTCCCATAAAATGGTATACCTTTGCATTTGGAGCCTAACTTTGTCCAGCTTTGAGTTTGGGTCCCGGTCAAAGGTTGACTATTCTTGACCATCCAACAATCAGTTAAATGGGTTATTTTAACGAAAATATTACTTTTTATTTATTTACTAACTCTACCAAGTTATCCAAGACAGTGAAATGACTAACGAAAACGTTTTATTTTTGTTAAAATATCTCATATTTAACTGATTGTTGGATGGTTAAGAATAGTCAATCTTTGACCGGGACCCAAACTCAAAGCTGGACAAAGTTAGGCTCCAAATGTAAAGGTATACCATTTTACGGGACCCGGAGTCAAAATGTCCCATATTATTAAGTCTCAAAAATATTATCAACATTTATGTAATAATTATTTGTTTACTCTTCATATAAGTCAATATGTTTAGTAAGTTTTTATGTGATTTATAAAATCTATCAATAATGCTAATCTCACTTTTTTTTATAGTATTGGATCGTCAACATGTTCATACTTTTTAGTTTAGTTATTCTCAAATCCTTATTACCCTAAAGTTATGGGTGTACCCTAACAGTTTAAGTTCGTCATACTAAAATTCCATTTTCAAAAGATGATTGTATCTATTTACGAAGAAGGACTTGATATAATTAAAAGACTCAACTTGTTAATAACCATGTCAAGAGACGAGTTTATTTATTTAATTCTAATGTTACATTAAGCATTCGAATATTATCATTATTATTTCATGTATGTTGTTTCATTTTAAAGATTTACTAGATCATTATTATGCTAAAGGAAATTTCATTACATGATTATTAACAAGTTGAGTCTTTTAATTATATACATATATCTTCACCTTTTACGTCTAACGCCTAATAAGTATTATTTGTCTGATCTAATCACAAAACGTACATTTCTAATTTGTTATTAGTTTAATTTACAAAATTTAATCGTAGAATAGCGTTATTAATTTTCTATAACTATTTAATCACAATTTATTATTTTTCATCATATATCCTTATTGAAATTTAAGTTAATTTAAGTTCAATTTAATACTAATTGATAAATGCTAACGTTACTTTATTAAAATTATTATCATCATAATGGATATTATAATATTTTTATTATTAACATTGATGGTCGAACTATTATTCTAACTATTCTTACAAATATTATTAAGTCTCAAAAATATTATCAACATTTATGTAATAATTATTTGTTTACTCTTCATATAAGTCAATGTGTTTAGTAAGTTTTTATGTGATTTATAAAATCTATCAATAATGCTAATCTCACTTTTTTTTTATAGTATTGGATCGTCAACATGTTCATACTTTTTAGTTTAGTTATTCTCAAATCCTTATTACCTAAAGTTATGGGTGTACCCTACAATTTTTACTTCATCACATATACAAACAATCAAACAAAAAAATCAATCAATCAAATAATTCTTTTAATTATTGATAGCTTTTACTGATTAAGTTTTATCTCACAAACCCAACCCAGTTCTAAACTAATGTAGTTCACTAACTGGCACTGGCTATTTCTATCTTTTCCCATATAAGATCTAATAATGAGCTCTGATACCAACACTGTAGCGCCCCAAAGCTAGCAGCTGACTAATCCAAGAGATTAACTAAATAAAGAGGCACTAAGGAATCTAAATCATAAACTTAAGCATTCAATTAAGAAATCTGCTACAGAATTTAACCCAATTCTAGCCCCGCTCAGAAATGTAATATATACAAGAACTCCTCTCAAATGATATATGTACAATAGTCATTTGGCTTACAAGTACAATATACAATATAATTAACATAGCCGAAGTAATCTAATAAACGGACTCAACTCCTCGAAGCTTTCGCTGCGCAACTCTGATATGTCTCTGAAACTGAAAGTGGGAATGGGTGAGCACATCATCCCTAAAAGGGGTGCCCCGTAGGAATAACATTTAACTTTCATGCAATCATTGGAAATGATTTGAAAACAATTCATGTTTTCCCTAAACGCTAAAACGCAACCAATTTCACATAGGTAAACAATCATGTATATGGAACTAACTCCTTCCAAACAATATATAATATGGTGACTCGTCCCGCACCTAGATAGCTATATGGTGAACTCGTCCAGCACCAATTAAGCATAGCTCGAAAGTGAGTAGTATAAATGAAGGAGTAGTATCTAATATACCACAGATGGAAATTCTCATTTCCAAACAATTCATGAAGACAAACAAAGCATTACAATTCCTTTTCAAGCAATGGAAAGATTAAAAGAAATCAACAGTACTTTCCGAATTTTAAATAAAACAATGCATGGAATACACAATCAGATAATGCATGAATTTGCTAAACTTAACTTTGGTAAAAGAAAACAACAATAATCACAAAAGAGTTAAAAGTATTCTCAACTCTTTTGATGACAAGCCAAGCCTACCTCGAGATCCACGATCCACTGGTTCATCCTTTGAATCGATCGTTGTTAATAAAGACTAACTGTTAATCACACAAGAACTCTAAGAATCTATCCAAAATGGCTCATACAAGAATCATACAAGTCTATCTAATGATTCCAAGTCCACTTATGGTTCTATATCTTTTTATTATCTATCTTCACATATATAAGGTTTATTAATTCAGTTAGGTTGATCTTATAGTCCATTAACGAAGTCTTATGACTATCTACAACTTTGTATAAGGAACTGAATGCTAAGTCGGACGATAAGGGATCCGAACATCAAACTAGGAAACTAGTCTAAAGACTAAGTCCACTAAACCAGCCCACTAACTTAAGGCCTGGTCCAAATGAGTCAACTAACTGTCACTAACAGTCAACGTTTGGTCATAGGAAGTCAAGTAACAGTCAGTGTCTAAGTCCAGGTCGAGTCAAAAGGTCCACTGCTCTGGTCACTGAATCAAATCGAGTCAAATCATGGTTACTGAGTTAACTCAGTCAGAAGTGATTCAGGTAATTCAACTACACATTTAACCGAGTCAGATAGACTAGGTCGAGTCTGCTAAGCTAAAGAACTCAGGCTAAGTCTCTTACACAAAACATAACGCAAATACAACTTCAACTCATAAATTCTTAAACAAACATTAGAATCAAATTACAAACAGAATCACTGCTTAATTACCCGTAGTTGCAGCTCTAAGCTTTACAAGAGAGATTCAACTCTATACACACTCATCAAATCTTCATTCCTATAACTCAGTCACATAACATCATCTTCTTAACAACTCAAAATCAATTCAATTATTCTTTCTAAATAAACTTCATAATTTAACCACTATCGAAAACTCAGCTTACCTGCAACAGCAAGCCTCCACTGATCCTACTCCTAACTGGAACCGAACATTCATCACTCTAACCTTTCTCCATATTACCAACTCAAACATTCACCACTTTCATTACCATCACAGCTAATTCATTATACGGCTCCACAGACGCTATAACCAACTCAACATCACCACATCTGCTTCTGTTCTGCAGTTACAACTCTAATAATACACATCATTCACCGTACGTAGCATTTCAATTCAATCTTCATATCACCTACAATTACAGCTCTAGTTATCATCCTTCCATAATTACATTTTCTACAATCTCTGCTAGTCTGAGTAATAACAGTTCCACGTCAAACCAATTCATATAACACAACACTTCTTTGATTCCTGCGAACCTCATATTGAGTCACCTCTTACTTCAGTTGCACAACTAATTTACACAACCACTACCATTCAACCTCCAATACACATGCCACACCACCTAACACCAAATTCAGCAACATCATCAACTCAGCCAGTTCAAATTACTCATTCCTGCATAACCAGATATACCAGTTCCTTGTAATTTAACACGCATCCATACTACAACCCCTCAATTCAATTCATCCAACATAAAAACATACCCATCATCCTCATTAGTACTCAAGAATTCATGTTCAACCAAACTGATTCTCTAGCAATTCAAATTAACATCAACTGCATCTAATTACAACACCACAAAAACACCATGCCTGACTAGTATCTTCATCATTTCAGCCACTGCTTCAGCTCAATCTCACAAAGAAAGTATAACAAGACCTCATAACATTATCTACTTCAATCTCAACACAAACTCATGAAACAATCCAACAATTCATACTCAATTCCATACAATTTAAATAAACATCATTTAAGAAACAGTGTTTTACCTCTTTTGAAAATCTCTGAGTTCGATTCAACCTCTACATCAACACCAACAGTATCTTCATCACTTTCTTAAACCGAGAATCAAACTCTAATCCAAATCATAACTTCCAGAACCCTAATTATCAATCTCAAACAATTCTTAGGCCTAAACCTAATTCCTAACAAACCCGTCACTGGTTCTCAATTGAACTCCATTTCAAATCCCAAACCTTTATTAAAACAGAACCAAACCCTAATTCAATTACAACATCTGATTCAGCACTTCAAACCCTAGCTTCATGAATATTCTCCGAGAACTGAAAATCATTTATCAATCTTCTTTCTTGTTCTCAACTCATAATATCCATCTTTTATCTCATCTGATTTATCTACTACTTCAACAAACAAGATTTAGGGAAGACCAGAACACAACCCCAATTCACCGATTCATCACTGAATCTACTTCAAAACCTTAATTAAACATTTACCCATTGTTCTTCATCCAACTGTAGTTCCATATTTCATCTTCTAAATATTCAGATTAAAACTAAATCTAAGAACCCTAATTCTGACTCTCTGATTCACTTTCCCATCAACTCTGAATCGTATATTCTAACCAACTCCACCAGTAATAGTCGTTACTCGATTTGTATCATCTTCACCAATTAACCCTTTCAAATCGATTCTCACACTTCTTTTAGAATCAGTAGACGTGAAGAACAGGGGAAATAAGGAAAGAACGAGAAAAAGAAGAAAAAGAAAAAGAAGATAAAAACAAGAAGAAGAGAATAAGAAAGAAGAATAATCTTCTCGGTTAGGTGTAGATAAGGTCGACCAAGGTTGTTAAAGGAACCCAAGAATCTGATAAGGGGAAACCACAACATGTCCTTGTTGCATCAAAAGTATTTTTCTAGAAATGCCGATTTTACTCTTCATATTGTCTTGATGTTTTCTTTTTCGTCCGATATCCGATTTACACGTTTGAGTAGTCCATTTCGCATAACTTTTCGAGATATATTCAGCGGTACTATTTTGTACCTAAATCGTTGTTAGATTAATTTCTGTTGATTAACGTTCGTGTCAAACTAATCGAATTATTATCGGCTAATTCGTCTCTTGACTAGTCTAATAGCGTTGACGAGCTTGAGGGTCCTTACAAGCAGGGTTAACAAACCTAGCACGGATACTGGGATCATAAAAAGAATTATCCTCTGGTTGACTACTTGAACTCCCAGCATGACTAGTTCTCTTCCTATATGCCATTGTTGAATATGAACTCACAAATAAATGTTGACAAACTTACTTGGTTCGTGAACTGTCGTTAATGGTGGAATTCCAAAACGATGACCGGAACGAATATAGTTCTGGAACAGGATCCGAGCACGTATGGGAACCGATTCCAAGGTGTGTGAACCGTACGTGTGCAAGTTAGGACTTGTTTGGTTATGCAACTAAACAAAGTGTTTGGAGTATCAACTCAACAAATGTTTCCTTGAATAATTTTTGTATGACACACAATCTAGAACACCATGACACCAAGAGAGAGTTTCTTTCTAGCAACTCTTACATCTTGAAGTGTTGAGAAACACCCAAGGAACTGTTTTTATAAGTCTATCAAAGAACTTTAAGAGAACCCAAAAAGATTTGTGTTTCTGATTTCTCGTTTCCCAACTTATAAAAAACAGTTTCTACAGATAGATTTTAGTACTTCGAAGGGAACTCTTTTGATAAAAAGAGACGTCATAGCTTCTTAATGAAAGAAGACATTACTACCTTGATAGGAAGTATCAAGAATTGAGCAAAGAGTCGATTCATGCATTGAAGTGATATACTCAGATGGTTGAGACATAAAATCTTTTTGTAATTCGTTTAGTTTGTTACAACTAATTGAATTACACAGAGGAGGAGCATTGCTCTCACTGATTAGTAAATCAATGTCGACTTCAACATGAATATTTTTCATCATAACTTGATTCAATTTATCAAGAGATTCTTGCTCTTTTTTGAGATATAACTCAACATCAAGAGACAGGATCTCAAGCCTTTTCTCAAGCCCTGAAAACACTTCTAGGGATTTTAAACCTGGTGGATGTTTAGATAGAATTTCTTATACATATTTTACTAAATCAGTCACGGAAGAGAATTATGAAATCCCTGGATCTGGTGGTGCATTTATTGAGATAGCACTACTGTCCATATTCATATCGCTACAAACACAGACTTATGAGGTCTTAAACTTGTTTGCCTGCTCTGATACCATTTGAAAAGGCGGGGGTCTAACAACCACACCCAATATTTCGTTTGGAAATTTGAATAGACAAACTCCAACATAATTTCAAGAGAATAAACTAGACAGTCAGACTCAATCTAGAGAAAATTATATCGATGAGTTTATATCTCTATCTCTTAATTCAATCCGCAATCAGCAAATAGGAATTTGCGAGCCCGATTGAATATAAGAGAAATAAATTGAACGGTACCAAAGACCAATGTTCAAGGATCAATAAATTTCAATCAACAAACAAAGGTTGGATTTACCAATTGATTGATTCAACGCAGAACCTATGATATTTCAATTATATAACAAAATATAATGCGGAAAAGAAACAACACAGACACCAGAATTTTGTTAACGAGCAAACCCGCAAATGCAGAAAAACCTCGGGACCTAGTTCAGCTTTGAAGACCATATTGTATTAATCCGCTACAGACACTAGCCTACTACCAATGAACTTCGGACCAGAATGTAGTTTATCCCTAATCATTCTCACACCGATCAAGGTACATTTGCGCTCCTTACGTCTCTGAACCCCAGCAGGATTCTACGCACTTGATTCCCTTAGCTGATCTCACCCACAACCAAAAATTGCTACGACCCAAAGTCGAAGACTTGATAAACAAATTTGTCTCACACAGAAAAGTCTATCGGAATAGATAAATCTGTCTCCCACAGAAATACCTACGAGTTTTGTTTCGTCTTTTGATAAATCAAGGTGCATAGGAACCAATTGATGAACCAGACTTATATTCCCGAAGAACATCCTAGTATTATCAATCACCTCATAATAATCTTAATCGTGTGGTATCAAAACAAGATATTGTGGAATCACAAACGATGAGACGTAGATGTTTGTGACTATTTTTAATCTTACATATCGGAGATAAATCTCAAGAAAATTTTACCAAAGATAATACTCAATCACGATAGTAAAAGTAAGATCAGAACAGGTAACTACAGAGAAAATAGTTGGGTCTGGCTTTACAATCCCAATGAAGTCTTCAAGTCGTTAACCTACAGGGTCTCGGTAGAAACCTAAGGTTAAAGGAGAACCGACTCTAGCTTATACAACTAGTATCATACAAGAGGTGTGGGGATTAGGTTTACCAGTTGCTAGAGTTATCCTTTATATAGTCTTCAAATCAGGGTTTGCAATCAATGTTACCTTGGTAACAAAGCACTCAATATTTACCGTTATATGAAAACTTTATTAGATTCAAGCTAATATATTTCAACTGTTAGATCGAACTTAGCTTGTTATACACAAATGAAATGTACCCTCATTTAGGTTTATGTAACTGTACCTAAACGTGTACACCATGTTGGATCAACAGTTTTTAACCGAAGTTAGCTATATGAACACTCTCATATCAACCTTATTCATCTTAACCATAAATAGTTCAAATGACTCAAGTGAAACTAGTTAAATAGTTGTAAAATTGCTATATTCTCATAGAAGTATACAAGAACACAATTGAAGCAAAATCGGTTTGATTCACTCGAATCAATTCATGAACATTATAGCCACGATTTGCAAAGAACGCATTTCTTATTATATAAATGTATTTGTTCATGTCACAAACGATTTTAGAACTTTAACCACTCAAGTATGCAAACGGGTACGCATACTTGAATAGCCGGACCAAGTTTGGTTTTCGCCAATATGCGAACGGGTAAGCATACCTCCAAACCCAGCAGAATTTTCCTGACATGAACCTTACGCAAGTATGCGTACGGGTACGCGTACTTAGGTTCCCGGACTTCTCAAACCAATAGGTACGCATACTGGTATGCATACTATGGTTCCCGGACATGGATCACATATATGCAAGAGTGCATAACATGTCTATAATCCAATGTTGGTTAATTGTTCTAAACTCTATTTCAAACATTGAAACTTTCTTAGAGGATGACAATAGCCGTTTTCACACACTATTAGCATCAAATCAATTTTCAAGTTATTGAAATAATCATAACGAAACATTCCAAGTCTACACCAAATGATTGTATCACACAAACCATGTAAGATGTTACTCGGCGATTTTCACATGATTAATTTTTGACTTTCGTCAAAAATATATGATGAACTTGGTTGAAGCGAAAGCTTACCAACCCATATTTCGACAAATATGTAAGCGAGTTAAACTCAGCTCGAAATATCAAATGTACATAATCGAAAACTATAGCAATACGACTTTTGTCTCAATATAGGAGATATAGTAGAAATAGACTTTCCGAGTGATAGATGAGTTTTAGTCTCCATATACCTTTTGTTGATGAAGTTCCACAAGCTCTCCTTAGTAGTTCTTCGTCTTCAATTGATGAACGTCGTGAAGTCTAATACTCAACTACACAATCTATCCTAGTCTGAGACATTACTATAAGTATACTAGAAATCAAGACGTATAGTTTTGATCACTAACATTGACAAACAAGCTTGAGATAGAAACGCTTGCGAGTTCGACCGAGCAGTGCTCTAACAGTAAATTCACAATAATTACAATCATGGAGTGTGTTAGAGTATTGCTCGGTCTAACTCACAAGTGTTGCCATAGTGGAGTTGAGAAACGAACCAGTCATCATTTATGTTCTACCATTTGAAGGAGAAGATCAACCGAAGCTTTTGGAGAACTTCAACAACAAAAGGTAAGTGAAGACTGGACCACCTATTTCTCAAGTTATATTCACTTTTCTATCTTGAGACGATTGTCGCATAACTAATTAGACTAGCTTGCGTAAACAAGAATTTCAAGTCGAGAACTAATTATTTAGTTTACGAATTTCTCGAAATATAATGACTAAGCTTAATGAACATTTATTCATACTTGATCAAATTCGGTGGAGAACAATTTATTATTCGGAACCAAATCTAGTTCAAGTTTATCGTTCGAAAATAGCTTGGAACAGTGATATGTGTCATTTTTGTTATTCAGGAATGTTTCGAATCGGTTTAGAGAAATATAGAACTACAATTATATTCGTAATTTGTCTGAAGTCATATTACTTGTATCCGTACACGTAGCGGAGTATCTATATATCGACTTTCAGATTTGTGTGATATGCATACTCGTATGTACATCATGGGAAGATCTGTTTGTTTGGTAATCCAGATAGGTATGTATATTCGTATACAAACATTGTGTAACTGTGGTAAAGGAACCATATTAAAATAATCAAACAGGTATGCGAGCCAAAACAGTTCTATGTTCTAGAACCAGTTTAGTACCCAAACCGGTAACTTAACGTTCTGTGAACTCCGGAACCGGCAAAGGTCAAAAGCTTGCAAACCGGTACGTGAACTAAAAAGTTCTGTATAATCTGGAACTTTGAATTAGTTCAAAGTTTGCAAACCGGTACGTGAACTGAAAAGTTCTGTAAGAGTCCGGAACTCGGTAATTGCATAAGTGTGCAAACTAGTTTATGAACTGAGTAATTATGCTGACTCCGGAACTCAGTCATTGCATACAAGTTTGAAAACCGGTCTACGTAATGTGTCTCAACCGATTCACGAACAATTCATATACTGGTACTATGTACATTTACAAACTACGTTGATTGTGATTCAATTGCGATTAAATTATTTCCTTGAAGTAATTTACATTTGATCAATTTTCTATTTAACACTAGACTCATTTGATCACATAATTGTGAATCAATGTTAATGTCCTGTGAACATGAAAATGGGTGTCAAGCTTTTAAGTGCAAATAGGCTAGTTTCGGCTAACCATATTGAACATAGTCTTTATACACGGTTTCGTTAAGGTTTACCTAAACATATTGTATATGTGAATAAGATACAAAGCTTTAATCTAATATTGATTGCTTGGTTCCAAAGCTATCTTAGCTTAAACCTAAATAAACCTAGGCTTGTAAGTCTATATAAGGGGAACTCTTGGCAACTGGTATCTTTGAATCCTGACACTACTTTTGGTGTGTCCTAGTTGTATCTAGAGTTGTCCTCTCCATAAACCCTTTTAGGGTTTAGCGACTATAAAGATTTCATTGGGATTTTAGAATCCAGGTCTAGTTATCTTTTATCTTGATAACTTGAGTATTCTGATCTTGATTGTTTGTAGAGCCTTTCTCCATCAATCAAGATAGATAGTAATCAACAAAGTCTCTTCATCTTATACTTTGTTGATTCCGCAAGTTTTATACTTGTGAGGTGAATAATAATTTAGGCTACACTTCAGGTTGCATAAGTACGGATTTTGAGGATAGCCAGACTTTTGTCTAAGTTGTTATCGATTTCCATCACCTGGATCTATCGTTTGATCTAATCATCCATTTAGATCGTAAATCAGGAAATCAATAAATAAGCTTAATATGTAGGAGGCAGATTTGGTTTAAAGTCTTCAATTGAGTTGAAACAACACTTAGTTGGTGCGAAATTGTCTAAGGGAATCAATTGCGCGGAATCCTAATGGGATTCAAGAGGCGTAAGGAGCGCGATTGTACCTGAATCAGTGAGAGACTGAGTTCGGGCTCAACTACATTCCAGACCGAGGTTAATTAGTTGTAGGATAGTGTTTGTAGTGGCTTAATATAATTTGGTGTTCAACCTGGACTAGGTCCCGGGGTTTTTCTGCATTTGCGGTTTCCTTGTTAACTAAACTTCGGGTGTTTGTGTTATTTCTTTTTACCCATTATATTGTTTATCTTTATAATTGAAATATCACCGGTTGTGCGTTGATCAATCATAGTAGCTAGGTCCAACCTTGTTAGTTGTAAAAGACTTGATTAATCTTTGGACATTGGTCTTTGGTACTGTCCAAGAACTCTCTTTGTAGTTAGGTTCACGGATTCAATTTTGTAAACGTTCTAACAACGAGAGACAGAGAGATATATCTCTAGGTACTTTTCTTGATTGAGTTTTTACTCTCGAGGTTGTGTTGGGTTTGTCCATACATATTTCCTAAGAAAAAATTGGTGGTGTATTTTGGTGCCCCCGGCGTTTTCAGAAAGATTAATACTGAGGAATTTCTCAAAACATTTATTCTACCTTTCGTCGGTGAAGACATAATAAATTTAACTTTTGAGCATATGAGATATCAGTTTAATTCACAAAAAGTAAAGGACACATATATCTCATAAGTTTTGAAATACATATATAACCAATAAGATTAGAATATTGCAACTCCATCTTCCAAAAACTTAGAATTTAATTAAATAAATCTAAAAACATGCAAGATGGAAATTGTAGAAAATAGATTTTGTACTCACAAATTATACTATATCAAACCCTAGTTATCATTCTCAAACATAATAATAAATTCTCACGAGAAGTTTCCTAGTACTTACAAAAAATAATAAGCATAAAATGAAGGACTAAAGTGGTTAAACGCTTTCGGATCCCTCATTGGTTTTAAGACCTTTGAGTTTGTCATCTACATCCCCTTCAAATAATATATCCTCATTGAGAAGATTAGTAACATGTGATTTCATGAGAATAAGATCATAAGAAACCCTTTTTAATTCGGTTCGCAACATATCAAGACCCTTCGTAGTTTCAACAAGTTGCAGTTTTGCTTCCTCAAATTGTTTAAGGAAGTCATAAACAACATCAGCAGAAATCATCTCTTCATGTTCAACATCTTGATGATCATATGCAACATAACAGTTCACATCAGGATGTTCTCAATAGTTTTGAGACTCAACAATATCGTCTTCAACCAGAGTTCTTTTCTTCTTCCCTTTAGTTTCAATATCGTTGCACTTCTCAAGAACTTCATCCATATTTTTGCAAGGTAAGGTGAGAGAGACAGAAGACATGCTTTATTGAAGATACCTTAGAGTGAGAGAGCTCAACCCTATAAGGACGGTATTTAAACATGCTACCAGGAAGGTATTTCAGGGTTTAAGGTCGGTTCATGACCTTTTTCCTAGAAAATAGGGTTTATGTATGGAAATTTACAAATTTCAGAAATGTACAAATAGTCCTTGTATTGTTCCTTTGAACCAAAGAGTTCTAAGTGATACAAACATAATAAGAGAGCACGGTATTTTTAAGGTATAGTACCAATATTTTATGATATAAAATTTACTCATTGAATGTTTTATCGTTAACAGAATCATGTCCTTCTTAGATCAATGAATCAATTAATTTTAGATAACAAGATAAATATCATATTCACACCAAGTAACTACCTGATAACAGTCTAACCACAAAAAGATTGTAATATACGAAAAAGATACAGCTCATCTGAATAGAACTGTTTGTAACAAATATCATACATGTTTTATCAGCATACCTTATTCAACAGGTTTTTCATAAATAAGATTCCAGTACTTGTGACTAGTCTGCACGAGGATGAGAAAAATGCTCATTAGGAGGATGATTCTTTTGTTTGAGTCTACTTTTATCTATTCTTGTTGAAAATCTACTTTGTTTATGTGAAAAGTTATCACAAAACTTGATATATCATCATGAAAAGAGACAGAGTTGGAATCTTTACCTGAGGTGCTGGAGGAATCTGATAAATTATCAATGGGATCTTTATATCTTGTAATAATCAGATCCAAGTTAGATTGTTGAGTTACTCTGTCAGATGATATTTTCCCGAGTTTCTCCTGTAATACTTGAGTGTCTTCACGAACCCATATTTGTGGATGAGTTTTTGACTTATTTTTTAAGCAAGGTTGGAACATTAGTAGAGCAACTGATATTCCTGGAATATGTTTTACCAGGGTGTGTTGTGGGACCAAAAGTTTTAGACATACAAATATCAGTCACACCTTTAAGAATCAGATCTAAGGTGTATTGGAGACGACCAAACTGATTATTTTCCAATCTTAACTTGCACTTTCTTTGAACATGTCCTTTTGTGTTGCAATTGAAACACACTTTTTGAGTTTCAGAGAGATCGGACTGGGTAGTTTTGACACACATATTTTTTGAAGATTTCTTCCTTCCTCGAGAGACAGTTTTTTATTGGTTAGAAAATTTTAATTGTTTGTCTCTAGACAAGGTATGAACACCTTGATTATTTTCTTCAGAGGAAGATTTCGTTAGATTATCATGAGACCCAGTAATAATCAAATTTTTAACACATTAATCTTAGCAGAAGCAGTTGATATGGAAGACTCTTTTAAATTACAAACGTCACAAGGAGTTGACGATGCATTCGACAGACGTTTGATTTCCAGATAATTATCTTTGACTTTAGCCTCAAGTGAGATTATTTTCAAATTCACTTCAACTTGTTCTTCAAGAAGAAGCCTTATTCGAGAGTCACGTTCATTAACCATACTTATCAAATTATTGACTTTGTGCTACACCCTATTGGCCTCAGAAGTTCGGATTCTAACATGTTTTAGAATTTCAGCACTTTCTTTGGATGCTTCCCTTTCTACTTCAGAGTCAGACTCATCGATAAGATAATAAGGATAACACTTATTAATATAGGGATGTTTTATGGGAACCAACTGTTCGTCTATATTTGAGAAGGAACTAGTCTAATTAATAGGATCCATAACAACATCGCTTTCAATTCTGGTGATACGTTTATCAGAGATAGCACTTATGTCCGTACTACAAGATTGCTTCAAACACAAACTTATGAGGTTTTAGCATGTTTTCCTTCTCCAATACCAACTGAAAATAACCGAGGGTACAAGTAAACAACCAAGTTATTCATTCGGAAACATGAATGGACTAAACTCTACAATAACTCCGAGAGTTACAACTTAATGAATCTCAATCAAGGAATAATATAAGAGTGTTTATCTCTTTCTCTCACAAGCAGTAGTACAAAGAAATAAGTCCGCGAACCTGATTATACCATGAGAGTACTTAGACGATACCAAAGATCAATCAAGTCATATCCAATAAACAAGGATGGATATATCTACTTTGATTGTTTAACGTACTAACTGTGATATTTCAATTATATAGATAAACAAATATAATGCGGAAAAAAATAACACAAACACCAGAAGTTTTTTTAACGAGGAAACCGCAACTGCAGAAAAACCCCGTGACCTTGTCCAGATTTGAACACCAAACTCTATTAAGATGCTACAAAATCTATCCTACTATAAATAACTTCGGACCCGAATGTATTTGAGCCGAACCCACCGTCACAACGATTCAGTTACATGCACGCTCCTTACGTTTCTTGAATCTCGCAAGACCTTGCGCAATTGATTCCCTTAGATGACGTCCTTTATATCCTAACCTAATTAGCGAATAATTTATAAACCAATCTTTCTCCTACAAATAAGCCTATTTTAATATCCGTTCGATCATTAGATCAGGTGAGATATGAAATCGTTCGCAGTAGACTACGTCCAGCAAACCTCAAAATCTGGTGCTTACGACTCCGAAGAGCAGCCTAGATTATTACTCACCTCATAAGAAAAGCATCAACTAGATACCAATGAAGAATTTCTTGTGGAATCACAAAATCTGAGACGAAGAACTTTGTAATTTCAATCAATCTTAGTTGTTGGAGCGAAAGCTCAAACAAACAATAGAAAGACCGGGATACACGAACTATCAAAGATAAGATAGTCGTACCTGGATTCACAAATCCCTAAGCGAAGTCTTTAAGTTGTTAAACTTAATTATGTTACTCAGAAACACTGGAAACCTACGCTAAGAGAGAATCGACTCTAGTTAGCAACTAGGACACATGGAAGTGTCGAGATTAAGTTTTCCCAGATGCTCGAGTTTCTCTTTATATACACTTTCAAGATCGAAGGTTTCTTATGATTTAAGCTAAGATAGCTTTGTAATCAAGCAAACACTTTTCACCGTTAGATGAAATTCGAATTGAGATTCGAGCTAAAATGAAGTGATCATTCTCCATCGTTAGATGGTTTAGATTGAGGTAAACAAAAATAGAATATACACTTGGATAAGGATGAACCAAAACTAAACCGCGTACGATGAATTTGTTCAAGAACGCTTGACCAAAGTTAGCCATACGAACACAATAAGATTAGTCATTTTCATCAAAAACTTTAGACATAACTTGATAAACAACTATTAATAGGTGATCAATTATATCTTATATTTTTTTAGAGAGTTTTTCAAATGCCAAATATCTCATAGAAATATTTTGAAATGCATATGGAACTATTCGACTGGGTAGGTACGTGTACCGGTGATAAAATTCTGGAGAACCCTATATATAATAACCGCAATCGCACGGTGTCTAACTAGTAGACAAAGGCAAGTACGGGTCGAATCTAAAGGGAGCGTGGAAACACTGTAATCAATATCTCTAATTAAAAGAGCAAGAAAGAATATTTTTGGATTTTTGGAATTGAAAATGAAGTAATAAAATCAGACCAAACTAACAAAGTAAATTAGCAGAGGAAATCAGTAACCAGGGTTTATAGTATCCACCACTATTTCTATTCAATTACTGAAACATAATTCATGAATTATTTTATGACCGTTCTATTGACATCACCTATTATATGTATTAGAGCCGCAAATATCATTGGGACACTTTAAGCATGACACATCAAAAGACTAAACCAAAGCATGCACCATCAAATTGTGTTAGCGAGAAAATTATACGAAACTAAATTTAGGTTCTCAAATAATACCCGGCTATTCTAAGCACACCCCATCAAAGGATTTAACCCAAGCATGAAATATCAAATAAGTAGACAAATATATTTTTGATCCTATTGATTAAGCTCAAACGTTACTGTATTGTACAGAACCGGTGAAGCAGTAACTAATTCCATCATTAAATAAATATATAAAATCATGGAATTAATTTATTCAAATAAAAATAGCCTCAAAACCATATGTGTTTCAAATCAAAGTGGTCTAATGTTCAAAAGTAGCTTCAACATAAATCCTAATTATAAAAATCTAGCAAGACATAATTATGGGTTTCTTGGAACCCATTAAAATGAATAAAAAGAGAAAGATAATTTAAACCGTTATCGCCGTCGTCACCGGGCGATCGATCCTCTTCTTCTTCTCCTGCTTTGTCTTCTATGCCTTCACGACTCTTCCTCCTTCTCTGTTCCAGTAGCCGCAACTTTTTGTTATCGGAACTCCTCCCCTCCCTTCAGAGTATGTCTAGGTTGAAATATAACATTCAAATTCTTCTATGGACCGACACCAGCAACACCAAAGTCCGGTCCATTATTAATTCCAATCGCCAAATCCAAACACAAAATCTCGTCACCAGCTAGCCATGCAAACTCAAATCCCTGCACTGTTGACCATCACTGGCTGCAACTTTCACACGAACCCAAGTACCATTCTCTGAAAGAATCACAACAACAACAACTCCATCTTTAGTCCATTCAAATCTCACTTGGCTAAAGGGACTCGAGCACACAACTGCAGTTACAAAGCTTCTTACTTCATCGACTGCAACAGCTCTGACCATCTTCGATACTGCAACCATCCAACCCATCTCGCCAACTTCTTCCTCAACACTCTTGCCTTGGTAACCCATCACTAATGCCTGCACCGATTCAACAATTCAACTCCAGCCAACTCCACGGTGTCTTAATCATTCAGAACCAACCACAGTTACCATGACAGCAACAACCTATCTCCATCTTCGAATCCTTCCATTCATCACTTCCCTTCTTTACTCTGTCGACATCAAAGATTGCCTATCGGCATAACCACACATCAGTTCCACTTCACTCTATCTCATTTTCACGACTCAAAACTGCCCCAAGTTACCAGCGTACCAGCCAACACTCATCTCAACTTTTCTTCCTTATAATGTCCATCGAACTCATGGCTATAAGCATCACCAGCAGCACCGAGTCAGTTCTCAACTGAATTTCAGCTATCAATAAACTCTACTGACTACAACCATCTCAGTTCGAGTCATCTTGAGAATACAGCACCACCAATTGTTATCCAATCAACAGACCCCACCAGTTGGACTAAATACACCACCTTCACTTGGTATGACAATGTCTCTATTCCTATGATCACAACTATCAAGTTAATCATCATTCTCCATACACATTGATTCATTAGCTAAAGCGGTTTCATCATAAATATCAAGAGTACTAGAAAAATTAAAACTTGTCTCCTCGATAAGACCACAATCTTTTACCGACTGCATTAGTTGAGCAATCGATAAAGCATTTTGTTCAGCAAGTTGAGCAATATAATCATGGCTTTTACTAAGCTCGGTAAAAAATAATTCATTAGCTTTGGTCTGTTCAGCAATGTCAATATTGAGGCGTTCTAACAAAAATAGTTGTGATGCAGATGGGTCACAGTAAGATTGATCATCTCTCTCATACTGTGACGGAAAAGTGTATGAATAATAATTGGAATCAACTCATTGTGGCTCATAATCAGGGTAAGGTTGGTAATGATCATAACCTTCACAAGGTCCGGAATGATCACACCTATGAAAATAATTCCAATAATTATTTACACACCCGGCAGGTTTCTGATAATCAGAAGGTGCATATGCATACTCCTCGGGTGAAATATCAAACGACTCATCTGTCTCAGCTCTTTTGATAAGATTCCATAAAGCTATAAAAGAAGTCAACTCACTGGAAACCATAATACAAAGTAAATTTTTCCCAATAACTCACCTTGCAAAAGCTTTGCGAGAATATCAAGTACTTACTTTAGGCCTGTTGTTGACTCAAATAGCCGCTCTTCAGACAAAGATACCTAAAAAAATTAAATAAGCTACCTAAAAATAGGGCTGAACATGGTTTCGGTTTTCCGCTGAAACCGGACCGAACCAGACCAATTAGGAAGAAACCAAACCGAACCATTTACTAATGGATTGGCTATGGCGTAGAAAGTGGAAAACCGATAGTGTTGGTTTTGGTTTGGTTTGACCACTAAAACCGAACCAAAAATCATTGGAAAACCGATTAATTTTTAAACTTACTTTTTACCTTGATTTACAAGTATTAGATTCTACCCATTGATTTAGAGGATAAATAGAAACCCTAAATCTAATATTTCATTATAATACTCTCCCTATTTCTCCTCCTCTTAGTCGCCTCCCTTCTCCGCCCCTAACTATAGCAGCCACTGCTGCTACTCGACTTTCTACTTCCCTTTTTCCTTCTTTTTTGTTTGTCAATAACTAAATTAAGATATATTATATATCTTCTTTCGATCTCTAGATTTAGAGTATGCTTTAACTATTCTTGATTTTTTTTTGTCTGTAAATTTGCGTAAACCAATACTATCGGCAGTTACGATTTTTTTATCTGTAAATTTGTGTATTTGTTTTTTGTTTGAGTCGTTTGACATAATTATTGGTTAACCAAAAACCACTGGGACAAACCGAAACCGGATGGAACCATTTGGAAACCGAACCAATGGTTAATGGATTGGTTTGGTTTAGATTTTTAGAAAGCGATAGAATTGGTTTTGGTTTGGCTAGAAACCGAACCAAAACCGACCATGAACAGTCCTACCTAAAAAGAACTAAATGAAAATACAAAAAAAAAGTTAAAAAAACTAAACTATGTACAAAAAAACAAAACAAAATAAAAATAATAATTATGTACAAAATACCAATTACAATATTCCACAGTTCAACCTTATTTACAACCTTATTGACCATCACCTCCGCTAGTAGCTTCAGAACTCACTGCCATTCATTACTCCGGCATAATTTCAGTTCAATCATTCGTATCTCTGTGTGTTCTCGTCACCAAGATACCCCAAAATTTCGCTTTGCTTCCATCTTCTCAATCAAGACCAAAATAGGGTAAGAACCCATCTCTGCCAGCAGCTTTTCGGTAACCACCAGCACCACTGCCTCTTTGCTCCATCGACCGCAGAACAACTGCATCGACTTCAGTTCGAGTAGACTATCGATGCCATATCCATTCTCGTACACATCCATACAACTGTTCATCTTTGTTGCCGGCATAAAATTCAGCTGCGTCATTGCCACGAAGTATTCATAGATAACCACCACTGCCAATCTTTCCCGACCAGAATCACTTCAATCATTCAGCCAGAGAACCCCCACTGATTCCATCCATTAACAATGAGCTCCACCTCTACTGCCAACTCCAATTCACGTTTAAGCTCTATACACAGCCACCTCAGTTCTCTGGCAGCGTCGCAATCCCGCCGATCCAGCTCGACCAATTACCAACTCCGGCCACTTCATTACTACCAGCGTATAACTCACCCATTGAAATCACTTAATGCCTTAGATCTGCAAGTGACTTCAAAATGCTGTTGTTGCTGTAGGAGTCTTGGAAGAAATCTTGCCCATTAATGGAATTGACGTGCTTGATATGAACAAAAGCAGCTCCCTTCTGTCACTAGCCGGGAAATGGCTTTTAAGTGCTAACAAATAAGATGTAAACATGGCAAGCCATAGTTATTGTCGAAGGTGCTTAAAGTCGCAAATGCCATCTTCCAATTAGCCATTTTCTGTTCATTGATCGACTTCGCTTCTACTTTCTATAAAAGCACCAAAAATGTGTTATTAACCAAAATATTGAGTCCTGTCTAATATAAATATGGATATAAAATGTAGCACTTTCGTGTTTATCAACCGGGTACGTGGAATTCTTCCAGTTCGTGAGACACTCTGCCAAGGTACGTGTACCGGGTATGTGTACTCTTAAGACAGTTACAATCCAGGGTGTTTCAGTATGCATAGTGGGTACGTGTATCACCCTTGTGTTCACAAGCAACAGACCTTTTTGGTATGTATACCGGGTATGTGTACCAACAATTCGTTACCGAACTTAGACCTACGCTAGTACGTGTACCGCTGATCCGGTACCAAACAGTTATGCCAGTATGTGTATTGTCCCTGTATCCAGATTTCAGTAGTTCTAAAACTCTCAATAATCAATTTGAAACATTCCCGAGTAACATCAATGATAATCTTACACATACCAGTGTTTCAGGTTATTTTCAAATGATTAACTCGAATCATAATCTAGTTCATAAACAATAAATTGTTCTTAAATAAATTCATCAAGTAGATGACTGACTTATAACTTAATTCATATTTCGAGAAAAAATATTCAACAAGATAAACTTGGCTCGAAATTTTTATTGTGCTATAATTTAAAGTCCACTTAGTCCTATGACTTAGTCTCATAGATAAGAATACTTGAGTAAATAGGAATGGTTAAGTCTTCACACACCTTTTGTCGATGAAATCCTCCAAAGTCTTTAGTTGATCTCCGTCTTCAAATGGTGAACGCACTGAAGTCTGGTACTCAACTACACACTTCTAACCTAGTCCGAGATGTGATTAAAATGTAGACTAGAAATCAAGATATAGTTTTGATCAACTAAATTTGACAACAAGCTTGAGATAGCAATACTTGTGAGTTTGACCGAGCTATCCTCTAACAGGAATAACATGAGCCAAAATTTTAAAAGGAAATTCAAGTGGAGATTGAAGTGTATGAGTAGAAAAGGAAGATAAAAGCATACAAGGAAATGAGTCCTCATTAAAAGAAACATGTCTAGAAATATAAATAGTGTCATTGTTAGGATCTAGACACCTATAACCCTTTGTGTTAAAGGCTATATCCGAGAAAAATGCACTGTTTGCTTCTGGGTCCTACTTTGTTAGACGTATAAGGATTAAGCCAAGGGAAGTAAGGACAACCAAACACCTTTTAGAAGTTATAATCTGGCAATTTATGAAAAAGTTGTTGAAAAGGATTGGATTAGTTAAATGATGTAGTAGGAAGTCTATTGATTTGATAGTTAGTTATTTGCAGTGCATCGACCGAATACTCATGTGGTAAACCAGATTGAGACAATATTACCCTAGTAACCCCTAATATATGTTTGTATTTGACTTCATGCACACCATTCTGTTCTGGTGTATGGGGAAATGAAAGCTCATGAGTAATTCCTTTAGAATCACACTATTGTTTTAAAAAAAATTGGAAAAAATTTCCACCATTATTATCTCTAATAATAATAACTGAGTGAGATAAAAAAAATCAATTCTATTTACAAAAGAGATAAAAGCATACTTGAAGACGGATTCAGAATGCAGGGGGAGAATCCAACAGTACTTTGTATATTGCATAATACAAACTACCAGAAACTGGAGCAACATGATAAGGATCCCAACAATCCATGTGAAACAACTCTAGAGGTTGTTGTGCAACACTACAAGAGACTTGAAAAGGAAGTTCCTGACTTCTACAAAGTTTGTAATCTAAGCACGAAAAAGTTAATCAGAAACATTTGATAAATGTATGGTAAAGCACAAAGCTTCTGAAGAGTTTGAAAAGTAGAATGGCCAAATCTTCTATGAAGAAGTACATCGCCACTGGTGGTAGATATAAGAGCATGATGAGCTTTATTGAATGAGATTGGATAAAGTCTATTTTTGTGTGGACCTTGGAAAGGAGTCTTCCCAGAGATCATATCCTTCACAGAGAATCCATGAGAATCAAGTGTCAAGTAACAATTATTATCAATGGTAAATTTATGAATAGACAATAAGTTGTGAGAGGAATGGGGCACAACAAGAATATCATTTAGATGAAAAGCATGACCATTAACAGGTTTACTAGAATATCCTTATGAGTAATTGATATACCTTCACCACTAGCAGTATGAATCACCTCAGATCCATCATAAGGAATAACTTCTTGTAGACTCTTAGCACTTGTAGTGATATGATTGTTGGCTCCACTATTTGAAATCCACTCTTCGTCATCAAAGATATCAGTAACAGCAAGCATAACACTCATATTAGCATGAGGAGATCGTCCTTGATAGGAAAAGTTTAGTTTTTGGTTACAGTTAGGAGCCAAATGTCCTGCACCTAGACATATCTGACAAACTGGTTTTTCAGTAGTAGTATATCCTCTTCCTGAAGATTTTTTTCTGAAAGATAGTAGGATTAGGGAAACGACCTCCACCACCATATCCATTTCCTCTAAAATAACCTCTAGAATGAGAATAAGAGCCTCTGTATGAACCTCTACCAGTGTTGTTCATAAAAGACTTTGTATCATTTTCACTTTTGAGTAAAGCAGATCTCTCACTTAAATAGCTTCCTCACTAAGCAAGTTATTACGTAACTCTATGCATGAGATAATAGGATTTATGTGCTTCATAGAGGTAGCAAAAGGTATGTAATCATAATTTAAGGATTTAAGAGTAATGACAACCAAATATTTATCTGAAATTATCTCTCCAACAGCAGCCAATTGATCAAGTAAAAGCTTGATCTCATTGATTACAGTAGGAATTAATTTTGTACCTTGAGTAACGGAGATAAGTTTTATACGCAACTGAATATAGTGATTGAAGGTGCTCGTGGGAAATGTTCTTTAATATTGGTCCAAAGCTCATGAGAAATTGTGGATCTAGAAAAAAAAAATAATAACTGAATCGGAGATAGTTGAGTTGATCACATGATTATAGAGGAGTCATCATCAATCCAGTCAGTGTATAAAGGATTTTTCAACTCCATTCGCCTGATTTCTTAGATTTGTGCTGAGGAGGACAAGGATAAGAGCCATCAAGATACTTAATAAGCTTGTATTTCCGTATAACTGGATTCATAAGATGTCACCATGTAATGAAGTTATCTTCCTTTAGTTTTAGATGAACAAAGTTTGTTAACAGACTGGTAAAAAAGTTTGTCATGACAACAGTGTTATGGAGAAAGAAAAGGTTTCTTCTCTGATTCGATAATCTTCATGATAGGTTACAACAACATCCTATACAGGACTTATGACTCTACAAAAGGAAATAAGATGTTCAAAAATATATTTTAATGAATACATAATATGATACAAAGAGAAACAAGATATATCAAATATATGAGATTAAATTCCATATCTTTTAATCTCATATGACATCGTTATGGGCAATATGAATGCCAGCCTTGTTGTCACAATACAAAGGAGTGGAATTTTTCAGATGAATGCCCATGTCACTGAGTAACCACCGTAGCCAAATTATTTAAGAATTAGAATGTGTCATGGCTCTATATTCTGCCTCAGCACTGGATCGAGAGACAACTGATTGTTTCTTACTTCTCCAAGAGATTAAAGAGTTTCTTAGGAACATACAATAACCAGAAGTGGATATTCTGTCTGTTACATCGCCTGCCCAATCTGAGTCTGCATAAGCACAAAGATGAAATTATGACTGAGAAGAGAATTGTAATCCTTGATATGGAGTACCTTTGATATATCAGAGAATTCTAAGAATTGCAGCAAAGTGTGTGGTGCGAGGAGCTGACATGAACTGACTTACTACGTGAACTGCATAGCTAATATACGGTCTTGTGATTATCAAATAATTTAGCACCCACTAGTTGCCTATATAGGTTTGGATCAGACAAAGCTTTTCCTTCAATAGGATTGAGCTTAACATTCAGTTCTAAGGGTGTTTCTGAAACCTTGCTATCAGTTAGACCAACTTCGATTGAGAATTTCAGTGGCATACTTAACTTGTGAGATAAAATAACCTTCAAATGATCTGTCAACTTCTATTCCAAGAAAATATCTCAAATGACCGTGATCTTTCATTTGAAAGCATAAATTTAGATGAGATTTCAGTGACTGTATACCTTCTGTGTCACTGCCTGTGATAATCATATCATCAACATATAGAAGAAGAAGTATTATCCTCTTTTTAGATTTTCTGATGAACATTGCTGAGTCATATGGACTTTGATTGTACCAAATTTGAAGAATAACAGTAGAAAATTTCTCAAACCAGGCATGAGGTGCTTGTTTGAGACCATAGAGAGCTTTACGAAGCTTGCATACCTAATTTGAAGAGTGAAGTAAACCTGGTGATGGATGTATATACACTTCTTCTTGTAGTTCTCCGTGTAAAAATGCGTTTTTAACATCCATCTGATGAAGGTCCCAATGACGTACAACAACCACAGGATTACTACTCATTCTAGTCAGAAAACTACTCAGCCTTCATTGAGTCTTGCCATTCTGGCATGTAGAAGCTTCCCTGTAACTCTTAGGTTCATGTAAGGATAAAATACTTGTCAATGAGCAATGATAGTTAGAAAACTTAGTTGGTGGTCGTCTGATATGAGGAGGCAGTGAAACAGCTTCAGGTACAAGATCCTCAGTTGAAGATGCAATGTCAGGATGTTCCATAGAGTGGTCAGCAGCAACTTCAACTTCAGTAACTTCTGCAGGTTCAGAAGGAATATGGACTATAGGATTATCTGGTGACAAAGAACTTTCAACGGAATTATCTTCAAAGGGATCTAGATAAGTGAAATTTTCTGGAGAAGATGCTTTGCTACTAGGAAGAGACCAAAATGGTATTTTATCCCAAAACGTTACATGTCTAGATATACGTAATCTTCTAGTTTCAGGATCATATCATCGATATTCCTTTTGTTCTATACCATAACCTAAGAAGACACACATGGTATTATTTTTCCCTAGTTTGTTTCATTCACGTTCTGAGAGAAGAACAAAACATGTTGAACCGAAAACATTCAGTTCATAGTAAGTTGGTTTCTTATTAAATAAACACTCATATGGAGATATGCCTCCTATAACAACATTAGGAATACGATTAATGGTATGGACTGCAATGAGAACAGATTCACCCCAAAAATTTGAAGGGATTGAGCATGATAGAAGTTGTGTTCTAGATGTTTCAATAATATGACGGTGTTTTCGTTCAGCTACACCATTTTGTTCTGGAGTTTCAGTACAAGATAATTGAAGAAGAGTTCCTTCTGATTTTAAGAAATCTTTGAAAGGGTTGGATATGTAATCTCCACCTTGATCTGCACGAAAAGTTTTGATAGTTTTTCCAAATTGCGTTTTGATCATTCTAGAAAAATTTGTGTAGATTTTTAGGAAATCTGATCTGGTGCTGAAAAGATATACCCAAGTATAACGAGTGTGATCATCAATGAATATTACATAGTACAAAGCTCCCCTTTTTGTTCCAAAAGGAGCTTTACCCCAAACATCGGAATTTATAAGATCAAAAGGTGCATTAGAGGAAGTAATACTTTTATTAAATGGAAGTGCAGACTGTTTGCCCAATTTACAGGTAATGCAATGAGGTTCCTTGTCTATAGATATATTTCTTAATAACCTTTATTAATCATGTAGGTAAGACGGGAGAAAGAGACATGACCTAATTTAGAATGCCAGGATATAAAAAGTGATACTGTGGAGGATAAAGTAGATGCAGAGGCAGCAACAAGTTTGTTCTTGGATTGCTGAGGAATAACTAGAGACTCCAAACGATATAGCCGACCAACTCTACGGCCTATCCCAACAAGCTTCTTTGTCCTGGGATCCTGTATATGACAACCAAAAGAAGTGAAATGGATGTTAAAACCTTGATTACATAACTGACCAATAAATACAAGATTCATTTTGATTTCAGGCACAAGACGCACATCTTGTATATGTATGTTGTTAGAGATTTTAATCTGGCCAATATGACTAGCCGTTATTTATGTACCATATGCAGTATGAATCTTAGGTGTAACAATAGGATACTTTCTCTCAAACAAAGTTCAGATAAAAGTCATGTGATTTGATGCCCCTGAGTCAAGGAACCATTCAGTCGAGTATATACCTGTTGGAATTGAAAAAGCAGATACTACCGTGGAATTATTACCCATGGACAAAGCTTGTTTAAGCATTTCCTGTATTTCAGCTAAGTTGGGTGTTGTGGATTGTGCAACTGCATCTTATGGTTTCTCCAAACCATATGAGATATTAGCTGGAACTGCAGAAAAATATGCTGGAACAGTGCCATTGTATCTTCTTCTTTCTCTCATGTTTCTGGATGAAGGTGAAGTGCAATTCCCAATCAGATGTCCAAATTCCTTGCAATAGTTGCATTGCGGTGTGCCGGGAGGTGCAGTTTGAGGTGTTAAGCTTTGAGAAGTACTTGAGGGTGAGGAAAACGTACAGTTCTTTGCAAGATGCCCAAAATTGTGACACTGGATTTGAGAAAGATCACGTGAACCTCTTTGACTGTTGGACTGAGAGTTGTAACTTGATCGTGTTGGTACTACATGAACAGTTTGAACATATAATTTAACTCTTTTACGAGTCTCTTCAGTGATAAGTTCAGAGAGAGCAGTTTCTACAGTTGGGAGAGGAGATCGATGAAGGATCGAAGCTCTAACAGTTTCAAACTCCTCTCTCAATGTCATTAGCAGTTGAACTAATCTAGACTCTTCTCTATATTTCTGCCAAATTTCTATATCAACGGTCCGAGTTGATTCCATATGATTAACATCTCGGAATGAAAATCCGAAATGGACTGATCACTTTGTTGTTTCAAGGAACGAATATCTTGATCAAGTTTATAACGTTGAGAAAAGTTGATTTGAGTGTACCTTTTTGAGATGAAATCCCATGCATCCTTGGCTACTTCAAAACTGGTAAGCTGCATACTTATGGACGCGATAACTGTGTTCCCTATCCACGTAAGAATCTTGTGATTATTAATTTTCCAGGTCTCATTGAGATCTTGTGATGAAGAGTCTTTCGGTTCCTTATCCTTATCTTTGATGACGATGCCAGAACTGCTTGATGTAGGTTTTCTTTCTGTGCCATCAACATATTTCCACATCCATTTTCCCTTAAGAAAACTTCTCATGAGATATGATCAGTGATTGTAGTTGGTTCCATCAAACTTGACTGTTATAGGTGAAAAATCTTCTCGAAACATGATAAACTGATGCAACTGATATGACAGGAGATAACTGATTTCTGATATCTTAGGGTTTCAAGAACTAGATAATAACTCAGGAAGAAAAGAATGATTTTCAAAGACGGTTTTGTTGCAGCGGAAGTGGTTTAGATTCTGCCTGGCTCTGATACCACGATAAAGTTTGTCATGACAACAGTGTTATGGAGAAAGAAAAGGTTTCTTCTCTGATTCGATAATCTTCATGAAAGGTTACAACAACATCTTATACATGACTTATGACTCTACAAAAGGAAATAAGATGATTACAAATATATTCTAGTGAATACAAAATATGATACAAAGAGAAACAAAGAGAAACAAGATATAGCAAATATATGAGAGTAAATGCCATATCTTTTAACAACTGAGAGGAATGTTATAGAAAGAATTTGAAGTAGGGCGATGATGAAAATTCTTGAATCATACACAAATATGGATTCAAGAACAGATAAGAGACTCAACAACAAAATCAAAACAAGAATTGAGATCAAGAAAAAAAGGAAACGACAAATCTAAGTTTCAGAACAAAAAAAAAACAAACAAATCCAACGATGAGGAATCAAAAGATTTAAAGATGCTTCTCTAAAAACATACAACGATAGAAAAAATCTTCAAAGAAAATGATAAATAAGATCAATTTGAACAAGATGTAGGATCGGAACTAACACTAACGTATCTAATACCATAAAGGCATTGTATTATTGGTAAAATTCATTTTATTTTCAAAGAAGTAAAACAAAGCTTCATTAACAAAACAAATTTACTTATTACGGATGTTTAAAGAACTCACTAACCGACATTAACCAACTCTAATATTACACACGTATAAGGACTCGTGTGCATTACTAAAGCTAGAGAAGAACACATGATGAACACGTAAGTTTTGTAAGAGGGAGATCTCATTTGAAACTGTAATCTTATACTGCATGTAGTTCATGGTTGCTTACCTGCTAGGGAAAGACTAGCTAGACATGTAGTTGATATCAACCCTAACTGTCCTTTTTGCGATAGAATTGATGAAACTGTCCAACATTTATTGATTGATTGCGATATTTCAAAATCCATTTGGCTAGCTATAAATCCTAACATTGCAGGTTTGGGTAGTGGAGTGAACATTTTTGAGTGGATTGCCAGCTGGTTCATAACTGGTGGAAGCTCAGCGGATTTCAACAAGGAATTGGTGAAGTTTGCTTCATTTACACTTTGGCATATTTGGAAATTTCGTTGTTCTGTAGTTTTTGATACTGCTCCTTTGAACATATCTAATGTTGTGAGTCTGACAAATCAAAGTGTGCATGAATGTCTATCTAGTAATAATCATTTGACTTTAAGTAATCATACTAATGCCAGGGTGGGGATGCACATTGCCTGGATTAGGCCGCCTGAATCGTTTACCAAAGTTAATTTTGATGCTTCCTTTTCTAAAGATTCTAAGCTTATGGGCACTGGACTAATTGTGGTTGATGATGCAGGGAATTGGAAAGCAGCAGGCTGCATTCCAAGGGTAGCACAAGGTGCAGAAAAAGCTGAGGCGCAAGCTGCATTAGAAGGAATAAAGTGGACAGTTCAAAATCAAGTCGCTCATCTTCAACTTGAAGGAGATTGTGCTAATGTAGTGAATGCTATTAATAGCAAGCAAGGCTCGATGAAATGGACAACAAATAGTATAATTTATGATTGTCGAAATTTTTTTAATAATTTTAATAAGTGGGAATGTTACTATGTCCCAAGAAAGATGAATGAGGTGGCTGATTTATTAGCAAAAGATGCTGGAATGAATAGTAATCCATGGCTGTATTTTCTAATCTCCGGAAAACTTGATGTACCTCAGTGATCTTATCAATGAATAAAAAAATACTGCATGTGAGCTTATCATGCACTACTTTAGTGTGCAGATATGAACAATACTTTGATAAAGTTCAGCTCTAAGCCTTAGTCTACGACCAATTAAGTACTCTACGGTAAGTCTTCAATTAGTATTAAACTTTATTAACGAAGGCAAAAATTTCGTTCTCAATAAACTTATCCAATTATTGTCCCTCTCAAGAGAAAAAGAAAACAAGATTGATAGATGATGATAATAATTGTTTAGCCAAATCTTTTCCATTATAATAGGGACATGAACCTTCAAGCTCGAAAGAAAAATACTATTCTTATGTGTTCTGCCCAATTTTAAGATAGAGACCCTACAATATTACACCGAATCTTGTAGGTTATACAGAAGGTATTCATCGAAACAGCCCAAAGTATTTCTCAGCTTTGCTAACATGAAAAGTAGAGAAAGCGTACGCAGATGCAATGTGAGAACGAAAGAAAAGGAAAGGTCTTGTTCACGTGACCCAGTTCTTCACACGAGCCATTGACCCATGATAAAAGAGTGGTTCCCACCAGCATAGTATATTCACTTTCTTACCATCAATCATCTCTCATCTGATATTACACAGTACGTACTATTCACTTACTTCTCCTCTCTCACACGCAATGAAAGCGAAGAAGAGCTTCTAACGTGTGATTTTCGATACACGTGCAACGCACGCGTGATTAACTGACATCTGCTTCTTCTGAATCATCTTCTTCGTTAATCTTTTGACTGTAAAAATTCGTTGAGGTAATTCAATTATTATTAGAATAGAAGAGGGTTCTAAATGATGAAATACTGGTCGTTGGATAGAACTAACTTTGAGATTCTACGACCACTAGACGGAAACAGAACCCTAGAAAGGCACACTGATAGCTCTTATGTCGGATGCCTGATGGGGCTGGAAAGAGAGGGACGACGAACAAAAGCATTTATTTAATGTTATTTCTCTTTCATTTCCCCCGACAACACCAGCTCACGACGCGTGTCCCTTATTTTATACCTGATGTCTGTGCTTGCCACGTGTACTCAAAATATTTAAAAGGAAAACTTTGGGGTCTACTTAAAATAAAAACATCCTAACATGTAATAGGCCCTCATTCCCATAGGCAGACCAAAGATGGGCCAAGCAAAGAAAGGCAGACAGGTGCCCTAAAACGGGTTAAAGTGTTGATGGGTTGATTGTAATAACCCTTCGGGCGATATCATACCCGCGGTCTTACGTATCTGTGCAACTTGAAAGTTACGACACATCAGCAGATTAGTGAGTGGGCACGACTGGTTGGGACCACTGTGACCCACGAGGTGCTTCAGTTTTAAAGATAACAATTTTTACAGTGGTACTTTGTTCTTTTCCTCTTTCTCTCTTCTATGTAATCGAGCTCTTTTGTTTGTTTCTCCTCTGTGTCTGAAATTTCAATGTATGTTCACAATTACGAATGCAACAGTGATTAATTTCCATGATCCTAGTTTAAGAAACAAATACCGGTTCCTAAGTTTCTCATATTATTTAATCTTAATTAATTTCTGATTATTTCAATAAATAATGGCGTGCAGAGCAACCAACAAGGTCTATCAAATCACGTCTACTACACTACTGATACTCTGGTTTCAGATGAAAAACAGTGATTAGATTGATAAATGTCTTTTGAAAAAAATAAGGGCAAATTAATAAAGTGTCCTGCTTCAAACCATATAATTAATAAACCGGCCAAACTTTTAAATTCTTTTAGAAACTGGCCTTTCTGTTAGAGTTGACACCTGGGCCCACCAGATCGGTCAGCTGCGTTGAATAAGTCAAACTCGGTAGGAGAATTTACGACTGTGCCCTTGCCCATTTAAAGACCCGTGTGGTCTCTCACCACAATTTCTCTTTCTCCCTCGTTCTCTTTCTCCCTCGTTCTCTTCTCCCTCGTTCTGAAACTAGGGTTAGGTATTGAAGCTGTTTGAAGCTGGTGTTATTGAAGTTGTTTTTGCTGAAGACATAGATGTTAGCAGAAAGACCAGAGTGTATTTGGAAGAAAAGTTATACATATTTAGGGATTCAGAGATAGTGGTGATACAGTGAAGATGAGGTACAAACCGGGATTGAAACAGTCTGAATCAAGGTAAGATTAACGAAACCCGTGACTTAATATATGATGAAAATCATTGTATTGATAGTTAATTAATTTAATTGATCGATTGATTTTTAGGGTTTCTTTTTTTTTTCCTTTGTAATTAGGGTTTATTTGAAACCAAATTTTTATTGTTTAATTGGGGTTTAATTTTCGTGATTGGGTGTTTGATTTTAAGTAATATTGCTTAATTAGGTTTTCATTGGGTTTTCATAGGTTTATATCTGATTTTGTTTCATTTGTGTTGCAGTCAGTTCAAATTTAGGAATATCAGTGTATATGCGGAGCCAAAGAATGAGACTTTGGTATTTCCTGATTGCCATAGAGATGAAACAGACTTGATGACACTTAAGTATATGGTGTATAAGGGTTTGTCTATGGATGTTAAAGAGAAGTTTAATTTATATTGGTTTAAGGAAGAATGTCTGCCACTGCCATTGTTAAACAATGATGATTTTGATAATTTTTGGGAGGATTCTTTTGTAAATGAGGATGGATGATATGTTGTGGATGGGATGATATGTTTGTGGATGGGGATGCAAAGACTACACCAAAGAAGAAGACAGTTAGTAAGGGAACCACCCCTAGAAGATCCCCAAGGCTAAATAGTGTGGATAAATCAGTTGAAGGTGCATCAAGAAAGCTGAGTTTCATGGATGTGCCCATATCCAAACATTCTCAGGCTAGTAGCAGTGGTTGCAGTCAGTCAAAAGCTACAAATGAAGTTAAGTTTGTTGAAGATGTGGACAATATTCAGCTGGAAAACACCAAAGAAGATGAATGTCACCCAATTGAGAATCCAGAAGCTCCTCCAGTATATGACAGTGATGAAGACATTGAGTATGGGTCAGATGAAGAACAAGAGAGAAAGAAGAAGAGAAGAGAAGAAGAAGAAGAAGAAGAAGAAGAAGGAGAAAAAGAAGGCAAAGAAAAAGGTATATTTCATTTATAACTGATTTCATTTATTTATTTGTAACTTATTATATGGTACTGATGTTGATCTTGAATGTGAAGGTAAGGATGTGGATGAAAGACCTGCTTACATGGATGACTTTGATGATGATTTTGGTCAGTACATGAAGGGTGAGCATGATGTAGATCTTTTCCCTGAAGAAGAAGTTTTTACTCCAGTAGATCCTAGCAAAATGGAGGTAAAAACTAGATTTGCAAATAAGGAAGCATTTAAGAAACATCTCAGGGGTTATTGTGTTCTTAATAAGTGTCAATATATTTTGGATAGAAGTGCTCCCTCTAGAATTAAGGCTGAGTGTAGGTTTAAAACAGAACATGATTGTCCTTGGTTTGTGTATGCTAGCAAGAAAGAGGGTGAGAAGACTTTTGTTCTTAGGAAAGTGAATTTGGAACATAAGTGTGAAGGGGATCCCCAAAATAGGAATAGATCTGCTGATCCTCATTTTGTAAAGGATTTTGTTCTTGATCAGATGAAGAATAAGCCTAAAAAAGTTGTTCCAGACCCTTATAAAATCAAGGAAGACTTCTTAGCTGAAAAGAGAGTAAATATACCATATCAGTGTGCATGGAAGGCTAGGAATCTAGTTTTAGAGTCATTATATGGGAACTATAAAGAAAGTTACAATGAAGTACCAGCATTCTGCAAGATGTTTACAAAATGCAATGATGGGTCTGTTGCTAAGTTCACTTTTGACACAGTGAATAACACCTTTGAAAGCATGACACTCTCATTTGAACCTGCAATGAGGGGTTGGCGAAAAGCATGCAGGGGAGTTATAGGGCTTGATGCCTGCCATCTAACAGGGGAATATGGGGGAGTATTGATGGCTGCAACTGCACTTGATGGACAGAATGGGTTAGTAATGTTAGGAATTATGGTATGCAGAGCTGAAACAAAGGAAAATTGGATCATTTTTTTGAAGCATTTGAAGGATGCAATATTAGCACATCCAGTGAAAGTGGCTTTCATTTCAGATAGGCAAAAAGGTTTATTGGAAGCTGTTGGTATAGTGTTCCCTGGCCATCACCACAGATACTGTTGGAGGTAACTTTCTTGTCTAACTTTGTTTCTTGTTTCTTTTGTTTGTCAGATCAGATAAAGTCCTTATGTTAATTGCAATGTGTTAAAATGCAGACATTTATACAAAAATTTCAAGAAGGATTACAAGGGTCTTGAATTATACAGTTCTTTATGGAATGCAGCAAAAGCATACAAAGAAAAGCATTTTCAGGTTTGACAGTTCACAACAGTTCTTTGTTATTGGTTTTATGCACTATTTGACAGTCAAGTTAGCTAGTTTTTGATTGGCTGTGCAGGAACATTTTGACAATATTGTGAAACAGAGTGCTGCAGCTGGTGCTTATCTCAGTAGAGAAGATCCTGCTACATGGTCCAGGGCCTTTTTTAACCCTATTCACTGTTGTGAACATATGAACAACAATTTTTCAGAGTCTTTTAACAATATGATCAACAAGATGAGAAATAAACCAATTATAATGATAGGAATAATGTATGCTAACTTAGTGATGGGTACATGGTACAATAGGAGGACTGAATCTGCATCATGGGTAGATGGTAATTTGGTTCCTACTGCTGTTACATTGATTAAGAAAATGTTGGAATTTGTGACTGACTATGGTGTTGACCCTTGTGTGGCTGGAGAGTTATATATGGTGACTAGTCCAAAGAATTCTGTGTTCACAGTGAACATACTTGCCAAGACTTGCTCTTGTTTGCAGTGGCAGTTGAGGGGGTTCCCCTGTATGCATGCAGTGAGTGCATTGCATAGCATAAGGCCACAATGGAGAAAGTAAGATTTCTCTTTTTTTAAATCTGTACCTTGTCTCAGAACTTATTTATGCAATTTCTAGGCCTTAAATGTATCTAGCACTAACCTTTACATACTCTGCTTGAGCAGGTACTGCAGTGATTACTATTCAGTGGAGAACTATAAGGCCACATATGCACCAACTTTTGCACCACTAGATGATAAAAGTGAATGGGTCCAGGTACTTTTTCTTCTTAAATTTGTAACTATATGCCCTATTTATATTCTCAACTACATTAATATAAGTGCATTTGTTCTTGTAGCCAAACATGAACAAGAAGATCTTGAACCCTCCTCACAGTAGGAAACCAGGAAGACCCAAGAGCAAGAGGGTAAGAAGTTATGATGAACCTCGTGTTGAGAAGACAAAAAGGAGGTGTGGGAAATGTGGAAATGTTACTAACCACAACAAAAGAACATGTGCTGGTGGTGAAGTGGGATCTAATCCAACTGCAAAGAGGCAAAGGACTGAATGTGATGCACAAAGCTTCACCTTCAGCAACATAGAGCCAAGTCAGACCACCGGAGTTAGGGGTGCAGCTAAGTCAAACAAGAAGAAGAGAACGGCATCATTTGTTGGTGAATGTTTTACAGGGCCTGGCAGTCAGCCTTTGGCAACACCATCTTCTACTCCAGCTTCCACAACACCTATGAGTCTGCCATCTATAGCACCATCTTCTACTCCACCCTCTACAATAAATAACCTTTATCAGAACTTCTTTGGCATTGGATCTGTATCTCAGAATATAAAACAAGGAAAGGGAAGGGGAAATGGAAAGGCTAAGAAGAAATGATTTGAGATCCGTTTTCTGATTTTTTGTGTTTAAGAAGACAATATTTTTTTCTTTTGTAGACTTGAATTAATGCTGAATCAAAAGTGGATGGTTGTTTATTAGTACATTTGCAGGTTACATTTTCAGATTGTTGAGTTCCTTACATATAGCATTAAGTTGTAAACTTGAATGCATAATTCTGTTTTTTGCAGCAATGAAGACTTCATCTGAGACCCATTTAAAACCGTCACAATCTGTACAAGTGAGGTATGCTATGTTCTTGTTGTGTTCATTCTTGCAAAATTTCATCTCCATTTTTGATTTGCAGTGATCTTTGTTGCAGGTTTGATTTTGCAGTGGGCAGTTTTTGAAGCAATGACCAGATTCTCCGCAAGCGTAACAACCATTCTCTACTGGTAATTTCACCATCTTGCATTTGACAGGATCGATGGCATCGTCAAACCATTCAAAGTACTGACAGGTTGGAATTGAACACTTCAAAAACATTTTTTCGTTTGTTTCTTTTGCTTTTGAACACAATAGTTGCCTTATACCATTACATGGTATATATTTGCACCTGGAATAAATCCAAGGACATACCTTTGGATCATGAATTCCCTGTGCACAGATAGAACATGAAATTAGGGGTTGTTTTAATCTTAATCTTACCTTGCTGCTGCTACTGCTGCCTGGAGAGTTTACTTCATTTTGGCTCATGTCTTATTTATTTTTATTTTTTTGATCTGTTGAGTATGACAAATACTATGGTTTTTCTCTGCAGGGCCTAATTTATATGAATGAAGCTGAATCTGACCGTTACAAATCCAACCGTTACAAATCCGACCGTTGCAATGAGTCACCGAGTTGACTCGATACTGGTTTGGTTACGAACTCAGACGAGGGTTAAGTCGTCTTTTACCTAGCAGGTTAACTGCCACGTAGCCAGTTAACTATCTAAATCCGTTTTTTGAAAAAAACGGGATGAAAAATGTCAATATCGGCCAGTTTATATAAAGATTCAAAAAAACGGCCAGTTTCTTAAATATGGTTCAAAAAGGTAGTTACTTTATTAAAAAGCCCAAAAAATAAACATCATGTTATATTCGTTGAATTGAATTTGACCACAAGTTTCTTCAAGGAATCGGTTGAAATTCCGAGGAAGCCGTGATGGTAGTAGTAGTACTACTGTTTTACTGAAAAAAAGGTCAAAGACATTTATGGAACAACGTACAATGTCACTTCCTGCCGATGTCATACCAATTAATTGCTTTGTCGCCCTAAACTTAGCATTTCCTTGGGCTTCATCTAGATTAAACAAAAGCCCCGGCCATCAGTTCCGTACGATCTCTTTTCAACATTTTCCTTTTTATAATCTCCACGACTTATAAAGTGCACCGATCCTACTAAGTGCTTGTAACATTTGATTGATTTAACGTTTTGAATCGGTGGAATTTTTTTATTATATATGAAACGGTATCAACGTCTAATAGATTCGGTATCTCCTTATAAATCATGATAATTTTGGACAAGTGATTATTGTCCAATTTTTTTTTTTGATTTATTTCCAAAATATAATAAAAGTAAATTTATAAAGCTAATGGCAATTTCTACTTGTACAACCTACGGGGGGCAAGGTCGATTCAGTATTAAAAAATAAAAATACATGTAGTGACGTAGTTAATAAACTAAGGAGCTAAAAGCAAGCTATAAAAAGCTCTTTTTCCAACTTCCCCAGTTCGTATCTTAAGGAGCTCACATGCTCAGCTGCTCATCACTCCCTCCCTTTTTTCTTCTCTCTTTCTCACTCTTCAGTTTTGTTTCTCTTTTTCTTCGTCTTCTCTGTTCAACTTTTTTTTTTTACTCTTTCCTGTGAACAGAGAGTGTTATTTTAGTTAGTACCCTCGATAATGGCGTGATCAATAAAGCTTTGAAGAAGAAGAAGAAGTTCAAATAAAAGTCATCATATTTTCTCTCTCAACTGTTTGGTTCAGTACTCAAAATTAGTTAACCATCAACTAACCACCCACAACTGAAATTTCATCAGCTGAAACAACTCAGAAAGAGGGTTTTTAACTGTTTCCTCACTTTATTATTACTTCTTTTTCTGCTCATGAGATGAAAAGGGGGATTAGTTAGAAAGGGTTGAATTGAGTTTAGATTTTAAGTTCGGAGAAACTGAATTTCAAGGAAGAGAGAAAATGGGAAGAGATGTTAATTGGGGTACTGGTGTAGCACCAACATCAGGAGTAGTAGGAGGAGGAGGAACACCACCATTATTTATACAAAGAGAAGAACATTGGAGACATTTTGATAACTCTGTAAATGCTGTTTCTTTTGGATTCGTGGCTACTGCTATACTTATTTCTATGTTTCTTATTATGGCTATCTTTGAGAGATTTCTTAGACCCAGATCAACCCCTCTTTCTAATTCTTCCGAAGCTGTGGCTGGTGGTAGTAGAAATATTAATCACAGAGATCTTGATCATCAATCACAGATTGGTTTCAATGGCAAGCTTGGTTTTCCTTCTCCCAAAGTAATTCTCTACACCTCTTTACAGATTTTGGTACCATTAACTGTGCATTTCTATCCCTCTGCTTAAATGTCCCTTTATTCGTTAATCTTGTGCTAATCCTGGGTTTTGAAAATAAAAATTGTTTCTCTTAATCTTAACAGAGTTCAATATTATATATATAAAATATTTCTCTTAAAATTATATATATAATTTCTACCGTCTTCACTGTCTGCCGTTCAAATGAGTAGTGTCAGTGGGAAATAATCTGTTTTGTACAGAAATACCCCTATATTTTATTTTTATTTTCTTATCCTTACTGTGCATAGCCTGTAAATAATCTGCAACTTGGTTGGTAAATTTGTCACTACATGTAGATTTGTTTGAACCTCTGCTTGTATTTTCTTGCTCTGCAAATACTGTTAATGTCAGCAGTGCTTTGGTTAAGGGATACATTTTGTCATCTTTTTCTTTTGGAATCAATTCCTTGTGTTTTGTTTCTGGTATAGTTGTTGTTGGTTAGATTTACTGAATTTTGATAGCAGAGTTGCCTGTAAATTCACCAAGTCTGCATGAAAATGTTATTGTCACATAGGCACATCAATAGGCTTCGAAATGTGGGTCCTTGGATGTAACTAGATTGTGAGATTATAAACTGAAAATCATAAGATGGGTAATGTTGCACCTGAAACTATGATCATATGGGTCCCAAATCGAGCTATTTATTCCAACCATAAATCATTCTTTGGGACCTTATTATGCTTGTTCAATAAAATTCCACGTCTCGTTTCCCACATTAGGCTTACATAAGGAGGAGAAAAGTGTTGATATTGTATGCAAATGCAATAGTACTCATGAAATATTTAGCAGTTCCCATGATTCACGGGTTTAGGGTAATAACATCCACAGACAAAGCCACTATATTAGTAATAATAAATCATTTGTTTATATGTAAGTTCTTCTTCGCCATGTCTTTAATCAACTTAAGTTGTGATTTACAATCAGGACATACATACATATATATATATATATATAGGTAGATATCCTTGAAGTAGACTGTTAAGTGGAAGAAGAAAAATGAAAGAAGTACATTTTTGTAAAAGCACTTTTTTGATGATATATCTTTATTTTTTTTCTTGTTGTCTTTGTTTCTACTCAATATATGTAACTTCATGATGTCCATTGTTGAAAAGTGTAGTATTATTTTTGCTTTCCCGCTTTAGGAGTGTGATTATGGAATGAATACAAATGCTAGCTAAGATCTAAGTCTATCTTGGATTTACACTAAATTCTAAGTATGTTCACATAACTCACTGATTAGATTTTCATCAATGAATAGATTTTAGTAGGGTTTACCCAGCAACAGAAAAGCAAGCATTATCCAAAACAAGTTTAGTAGGGTTGAGGGTTTAGCTTGTTCTTCAACTACCAACATTATTGTGTCTTAATTAGATTGATGTTGCTCATTGGGGGCAGATTTTGCTGGCCATTAACTACTGTCTAGTAGTTGGGTAATGTAGGGGATTCAGTATGCAGTATTTTGATACGGAGAAGTTTTTATTATGCCTCTTGTTACAAGCTTTCTTTTTGTTCATTCTACTTTTATTTTCTCATCCTTTTTAGTAGCTAAATCCGTTATTGGTCTGTTACTTTGATCTAGTTGAAATTCTTTAGCAACTGAAACGGCTATTTTTATTTTTTTAATGTAACTTTGAGCTACTTTGGTATAACCAGCCAATGTAGTTCATATAATGTTGTTTGTAAACCTAACTGCGTACAACATTTCAAAGTTTGTATAGGTAGATCTGTTGCTTGGGTCTACCTGCAGTTGAGATAATTTATTAATTCTGTCTTTATCCATCTTTTTATGCAGATGTCAATCTACTCCAGAGGCGTGTCGGTCTTGATGCCCGGAGATAAAATTCCTACTTACATTGCGCATCCGGTTCCTATACCATGCCCTCCTGAACGTGTATTTTGGCCTCACCATCAACAAAAGCCTACTTCTGGTAGTAGTAGTTCAAGCTCACCACCGGCAAATGTTACTTGAAGAAGAAAAAGAGGTTTAAAACCCACATCTGTGAACAGTGCTGACCCTTATTTTTTCTCACATAATTTTCTGTTGAGCTTTACAGAAGAAGTGAATTTGATATGTATAGGGTTTTGTCCAGTCCTGCAGGATTAGCTTTTTTTAGGAGATCATTATTATTGAACTCAATTTGGCAACTCATGATGTCCCATTTCAGGTTCTCAGAAATGGGTGGAAGTTCTTTCATCAACCTTTGTGGACTTGATCTGACTCATAATTCTTGTAAAAAAAACAAATTGAGTGGAATATAATTGTAGTAAAGATTTAGACGTATATAACGTTTGAATTATTTGGCAATCTGTTAGACATTTTTCATTTCTATTCCTTTTCCCGGTAAAAATTGAAATGCGTAGAGAAAGGAAACTTTGATTAACTCTTTTGGGCAAGGAATGATTTGCCAGTCAGGCTCCATGAATCTATCGGGAAATCACATTATTGTAACATCATTCTACAATTTGATGCTAATGCCGAAGAGTTTCAAACTTAGGTCACTGGTGTCATGACCCAATAATTTCACCAGTGTACTATTGTGGCATCTAACTCCAGTAACTTGCTGGATGTTAAAAATCATTTTAGGCATGGATACTGCCGGTGCAGGTTAACTGAAGCAGTGCAGGTTAAGCACTTGAAAATGGTGAAGCCGTGAAGGTTTAGATTCTGGATCTCTGATGCAGAATTTGTTACTGGCTCATGCATCTAATAAGAAGTATTTTTCTGTTCTTAGTTGAAGTGTGTATAACATGTGTGTCCTAACAGCAGTATTTCGTCGAATGATTTTAATAAAGTTCTTAGAATAATCTCTCTGTTAACAGTTTGAACCGTAACAATGAAACAACAAAGGTGAATGAAAATCATGGAAATAAACAAGTTGTATTGGACAGAGCCACTTGTTCCATGCTCGGCCATAACTCAAAAGAACGATGTTAATAAGCCCACAAAGCATTTGTCTCGGACAGAATTTTCCTTTGCAAATCTTGTACAGCACAAATACAATTGGCCAACACAATTCAACCACTTAAAAACTTCGCATCAACGAATAAATATAAGTAAACAAACAAATGCCCTGGCTTAACCAAAGCAAAAAGAAGAGTAAAAGACATGTGGTAATAGCAACTCCGGTATACGGAGAAAGTAAGGATGCTCTGGCTTCTGTAGATGAGCAATGGGATGTGTAATGCACATAAACCGCTGCAGAAAATCATATCGAAATTATGGCAAAAACGGTGATCACTATGCAAACATAATGGTGCAGCGAAAATTGCCTAGCAAAAGAAAAAACGAAAGCCAGGCTGAATTCAAATGGTAAGAAATAAGTTTTGTCATTTATTTTTTCCTTTAGTCATCTAAATCAGTTTCTACGACATCTCATTAAAGGAGATGGCCCCTGTTATGGTTTGCTCCAACAGATGTTATCCACTCTCTCAATCAAACAAGGTGGTTTAGGTGTGTACACGATAGAAGACGCGATGAAATATTGCTACTTGGCGTCCATCATACAGACTCAAGCCTAACAAGTAACAACACATGATATTGCGAGATGTTGGTTTGGTTGGGTTAAGCCCAAGTTTCGAGCTTACTTTGCATACATATAAACCTGGTTAGTAGTACTACTATTTCTCCACTTTGCTTGACGACATCGCCCCCACTCCATGAGTTTTTTGGCAGTTAAATACTTTGATGATGTGACGAATGAATCACCCTCTCAGAATAACATGTCTGAATGTGATAATGCGCTTTGGCATTGTAATAAAACCAAGCACACGTAAGATTACTTGTTGACTATCCCCATAGAAGGACTTAATCAGAGAATTGGTCCTAGGCAGTTTTGGGCGGTACTTCGGTATAGATTTGGGACCCCACTTTGAAGAGGGGGATATGTTCCAGCTGTGACAGGGAGATGGATATCTTTGGTGGTCATGCTTTGCATTGTTCTCATGAAGTTGGTCTTAAGTTCAGGCATGATCTAGTGCGTGACACCTTTGTTGACATGTGTTATCGTTCTGGAGTGCCAGCTAGGAAAGAGGTTGATTTGGGCTACATTTTTAATAACGTCCTGGCTTTGAGACCGACTGATATTTTGGTCTATAATTGGGTTAATGTCCATGATGTATGTTTGGATGTAACAGGTGTCTCCCCTTTTACTGGGGGTGGTGTACGCACTTTTGTGCCTGACCAAACAATTGGTAACGCTATATCTCGGAAGAATAACAAATATTTGGAGAAGTGTATTGTTCAAGAGTTTGGTTTTGGAGTTCTCGCTTTCACTACTTTGGGGGAGTTAGGTGAAGATATTATAGATTTCCTGAAAAGATTGCGGAATTATATGGCTAGTCATGATGCGAATGTCAAAGTGCTAGATTTCCTATTCCATAGGTTAGGAGTTGTCATTCAAAAAGGGATTGGAGCGCAGCTTGTTGATCGGCTCCCGTCCAATTTCTTGTCCAACATTGATGATGTAAGTTAGACTCTCTTTTTAATGACTAAAAGAAAAAATACTCCTATTTTTTTGGAAAGAGATATTATCATTTTTCCAATTTGGCCTATTTTTAGGCTAAAATGTCTTTTCCAGAATATAAGGGAGTATGTCAGTATGATCTTATTCGACACCTGCACTCAAGCACATGCCCACGACACACAAGCTTACGACTCGACCCAACCGGTCTAGCCATGCTTTAGTGCAAAGCATCAAGTGTGGTTTTTAAGTCGTATTTTAGTCAGTTCCTAAGTCTCTTCCATCATGCTAAAGTGTGTTGACAAAAAAGCCATACCTTAGATTTGTTAGAATCTTTTTCTTCTTCTTTTTGATAAATCTCATAAAACTTCATTCATGATAAAATAGAGATTACATGGACTTCAAGAACATCAAGATCAAAGATATAAATACAATTAAGAGGTTCTAGTTAACAAAGAGTAATTCGTGAAGAGAAGTAACGACCTACCAACAAGCCAACAAGAGTACCAAGCAATCCGAAGATTGAAAAAATAGTTTTGGGACTATAATCCAGCCATTTTGATAGAGTTTCCTTTTTTTTTTTTTTTTTTGAAAAAGAGATCTTCTCATCAAAATATGAGAGTAATATGCCCAAAGTCTTGAACCTTGATCACCATACTTGAACTTCCACTCAAAATATCCATTGAGATCACAAAGAAACGCCACGAGAGTGCATGGAGAATCTCCGTAAAGGAGAAGACATAAACAAAAATGGCAAAACACCCACACGAAGATAGATTACGAGAATACTTAAACAAATCTAACATAAACTACTAGCTATTTAAGAAATAAGAAAAAGGAAAGAAACATGCTCAAATCAAGCACAAAATGAACTAGATTTGAGTAGTAAACTTTAATGGTGGTGATATTTTTATTAGGTTTTGAGAAGGAGTTAGAGAGTCACTACTATTCTTCTGTGAAGCAAGTTTTTTAGAATGGAAATTGGCTTGTGATTTGTTAGAATCTTAGTAATATGGAGGCTTAACCACTTTTAGTATCATGGATTCCTTAGATCCCTACCTCAAGTCCAGCAAGGCCATAAAATCCAAGTTTTTAACTTATTTTCTCTAACATAAATTGTTGATGAAAAGAAATGATTTTCTCTCCTATTTGGATCATCGCCAAAACATTTATTATGTCATTAAGATATCAAAGCATTCAGGCTTTGTAGCTTCAATCTTTCATTAAAGGTCTATGTAGTTTATTTCAACTTATTCGTTTCACTATTGACTTTGTTTTTTATTCCTCTTGCGTTGTTATTTTCTTTGAGTCCTGGTATTATTTAGGATATATTTTTTATATTTTTGTTTTCTATTCGATTTATTCGATTTCGAGTCTCATTCTTATTGGCTCTTGTTCTTAATTTTAAATTTCAATCATCGATTCTTTCATGATTTCTAATCTTTAAATCGAGTTTTCTTATTAAGGTTGGAATTTGTTTTTTTTTTCCTTGCTTTGTTGACTTATTCTTTAATACAGCATGCAAGTAATTATATTCTTGTGCTCCATATTATTTTTCATGTTATTCCTTTGAAACTCAATGATGACAAATATATCACCTAAAAACTATTAATTTCTCTTTTATTTAGAATTGAAGTTCTGAAATTTGTATTTGATTATTTACCTTACTCTATCAAAGAAGTCATTGATCGAGCTAATGTTAATAATAGTTTAATTAATCATGTACCCAAATTGGAAGTTGGAAGATTCTACTTTTAATTTATGGATTAAGTTCCCTATTTGTTACGTGGTTGATGTTGCTGGTTCACATGGTTTATGGAAAGCGTTGAGATAGATTTTCTCAAATATTTTTTACCCATGTTATCCAATTGTGTATTGAAAAGGAGAGGGTACCAAGTGCACCATCAACTTTTTCGTTCGGCAACATGTATGGACAAAACCTAATACAATTGCAAGTAAACCAACTTAATGATCCTTGACAATATGTATGTAGAGCTTATATCTTTATCTCTTCTAAATTAATATGCATATACTAAGGAGTCCATGAACTTGATTGTTAAGAAGAGTACTTGGAAGATCTCAAAAATCAATATCCAGGATCAATTTAGTCGTATCCAAATAATCAAATCGGGATTCTGCCAAGTAATAAACTTTTATCTATCTTTCAAGATACAAATTCTATAAGAAACAAGTCTCGTAACCGATCACAATTAGATGAACATATCTACTATGAATACGTACTACTTGTATAATATATGTTATAAAGATAAACAATATAATACGGAAAATGAAAAACACAAGACACCAGAAGTTTTGTTAATGAGAAAACCGCAATTGTAAAAGAACCCCAAGACCTCGTACTGATTTGAACACCAAATTGTATTAAGCCGTTATAGACACTAGCCTACTACTAGACTTCGGACTGGAATGTATCTGAGACTGGATCCATCCTCCGAGAGGTTCAGTTATAGTCGCGCTCCCTACGTCTCTTGAACCTCGCAAAGCTCTACGTAATTGATTCCTTTAGCTGACGTCCTTTACAGCCTAAGAGTTGCTTCAACCTCCGTGAAGACTTTTGATACCAATCTGCCTCTAACAAGTAAGATTATTTGATTTTCCTTTAGATCAAAGATCGAGGCTTAGAAATCTTCTTGCAATAGACAAAGCTAGATACCGCACAAATCTGGAACATTTACACTCACTTGGATAAGAAACTTGGATTTTTTACCACCTCTTAAAAACAATTTTCAACTTATCAATTAAGAATAGTTTATCTTTCCTGAAAGATATTACGATAACCTTGATAACAGAAACGCAAGATCAGGGTACACAAATTATCTAGCTAAAAGTAGAGCTGCACATGGACCGGTTCGGACCGGGTTTTTGGTGGAACCGGTACCTGTACACGGAGTTGACCGGTTCCTCAACTTGTGTACCTGTACCTGTACCTGTACCTGGACTTGTACCTGTACTGGTAAGACCGGTCCGGTTCCAGACCGGTACCGGGTTTTTTACCCAAATTTTGAAACACAAAGGCTAACAACAAACTAACTTAACATATAAAGTTCAACATTACAACTTAAGTTCAAAATAACGAAGGTACCTGTACCTGTATCTGTACCTGTACCAAGACCAGGACCAGTACCTGTACCTGTACCTGGAGTTGAAGATGAGACTAAACCTAAAAGGGACGGCTAGGATGTAATATCTTAAAAGATATCAATGGCTCTAATTTACCGGGTTTTTCGGTTCGGTACAGACCGGGAATAGCCCAGAACCGGTACCTGTACCGGTCTATACCGGGTATCAACATTCAGAACCGGTACATGTACCGGTAACTCCGGGTCCGGACCGGTTCGAGTCCGGGTCTTTCGGGTCCGGTCGGTACAGGTAAATCGGACCGGGTCTTGTGCAGCCTTAGCTAAAAGATAGTCGGACCTGGCTTCACGAATCCCCAAAGCGAAGTCTTTTAATCATAAACCTAATAATATTTCACACGGTAAACTTAGGTCACTAGAGGATGACTCTAGCTATCAATTAGGATACAAAGTATCGGGGATTGAATTTACCAGTTGAAGAGCATATGTGTTTATAGTTTTTGAACACTGAGAGTTTCTTGGAATTCAAGCTAAGATAACTTGAGAATCAAGTAAACAATTTTTCTGTTTAGATCAAACTCTAATTAGAGTTTCAAGTAAGCATGTGAGAAATTATCTTGAACATATAATAAAAGAATATACATTATGGTCCGGTTACCGAACCGTGTATAATGACCGTTCTGTTTTGGAAAATATACCTTTCGAACTTTAAGCAAATTGATGTTCATTTAAACACCTAAGATTTTAATCATGATGCACACACATAAGTGATCAATGATTTCTTGGAAGTGTTTAAGAGAGTCATAGCAACGCTAAACATATTTTATATGGGGTAGGATCCGTTGACATGGTTATAATGACATAATCTTAACATTTAAGCGTCATTTTTCTACCAAACCCAAGGGGCAATAAATTTGAGGCTAATTTTTTTTGATAACATGTTCTTCTTATAAGTCTCTGCACTCCCACCAAAAATGAGAGCATTGCGAGATGTATAAGACCACCATCTACCATTTTGAATGTCAATCGTTGAAGATTAACGGTTGAAACTAAAATTTGTGGATGGTGAAGTTTCGTATTTCAGAGTTCTCTCATTTTTAGTAGGAATGTAGAGTTTTATACGAGGAACATGTCGCTAAAATATTATCTTTAAATTCATTACCGGTTGGATTTGGTAGAAAAAATGACAACCATGTCAACGGATTATGTCATTATAACCATGTCAACGGATCCTTTCCCTTTAAAAAATAAGTCTTTGAGTATCTGTTAAATTCTACTGGGACCGTTGGTGAAGCGGTTAATAAACCGTAAGGGTAGTTCACGAGTCAGTGTGCTATAGTTCGTGAACCGGGTTCATCAACCCTAATCGGCTCGAGAACTCAGATGTATATTGTTCGCGAACTGGGTTCATCAACCGTATTTGGTTTATGAACTCAGATGGACACATTTTGTGAACTGGGGTTCGCCAACCTTAATCCGTTTATACCAACATAAAAATTCAGTTCACCACGGTTTGTGTCCACAACTGAACTTGCGGTTTGCAAGATGGTTCGCCAACCTTCCCTGTATTTGTGAAACTCATATATCTATGATTTGCGAACTGGTTCGCCAACCTATTATGAGCAGAAATATAAGAAGTTCTTCAAATGTCTTCGTCGATCTTCAGTTTTCGAGGGTGATGTTTGATACTTAACTACCAAATTCTAACCTAGTCCGAGACTTGACTTAATAGACTAGAAAGCAAGATATAGTTTTAATCATCTAACATAGACAACAAGTTTGAGATAGCAAAACTTGTGGGTTCAACCGAGCATTGATCTAACATGTACCATGTTGTAAAATTTTAAGATGAGCGAGCACTTGTCCTCATTTTTCATTTAATGCTACGAAGATATAAAATCGACTTGATGTCACTAGATGTCGTGTTTCTAAAAAGAAAAAACGTATTAACCATTCCCGAGGGTGCGAGATGTAATATTCAGGTTACCCTAGTATATTGAATACTGAGGACCAAAGACCACATCAAGACATTTACCTTTCATGAGGTTAGTAACAAAAGATTGATTTTCGTTCCCATGATTATTTCTTACTATCCTTTTATCTTGCTAAAGAAATTTGACCATTGAAGTGGTAAAAGCGTTGAAGGAATTACCTATAAGAATCAAAAGGTTCGTTAACCTGATTGTGTAGAAGAGTTCTTGGAAGATCTCATAAATTAATATCCAAGATCAATCTAGTCGTATCCAAATTTTGACAAGTATGGAACTTGTAATCTATCTTTTAAGATACGGATTCAACAAGAGCAAGTTTTCTTATTGATCACAATTAATAAGGACTTCAACTTGTATGCTTTGCATAATATTTAAGAGTTTAGGATTATCTTTGGCATTTGTCACATGTCTTTTTTTATCAAATCAGCATGCTTATCCAGAAGTAACCTTGAGATGGGGATTTATCTGCTAGAGATCTTAATCCAGCATGATTTCCACAGTCTCTTGGGTATATGTCCTTATTACGAGATTTCCTTGCTTCTCGGTTACACACTTCAGCAGAGGTCCCATGCATGTTTTTCTATATAGTTTGTCACCTACCAGTTGGTACCTTGCATATTTGACTACAATTTTCCTTGATTCTAGTGTTTTGGCTGGAGACTTTTCAGATTTTAGATAGTTAAAAATATCATTCATCCAAGATTCATCTGCCTATTCTTGTGTTAGATTTTAATTCTGGACTTGCTTTTCAACTATCTCTGTTTCAGTTATATCAATGGTATGAACTTCTAGTACTTCTACAATTACAGTTCTTTAGCCTTCTCCTAGTATCGCAGTTCCCACAAGAGCTAATTCGTCCGCATGTCTGACTATATTCCTTTCCACGTGCCTTATGGTTATTTTTTCAAAGCTCGATATGAGCTTGTTCACCAAGTCTTTGTATAGTGTAAACTTGGTGTTTTTAGCTTTAAACTCTCCTCCCACTTGATTTGAAGTCAATTGAGAGTCAATATAGATTATAAACTCCCTGAGAATTTCTGCATCTAAAATCCCATGTATCAGTGCCTCTGTTAGAGAACTGCTCGGTCGAATTCGCAAGCGTTGCTATCTAAAGATTGTTTGTCAATGTTAGTGATCAAAACTATAAGTCTTGATTTCTAGTCTACTTATAGTGATGTCTCGCACTAGGATAAATTGTGTAGTTGAGCATTAGACTTCACGGTGATCATCAATTGAAGACGAAAAACTACTAAGGCGAGCTTGTGGAACTTCATCGACAAAAGGTATATGGAGACTAAAACTCATCTATCACTTGGAAAGTATATTTCTACTCTATCTTCTATATTGAGACATAAGTCGTAGCACTATGGTTTTCGTTTACACACATTTGAGATTTCGAGCTGAGATAAACTCGCTTACATATTTCTCAGAATATGTATTTGTAAGATTTCGTTTCAACCAAGTTCATCTTATATTCTTGACGAAAGTCAAAAGATGATCATGTGAAAATTGCCGAGTAACATCTTGTTGGAAAATTAACACTAAATCAGGGTGAAGAAAATAATGTTGTCTTTTGGGTTTAAGGCTCTAAAATAGATTCTTTTCGAGAATTATTCGACCCTTTCCAATTGAATTGGCGAGTACAAATAGGTCAATGAATATTGTCGTCAGGATACTTGAAGCCCTACAACAATGTTGGATTCAAAGCTTGTACAACCTTGACCCAACCAAGAATACACAGGTTGTGATTCTGATGATGCTTGTTATAGAGAAAACATAGAGAGTTTTTTTATGTTGTTTTGAATGAAAACAAGGAAGCTATTTATAGAGAGTTTCACACCTCTTGAAGATGACTCTTCATCTCCCACAGGCATCTTTTCAGAGCGAACAGACATCTCTTCCAACAATGATGTCTTTTCAGGTCGATCACCGAAAACTCTGTGTAGCACCTACAAATTAAGGGTTTACTGAAAATATCCAACACATCTTACATGGTTTGTGTGATACAATCATTTGGTGTAGACTTGAAATGTTTCGTTATGATTGTTTCAATAATTTAAAAATTGCTTTGATGCTAGTAGTGTGTGAAAACGGCTATTGTCATCCTCTAAGAAAGTTTCAATGATTGAAATAGAGTTTAGAACTATTGGATTATGAACATAGTTTTCATTCTTGCATGTATGTGATCCATGACGGGAACTATAGTAACAGTATGCATACCCGTATGCATACTTGTAGTTGTGAAATTTCGTGTACCAAGTACACATACCGGTAAGGATACTTGCGTAAGATATAGGTTCGGGAATTTCTGCTGGGTTTTGGAAGTGTACGAAGGTATGCATACCCGTCTGCATACTGGCGAACCCAAACTCAGACCGGCTACTTAAGTATGCGTACCCATTTGCATACTTGAGTGACTAAAGTTCTAAAATCAGTTTGTTCATGAACTAATACATTTATATGTTAAAGAATGCATTCTTTGAAAACCATGGATATAATGTTCATGAATTTATTCGAGTGAATCAAACCGATTTTGCTTCAATTGTGTTCTTGTATACTTCTATGAGAATATAGCAATTGAACAACTCTTTAACTAGTTTCATTTGAGTCATTTGAACTAGTTATGGTTAAGATGAATAAGGTTGATTTGAGAGTGTTCATATAGATAACCTCGATTAACTACTGTTGAGCCAACATGGTGTACACGTTTAGGTACGGTTACATAAACCTAAATGAGGGTACATTTCATTTGTGTATAATAAGTTAAGTTCGATCTAACAATTGAAAGATATTAGCTTCTAATAAGGTTTTCATCTAACGGTGAATACTGAATGCTTTGTTACCAAGGTAACTTAGATTGCAAACCCTGATTTGAAAACTATATAAAGGAGAACTCTAGAAACTGGGAAACCTAATCCCCGCACCTCCTGTGTGATACTAGTTGTATAAGATAGAGTCGATTCTCCTTTAACCTTAGGTTTTCACGAAACCATGTAGGTTAATAACTTGAAGACTTCATTGGGATTTGAAGCCAGACCCAACTATTTTCTCTGTAGTTGCGTGTTCTGATCTTACTTTTACTATCGTGATTGAGTATTACCTTTTCTAAGATTTGCTTGAGATTTATCTCCGATAAGTAAGATTAAAAGTAGTCACAAACATCTTCGTCTCATCGTTTATGATTCTGTTAGAGTATAACTCAGTTGAACCCACCAAGCGTTGGTACGTCAAGTTTGGTTGTCATATTTTAGTGAACCAAACTCATTTAAAGAATCGCTTGATTATGTACTAGAGTCAACTTCGTATAGTTTAGCTTGAAAGTATTAGGATATGAGACATTATAAGTATTATGAAGACTTGAAGAAGTGAAGAAGTAAGGAGCTACAACGACGGCATCATCCTTCCACTTGAGGTTAATAATATTTGGCTTGAACTGTTTCATTCCATAACGTATCTTTCAAGTCGTGCATATTGTAAACACAACTGCGAAGCATGAATGATTATACTCTAGTTAGACGTAGTATTAAGGAATACAATACGAAGTATAACGCTTATCTTTTGAACTTCGTATATAAGACATCGACATAATCGTTTGAATGCTATTGTGATTATGTTTGAGTAGGAGGTGAAGATTTCATTCTAGGAAACAATGTTTTACATTCGTTTAAAGGAAGTAAATTCATGAACTTTTTTTGCGAATCGAAAGGGAAATCGCTAGGCTTATTGGTATTGTTATTCATTGCACATCTTTTGAACTACCAATATGTGTGATTAGTATAACCGCTCATGACTTGCTTATGTTCTTGGTAAAACTATTCACAAGGCCTGACTTTTGTATTGGTATGACTTTTATCAGTGAAACTGATCTTAAGTAATCACCTGAGATGGTATGATCGATCAAGTGTTATTGGTATGACCAACTCTAGGAAAAGGGGAACCGATCTTAGTAAGAGGTGAAACCGATCACAAGAGGGGAATCAATCCTTGTAAGAGGTGCAACACGTTTTTAGATGATGGGGGAACCGATCCTATGAACATGTGCAACAAGTTTTTAGTGATGGGGGAACCGATTCTATGGACATGTGCAACAAATACAAGTTAGATACCATATATATGTGGGAACCGATCCTAGTACCTAGTCAACCGAATTTTTGGAAAGCTAGTGTGACTAAATCCAGTACTCACATGGAGGTAGAACCGAAACTTGTTTTGGTAGAACCGTGAAACCCATGGTTGGTGATTGAGTGTTCTTAATCAATCACATAGTTCTTGGAAGTCAGATGAACCAATTCTAAACTTGTTTGGAAGTGTGTAAAATCGATTCCAAGATTGTAAGTATGAAAAAGTACTTTCAAAGTAAAGATGTCGACATACTTTGAACATGTGCAGTAACGCTTATATTTTATTGTTCAAAGATATTCCTTAATAGCTAAAGGAAAATCCCGGGTCGAAAAATAAGTTGAGAATCTTTTAATTTAAGGTTTTTAATTTTATTTTTGAAAAATGAAAATTAGTAATGTGCAATTACTAATTAGATATTTTCTAAGAGATTTTCGGTCAATGTTTGGACAAAGCATTTCCAGAAATTATGGAAACCGAATCTGGAATATATTGTATATCTTGAGATTATTTTCGGTTTTTGAAATTCCTTGGTCTATAAATATTGAAGTTTGCATTTCGAGCAAACTAATCCTCAGAGCCAGCAAACCTACCTAGTTGTGTTGTTACTGGTGGAGCCGCCTATTCGGAGAGGAAAGTAACCTAATTAAGCGAAATCTCTTACGACCGCTCAGTTTAAGACTTCTTTGGGATTGAGAAGCTCTATTAGTACCGTTGGTGGGAAACTAGATAATTTCGGTTTATTATTAGTTTTTGATTGATTTGATTGACTAACAGTTGTTGAACTTTGATTGCACCCAGTTTGTTTATGCTTGAGAATCTTCTCTTCTGATATAAGATTCACTCAAACTAGATCGAATTTACGACGGGGATCTTTAGATTGCTTGCAGATCTAAAGACGTCTTGTGATAATCCATCGTTAACATACTCCATTTTGTGCATGGTTCATCATAAGAGATTCAAGTTGATTGTGTGCAGGTGTTTATTGAAGATCTAAGAAGATTTGAAGACAAAGAAGACTTTGAAGATTTCTGACTTGGGTTCATAATCTTTGGTGTGCACAATATTTGTTTCGGTTAAAGAGGATCCAACTATAATCTGTTTAACCTTGTGGTAGATTGGATTGATTAGTTGAGTAGATCGGCATCAATACGTTTCTTTGTGATTCAAAGTATTGATTGCAAAATCTAGACAATTACTTTGGTAGTTGTTAGTAGATAGATTTAAGGACCTGACAAAGGAGTTTATTGAGATAAAAGGAAGAACCTTTTGTCGAACTCACATCACTTGGTTGAAAAGAGTTGTTACCAAACAGATTTGTTGTTCCTTTACTGTTTGGAATACGAACCAAAGGAATTGTTCCAAGTATGTGACTTATTACAAGTTGGAGGCATGGGAATAAAGACGAAACTAGGTGTACTATAGGTTTAGTTGCTTGGTCTCAACTATACGAATATGGTTTGATTTTGTATAGCGACTTAAGCCTGAGAGTATTCAATTCCGGACATGGTCCCGGGGTTTTTCTGCATTTGCAGTTTCCTCGTTAATAAAATCTTGTTGTGTCTTTTACTTTTCTATTTCCGCAATTACAATTATTTTTATTATAATTAGAAGTAAAGTACACAAACGTTAATTCCTATTTACTTGATAGCAATTCTATTGTGTTTGGTTAAGTCTGAACCTCTTATCAAGTAAACATACTTCGTTGTTGTATTGTCTCGATCTTGAATCCATAGTCAATCACACAAGTTATCTTGTTATCATATTGTCTCGATCTCGTATCCATAGGCGATCACACGAAGTGTGAACCATTAGTTGTATTGTCTCGACTCAGTCCATAGACAATCACTTTCGGAGAAAGAACTTATAGGTGGAAAAGTTTTAAATTGAGGTATATTTGGGTACCCTCGTCTTTTCAGATTCCACGATATCTTGTTTCGCTACCATACGATTAAGATTATTGTGAGGTGATTGATAATACTAGGTTTTTCTTCGGGTATATAAGTTCGGTTTATCAATTGGTTTTTGTGCACCTTGATTTATAAAAAGATGGAACAAAACTCGTAGGTATTTTTGTGGGAGACAGATTTATCTATTTCAATAGACTTTTATGTATGAGACAGATTTGTTTATCAAGTCTTCGACTTTGGGTCGTAGAAACTCTTGGTTGTGGGTGAGATCAGCTAAGGGAATCAAGTGTGTATTATCCTGTTGGAATCAGAGACGTAAGGAGCGCAACTGTACCTTGAATCAGTGTAAGATTGATTAGGGTTCAACTACAGTCCAGTCCAAAGTTCATTGGTATGAGGCTAGTGTCTGTAGCGGCTTAATACAGTGTGGTGTTCAAAACTGGACTAGGTCCCGGGGTTTTTATGCATTTGCGGTTTTCCTGGTTAACAAAATTCTGGTGTCTTTGTTATTTCTTTTCCGCATTATATTTTGTTATATAATTGAAATATCACAGGTTGTGAGTTGAATCGATCAATTGGGAAATACAACCTTTGGTTGTTGATTGAAATTGATTGATCCTTGAATATTGTTCTTTGTTACCGTTCAAGTTATTTCTCTTATATTCAACCGGACTCGCAAATTCCTATTTGCTGATTACGGATTAAATTGAGAGATAGAGATATAAAACTCTTTGATATACTTTTCTCTAGATTGAGTCTGACCGTTTAGTTATTATCTTGAAAGTATATTGGAGTTTGTTTATTCAGATTGCCAAACGAAATATTGGGTGTGGTTGTTAGACCCCCGCTTCTTCAATTGGTATCAGAGCAGGCAAACACGTTAAGACCTCATAAGTCTGTGTTTGTAGCGATATGAATATGGATAGAAGTGTTATCTCTGATAAACACATCACCAGAAATAAAAGTTATGTTTCTATGAAATCTATTAAAGAGAAGGGTTATTTTGTTTTTGGTACTCAAATTTTGACCAACTTTGTTGTTTGGTCTAACATTTGTCCAGCTTGGTGTTTGGTACTTGGAAATGACGTTGACCCGCGTGGACTCGGTTTGACCAACTTCTAATTAATTAACAGAGAAGTGGACACGTCAAGGTCAAACCGAGTCCACGCGGGTCAACGTCATTTCCAAGTACCAAACACCAAGCTGGACAAATGTCAGACCAAACAGCAAAGTTGGTCAAAACTTGAGTACCAAAAACAAAATAACCCTAAAGAGAAAGATTTGTCAATCTCAAATATAGAAGAACCCTGTGTTCCAATGAAACAGACTTGCATTGAGAAGTGTTACCCGGATTACCTTACTAACGAGTCTGACTCTGAAGTTGAAAGGGAAGCAGCCAGAGAGAGTGCAGTGATTCTAAAACTTGTTAGAATTCAGGATGATGATGTCAACCGGTTGAAACACAAAGTCAATGCTATAGTTGGTATAGTAAATGATCATGACTCTCTTCTAAAAGTCCTTCGAGAGGAAAATGCCTCAGTCTGTTCTTCATGAACTCTTCTTGAGGAAAATCTCAAGGAGGATGCTTTGGAAACTGAACTTCCTTTGAGTAAACTCTCCATTCAAGGATGTTCCAAGGATTCTACTATACCAACTGCTTCTGATTTAACTGAAAAATTTCATTTCCAGAGGCAAAATCGAAATCCCTTCCTGTTGAAAATAATGTGCTTGTGTCTTCCTCTAATCAAGGAATATCCACATCACATGGAAGAAAGAGATATTCCAATGATGGTGTTAAGACTGTTCAGTCTAATCACTCAGGTGATCAGAAAGTGTGTCTCTTTTGTGATTCAAAAGGACAAGGTGAACAAAAGAGGAAATCTATGTTGAATGACAATTCTATTGTTCGTCTTCAACACACCTCAGATTCCATTCACAAAGGTGTAACTGACATTCGTATGTCTATACCAATTGCTTTGAGTACTCACCCTGTGTATCCCACCAGGAAAGTCAGTTCGATGTGTTCCTCAAATGTTCAATTGCAAAACAGTCTTCCTAAACCATTTCGTCCAAGAAGAACTCAAGGATCTTCTTCTATTAAAAAGGGAGAAAATGTTGGTCATGATGTGAAAAAAGGTACCATAAGAAGGAAGCAAAAATGGAGATGTGGATGACAACCTAAAAATGATAATTGAAGGTTATAAAGAAATCATTAACAGGTTGTCGATTCCTTCTTGTCAGCATTCTTCAGGTAAGAATACGTACTATGCACCGTATTTTGATGATAGTAAATTTTATGATAACTTTTCACATCATAACGGTTTTCCTCTAAAGATCACGAAAAGGAGGTTTAAACGAAAGCATCGTTCATTTGATGAGTTCAAGGCTCATACTTGTGCTAGTTACTCACAAGGTTGAAATCTCACTCACAAAAAATTCTTGGTTGAGTGAGATATAATCAGGTATACTTGTTGGCAAAGTGTTTTCTGATTCTCTTGCTATTTTCTTATTTTTCATAGCCGTATTATCATTCACAAACACTTTTTTCACAAGTATGTCTGTGCTTTTGTTTTGTCAAGCATGTATTTTTTTTTCTTTTCTTGTGTGTGTCAAAAATTGCTATTCTTATGCTCTAAATTTTTTTCTCCTGTGAGAATATAAAATGTATTGAGCTAAGGCTTGTGAATTGTTTCACTCAGCAAAACACTGCTTTGAAAATTGTATCCTTGAACTGCATCCGTCATTACTATGGTGTGTTTCTCATGGGACAAAGTCTCGGTCATACGGGCACTCGTGTTACAAGTCACAGACCATCTTTGAAAACCCTAAAAATTAGTTCCTTATGAATCTATTTAAATACCAAAACCTTTTTGCTTGAGTATGCTTACTCCAGGTTATCTTGTCAAAAAATGGCAGCTCCTTCGGGAACCTGTAACTTCGCAAAAGGTTTTCTTGATAAGGGTTGTGGTTTCAAAGAATAGGAGAAAATAAATTTTGTGTAAGTTAATGACACCTCTCCTCGATCTCTTAATAATTATTCAGAATGTGAGGATGATGAAGAGATTTCTGCTGAAGTTGTTCAAGGTTTTATAGGTCAGTTTAATGATGCAAAACTGCTTCTTGTTGATACCTTAAGAAAACTTGATATGTTAGGAACTGAGTTGAAAAAGGTTAACTCTGACCTTGCTCTCATGAAAACACATGTTAAGGATCGTCTCAAGAAGAATATTTTGTCCATAGATGCAGTCGATACAGTCTGTCACAAGCTTGAAGCTCTTGAAACCCATGAAGCTTCCCTACATGAACGCTGATTTGAATTTATGGTCGGTTTTCTCTCTATAGTTGTCTTTTTTGTTCTTTTTGATTAATATCAAGAAAACTTCTTATGAAAATTTATTCTTGTGTTTTTAAGAAGGATAACTAGGGTTTGGAATAGTCATTATTGTGAATACACATATCTATTGCCAACGTTTTCATCTTGCTATGTTTTAGATTTATTTGTTTAAATTATAAAGTTTATTTGGAAGATGATTTTTGCAGTATTAATCTTTATGGTTTTATATATTACAAAGTGTTATGGGATATGTTGTTTACGTCCGTGAACCTTGACTATCCAATATTTGTTCAAAAGTTGAAAGTATGATAAAAGATAGAATGAACTTTTGACTACAAAAGTTAAGACCTTTATGTCATTATGCAAATATTGATGGAAGAAAGGATGAACTTTTGTTTTCAAAGATTAAGTCTATTATATGTCATTGTGCAAATAGTGATGAAAAGTTCAATGAATCTTTGGTTATTCCGTAGTATTGGTCTTTCCCTGATCCACATCTTGGTGTATGTATTGTGTTGCTCCGTAAGTTTTCTTACGTTGAGCATGAAAAATTGAATTGATCATTTTCCTTGTGGTTAATTCAATTGAGATTTTTGGATACAAGTTCATGTTTCATGTGATTTGTTAATGTCCAAAGAAATCCTTATTTTATTGTAAAAGTAAGGTCGCTCTTGTTGTTCTTTAGGGAATGACATTTTATGGGGGAGAGTTCTTAATTGAACTTGTGCTTTATTGCCAAATCTTTGTGGGAGTGCGGATGTGGAATATTGTAGTGGTTATCTTGTATCTTTATAAACTCCTTGATGAATGCATTTAGTTTCGGCTATGTGATTGCATCTAAACAAGTTGATATGTTGTTCTCTTTTGGTCATGAAGTATCTCTACGAAAATTTCATGAGGATCCCACTAGTTTTCTTACCTTTGCTAATTTATATTGACAAAAAGGGGGAGAATTAATGTGTAGTTCACACTACAAATACATATGGTTTACGGATCATTATGTAAGGGGGAGTGGTTTTCATGCGAGACGAAGTATTGACTAAGGAGGAGTGATACATATTACCATAGTATTGTTGTCAAAGTTGTGATACAATTGAACTTTGATGTTGTGTAATAATACTATGACATTGTATAACAATGATTAAGAGCAACTGTTTTCTCATTGTTATTGCTATGGATCTTGAACAACGGTGATGGCGGAATTGAATGCATTTGCAATCATTGGAGTACTTGTAAGTGAAGAAGATTTCGAGTAATCTTGAAGAACCAAGGAGATCAAGCATTGGATGAGAAGCTACAAAGTTTATTTATTTTGTAATCCATATGTATTGATAGTTTTGTCACTAAAATTGACAAAGGGGGAGATTGTTAGAGCACTGCTCGGTCGAACTCGCAAGCGTTGCTATCTCAAGCTTGTTTGTCAATGTTAGTGATCAAAACTATAATTCTTGATTTCTAGTCTACTTATAGTGATGTCTCGGACTAGGATAGATTGTGTAGTTGAGAATTAGACTTCACGACGATCATCAATTGAAGACGAAGAACTACTAAGGCGAGCTTGTGGAACTTCATCAATAAAAGGTATGTGGATACTAAAACTCACCTATCACTTGGAAAGTATATTTCTACTCTATATCCTATATTGAGACACAAGTCGTATTACTATGGTTTTCGTTTATACACATTTGAGATTTCGAGCTGAGATTAACTCGCTTACATATTTCTCGGGATATGTGTTGGTAAGCTTTTGCTTCAACCAAGTTCATCTTACATTCTTAACGGAAGTCAAAAGATGATCATGTGAAAAATTTCCAAGTAACATCTTACATGGTTTGTGTGATACAATCATTTGGTGTAGACTTGGAATGTTTCGTAATGATTATTTCAATAACTTGAAAATTGCTTTGATGCTAATAGTGTATGAAAACGGCTATTGTCATCCTATAAGAAAGTTTCAATGATTGAAATAAAGTTTAGAACTATTGGATTATGAACATAGTTTGCATTTTTGCATGTATGTTATCCATGACCGGAACTATAGTATGCATACCCGTATGCGTACTTGTAGTTGTGAAATTTCGTGTACCAAGTACACATACCGGTACGCATACTGGCGAACCCAAACTCAGACCGGCTACTTAAGTATGCGTACCCGTTTGCATACTTGAGTGGATAAAGTTCTAAAATCGGTTTGTTTATGAACTAATACATTTATATATTAAGGAATGCATTCTTTGCAAACCATGGCTATAATGTTCATGAATTGATTCGAGTGAATCAAACCGATTTTGCTTCAATTTTGTTCTTGTATACTTCTATGAGAATATATCAATTGGACAACTCTTTAACTAGTTTCATTTGAGTCATTTGAACTAGTTATGGTTCAGATGAATAAGGTTGATATGAGAGTGGTTATATAGCTAACCTCGGTTAACTACTATTGAGCCAACATGGTGTACATGTTTAGGTACAGTTACATAAACCTAAATGAGGGTACATTTCATTCGTGTATAACAAGCTAAGTTTGATATAACAGTTGAAAGATTTTAGCTTGAATATAATTAGTTTTTCATCTAACGGTGAATATTGAATGCTTTATGACCAAGGTAAATTAGATTGCAAACCCTGATTTGAAAACTATATAAAGGAAAACTCTAGCAACTGAGAAACCTAATCCCCACACCTCCTGTGTGATACTAGTTGTATAAGCTAGAGTCAATTCTCCTTTAACCTTAGGTTTTTCACGAAAACCTGTAGGTTAACGACTTGAAGACTTCATAGGGATTGTGAAGCCAAACCCAACTATTTTATCTGTAGTTGCTTGTTCTGATCTTACTTTTACTATCGTGATTGAGTATTATCTTTGCTAAGATTTTCTTGAGATTTATCTCCGATAGGTAAGATTAAAAGTAGTCACAAACATCTTCGTCTCATCATTTGTGATTTCACAATATCTTGTTTTGCTACCATGGGATTAAGATTATTGTGAGCTGATTGATAATACTAGGCTGTTCTTAGGGAATATAAGTCCGGTTTATCAATTGGTTCCCGTAAACCTTGATTTATCAAAAGAAGAAACAAAACTCGCAGGTATTTCTGTGGGAGATAGATTTATCTATTTCAATAGACTTTTTGTGTGAGACAGATTTGTTTATCAAGTCTTCGACTTTGATTCGTAAAAACTCTTGGTTGTGGGTGAGATCAACTAAGGGAATCAAGTGCGTAGTATCCTGTTGGGATCAGAGACGTAAGGAGCGCAACTGTACCTTGAATCAGTGTGAGATTGTTTAGGGTTCAACGATAGTCCAGTGCGAAGTTCATTGGTAGTAAGTTAGTGTCTGTAGCGGCTTAATACAGTATGGTGTGCAAAACTGGACTAGGTCCCGGGTTTTTCTGCATTTGCGGTTTTCCTCATTAACAAAATTCTGGTGTTTGTGTTATTTATTTTCCGCATTATATTTTGTTATACAATTGAAATATCACAGGTTGTGCGTTGAATCGATCAATTGGGAAATCCAACCTTTGGTTGTTGATTGAAATTGATTGATCCTTGAACATTGATATTTGGTACTGTTCAAGTTATTTCTCTTATATTCAATCGGGCTCGCATTTTCTGATTGCAGATTGAATTGAGAGATAGATATATAAAACTTTTTGATATACTTTTCTCTAGATTGAGTCTGACTGTCTAGTTGATTCTATTGAAAGTATATTGGAGTTTGTCTATTCAGATTGTTGAACGAAATATTGGGTGTGGTTGTTAGACCCCCGCTTTTTCAGCCTCATATATGGCTTCATTGTTAGTTGCGATGAAAGACAGGATATAAGAGTGCTCTATGAAACTATTTTCTAGGGTGATAGTGAGCACTCTGGCACCTCCGCCTCTTTAATTTGAAGCTCCATCTACATATACTTTCTAAACCCCCAGTATGTTCAGTGATGAATCATCATATGTAGGTGACACTTCTGGTTCAGTCTCATACGAAATTTCTAGTTGCTCTTCACAGATTTGAGATCCAATTGAGAAGTCAACTAGAAATTCAGCTACTGCTTGTCCTTCGATTTCCTTTTTTGGCGTATAATACAGTCTGAACTGATTGAGATGAATTCCCCACTTAAAAAGTCTTCTTGTTTTGTTCACTTTCTACAACATATCTCAACTGGGTACTTCGTGACAACATTTATCTTCCAGCTCGATAAGTATAAATTCATCGTAACATAATAGAAGTATATTGCAAAGATAACCTTCTCGATATGTGAGTACCTGGTTTTTGGGGGTTGTAAAAGTCTTGCTAATGAAATTGGTCGGCCTATCTTGGGATTGTTACTTATATGCAGATATAACTCTTCACTTGGTACTTGGGAAGAAAGAATTGACACGGATGATAGATAAGCTTTAGTCTGCCCGAATGCCGCCTGATGGTGGGCCCGGGAAAGCGTATAAAATTGAAGCGAAATGAAACGGGCCTACAGTAATACCGCAAGTGCACGGTCGTCAGATGTAGCTCGTGCAAGTACGGGTTGATCCACAGAGACTGGGGGTGTTTGGAGTTTCTAACTATTTGGGCTCTAAATTGCTATTGGGCTTCTAATTGTGCTTTGGGCTTAGTGGGTTTGTTTGTAACAATGAAATGGTTTTGGGCTCAGTGGGCTTTGTAGTGCACTAGGCTTGGCCTTTGAAGTGCACTGGGCTTTGAGTGTCAATGGGCTTTGAGTACCCTTGACAGTGAACTGGGACTTTGGTGGACTGAATTGGACTGGGCTTGTGATGTGATTTGAGCCTTGGGTTGAGCTGGGCTTTCAAAGTGAACTTTCACAGTAAAAGTGAACTGGGCCTTAGTTTGAGCTAGGCTTCTGAGCTATGAACTAGGCTTTAGCCAAGCAAGAGAACAAATGGGCTTTTAAGTGACAGATCTTGAAACTGAAGTAACAAAAGTGTGTGAGAATGTGACAGTGAACACATCAAAAGCAAAACAATGAACAAGAGCAAACAGAACAAAAGTATTATGAGAAAGTGACAGAACAATGAAACTAAACAGAGAACAAAAGCAAAACAAAATGGAACAAAGTGAAAGTGAGAAGGTGACAGTGACAGTGGAGAGTGATAGTGAAGAAAAGCAAAGGAAATGGTGAAAATGGCAGTGAAGATGGCAATGGAAATGAAGCAAAGAGAAAGAACCAAGGCCTAAGCCAAGGGCAATGGCAGGCAGTGCACTGATTTCAGTGCACAGCAAGATGTGAAGTGCAAAAGCTAAATAAAACAGCAAGGAAAACTCAACTGAGCAATAAGAATAACAGAATTAGAGTTGCAAGTGACTGTAAAAACAGATTGTGGGCTAAGCTAAGGCTTTGAATCCACCCTTGTGTCCTAGCCAAGCAATGTGATCCTAGGTTGAATTGAACATCCTATGCATACATCTAGAATGGGAGGAAAATCAGCTTGCTCACTGATATGCCCCTAGTATTGACTGTCTTTTGACAGCACAGTCAATCACAGGCATACCAGAGCACTAATTTCTTCCCATTGCACAAGCAAAACAGGCACTAAGGCTTCTAACCTAACATTCCACTACCTAACAGTCCACTAAAGCTTCATCTGAGCCTCAGCTAGTGAGACTTAGCTCATGACTAACATGCTAACACTAACATACATCATACAAGATAATTGAAACATGAATTCAAAAATTGAACATAAACAGAACATGAACATTACACAGTGAAAACCAAGAATAGAACATATACAGAACAGCAAAGTTCTGGACACTGGCTAGTCCAGCATAAGCCTTTACATCACACCCACAGTCATATTTATACCCAATTACAAGTTAGGGTTCTTCCCAAAAAATCCCTAAAATCAAACAGAAATTAGGTAAATTATTTCTACCTAATTTGACAGTACAAATCAGACCCATATCTTCTATAATGCTCCTCCATGCTTCTCCCTGACAGTAATTAGAGTTTACTCGAAAATCCCCAAATTAACTGAAATTAGGGTTTGGGTTTTTTTTCTTACCTTGATGTGACAAATCTCCTCAATTAGCATCGACCCATGTCTTCTCTGCTTCTCCTGGTGCCTTTCCCATACCTTGATTTCTTCTCTAGGTCACCTACTTCATCAACCTCTCACGTTAAGGGTTTCAGGGAAGAAACGTGAGAGATTGAGGGAATAGGGGGCTAGATAGTTAGGGAGTGATGATGGGTTGGTAGTTTAGGGATGATGTGAGACAGGTAGAGGTGGTGGCGTGGCAGTGGAGTGGGTAGTGGTGATGATGGAGAAGGTGGTTCCGTTGCAGAGAGGGGGGGGAAGAGAAGAAGTCGATGGAGAAGAAGGAGGGGGCGTTTGGTTAGGGTATAGGTATAGGATACTAGTGTGTTGAGCAGGTGTAGAGGATTTTGATGTTTCGCGAAGCTGGACCGTAGGATTATAGGATGATGGAATGATCCAACGGAGCGATGGAAATGGATGAGGGGAGACCGTTGGATGACGAGATACATTAAAACTGACGGCGAAGATCGAGGTTAGGTGTTGTAGTGTTAAGCGGAAGTATCGAGATTTGATGAGCAGGCAAAGAAGCGACCGTAGGATCTAAATGTGATCTAATCTGAAGGCTTGGAATTTAGGTACTATGGTGTTTTGCAGGGACTTCAGATTTTGATGAACGATGAAGAAGCGACCATTGGATGATGAGATGGATCCGATCTCACGGCTGAGAATGGAGGCGGGTATGGATATAGAAAATGGGTTTGGGTAAGGGTTTTGGGCCTTGGGTATGCCAAGCCCATATCTTCTTTAAGAACAATTCTTCCTTCTTGAGCCCATTCCTAGCTTTTTGGACGTGCGCTCCATTCTTTGCGGCTTCCTTGCGTAATTCTTCCTGGCTTTTCACCACTTTTCTGCTCCGCAAGTCATCCGACTTTATTTATTACCTAAAAATGCAAAATTAATTAAGAAAAATATTTATTCTTGAAAACAATGAAAATACATAATATGGGATAAAATGTAGAATTAATGCACAAAAGATGAGTTAAATGCCAAGAAAAATATATAGAAATATACGCTTTTTAGCACTCATCAAATACCCCCAAACCTGAATTTTACTTGTCCTCAAGTAAAACAAAACTAAGGAAATCCTACCTGTACCACTGTCGCTGGTCTCTCGAATGCATTTAGCATATGCACTAAGCCTTTTAAACCACTAAGTGTCCCTAGTGGACGAGTTGAAGTCTCGTAAAGGTTTGCTTAGAACGTACCTACAAAGTTCTAGGTCAAAATATGAGCTCAGAATCCATGAAACGTGACATGTGCAAGTCAGTTTAAGCTCATAGCAAAATGGAGATGTCAATCTAGCTATCAAAGGCACAATCCTAGCACTGATAACAAATAAAGACATGTGATAAGAGTGTAAAGTGTATCTACACATGTGTAAAGAAATATCGGATGTTATGACTACTAATCACCAAGAGATAGTTTCTCAGGCTAAGAACCAAGGTCGAAATCTAGCTAGCTGTCCGGACTTTACGAGAATTGTGAATGAGTTGGAGGTATTTCACAATTACTCGCGTTGTACATCAATGGCATACACCCTTCCTTGCTTATTACAATGAAACAACAAAATGACTATTTACATGACTCTTATTTACATTGACTACTCTCTTTTATTTTTGGAACAAGAGAGAATGGAATTGATAAATACTTGATTTTTTTGTATTTTTCTGATTTTTTTTTTTTTTTTTTGATAAAGAAACACTTTTGATACATATACAAAAGGAAACAAAAGATTACATGACACTTTGCAAGAGGTAGCACTTTTTGATGCACCCAGTTAAATTCGATGGTTGTCTTTCTTAATGTAACCTCCACCTTCTATCCCAACCAACCAAAGAACAAGCTAGTCAAGTTTCGTTCAGTATTCTAAAGTGATTGGCAATCGTAACTTCCTATCAAACACATTGAAGATCGAGGCCATACATGTATTGGTAGATCGTGCGCGTGCAAATTTCTTATCACTATGTGAATTGTGCTAGAATCAGGGTGCCTAAATATCTAGACTAAGACTCCTAATAATTACATATTTGCACAAGAGTCAACATTTCAAGGTAAATGAGCTCCATTTTTATGATTTTTTTTTTTTAATTTTTTATTTTGATTTTTTCATTTTTTTTCAAAAAGAAGGAGTTCTTGTTTTCAATTATGGCATATTATCAAAGTATCTACTTTTCACCCCCAAACCTAAACTAAACATTGTCCTCAATGTTTCAAAATATGAACAAAATTATAATACAACATATGAAGAGGATCATGTTGAGTAGAGAAAAAGGAAAGAGAATACCCGATTTCGGCGAAAGCAATATTAGAACTCCGTTATTCAAGGCAAGAATCCAACATATGTCAGCCGAGATCATATTGGATTAGCAAAATATATACAAAAGGAACAAAAAGGTTTTTAAGAAATTTTATCTACTGGATTATATACAAAAATTCACCATACACCAAAAGTCTAAAGAGTTGAGGATCAACCCAAAAGACGAAGTGTTGAAACGTCGATAGTTTCAAACAACTAAAATTGGACTGAAAAGAGAGTGAAAAACCGGATGGATCACCCCCAAACCTATATTTTTCAACAGGTTTACTTTTAAGCACAAAATCTTTCAATTTTAGGGGTGCAGGATTCATAAGGTCTAACTCAAAATGGACTGTGTTTGGGATGGTCAGAGAAATTAATTCCAACTGTGTTTCTTTAAAGATGTTATATTTAGATGCAAAATGGTCCAAAAGGACTTGGGAGGCACACAGTTCCAATCCTAGATTAGGGACTCTCAGAATAGTTGGTTTAAAAATTTTGTGACAAACCAAATCTAGCTTGGGTGGAAAAATCTCAATCTGTGATTTAGGCGAGAAAGTAGGTGCATCTAAGTTATTTTCATTTGTACGATCAATAGTACTAGCACATACTTTCCCTAAATCAGAAACAGGTAAATCATGCACACATTCATGGAACAAAACATCAAGACCTAAATCGGGATCATGATTGTCCAAAGTACTCACATCAACATCAGAAGGGACAGCATCTTGTGACTTAGGCATGGAATCAGACACAACTAATTCATTTTCAATTATAGGAACATTAGTGTCTACAGAAGATTCAATTTTTCCTATATCATGCTCATCTTCAATGAACAATTGTACAAGCCCCAAATCAATCTCAAAATCATATGAGTTGCAATGATTATTAGAATTAGAAGAAAAACATTCATGAAGGTCGAGGGCGAGAAGCCATATGTTATTGAACCAAAAGGTTCCATAATGTTTTCATGTTCTTCTAACATAGCATCATCATCATAATCATCATCATGGTAACATGCATATTGGTCCCTATTAGCAATTGTGGTATCCTTAGTCGACTCATGTTCCTCTAGGTTAGGATCATATTCAACATCATTTACATGAATGGGACTAGACACTTCATTAGGAACAACACACATTTCATCATGAATTTTTTCATTTTGTTTAATAAGCAACATCCGATCTAAACATGCCTGCATTCGCAATTCCAATCTAGCATTATTTTGATCAATGAGTCTGAGATTTTCCATGATAGATTCGTACTTCATAGGGGAACAAAATTCTTCATGTTCGAATTGTGGTGATGGGTACATGTGTGCATGGTCATTTGGGTTATAAAAGATTGATCGCAACCCTCAAAGGATTGATTATGGTCCCAATGACTACCAGCCTCACAATTTGTGGGCATTTCATAATTTGGATTTTCATGGGACTCTCTAAATTGTCTAAATCATGCAACATATAACAGTTCTCAACAGGATGGTCTAAACCACCACATAAGGTACATGCATAGATTTCAGGTTGTGTTGGTTGATACATGTGTGAATAGTTATCAGGGTATTGAGGCTCCAGACTATGAAAATGTCCATAACAATCCCTATAACTATTGACATCATGGTCTATGGAGGGCTCATAATGTGGCACATGCCCATAAGCAAGTTCTCTAAGAGTTTTATTTCCATCCCCAAGAGTAGACCAAAATCCAGACATGTTATGTTTATCAAGCAATTACACAATTAAAAAGAGAATAAGGCCCACAATTTTCAGTAATGGGTTTCAAAATTTTGGTTTTAGACTTTAAGGATAAAGCCTATTTTGGGAATTTGGTTTAAATGGGAGCAATTTTTGGTTTTTTTTTTTTTTTTTTTTTTAAAGAAAATAAAATTTGGTTTTTGAATGGGAGCAAGCCCACTGTTGGTTTTGTGTTTGCTTTGGCTCAACTGGTTTGAAAACGCTTGGTGAAACTGAGTCCAAAATCTCGGCCTAGAATTTGGGTACTCGGCCCACTAACGAGTTAACCTAGCGTGATCGGTTACAAGCTCAGCTGGGTTTAAAAACCCAGAATACAAAATACCAGTCCAAATTAAACAAGCTCACAAAAATTAAATACAAGCCCACAAATTAAACAAACAAGCCCACAAAAATTAATTACAAACCCAACAGAAAATAAAAAGCCAAAAATTGGCTTTAATATTACAAGCCCACAATTAAAAATTGGAAGCCCACAATTCGGGTTCTCTTAAATGGGTTACCTTTTAAGCACAGCCCAGCTGCTCTGATATTGTTGCAAAAACCCAGTTGGGCTTTGGTTCTATTCCTTGGTGGCGTCCCAGCAGAGGAAAAACTGGTCCAGAACAGCAGGTCCAACAGCAAATGAAGTGAAACAGATGCAGATGCAAGTGCGATGAAGTGAAATGCAAAAATAGCTAATAAAACTACTAGAGAAACAAACCCGAGTCCCCGGCAGCGGCGCCAAAAACTTGGTTGGCCCGGGAAAGCGTATAAAATTGAAGCGAAATGAAACGGGCCTACAGTAATACCGCAAGTGCACGGTCGTCAGATGTAGCTCGTGCAAGTACGGGTCGATCCACAGAGACTGGGGGTGTTTGGAGTTTCTAACTATTTGGGCTCTAAATTGCTATTGGGCTTCTAATTGTGCTTTGGGCTTAGTGGGTTTGTTTGTAACAATGAAATGGTTTTGGGCTCAGTGGGCTTTGTAGTGCACTAGGCTTGGCCTTTGAAGTGCACTGGGCTTTGAGTGTCAATGGGCTTTGAGTACCCTTGACAGTGAACTGGGACTTTGGTGGACTGAATTGGACTGGGCTTGTGATGTGATTTGAGCCTTGGGTTGAGCTGGGCTTTCACAGTGAACTTTCACAGTAAAAGTGAACTGGGCCTTAGTTTGAGCTAGGCTTCTGAGCTATGAACTAGGCTTTAGCCAAGCAAGAGAACAAATGGGCTTTTAAGTGACAGATCTTGAAACTGAAGTAACAAAAGTGTGTGAGAATGTGACAGTGAACACATCAAAAGCAAAACAATGAACAAGAGCAAACAGAACAAAAGTATTATGAGAAGGTGACAGAACAATGAAACTAAACAGAGAACAAAAGCAAAACAAAATGGAACAAAGTGAAAGTGAGAAGGTGACAGTGACAGTGGAGAGTGATAGTGAAGAAAAGCAAAGGAAATGGTGAAAATGGCAGTGAAGATGGCAATGGAAATGAAGCAAAGAGAAAGAACCAAGGCCTAAGCCAAGGGCAATGGCAGGCAGTGCACTGATTTCAGTGCACAGCAAGATGTGAAGTGCAAAAGCTAAATAAAACAGCAAGGAAAACTCAACTGAGCAATAAGAATAACAGAATTAGAGTTGCAAGTGACTGTAAAAACAGATTGTGGGCTAAGCTAAGGCTTTGAATCCACCCTTGTGTCCTAGCCAAGCAATGTGATCCTAGGTTGAATTGAACATCCTATGCATACATCTAGAATGGGAGGAAAATCAGCTTGCTCACTGATATGCCCCTAGTATTGACTGTCTTTTGACAGCACAGTCAATCACAGGCATACCAGAGCACTAATTTCTTCCCATTGCACAAGCAAAACAGGCACTAAGGCTTCTAACCTAACATTCCACTACCTAACAGTCCACTAAAGCTTCATCTGAGCCTCAGCTAGTGAGACTTAGCTCATGACTAACATGCTAACACTAACATACATCATACAAGATAATTGAAACATGAATTCAAAAATTGAACATAAACAGAACATGAACATTACACAGTGAAAACCAAGAATAGAACATATACAGAACAGCAAAGTTCTGGACACTGGCTAGTCCAGCATAAGCCTTTACATCACACCCACAGTCATATTTATACCCAATTACAAGTTAGGGTTCTTCCCAAAAAATCCCTAAAATCAAACAGAAATTAGGTAAATTATTTCTACCTAATTTGACAGTACAAATCAGACCCATATCTTCTATAATGCTCCTCCATGCTTCTCCCTGACAGTAATTAGAGTTTACTCGAAAATCCCCAAATTAACTGAAATTAGGGTTTGGGTTTTTTTTCTTACCTTGATGTGACAAATCTCCTCAATTAGCATCGACCCATGTCTTCTCTGCTTCTCCTGGTGCCTTTCCCATACCTTGATTTCTTCTCTAGGTCACCTACTTCATCAACCTCTCACGCTAAGGGTTTCAGGGAAGAAACGTGAGAGATTGAGGGAATAGGGGGCTAGATAGTTAGGGAGTGATGATGGGTTGGTAGTTTAGGGATGATGTGAGACAGGTAGAGGTGGTGGCGTGGCAGTGGAGTGGGTAGTGGTGATGATGGAGAAGGTGGTTCTGTTGCAGAGAGGGGGGGAAGAGAAGAAGTCGATGGAGAAGAAGGAGGGGGTGTTTGGTTAGGGTATAGGTATAGGATACTAGTGTGTTGAGCAGGTGTAGAGGATTTTGATGTTTCGCGAAGCTGGACCGTAGGATTATAGGATGATGGAATGATCCAACGGAGCGATGGAAATGGATGAGGGGAGACCGTTGGATGACGAGATACATTAAAACTGACGGCGAAGATCGAGGTTAGGTGTTGTAGTGTTAAGCGGAAGTATCGAGATTTGATGAGCAGGCAAAGAAGCGACCGTAGGATCTAAATGTGATCTAATCTGAAGGCTTGGAATTTAGGTACTATGGTGTTTTGCAGGGACTTCAGATTTTGATGAACGATGAAGAAGCGACCATTGGATGATGAGATGGATCCGATCTCACGGCTGAGAATGGAGGCGGGTATGGATATAGAAAATGGGTTTGGGTAAGGGTTTTGGGCCTTGGGTATGCCAAGCCCATATCTTCTTTAAGAACAATTCTTCCTTCTTGAGCCCATTCCTAGCTTTTTGGACGTGCGCTCCATTCTTTGCGGCTTCCTTGCGTAATTCTTCCTGGTTTTTCACCACTTTTCTGCTCCGCAAGTCATCCGACTTTATTTATTACCTAAAAATGCAAAATTAATTAAGAAAAATATTTATTCTTGAAAACAATGAAAATACAGAATATGGGATAAAATGTAGAATTAATGCACAAAAGATGAGTTAAATGCCAAGAAAAATATATAGAAATATGCGCTTTTTAGCACTCATCACCTGACACTCATAGTCCCACTCAATCCATTGAACATCCAGACCCGTTAAATTAAGGGCATTTATATAGCTTTCAGAAACTATATTGAAAGTTTAGAAAATCTTTGGGTGTTATCCATGACACTTTTATAAATAGGTGGATAGTTTAGCAAATCTTAGGGTATTTTCTTGGGGTATATATATATATATATATTTGAAATCCATAACTAGGATTTACTGGTTAATCCAGTTGGGAAGACCCATTTAATGAATAATCCATCCGTTAAAACTGTTTTAATCGGGACCAGATTTTTTACTCGCTCATTCAACACACGTGCGGGTGTTATTAAATACTTTTCAAAAATTCCAGAAATACCCCTTTCTCTAATGATATGCCTTAAACACCTTCTACATCAGATCCATTTTTTATGTTTTCATTCCTTTTATAACAGTGGAGAACTTTAGGAATGGGGATTGATGAATAAAAACCATAGAAACCACTTCAATCAACTGCGTCTTTCCAAAATCTCAGATCCGTATTATATTTTCTGATGATGTTTTTAGGGTTTTCGTTTGCAGATCGTTCTATTGCTATGTAATTATCTTCGTCTCCATCTAATCCAGGTACGTTCTACGATAAGTAAGTGATGGTAAAGAAGAGAAGCAAGCGAATAATAAGAGCAAGAAGATTCACATCCACGAAGAAGAAGAAAAAAGAGATATAAATTCATTAATTTTGTGTTTTGATTTATACTCTTCAATCTTCTTTTTCGTCTAGATCTAATGCTCAATATTGGAGGACGAACGTTGTCTCTTCAAATGACATGGTTTAATCGATATGATGTTATTTTTATTTGGTTTACTTTACTTTTTATTAAAATCATGATTATTTTTTGTAGATTTCGTATAATAATACAGTACATATCAATATATACCATGGGATTATACACTTTTTCTTCAATCTAATGCTCAATATTGGAGGACGAACGTTGTCTCTTCAAATGACATGATTTAATCGATATGATGTTATTTTTATTTGGTTTACTTTACTTTTTATTAAAATCATGATTGTTTTTTGTAGATTTCGTATAATAATACAGTACATATCAATATATACCGTGGGATTATACACTTTTTCTTCAATATATATTGTTAGATCGATATCCACATCGAAATCTTATATTTTATTCCTTTAATACTTGTTTTCCTTTATGTATGTACTATTATGTACTCTGGGATCATACACATTTATCTTTGGTACTTATTTACCTTAAGTGTATATTAATATATATTGCCGGATCGATTATATTGTGGGATCATATATTTTTCCTTCAATACCTATTTTACTTCCAGTACATACCAATATATACTCTGAGATCATACACATTTTTCTTTGATACATATTTCCCTTCAGTACATAATAAATATGTACTGTTGGATCGATATGTACCGTGGGATCATACACTTTTTCTTTCTGTACATAATTCCTTCAGTACATATTGATATGTACTGTTGGATCATACACTTTTGCCTTCAGTGCATATTTTCCTTCAATACGTATCAATACGTACTGTAGGATCATACATATCATTGTGTACTTTTCTTGGCGACTAACATAGTTCTTCTTCTTCTTCTCTTTTTATTTTTATTCTTCACTGGATCTCGATAATTTTTTATTTCGGTTCCCAAACTTGATTTTAAGTTTTTAGTTTTTGGTGATTTTTGATGATTGATTTTTAATTTTACAGTTGTGAGTTTCGGTGCCCAAGTTTTCGATTTGGATTTGGGAGTAATTTTCCATTTTCTGGTTTGTGAAAGAGTACGTGATATGGTTTTATGAATCACACGTTTTTTGTTATGCGCAGGAAGTTAATACTATATATTCAAAACCCTTTTTGGACAACCGTTCAATTATTTTTCCCGCTGGACTATATGATATAACTACTATATATATTTTAAGACTATCGAGCAAATTTCCCAATCCATACCTAGGAATTAGATTGGATGCGGATAAGGGAAAACCTGCTCATGCTCACCCCTAAAATTTAGAACCCTGATTTTGGGCATACCAAAATCTTCTTAGGCATACAAAACACTAGTCCTAACTTGGGTGACCTTATAATGGGTACCCTATGGGGTGGTTCAATTATCTATATGCCCTTAAATCCTTTAAATTACTACTAATCTATTCCTAACCCTAATACAAAACCTATAATCAACTACACCTAAAATCAGTTTCATTCACCTTCTTTTTATTCCTCTCCACAGCCGAACTCATTCACCCTTCCCTTTCTTTTTTTTTCATTGCGGAAATTTAATTGTCGATTCGTGAAAATTTAGTCGACGATTAAACTCATCTATATAATGGGTCGTCGTAAGCCAGTATCTCGTTCAAATCGATCGACTCAACAACCCATTGAAGAAGAAGAAGATTTAGAGAGTGAAGAACAAACTCAAAATAAACCACAAAATCAACCGGAAGAAGAGATTGAAGAAGAACCAACTCCGGAAATGAGAATAAGAAGGTTAGTTCTACAAACCCATCTCGTATTTGATGTTTTAGATTGGTTTGGTCGATTTAATTCGTCAAAATCATGTTTCTGCGGCGGTTACAGGGTATGGTTCGGCGCAAAAAAAATCTTAGATGTGCGCCGAGCTGTTCTTAAAACTGAACCCTGAAAGTGCATATGAACGGCTCAGCGTATATCTGAAATCCGTTTTGAGCCGAACTTAGTGACACAGAGACTTATATTTAGGATCGGCTTATTCGATGGTGTTAGTTTTGTGCCGAATATGTTTTGTGAATTTTCAAAAACTTTTAAAAAAATAGCCGTTACTTATATAGGTTCGGCTTATGTTCTAAAATTTCTATAAGCCGAACCTTTACTTTTTTTTCACGAAAATCTATGAACGACTCTTTTTTTGAAAGATATAGCCGTTGTAAAACTATATTCTATATATACCTACATGTTTTTTCATATCCTTAACCACATATGCTCAACAAATGGCACCCCCAACTCCTAAGTTTACTCTAGAAGAAGATTTATCTCTTTGCAATAATTATGTAGCATACTATCCAAAGAAGGGTGAAGAACGACGAGTAAATGGTCTGATGAGTATGTACTACTTGGTTAGAATTCATGAAGCCTTCAACACGGAAACAAGTAATCCTCACAACCGGGATAGTGCGTCCTTGTTTTGCTGAATTATAAGTATTAAAAAAAAAGTCACAGACTTCATAGCTTTAGTTCGGATTGTGAGTCGATATCGACTCAAAGGTGAAACAAACTCTGAGATTGAAGTTCGAGCTCTAGAGGAATGGCGACGATGGAAGGGAAAGAATTTCAAATACAAAAATTACTACCACATTCTTAGAAGGTTTCTCATTACCCGTTTAGGATATTAGAAATTAATTGCAAGCCTACTATGTAGCAGGGATGTAATCCACAATTTCTATGAATTTGAAAAGTCTATTTGGAATGATATAATAATTCTTGTGTTCATGAATCATGAAAGGTTCGGCTTTCTTCAGAAATATACTACAAGCCGAACCTAGCAAAGTAATTCTGGTTTTTTAAAGTTTCAAGGTTCGGCTTGCAGTGAAATAATATTATAAGCCGAACCTGACAAAAAAACTATGGTATTTTTTTGTTGTCAGGTTCGGCTTTCAGTGAATTGTTCTTATAAGCCGAACCTGACACAAAATAAACGGATAAATCCATGAAACATTTTTTATGGAGATCCTAAACGAATCTCATCCTCTTCACTGACCTCTTTTTCATCATCTTCACTGACCTCATTCTCATCATCTTCACTGACCTCTTGCTTAACATCTTCATCCTCATCACTTGAAAACGTAATTACTTGTCCACTTGGAGGTTGCACATGCAAAGATTTCCAAAGATCCATTTCTGTCGCATAATTTGCACACCAATCCATCGCAAAATTATTTTCAAATCTAGGCCAAAAGGCTGCACTCATCAAGGGTGGTAATGGGAAACCGGGTCTAAGTTTGAGGCCGATAAAATAACAATTTTGAACAAATCCAAGAATAAGTATTCTATCCTTTACACCATCATTGCAAGGTTTTGTTGGAGGCGCGTACGTAAAGCTACTACCCGTCCATGCGACAACATTAAGGTAAAAAAAAAGTTCTTACATACCAAATCATTTTGGAAGTGATCCTTGGTATCCTTGTGAATTATGTCTACTGGATCAGGTTGATTTTCCATGGGTCCAAGCACGATCTACAAAGAATATCACAAGGTTAAACACTAGAAAAGGAATATAATAACAAGGTTCGGCGCATTCGATAATCACATTATGTGTCGAACTATAAACATTTACAGGTTTCAGCTTATACGATATCCTCAATATGTGCCGAACCACGAACAATATTTTAACCCAAAAATTAACAAATTCATGTTCGGCTCAGACGATAATCATATTATGTGCCGAACCTTGAACATAAGAGGTTTCGGCTGATACGATATTCTCCATATGTGCCGAACCAGTAACAATATTTCAACCCAGAAATTAAAAAATTATGTTCGACACATACGATTTTGGATATGTAAGCCGAATTAGTAATGATTCTATTCCGGGCTATTTAGGATGTTGTTCGGATTACTATGAAACTTTCATATAAGTCGAACTAGTGTCTAGCAAAAGGGTTGGAATTGGAAATTATAGGTTCGGCGCATGCAGTAAACAGATTCAATAATCCGAACAGTTCATCAATTGGTAGATTCGGCTCATAGATGTGAGCCGAACCTCAACCTGTTTCGCCGAACCATAATTCAAAAAACCTAACTTTTGATAATTGAGAGCTATAGAAGTGAGATTAAGTATAGTATATAAGTGTACATGCGTATTAGAAGCATTGGGTTCCTCATCAATGTCTTCATCATCAGTATTTGGCTCATAAAAATCATCATCTTGAGTTTGTGTTTGAGTTTGAGCTTGAGTTTGGGTGGATGTAAAATCATTCTCATAATCTAAGAAATCAGCCATTTCTGGATCATTGTTGTAGTTGATATGTATTTTCCTAGGTTTTTTAGATGAATGATGACCCTCCTCATCCTCCATTGAATCAAGAATTAGAATTTTCTCACTTTCTCCTTCTCTTTCTCTCCTTCTTAACCAAAACAAAACTTTGATTTTTTTTTCCTCAAATTTTTCATCTAAACAACTCTTATAATTCTGAAAATTATTTTAATCACTAAACAAAATATTTAATCACTAATCAAGATTATTAACACTAACACGTAAAGGGCAGATTTGTCATTAAAAAAATTGGGTTAAGGGCTTATCTGATTTTGCTATTTCACAACCTTTTTTTGTCTTCATTCAGTATGCCTTGGAAGATTTTGGTATGCCCAAAATTATAGTTCAAAATGTATTATTCATCCAGTGCAATTTGAAATCTGAGATTGAGGCCCAGGAGTTTACCCATGGGTTCCCTTTAGGGGTGAGCATAAAAACCCGAACCGCGGATTTGACCCGTATCCGTCCGCAAAATTGCGGATTTCAACCAAACCGCAAGACGTATGGGCCGGACACGGATGGGATTCTCAAATTCGCACGTTTTAGCGGTTTGGGTGCGGTTGAATATTGAAAACCGCGGATTCAACCGCACCGCATTTGGGTCACTAAGCCCAGCATTGTTTGAATGTAGCTATTTGGACTTTGGAGGGCTCAAATAGTCACGGTGGACCTATAACGTGTATAGCCTTAACATGGGCTATTCCTTCTGGACCTCGAATAGATCTGTAGACCAAGAAGCTGTTGTTGCATCGGTGATAGCCATGATTAGTGACTCAAGCAGTGGACAGTGAGGTGTTGGCACTTGACATTTTGGCAGTGTTTTTTTTTTTACCCATAATTCGCGGTTAATCCGTAACCGGTCCGTACAATCCGCTGATCCGCAAAGGTCAAATCCGCGGATAATTGGGCCGGTCACGGTTCAATTTTCCAAATCCGCAACTTTGACGGTTTGGTTGCGGGTGACCCCTAATCCGCAACCGTCCGTCCGTTGCACACACCTAGTTCCCTTATTAGCGTCAAGCCGCTTTTAACCAGTATTGGGGCCTGGGCCGTTGCGCAATTATTCATGAAGTAAAGAAGCTTAGAAGGTGAAAAGATCCTCCCGAGGTCGTCCTGAAAAGTTCTTGTCAGTTGTGACGACAGTAGCTGGAATGACAGTAAGGATATTCATTTCACTGACGAATAAGCAATCGGAGAAGTCTCTGCAAATTTTTATCGAGAGGACACTAGAAAAAACTGAACAAGTATCGTCAGTAGACGATTGGAATCCGCCTGAAGCATCTCGCTTGTATTTTCGGGGAGGGGCTGTCTAGTTTCCAAAAAAATGGGTTGCATTTTGAAGGGATGATGGAAATTGAACAACCACTACAACAAGGCTCATGTGTCTTCCACCATCAGAACCTTGTGAGACGTAGTTTGTCAATATGGCTAAAAACCCCGATGCTGGACAGACCGAAGCATTATGCACAGTTCAAAAAACCGAAGCGCAGACTAATTTTGGTCTATAAAATTTTTGAAAAGCAGAATAAGAAGAAAACAACTTTTCTGTAAAGCGAGGTTTTAAACACGGATCAACCTGGGGGATTTGAATATGACAACGTAATTTATTATTTGAATTTTAAACCTCCCAACAAGTACCTAAGCCCATCACTATCGGCACTCCACTCTGTCTCTCTTTTTCTCTCAACTTTGCAAATTGATTTTGATTTTCTCTTCTGCAAGATCTAAAATCGCTTTCAGTTGTAATTTTTTTTTTTTGGAAGATCTCTCAACTGAACCAAAAGAACAAACAAAATAAAGATTAGAAAATATAAGACAAGTCTCTCAAAGTTCAAAGATGTTGTTCTTCTTTTGTACAGGACCACATTCTACAGTTACACACTGCATAGTGGATCCTCACTAGCACTTTCCACCTCAAATACAACACAACAGTGTGATCACACTTAGAAAATTCTTCTATGAACTAAACTACAACAATGACCTTGTCCCATTTGGGTTTTGAGCTGAAAAGAAAGATTTAAGTAAGGATTATGGACATCAAAAGTAGGCTTAACTGTTAAGTAATGCTGTTCACCAGACAAGGGTCTCTCACACCATAATGAAGGGATATCTCTCTCATCAATTGAGTTGAACAGTACTTTGTGGTAGAGAAAAGTTACCAGGCAATTAAAACAAAAACGCAGAGAAAAAAAAAACTTCAACTTTAAAGTGAAAAGGAAGAAAAAGGGTAATCAGTGGATTCACCAGATTTTTCGTCCTTTAGAGCCGACAATAAAGAACCATGTATGGGAGGCAGGCATGGAGGGCGTGGACTGTGAAATTGTGTGGAACGGTGAAACAAGGAGGCTTCTTTTTCAGTACGTTCAAAAGTTTCAGAGTTTTTCATGAATGAGTGAAAATCAATTACTTCCTCATTTCCCGCCATAAAATTGACTTCAATCTTTCATCTGCCTCAATCTTTTGGTACTGTAAGTTTGTTGCTTCACTTTTTACTGGCTTGTACCGATAAATATTCACATCGTCCAGTGACTTTATCACTCTGCACAAGTGTTAGACTTAGGTCAATTCCTATGGAATGAACAAATTTGGAGTTTGTTCATTTTGTTCCCACTATACAATGAACAAACATGAAAAATGGATGTTCAAATCAATAAATCTGATATTTTGAACATCGAGTCAGAACAACCAGCGCGAGTCTGTGGTAACGACGGCGATCTTGCTACGAACGCTGGGGTTGCAAGAACCAACGCGCGTTCATGCCAAAAACGCCAGCGATTTTCTCATTGGCGCCCGCACCTCTTGATTTAATGCCAAGCACAATCTCTGATTATTTTACTACTTTTTAATCTTATTTTATCTCACTTTATCCTATTTTATCTCACATCATACTATTTTATCTCACTTAAATTTTACTTTCTCCTTCCCTATTATAAAGGCGGAGTTGTAAAAATTTGTAGTCACATTAGATAGGCAGACTTTCAATTTCAAGATGGGTTTTTTCATATATTGCCCTTATTTATTATAGGTAGTTATCACCACAATTAAGTTAATGTTTCTAGTGTTGTAAATTGTACAAAGGATAAAACAGAAAAGAGGATGGAAATGTAGGAAATCAAAAAAGTTTCTTATTCTAAGAGAAACTCACTTCTGGGAAGGAGGGAGTATATTTTATTTTTCATCTTTATCCTACAAAACATTTTATATTAAAAAGAAATACTAGTGGGGCCTAGAAAACCAAATCTGTTTATTTTACTGCTTTATCATAGTGGAGAAACCCGTTTGCCCATCCACGTGGCTCAACAAAATTTTGAATTTGAACATTACCATAGGAACTGCTCTTAGAGCGAAACACTCTTTCTACAAACGGAGGCTTGTCTCATATACAAATTATACTAAAACAAACCTATATTTTTGAAACAGAGGCAAAAAGCCTATACTTATTTATCACTTAAAATACACCTGATTTATTTTCATTTTTCTGTTGAGTTCTACATTAAAATCGCAGAAGCTGGATCCAATGCTTGTGAAAAGAAGTTATATGACTTGGATTTTTAACAATCAAAAGGAGCAAGATAGATTCACTGCTTTTGAAAACAAAGAGGCGTATAAAGTCTCAATTCCTAATTGTTAGGACATTTGCATCTCAGTTGCAATGAAGAAACTCAACTCTGCCGATTTTCTTGAGACGATATAAAGATCAGCTTTTCTCTAGACCATGTGAGAGGATTCATCCAGCTACCAAGTCGTTCAGCAATTATCCAAAAACATGAATCGCAAAAACATTCTTGAGGTTTGACACATTACTTGATGCTTGTCCAGAGAGGGGTCACGACTCACAGACATACACTTATTAGTAGTAACATGGGGGCATTGGATAATGGATAAGCATAAAGTGAGGGCAAAACCGACCAACAGTCGATGGAAAAATAATATGAAACAGTAATTAGTGCTTGATTCATAGACGAGGAGGACAGAGACAAAGATAATGTAAAAACTAAAAACGCAGAATTATACAATTATAGCAAGTACCATTGATCCACAATTGTGAATATACGACCATAAAAAACCAAACTAAAAATTACTAGTAAAACTGTCAACTGATTAGGTCTTTTACTATGAATTCGTGAAAAAGAAAATACATTAAACTTATCTGAGACTGATCACGAGAAAAAGATAATTATGTTGTCATCTTCACAACCCATCATTTTCTTTTCTTCTTTGTTTATCATTCCTCTAAAAACACACATTTTTGCTGTTACAACCATGAAAAGTAACAGAAACCTTCCGTAGTCTGCCTACTATTTTGTTTTGGTTCTTCAGCCCGTTGGATTATTTACAAACCAAAAAAACAAAAAAAAAGGACAAAAAGCTAGTAAAAAACAAAAACAACGGCTATATTTCATGCTTTACCGGTAAAGAGAAGCCGGTCAACGTCCTCAACCTCTATTGAAGATTCTAACTAAAAAAAAAAAACGCCACCATTTTCCCCGGCGATTACAGGAAAATGAAGCATTCTAATGAAACAAGAGGGTTTTCAAGAGATTCATTACCATTTCCTTCAACATCTTCTTTACTTGTCTCTGATTTCGAACTGTTCTCTGACGCCATTGGTGGAATACGAGCAGGAGATCTTCCAGCTTTTCTTGCCGATGGACTTCGACCCATACCCGACTTGTTCTGCCCCATTGCTTCATTATTGTTATTACGCGTTACTGATGGAGACCTAGACCTTCTACCTGAACTCTCCCCTGGATCTCTCCAACTTCTGTTGTTATTACTATTATTATTTGCTGTATAGATCCGTTGCCTTCTTCCTGTCTGACCCATGTCTGTATTATTTGACCCGAATTTGAAACCATTGTTGTTGTTGTCATTTCTTCGATTTGGTGATGGGTGTTCGGATGATCTTCTTACAGGAGATCTTCTTTCTCTGTTATTATGATGATAATCAATTCCAGAAATCCCGTACTGATAATCATTAATTGAGTTTTTATTGCTTGATGATCTTCTCCTCTGTGGGATTTTTGATGGAGATCTTTCAATTCTTTGTTGTTGGCGGACTTCGCCTTCTTCAATATCTTCTTTAGTAAGTGTAGTTGTTGAATAACTTTCACTCAAACTACAGATCTCTGAAACTTCGGACACTGATACTTCTTGAGTTGTTGTTGGTGTTGTCATATAATAAGGGACTTGTTTGTTTTCAATCTTCTTCTCTTCTTCTTCTTCTTCTTCTTCTTCTGAGACCTCACTTTTAGGAAATGAAGGTAAAATGGTTGGGTTTAGTTTCTGTTCTTCTAGTTTAGTAAAAGGTCTTTTTTGAGATGGAGTTTCAGAAAGGACTTCTTTTACTGTTTCTTCTTCAAGTTGAGGTGGTGAAAGAAGAGAAATGCCTGATTCTGGAACAAGTTTAGGAGGTGGGTTCTGCTCAGAAGCTTCATGATTTCTGCTAAAACAGCAACCCATTTTGAGATATTCGTTACTTGGTTGGATTTTTTGTAATAGAAAATTGGGGGTTTTATGGATTTGAGAATGGAGGAAGAGGGATTAAATAGCAGGGATGAAGGGGAGGGTTTGAAGAGGTGTAATCATCATTGATTCGGTAGGGAGGGTTGAGTGAAGATTTTAACCTGCTGATTTCTTCTGTGACTGAGTGATGAGATGAGACTCTGTTTCAAGAGAGAGGGAAGAGTAAACGAAAGGACTGAGATGATTGAAGGGTTTCTTGTTTTTTTGGTCAATCACAGTATTTATTAGAGTGAGTGGGGGGATGAAGATCCGGTATTTCAGTGTTTACAGTTCAGTGAGTAAGTTAAGACAGAGGGATTATTTGGTTCCACTTGTATTACGGAATTGCCATTGTCTGGTTTCCGTAGTCAAAACACACCTAGACCTAGCCACCCAGGACTTGGCCACTTGAGGGAATTCTTTCAAGGTAAAAGTTTAGTCAAAAGAGGGGAAGTTAAGAAACTTCCCTGGTCGGAAGGTAAAGGGCTTAGCCAAGTGATCCCAATGGAAACGGAGCTACGACTGAATCTAGGTGTGTCATCATGCCCACAAAAGAAACCCTACTGCTGCTGAAGTGCCTTCATTTTCCTCGTTGCAGGAGACTTGCGCATCCTGTAGAGGTGCTGGCTTGACCGAGTCCTTGTCCTTGTTTTTAAACAATTTAGTTATTGCTGTCGTTCAGCAGATGGATGGGTGGGGGGTCCGTGTGTGTGACTCTTGAATGAGAACATGCAGTTATGTAAAAAAGAATTAAAAAAATTACAAGCACGGATCCATTCGCTAATGGAACTCTTAAGCAAGTCTTTTGATGTATTTTTGACAAAATCACCTTTGTGGGGGTGATCTTTTCACGTACTTCTATTGGTTAGAGAACGTTGTACCATAATTTTGTTGGTAGGAGGACTGATATAGGATTACAAATACAGAGAAATGCATCATGCTGCTTCCAGTGCAATGTTCGGCTTGCAGAAAGCAATAACTCATTTGGACTGTGATTCATGATAAGGTTACTGTCTTAGACTTGTGTTTTGTTTGACCAGGATTTGGGCTTGTTTCACAATTCACATATTCATTCCACCGCTGCATTCACGGATACAAATGGCTAGAGATTACACTGCAGCGCTACGTAATTGCTTCATAAAGAGATACAAGCAAGAAGATACCACTTACCAGGGGATCAGCCATCCACTCTTTATCTGTTTTCCTACTTTAGCTTTAACAAGCAATGTCTAGCGACTCTTACTAGAGAGATTTTAATCTAATGGTTTTGACGTGTTGGTTGGTAAGTAAGACTGCAAGAGTCAAATATCATGAATGAATGTGGCGATTGATGAACATTTTGACATACTTTTGGTCATATGATTACATAAATTTCCCCAATCAAGGGCTTAAAACTCTTTTATCATTCAGTAGTTGCAACAAACACACTCTTTAGGTTAAGGTGGTTAGAAGTAATAACTTTTCATTCTGCAAAACTTCGGGGTCATAAAATGACCACCTCACTTGGTCACTTGTGCTACTAACCATTATTTATGTTTTCTATTTACAAGTTACTTCTCGTATATCCATCCATTACACTAGAGTCATGTGAATCTCCGGTTTATCTCCGTATTTAAGTTCTCCCAACAGAGAAGGAAAATGCGCCTCCACAAATAGATAATTCCAAAGGTAACAGCTACTGATGCAATGGATCAGAGTAAATGATTCAGAATAGAGTAAACCCCATCACCTGGGGATGTCTTTCTATTTTGTTTTGGCTAGGTGGTTGGGTGTCTGATTTTTTACATTAATCTTTTAGATGTTCTGTAAATCTACATCACTATGGCAGACTGGGAGAGTATCCTATGTAGTATATTAGTGATAGAGAGAAAATTATTTTTGGACTTGCACAAAATGGTTCCACATGTAGGACCAATAACTTAGATCATTATCTATAGATTAATTAGATAATGAACTGTATATTTTTATGATGTTCTTAACGTGATGAATTCTTACGTATAACCTGGCAATCCATGTGATAGGGTCACATTATCTGTTGGGGAAGAGGATCTACCACACAAGAAACCAACAACACATAAACAAACCCATAATTAACAAACAATACCTAATAACATTCCGAATACGAAGTGTACTGATAAGCTTGGTTAGTCAAGAATCAAAGTTGATGGATTACCAGAAAAAAACAAAGATGAAAACATTTCCAATCATTAGTCAAGATCTAACTCCATCAAAAATTAAATGTGGGTCCTACTTTTCTTTCCATTTTCATAATCCATGGATTCCATCCTATTCGGATCAACTCTAATGAACACTACAACTATCTACCTACAATGTACATGACCTAAAATATGAGACTTACGACCTATGGATTTGGTTTTATCCTCTAAAGTTCTAAAGATGGTGTTACATAATGTCTGGTTCTAAACCATAATAATGTCGTACATGAAAAATTTGACAATAGTGTGAAAAGAGTTAAAAGTGTACCAAACCTTTTTACCCAATTAAATGTCCTACCGATGTTTGGATGGTAAAATTTAATGAGTTTCCCAGAAATTTTGCTTTTAACATGCAAACTTGGATTTTAAGGTACATTTCTGGAGATTTGGGTACTGTTACTGATGAACATTGTATTGTGAGGGGTCCATATTAGAACCTGTCAACACTATGGAATCCTTCGTCATGAAAGATCTTGTGTGGGAAAGGAAGACTTGAACAAACAAAATCGGAAGACTCACGTGGGTAACTGAGAAGGCCATTAAGAAGATGAAATGTAAAGAAGAAAGAAGCAGAGTTTACTTTCTTTCATTTCTGTGACGAACTTGACTATTAATTACCAGCTTTAAGACAATTTTGCATAAATAGCAATGTGGTTGTTTTCTGCACAGAGAAGCTGAGAGATACAATTGATCAAAAGTGTATGAAAATAACAAACTTCATTGGCATTTCTCAATAAATGAGACGAGATGTTGAAAAGGTTACATTGAATTGAATGTACAATCAGGAAAAAGAGCAAGAAATTAGTTGTTGAAGTGCTTACCTAATAGGCAACATAAACCTGGGGTTTCCTTATGAAACAGGAAGTGCAGAAGAAGGTTTGGCTCGATCTGTGTCTATCATGGATCTGATGTAATACTCGCCTGCCTTGTATGAAGATCTGACCATGGGACCAGATGCCACATATCGAAAACCCTGTTCACATTATAAAAGCACTCTAAGCAACATAATTGACATGATGATTTCAAGAATGAGCCATAAGGGAACACTGCCAAATGGGTTCTAAAACAAAGATAAAGTTGATTCGGTTCCAGCTGCTCCAATGTACTCGTCAGCTATGAATTGCAAGCTTCTAAAGACCTAAGGTACTCTTATTCTGGTACGCGAAGTGGTGATAAAAGATGAGACAAGAACTGCTTTCTCAAAAAATTGGTTTGATCAAAGTGGAATAAAATAATTAACTGTTCTACTTGATATGGAAACTTAAGGAGTAAAGTATTTCAAGTTATGAAGAAATTCCAAAAAATAGTGCCAAGATAGAATCAGCATACCATGTCAATGCCAAGAACTCGATACTTCTCAAATGCTTCAGGAGTAATGTATTCGGAAACTGGCATGTGTCGCTTAGATGGTCTCATATATTGACCAAATGTCATGACGTCAACCCCTGCAGCCCTCACCTTCTCCATTGTTTTAACCACTTGATCAGGCGTCTCGCCACAACCCAGCATAACAGATGTTTTTGTAAGGGTACCAGCAGGAGCATATTCTTTGGCCATCTTTAGTACTTCAATTGACTGTTTGAAATTAGCACGGTGATCCCGAACTGCACTCTGAAGCTCTTCAACTGTCTCGATATTGTGAGCAAAGACATCTAATCCGGATTTTGCGACCTTCTCTACACAACTTAAATCTCCTCGAAAATCAGGAACTACACAAGTACGACAACAGTTAGTCAGTTTCGCTGAGAAGGAAAGACCACTAATAAACGAAGCCAACGTAACATCATACAAAAAGTTATATACATTACACGATTATAATGGCTACGAAACAAGTATCACCGTGAAAATTAGTTCACCTGTCAAGAGTTTCTTGGTCGCCAAATTTTAGCACACTAATGCAGCTTTAAAAATACTGTTAGCAATACTATTATCGTGCCATTACGTATCTATAACTATTTTCAAGGTCAGAAACTTATGAAAAACTCTAGTCTGTCCTATTTGGAAATAATACTAACCAAAAGGCAACAAGAATCCAACACATTTTTTATGTGTACGCTCTATCAACTTGGACACTAGGACAAATAGTGATGCCAATTCTGGTTGAACGTAAGAATAGGACTATCAGGTCGAAATGCAAACATAAAATGTCTAATGCCACATTAATTTTTCTGGATCTATGTTTTCTGAATGTCCATAAACTATATTTAAACCTCTCTACAGACAATCCTATATCCATATATCAAACTGAAATCCCCAATTCCCATATTGAAAACCCTAGCATATCCATATTTTATATTTGACGTATTAGTTTAGCTATCCCTGGTATTTTGGTTGTTGTTGTTTCTATGGGAGCCAACCTCTTTTTTGCAGTAGATCAGTCTTTCGGTTTTAGACAGAAAAAGAAGAGAAGAAAAAAAAACTCTTTAAGACACTGGTGTTTCATTAGTTCAGTATAAACAATAGATATTGTTGGAATTTCAGCTCCTTAATGATCATCACTTGAACCTAAACATGATACTAACCAACCTTATGCCGTAATCAGAACTTAACACTAGTATTAGCATACTCAACAACACACAAAAACAGTACCATATGCAGCAAGAACCCTACATATAGCTCACGCTAAAACAGATTGTAGTACAAAGAAATAGAACACACAAGACACTTAAACTTTCATGACTTATATTATCAACTTCTATTTCCTCACATTTCTTGATGATGGATGAAAATAGAAGTGAGTCCAACCTTTCATGCTTGAGTGAGTCCAAGTGAGTCCTAGTCATGCTTGCCACATGTCACTCCAACCTTTCCATCATGAGTTGGAGGACACCTCATGGCTACATTGGACAGCTCATAGAACAAGAGTCATGTCATGCTAGTTTCAACCTTATCTAGCATTAACCTTAAACAAGACTTAAGTGCATGATTAAACCATAAACATGCTTTCAACAAAACAGAGATTAGCTTATACTAGACATGCATTAGCTTAGTCTAAACATGATTTGTTGCGCAAACCATAAAAAGTCTGACAGATATAACTTGATTAAGAATGAGAATAATTCATACCAAGTGCTTCTATCAGTATCTCTGGCTTTAGGATCTTTAACTTCTGCACTGTCTCAGTAAAATGGTTACTTCCTTGATCAGGTAAATCATCTCGATCAACACTTGTAATCACTATATAATCCACACCCCATGACGCAATAGCCTCAGCTACATTTGAGGGTTCATTTGGGTCAGGAGGAGGTGGAGTACGTGATGTCTTCACATTGCAAAATCTGAAAGATGAGAAATTTTAAGTACACAACCTAAGCCCAGATTACTGCTTTAGCATAACCAAGACAGCAAAGACAACACTTGTTACTTATCTATAGGCCACAGTAACAACATTAAGGCTGCATTTGGCATCCGGCAAAAGTATTGCATGGTGCAATGCACAAGATACCTATTTATGGGGCTCATTGTAAGATCTTGAGCGAATTTTGCAGTTTGGAGTCTAACAATTACCCAGTTCTATATGTGATGCAGATTTTCATAGTATTTTGGCATCCTATTTTGCATCATGCAAGTTCCACCTAACACAAACTACAGTCTGTGTACATATCAACTCCTCGGCCCTTATTTCAAGTTAGATTGCGAACTAGGCTGAAATTAACTAAATTCATTTGGTTGGAGGGTATTGACATTGCACTAGTATCTCCAATGCACCGGATAATAATCAAATTAGTTAATTGAACTTATCACAAACTCCCTATATGAAGCATACCTAAACCTACTAAAATTTCTGAATTGAAGCCTCTATACTCTTTAAATTCAATAAGAAAGTCCCTAAAACAATACAGTAAAGTTAGACCATAAAAAGTAACAAAATAATCAATTAAAAAAAAAACGAACCTGCAACCTCGAGTACAAGTATCACCAAGAATCATAATAGTAGCAGTAGCAGTACCATTTTCACCACCAGACCAACATTCACCTAAATTAGGGCATTTAGCTTCCTCACAAACGGTATGAAGATTCAAATCTCTTAATTTCTTCTTAATCTTAGCATATTTAGCTCCACCAGGAATTGATTCTTTCATCCATTTCGGTTTAGGTAATGGATTTTTCTTAGTACCAACATCTATAGAATATTCATCACTTTCACGAAGACGTGTAAAATCCATTAACGACGGTGATTCATTTGCTAATCTTTCTCTTAATTCAGCTAGGGTTTGTGGAAATTCAGGTTTCACGGTTTTGTTAGATTGCACGTTTGTTGATGATGCAGCACACAAATTTATTGAAAAAAATGGAGATACGGATTTGTGGTGTGTAATAGAAGATTGAGATGAATTGAAAGATCGAACCAAGGTTAATAGACGAGGATACATTTTACCTTGATTGATCTTTCGGCTACTGAATTTTTTATGTTTCAACAGAAACCCCAAATTCGTTCCTTCGGGAATTTGTCTGTGGAAGTTAATAAGGGTATATGGACCTTCGTAAGTTATAACCTTGTTTTACACAAAGGCCACTGAATCACACAAAGGCCACTGCATCGGTATTTTGTGTTTAGGTGGCTCCCTCGTTTCTAAACTGACTGAGTCAACCAGGGAGTTAACTATTTTGCCATCGATACAACTCTTGATCTCACGAATTCACAATAATTTTTCATCCGATCGATCATTTCTTTCGATTTTGATCTCACAATTTCAATTGCTTTCGATTTTCAATCGTGAATTCTGATTTTGGTTCTTCTAAGGAAGAAATGGAGACAGATAAAATATTATATGAAGAAGAGGAAGAAATGTGCATGGAGTTTTTGCGTCACATGGATGAAGATGCAATTCAAGATAGAAGGAGGAGAAATTTTGTGTTGCAATTACAAATCGGGATCATACCAAAGCCTTTAGAACCATATGAAGTTATGACTAGAAGATGGATGTGGCGAGATCGACATTTTTACCACGACAAAATGATGCATGATTATTTTAATCATGATTGTGTCTATTCCGATGAGGATTTTCAGCGACGATTCCGGATGGACCGCAACTTGACGCAAAGGATTATTGCCGAGCTTTGTCAGGTACAACCTTTATTTAATTATCAGTATGATGCACGACATGTACGAGGCTTTAGTCCCGAACAAAAGGTCATTGCGGCCCTCCGTATACTATGTTACGGCGTACCAGCGGATTCCACAGATGACTACATCTGTATGGGCAAAAAAACCGCCTTTAGGTATCTCAAATTGTTTTGCGAAACAATAGTCGATCATTTTGGTCCAACCTTTTTAAGAAAGCCTACTCAGGAAGATGTTCAAAGAATAACTGCAAAAAACACTGCGAGGGGTTTTCCATGAATGCTCGGTAGTCTTGGATGCATGCACTGGACGTGGCATGCGTGTGCAGTTGAATGGGCAGGCCAATATAAGGGTCATTATCCAAAACCAATTGTAATTTTGGAAG